>NW_028258142.1:33672500-34272500 GCF_053883595.1 Heterocephalus glaber
CAGTCGGTCATCAGACAAATGATGCCCAGGCTGATGTCATCTCTCCTTGTAACACTAGGAGAAACACTGCTGCTGAACCAGCCACGACAGGGCCATTTCCCTGTGAGTCTCCCTGCTGGAATATTTATAACACACATTTATAACACACACTCTCATTTTCATCCTGTTGCTCCTCTGTTTAACCATGAACTCTGACCCTGACCACAAAAGCAAAAAAATAAACGGTGGATTTCTGGAATGAGGAAGGAAGATAAGAGTGAGTCAGACCCCTTTCCCATGTTACTCTAAAAATTAACACACGAAACACTGACCCTCTGGGTATCATAGGTGCCTGATGCCTTCTTTGTGAACTCTTACATCCATCAATCATCTTGTTCTTAGCCCTTTGAGAAATGTATCATTATAACCCATTTGAATCAGCCAGAGTTCCTAGGTAAATGTCAGCCCAAGTATGAAAGTTATTTATTAGAGGAAATTAAAGCTCTCCCAGAATTTCCTCAGGGTCAGAGTCAAGCTTGCAGGGTCACCAAGATTAGTCATGCAGTTTGCACACCGCACACCACTACTGCATTTAAGGGAGTGTCATTCACACCCGGACAGATTTGTTATATTTGTTAGACAATAGATGTGCATATCATAACAAATTTCCAGCAGGTGGCAGTAAATTGTGTCTAATTAGCAGCAAGTCTCCAAATAGCCTAGGGGAGCCCATGGCCTGGAAACCAGGCAGCCGAATGGGGAACATCCCCAAATCCCACAGTGTCAGGTTTGATTGATGCTGCTGCTGGACACAGATCCCACCACTCACATCACTAGCCATGGGGCCTGGACATGGGGACTTTGTCTCCATAGTCCCTCTGTACCACTTCACCCTGGAAAGCAGATTCTGCACATCCAACCTTCCCTGTGCTGCGCCCTGTTGCAGGAAGTCTGTGTGCTGGGGACCTGATTGGAAGAGTCAAGCTTCATGCAGGCCCATGGGGATTCCTGGATTCCACATGGGGGGCAGGGAGGGGGAATAATGTCATTCTCCGAACAGCAGAGTCCCATCGTAATCTTTTGCGCATGAAGCTCACAAGGGCAAATGATAAGGACGAAGCTACAGAGCAAGCTCTGACAGAGTGAGACTGGAACCCCAGGCCACCAACTTTCTAACCACAGCATCACACTGTCCCCTTAAAAGTCAAGGGCAAGAATGAAGCAAGAACACTGAGAGCCAACTTCTAGAAACAACTCATTCTGGCCATTTTTCCCCTGATACCTCAGCCCTCTGTAGGTCTTGGCAAGCACGCATCACCAGTACACACACACACACACACACACACACACACACACACCCCAAGCCTAGGGAGCACCCAAACCGCCTTCCCAGCAGTGAGCTCTGGTCAGCATGAGGGGACTGTCCATGTCCCCTGTCCCTCAGTGACACTTGTGGCCCTGTGGGTTTCCCAACACATCGAGCCTCCCTCCTCAAAAGGGGCTCCTAGTCCAGTTGGCACAGCAGAGCCCAGGTGTGTGTTTTAATTAAATGGTTTTTTAATTTCCCATTTCCATATAACTCCTATAGGAGCCACATCCTGAAATGAAATAGTGCATTTTTATTTACTAATGCCTGGGATTTTCCAAGCAGGTGGGCCCTTGTCAGGATAGCAGTTGGGGGAAGGGAGGGGGAGAAAGGACACAGCAAAAGGTATAGATATGGTCACCCAGGGAGTGCAGTGGCCACTGCTTTATTTCTTCCTCCAGATGAGAGCTCAGGTGTCTGGAGAAGATTGGGAGCCCCCCACCCCGAACTGACAGACCCAGGCTCCCTTCCAAGGGCCCTGGCAAGCTGACCCACGCCTCTGTCTGTGTGAGTTCCTGTATCACTTGGCCTCCTGGCTCACCTCCTTTCCTCCTTCATAAAAAGGAGGCACTGATACCCACTTGGAGGTCTTGGTGGGGTCTGGTGTGGGGACATGTGGAACAAAGCACCCCTACCTCTCACTAGGTCCTCGGTCAGCTGGGCTGGCCTTTCTTCCCATCCATCAGTACATTTAAAATAATTGTGCCTGTTTATGTTTCCTTTCCTTTCTCCTTTAGCTTTTTTTTTTCTTCTAAAAATGGGAAAGGAAAGAGAAACCTAGGAAGGGCAAGAGGAAGAAAAGGCAGAGCTTTTTTCCTGAGTGTGCTTCCCTGAGACTAAGCTGAGGGTTAGCGGGGCACGGCTGCGTGTCGGGGAGGCTGGGGGGAGATTAAGTGTGGAAGGTGTGCTCACAAGGCCTCTCAGTACTGGATGGAGCCAGGTATGGGCAGAGATGAAGAAGCATGGGCCATAGACTGTTCAGCCCTAAGGGCCATAGACTGCTCTGACCCAGTCCTGCAGGAGCCTGAGGATTCAAACTGGATTCTGCCCTTTAGGTCTTTCTTTCTTTCTTTCTTTCTTTCTTTCTTTCTTTCTTTCTTTCTTTCTTTCTTTCTTTCTTTCTAAATTCTTTTATTGGTACATATTAGGTATACAATACATTTACATTTATCATTGGGTGCTTGTACCTGTACATAATGAATCTTGGTTCTTATTTTTTTCCTTATTACCTGTGAGCCCTTCACCCCCTCCACTCTTCCCTATTTACATAGACTTCATTTCTTTTTTCTTTTTCTTTTCTCATAATTTTTCCTTTCTCTTCTTTCCTTTCCCCTTCCCCTCCCATCACCCCTACACCTTTGGACCTTTTCCTATTTCAAATTATCAATTATTCATTTTAATCATTTTAATCCTTATTTACACTTTCAGTTTCTCACACTAGAGAAACTATTTGGTATTTACACGTGTGTCCTATTTATTTCACTTAAGAGTATGGCCTCGATATGCATCCATTTATCTATTAATGTCACTAGTTTCTCATTCTTTATGGCTGAGTAGTACTCCATTTTATAAAAAACCCACATCTTCTTTATCCAGTTTCCAGTTGATGGGCACTTGGGCTGTTTCCAAGCTTTAGCCATTACAAACTGTGCTGCTATAAACATGGGTGCACATATATTGCTGTGGTAAGATTCTTTTAATTCTTTGGGGAAGATCCCCAGCAGGGGAATAGCTGAGTCAAATGGGACCTCTAGTCCTAGTTCTTTGAGTTATCTCCATACTGATTTCCACAGTGGTTGCACCAGTCTGCACTCCCACCAACAGTGGAGAAGGGTTCCTTTCTCCCCACAGCCCCATCAGCATTTGTTATTGGTTGATTTCATGATAGCAGCCATTCTTTCTGGGGTGAGGTGAAATCGCAGTGTTGTTTTCATCTGCCTCTCTCAAATGACCAGTGATGTTGAACATTTTGTCATATATTTCTTTGCTGCTTTTACTTCTTTGAGAAATGTCTGTTCATTTCAGATGCTCATTTTTGAATTGGGTCTTTGAATTTGGGGGGGTCTGATTTTTTTCAGTTCTTTATATATTCTAGATAGTAGTCCTTTGTCTGAGGTACAGCTGCTAAAAATGTTTTCCCACATTGTAGGTTGTCTCTTAGCTCTGTTGGTAGTTTCTCTTGCTGTGCAGAAGCCTTTTAATAAGATGAGATCCCAGTTGTTGATTCTTTGAGCTAGTTCCCATGCTACTGAGGTTTTGTTCATAAAGTCTTTTCCTACGCCAATGTCTTCAAGAGTTCTACCTAACTTGTCTTCCAGCAAGTTTAGTGTTTCTGTCCTAATATTTATATCTTTAATCCATTTTGATCTTAGTTTAGTGCATGGTGATAGGTATGGGTCTAGTTTTAATCTTTGGCAGGTTGAAATCCAGTTTTTCCAACACCATTTATTAAATAGGCTATCTTTCCTCCAATGATGGTGGTTGGCTCCTTTGTCAAAGATGAGGTGGCTGAGTATGTCTGAAGTTGTTTCTGCATCTTCTACTCTATTCCACTGATCCTTGGGTCTATTTCTTTGCCAGTATCATGCTGTTTTTTGTTTTTGTTTTGTTTTTTGTACTGGGGATCAAACTTGGGACCTTGTGCTCGTAAGGCAGGCACTGGCACCACTGAGCTAAATCCCTGGCCCTACCATGCTGTTTTTATCACAGTAGCTTTGAAGTACAGTTTCAAGTTAGGGATTGTGATACCCACAGCCATGTCTCTGTTGCCTAGAACTGCTTTTGCTATTCTAGGTCTCTTCTGGTTCCAAATGAATTTTTGGACTGTTTTCTCTAGTTCTGTGAAGTATATTTTTGGAATTTCACTTGGCATTGCATTAAATCTATATAGTAGTGTTCCGGAATCACAGACAGAAATGTACAGAGACACAGAAGTTGGGTAAAAAAAACAAAGCCTTTAATCACTAGCGAGGGGGGCCACCAGAAACTCGTCTGATCAATGTCCACCCTGTCCTTTGCTTTAACATTTCCTTTTATAACTTCTTTTATCCATTACCTCATTCCTGGTGGTCTTAGTAAAATTTCTGTTTCTCTTTTACAACTAGTTCCTGTTAATGGTTATAGTCACAGACATATAACAAACAGATGGCGCCTAAAACACATACACTGTAAACTACCCAAACATTTCTATTTTGCTTTTCTCCAGGTTAAATGTTATCTACATGTCAAAGGTTCAGTTAGCCATCACCTTAAACAATAAGAGTTACAGGAAAGGTAAATCTTAAAGGAATGGATTACTTATTCTACTTCAGATACCTAAATAACTAACCTGTAGTTTAAATTTTCTCTACCATTCCTCCCTTTGTCTGCTTTGGGATGATTCTTCTATCCATAATATGTCCTACCTAGTTTATCTACATTTCTTATTAGCATCATTTGATAATGTTGAGCAGCAGCAATACACTAATGGATAAATTGTGAAATCCATTGGACAATGCAAGGGCCAAACATCAGTACTAATATGATAACAAGGAGAGGGCCCAAAAGGGGTCCTATCCGTGATTTCCATCCTTTCCAAGTGAAATCAATTCCATAAGATGGCTCCCCTGTACCAAATTTATTATCAAGTCTTAATTTAATCTCAATTTATCCAGTGATTCTTGCACTATACCAGACTTGTTAGCATAATAACAACATTCTTCATGCAGGAATAAACAGGTTCCCCCTTTTTGAGCTGTGAGCAAATCAAGAGCTCGTCTGTTCTACAGCACCACAGGGGCTAGAGAATCTAGCTGAGTTTCTAGGGCTTGGAGTGCATCTCGAATTTCCTTGAGGTCTTTTCTAATCTCTTGTCCTAATGAAATATACTGTTTTTGCCCTAGGCCAATGGCTGTCCCCCCTAAAACTAGACTGACGGTGATTGCAAGTCCATTTAGGATAGGTAGCACCATCCGGTCTCTCTTTGTTTGAATTGTTTAGGCACCTTTTTTATGGCTGCCAGGGTGTAAACAGACAAATGTGGGATTAGAATCCCCAAAGTACACTTTGTGGTGATTTTTCCTGAGATCACCTTGTATACTCCAACCCCACAGATGAAAAGGTCCCATTAGGTGCCACATGGTTGTTTACCTCATTCAACAAGACTAAGTTGGTGCAGCTTTCATTATTTTCCTCATTACTCCTATTCTGTCCTAGGAAACAAGTCCCGTTTCTGACTGTCCTAGTTGGGTATCTCAAAAGTGAGTGCATGGCTGCTCTGGTGATGTTAAGGGTTAGGTTGGTGTATATTCCTATTGCTTCATAATTCATCAAATTTAAGGGGGCACATAACCAGCAGTCTGATGCCAGCTCCTCATTTGCTTGCATCAGCAATGTATGGGTACTGTTTATTAGATTTATCATATCTATTCCGGTATAGTTCTGAGAGTGCCCTTTCAGCATAGCTTGGATTTCTTAAAGGGCAGGGGTCTTTCCTATCTCAGGGGGAGCAGCTTTCCACACCTTTTTGATTTGTAATGTCTATCACTTTATCTTTTGAGGTCCATGTTTGGCAGTGGACTGATACCCTATACAAACCTGAAATATTTTTCCTTGTGACCATGTGGGATTCCATGGGTCTGGCACATTCATGGATATGGATTACATTGACCTTGTTTACATTTATCACAATTGCTGGCGACATGTCAAACAATTGAGTTGTTGAGCCAAACCCTTATTTTTCCTTTACAGTATGGCTTTTCAACCTAGTATCCCCCACAATCAGAAGCTACCCAAGGCCCCCCATAATGTTCTCTTGGGCAAGCATCAAAGAACACAGTGAATGGATAACCCTCTGGTTCCCATTTTACCATTTTGAATGTTACAAAATGTTCATCACTAGGCTTAAACACCCACAGTTCAAAAACAAAGAAACTCAGAACAGTAGTGATCTGGCATAGCACAAGAGTCCATGCTGCCTTTCCTGGCACTCCCATTCTTTAGCCGTGCATTGACTCTTTAGCCGTGCATTGACTCACCAGCCTCCAGAGTGGTGAGAGCAGGGCTTTGAGTGTGCTGTCTCTTGGCTTTCAGCGTCAGCTTTATTGTTACCTTGTGCAATGAAGTCTTTGCCTTTCTGATGTCTTGAACAATATATTACTGTAACTTTGGTACGTTCCCACACCATCTCTAGCAACTGTACAATTTTCTATCTATTCTTGATTTGCTTCCCTTCTGCTGTGAGAAGACCTCGCTCTCAATGAATCATGCCATGGAGCAAATGCATAGTGAGAGTCTGTATATATTATTTACCTTTCTACACTTTGCCCATCAGAATGCCTGTATGAGTGCCCAGAACCTAGCCCATTGTGCCGACCAGCCAAAAGGTAAGGGCCTCGGCTAGGATCACCCCATCCTTTGTGGTTACTGCATATCCAGCACGATGAACCCCATCTTCCATGAAGTTGCTCCCATCCATGAACAGAATGAGGTCAGCATCAGACAAGGGTGCCATTTGCAAGTCAGGGTGGCTGGAAAAGAGCTCATCGGTGACACGCAAGCAGTCATGATCGGCAAGGCCTGTCTCCATGGGCAAAAAGGTAGCAGGATTTAGTTTTTACAGGAAATAAACCACAAGCGGGGGTTCTCACAGAGAAGGGCTTAATACTGAGTAACCCTATTATTTGAAAGCCAACGATGCTCCCTTGTGTTCAGCAGTTCTAGGACCATGTGTGGAATCTGCTCAGTCAGTTCCTGACCTAAAGTCAGCTTGTCTGCTTCTTGGATCAGCAGAACTGAAGCTGCCCAAAGACAAGGAGGCCATCCTTTTGCTACTGGATCTAAATTCTTAGACAAATATTGATTCCATGGACCTACTTCTTGGGTCAACACTCCAAGGGGCACATGATTTTTCTCAGTCACCTATAGAGTAAAAGGCCAATTTACATCTGGTATGCCTAGGGCTGGGGCATCTGTCAAAGTCAATTTTAACTTCTTAAAAGCTTCCCTTTGTTCTATAGTCCAATGCAGATGATTCTCCTCCTGTCCCTTTAGGGCTTCATAAAGAAGTTTAGAGATTTCTGCAACACTTAGAATCCAAATTCTACAGAAGCCTGCCACCCCAAGAAACTCTCTCAGCTGCTTCTTTGTTTGGGGTTCAGGGATGGCACTAATAACCTTTCACTTCCTAGGCAACGCATGTCCTGTGTTATTTGAAATCCTAAATATTTAACATGCTGTACACAAATCTGGGCTTTCTTCTGTGATATTTTATATCCAGTTTTCTTGTAAGTGCATCAACAACATTTTTTTGGTGCCTTCCCAGCATTGCTCTTGGGTTGGGCTACATAATAGAAAGTCATCTACATATTGCAATAGAATGCAGCTATATTGATCCACGGGGAAGGTAAGCAAGTCCTTGGCTAAGACTTCCCCGAAAAGTGTAGGTGAGTTTATGTCACTCCAAGCTCTTCTTGCCTTGATGGTTTGTGTTGAGAAGTCTGCTGTCATTCTGATGGGTTTTCCTTTGTGTGTGATTTGTGTCTTTTCTCTGACTGCTTGGAGAACTTTGTTCTTCTGTTGTGTTTCTGGAATCTTAACAATTATATGCCTATGTGTCGATTTTTTTTGATCAAGGCTAGCTGGAGTCCTATATGCCTCACTTATCTGTATGTCAAGTTCTTTTCCCCTGCTTGGGAAGTTTTCTGCCATTATTTCTGTGAAGAGATTTTTTATGTCATCTGCACTCTCTCTTGTTTCTTCATTGAGCCCAATCAGTCTTATGTTAGTCTTCTTTTCATCATCTAGCAGCTGCTGGATTGATTTCTCATGTTCCCTTATAATTTTGAAGCAATTTTTTTTTCCTGGTCATTAATTGCAATTTTATCTTCTATATCTGAAATTCTGTCCTCACACTGGCTCATTCTGCTGTGTAGACTTTCAATGGAGTTTTTCATGTCCTGGAAATCTATTTGCATCTGTTTTATGGATTCCATTTGTTTCCTATGTTGGGATTCCATCATGTTCCTGAGCTCCTCTCCAGATTTATTAATCATGTCTTGCACTAGGGGCACAATTTCTCCTGTTATCTGAGAAATTATTTCTGATTTCATTTTTTCCAGATCCCCTTTTGTTGCCAGTTCAGTGGGTCCAGGTGGTTGAGTATCAGAGTGTTCCATCTCATTTCCCTTTGGGGTTACTGTAGGTGATCTGGAAGTCTGGTTTTGAGACTTATTTATGTGTTTTCTCATTTCGACTGGGGCGGGGGGCTGTTAGCACTTGAACGGATTACCTCCTCTGAGCTGGGTGAGGTGGGACAGGGGCCGGGAGCAGCAGTAGGGATGGTGACCCAAAAGCCCTTTCCTGTGGGCTGGGAGCAGCCGGAGGGATGGTGGCCCGGAAACCCCTTCCTCTGGACCAGGAGCAGTGGGACAGAAGGTGGCCCAAAAGCCCTTTCCTCTGGGCTGGCAGCAGCGGGAGGGATGGTGACCGGGAAGCCCCTTCCTCTGGACCAGGAGCAGTCGGACGACGGCTCAGAAGCCCCTACCTCTGGGCCAGGAACAGTGGGACTCAGTACCTTGGTCTGGTGGTCTGGCGTCCTCTGCGCCTCGGTAATGTGGAATCAGGTGGCTGCCTGTCTGCAGTGGGGTGACTCGGCGTCTTCCACGTGACCCAGGACCTCGGTAGGGCGTGCACAGACCTGCCTGTCTGCAGCGGGCTGATTCGGCGTGTGTTCCGCGCGACTAGGGACCTCGGCAGGGTGTGGGCAGACCTGCCTGTCTGCAGCGGGCTGATTCGGCGTGTGTTCCGCGGGACTGGAGACCTCGGTAGGGTGTGGGCAGACCCGCCCGTCTGCAGTGGGGTGACTCAGCGTCTTCCGCGTGACTCAGGACCTCAGTAGGGCGCGCACAGACCCGCCTGTCCGCAGCGGGCTGATTCGGCGTCCTCCACGTGACTCAGGACCTCGGTAGGGCGTGCACAGACCTGCCTGTCTGCAGCGGGCTGATTCGGCGTGTGTTCCGCGCGACTAGGGACCTCGGCAGGGTGTGGGCAGACCTGCCTGTCTGCAGCGGGCTGATTCGGCGTGTGTTCCGCGGGACTGGGGACCTCGGTAGGGTGTGGGCAGACCCGCCCGTCTGCAGTGGGGTGACTCAGCGTCTTCCGCGTGACTCAGGACTTCAGAGGGCGCGCACAGACCCGCCTGTCAGCAGCGGGCTGATTCGGCGTGTGTTCCGCGCGACTAGGGACCTCGGCAGGGTGTGGGCAGACCTGCCTGTCTGCAGCAGGCTGATTCGGCGACCTCCTCGTGACTCAGGACCTCGGTAGGGCGTGCACAGACCTGCCTGTCTGCAGCGGGGTGATTCGGCCTGTGTTCCGAGGGACTGGGGACCTCGGTAGGGTGTGGGCAGACCCGCCAGTCTGCAGTGGGGTGACTCAGCGTCTTCCGCGTGACTCAGGACCTCAGTAGGGCGCGCACAGACCCGCCTGTCCGCAGCGGGCTGATTCGGCGTCCTCCACGTGACTCAGGACCTCGGTAGGGTGTGCACAGACCTGCCTGTCTGCAGCGGGGTGATTCGGCGTGTGTTCCGAGGGACTGAGGACCTCGGCAGGGTGTGGGCTGACCCGCCCGTCTGCAGTGGGGTGACTCAGCGTCCTCCACGTGACTCAGGACCTTTGTAGGGCGTGCACAGACCTGCCTGTCTGCAGCGGGCCGATTCGGCGTGTGTTCCGCGCGACTGGGGACCTCGGCAGGGTGTGGGCAGACCCGCCTGTCTGCAGCGGGCTGATTCGGCGTCTCTTTAGGTGAGTTTTTAAATCCCTGTGGCAATCTAGTCCAAGTGAACTGAGTCTTTTCCCCATCACTTGGGTCTTCCCATTCAATGCAAAGATGAGTTGACTGAGGGGAGCCATGCGAAGGCAAAAGAAGGCATCTGTTAAATCCAAACAAGTGAACCATGCTGTTTCTGGGGGCATCAGACCCAACAAAGCATAGGGGTTAGGGACCACTGGGTGCAGCATTACTGTTCTGTCATTTACAGCCCATAGATCTTGCACTGGCCTATAGTCCCCGTTGGGTTTCTGAACAGGCAGCAAAGGGGTGTTCCAAGGTGACGTACGTTCTCTAATAAGTCCAAATTCCTTTAATCTCATGAGATGGGGTTTAATTCCAATTCAGGCTTGCCTGGACATCGGGTATTGTTTTACAGCAATGGGGCCAAATTGTCTTTTAATTTTATAACTATGGGTGGATGATTCTTAGCTAAGCCTGGGGGCAATTTCTCTGCCCATACTCCAGGGAACATAGTTTTTAACGCTTGCAGAGCCTGGCAAACATCATCCACATTGTAACAGTGCCATTCATCTTCTCTTTTAGTTGTTACCATCATTATGAGATCTCTTCCTGGGTCTAAATGCAGAGATTCATTTCCTCATTGGGTGAAAGTTATTGTAGCTCCCAATTTAGATAACAAATCTCTTCCTAGTAAGGGGATAGGACATTCTGGTATATACAAGAATTCATATTTCACTTTATGTCCTCCAATTTCACATGTTCTTTCATAGCAAAACTGGCACTTTTCTGAAATCCCAGTGGCACTAATCACTTGGATGCGCTCTCCGCTCAAAGGGGCAACTGGGGCTGTTACTACTGAATGTTCTGCGCCACTCTCTACCATTAAGGTCATATTTTGGCCCCCTATCTTTATATCAACCATGGGCTCATGGGGGCCTAGCTGCATTGAGCCTGGTCAGTGTCAGTCACTGTCTTCCATCACAAGCAATAATGTGACAGTATCCTTCCTTTCCTTCAAGTCCTGCTTTTTCTTTTCCTTGAGCTTTGGGCACTTATTCTTGTAATGTCCTTTCTCTGCAATATGCACACTAGTCAAACTCTAAATCCTTACACCAAAAACCTTTCTTCTGTCTTCCTTCTACTTTTGTTCCTTGTCTTTCTTTTTCCTTCTCTTCCTTGGCTCCCATAGCTACTGCTACATAAGGAGCTCTCCTCTGATCCCTCTCATCTTCCATCCTGGCTCTCTCTTTCACTGTCTCTATTCACATACACTTTCCTAGCTAATTGCAACAATTGCATTATATTCATGCCTTCCCAAGTCTCCTGCCTTTGGACTTTCCTTCTAATGTCTGTGCTGACTGGATTACAAAAGTTGTATTAATTAGCTGATGGTTTTCTGGAACTGCCAGGTCAAATGGCGGGTTCATTCTGTAGACCTTGCAAAGCCGCTCATAAAATTTCTCAGGGCTCTCATTTGCCTCCTGCTGGGTCTCTGACACTTTAATCATATTAGTTTGTCTTTTACTTGCAGCCCACATTCCTGCCAAAAGGGCTGTCCAATAATTTCTCAAGTTTTCCTGTCCTGCTTGAGTACTGGGATCCCAATTGGGCCACACATTTATTGGGAATTGCTGTTTATGCCAAGCTTCTGGATTCTGCATATCACCCAGCATTCTAGTGGCATTAATCTTTTTAATTTCCCCTAAAAGGCTCTGCATTTCTTTAGGGGTTAACAAAGTTCTACAAAGTTTTTTTCAGTCCTCCCAATTAGGACAATGGGTAGCAAAGATGGAATCAAATAATTGAAGCATTTTGGAGGGGTCTTGACAGAGAATAAATGACTTTTTTTCCCTGGACCTAGCCTCCTTTTGTCCTTTTTTAAGTCAAATCTCAAATACTGCATCTTGGTCTGACATATTTGAGCCTTTTCCCAACAGTTCTTTTCTAACTCACTATAAAGGAGGAGGTCGTATTGTAACCTGCTGGCTCTTAAACTCTTTGAAGATGACCAGTGTACACATATTAGTAACATACTTGGAATTTAACCCTTTGATTGCAACCAATGTAAACATATTTAAACTTTTCATAACAAACTTGAAACCAACAAACAAACATACATATTTTCTTGATAAATATTTTTTGCACATCTTTTGACATACCTAAACCTCCTGGTCTTGTATATTTTTTTCTTTCTAACAAGACAAACATACAAAATTTCTTATATCAAAATTGCATCTCTTTTACTTATAGCTTTTTAGTATTTTTTTGTCTCACTATAGACTTTTTGTCACAAACTTGTCTTTAGCTGTTAAAATTTTAGTGTCCCTTTTTTGTTCTCAGATTGGTACACTTTAAATTTGGTTGGCTGACAAAAGAACCATAGTGACCTTGAGGGGTTTTTTGTCAACAAAGTACAGAGAAGAGCAAGTTAACCCTATAATTACAATTGAAGAATTTGCAATGTACAAGAAATATTTTAAGCACACCAATTAAACATCAATTCAAACTGAAACAGATACATTTATCAACTAGGTAAAATTTGTAACTTGATTTCTCTTGTAAAATTTCTTACTTTCTCTGGCTTTGTTTTATGCCCTTCAGAGCTTTCTTAGCTGTTTTCAATCCATTACTTATTTTCTTTTTTCAATTCTTTCTTCCAATTTGAGTGCAAACCCTATTTGATCCTCTCTGAGTCTGACCACAGCAGGCACCCTCTGGTGCACTAAAGTCAAGCAGTTCTCATGTTTTTCTCCCCACCTCCTCTGCACCTGTGAATTTAGCAACACAAAAGGAGGGGGAAAGTCAAAATTTTCTCCTTCCAGATCTGAAAGGACCGGTTTCTTTCCAGCGTCAGCCTCTTTCTGATGGAGGACCAGAATATTGTTTTTTCTTCCAGGGCTCACATATGAAGCCAAGGAGGCATTCTGTGGCACAATTTGAAACATAAATCAATATAGGGAAAATTGATCTGGATGTTCCCATCCAGGGGTGGTGACTGTTAGCCAGCTGGACCAGATGAGACCCTTACCTAGGGATCTCTCAGCTGGCCAAGCTGGGCAAAGCATCGCCCATTCTAACTCATAAAAGGCTCTAAGTTTTTAGGGTTTCATCTTAATACCATAATTTCCAGTAAAACCTTTTTAAAAAACTCTTAAGCATGCATTTCAAAACAGTAGGTCGAGATATTTCTGTCCCCACAATCGGCCAATCAGAGTGTTGGTGTGTATGTGGGTACCCTTGCACGGAGACGCAAGACAAACAAAGGTGGGGGATCACTCTCTTGCCTGCCTGGCTGTGGCCTTCTCAGCCATTTTAAGGTCTGTTCAGGCTAAGGTGGGCTGTCACCTAAGCGCATCGTTGTGCCTTTGTTAAACGCAACCACACAAGTTCCGCGACAGGCTGCACACAAATTCCGGGACTCAGGGAGGACTCCTTAAGCAGTGCAAGTGTCTCCTTCCTTTGTCTTGTTCAGCAGCTAGTTCCACTCACTCTCCAATCCAGAACCCTTTTACTCACACATTTATTCAGAAGTTATCACATTGCCTCCCAGTGACGCCCCTAACCGTAACCAAAATGAATGGAAGAAGCTACCTCCCCAAATGGCAAAGCACAAGAGGTAATCAGGCCCCTGCACTATTTTGGTTCCAAGTTCACAAAGTGAACCAAAACAAACGGGAGGAGCTATCTTCCTAAATGGCAAAGCACAAGGGGTGATCAGGCCCCTGTGCTGTATTTGCCCAAAGTTACAGAACACCAAATAAAATAAAAACTAAACCAAAAGTTAACGACTGGGGGGTGTGGGGTGGGGAGTTCCCGGGACTTCTCACTCAGCCAAGGAAAGAGAGAAGAGACACCAACAGCAGCAGCCCTCCTCCTGTCGTCTTCCATTCTCAGGTTCAGGCAATCTGCCACTGGCAAGCTGGTCTCTGTGTCCTGTTGGGGAGCCTAGGAAATCAGTCCCAGGAGCGTGCCTTTCCTCTATAGGAGACAGAGAGCAGCTCCCTCCAGTGGGGTTCAGGCCGATGCCCAAAAGGGCCACTTCTTTCCCAATTCCTGATCAGGGAACCAAATGCTCCGGAATCGCGGAAAGAAATGTACGGAGTCACAGAAGTTGGGTAAAAAAACAAAGCCTTTAATCACTAGCGAGGGGGACCGCCAAAAACTCATCTGATCAATGCCCACCCCGTCCTTTGCTTTAACATTTCCTTTTATATCTTCTTTTAGCCATTACCTCATTCCTGGTGGTCTCAGTCAGTAAAATTTCTGTTTCTCTTTTACAACTAGTTCCTGTTAATGGTTATAGTCACAGGCATATAACAAACAGATGGCACCTAAAACACATACATTGTAAACTACCCAAACATTTCTATTTTGCTTTTCTTCAGGTTAAATGTTATCTACAGTTAGGTTACAGGTCAAAGGTTCAGTTAGCCATCACCTTAAACAATAAGAGTTACAAGAAAGGTAAATCTTAAAGGAATGGATTACTTATTCTATTTCAGCTACCTTAATAACTAACCTGTAGTTTAAATTTTCTCTATCAGTAGTTTTGGAAGTATGGCCATTTTCACTATATTGGTTCTTCCTACCCAGGAACAAGGGATGTCTTTCCATTTTCTTATATCCTCCTCGGTCTCCTTTTTCCTTCAGGTCTTTCTGAAGGTACTTGCCAAGGTAGGAGGCTAGGACACTGTTTCACAAACAGTTTGGTAGCTTGACTTATATTTAAATATTTAGACCTGTGATATGTGGATATACTTTGGTATTCTGGCACAGGCCTTGCAAGTACTAGGAAAGGACTGAGACTGGGCTCCTACTGTTTGGGGTCCCTGAGATCTAGCAAGGGCTGCACAGGTGCCCAGTGGCCAGGGGCTGCATTTGCATTTCCACTTTGCTTGAAGTTGCCTATCCATTACTGAAGGAACCAGGTCAGCAAGAATTCATCTTCCCCACCACTACCTTTCACCCCTACTCTCCTGGATCTCCTTTCTCCAACTCTTTACAGTTTGGAGGATTCCATATGTTTATAGGTCACATTTGGGTATTTAAAAAACCTCATATTGGGGGCTGGAGATTTAGCTCAGTGGTTCTGCTGCCTGCCTCACAAGCCCAAGGTCCTGAGTTCGATCCCTGGTACCACAAAAATAAACCCAAAAAACAAAACTCATATTCAGTTACTGGCACAGTGCAGCCCATTGTAATATTAAGCTTCCATCCCTTGGGCATTGCTGTCTTTCCCCCTACATACTCCTTCATGCAGCTCAGGAACTCACAGAGGAGACAGGAGCAGGATTGCATTCCACTCTTTGCACCAGGTCTTCACATGTATATCAGCTACCTTTCTGGCTCCTCTGAGAGCCTGCAGAGAGGAGGCACGCAGGAGAAAGACAAGGTAGTACCTAAAGGTGGTGCCCTCTGAGTGGCAGATGTCCAAATGTGAACTTGTTCTCTCCCCATTGGAACCTCCAAATCTGTACTGTGTCCTGTGGCTGAGTTCCTGCCACACCTATGGTGTCCCTATAAACCTGCCTGAGTCCTGGTGGCAATTACCCAGGGAAAGGTGGTCAAGCTGCTCTCTTGTGCTGCTGAGAGCTGCATTTAATGTTCCCCTGCCTGAAGATGGTTCCGTTCTCTTGTATGAGTGGTCCTGTGCCCCAGCATTGGCCACTCATGAATAGGACCGATGACAGACAAGTGTTTGTTCTTCACAGATAGGTTTCTTTATCTTTTTCTTTTTTGAGTTTGACAAAATTTATTGATTATTTTGATAAAAACATTCATCTCAGTCCTCTCTCCTCATCTGGACCTTAGATTAGCATTTCTTTTGGGTCAAGAAAAGAGTGTGTAGGAGAGGGATGTTATTTTAACAAACAGTAAAATGGACAAAAATGAATAGTTTGCTTACATAAAAGTAAGTTAAAGTTAAATTCATGTATCTTGATATAATTAAATCATGTAAGAACTCATAGTTCTATATACATTTCCATTGTTTTACTTGGGGCTTAATCTAAACTTTAATGTAAAATAACAACTTATTAGGCATGTGTGTATGTTTCTTCTCTGGAGTTACTACCTATTAAAAAACATCAGCAAGTAAGTACCACCAATAAAATATTCTGAAGCTGCCTCCAAATTTAACATTGTAGGAATTCTGAAGGAAATCACTGTATCATTTTTCTTTTGTCTGTGACTATGCTTTCAAAGATGTGTTTAACTGTCACATTTTTTAAAAGTCCATATACAATACAAAAATACAAAAAAAAACACCCTACAGTACACAAATCTAACACTATATGTGACAAACAATTCCATAAAATGTGTTTGAAGATGCATTTTTTTTTCCTTCTATTTTCAGTACCTACAATATGCTTTTTTTTTTTTTGGTACTGGGGATTGAACTTCGGTCCTTGTGCTTATGCAGCAGGCGGCGAAACCACTGAGCTACATTCCCGGCCCCTACAATATGCTTTTGAGAGGTGACCAACTGGGTGGTATATATACACTTAAAATAAACCATATAATTGTTCTAATAAGAAATCCTTCCATGAGTTCAATTCAAATTGCATTTAACAACTTAGTAATGTAAAATGTGTAGACAAAGTTACAGAAAATACATCTTACGTCTTCTACAATGTCAATTTTTTTTTTTTGGTGTATTTTGGTTTTTTTGGTACTGGGGATCAACTTGGGACCTTGAGCTTGCGAGGCAGGCACTGGAACCACTGAGCTAAATCCCAGCCCTTTTTTTGGTGTTTATACCATTTAAAAAATAAAAACCAGTCAAATACTTAAGTAATACGTACATTTAAATTTTTGGTGGTGGTTTGCATTTTAAAAGAAACAGCTCCCTTATGGTTTGCCTCTCAAGTTCTGGTGGAAATGCTTACAGGAACTAGCTAATAAACAAACAAAAACCAAGAGAAGCACATTCAACATACTGATTTACTTTGGTAGTAAATGGCTGTTCTTTGAAGACTAATGAAGGTAGACAAGACCATTAAAGTAAAATGGGCTTTTTCAAATACTCGACACTTCACATAGAAATTTTTTGAAATTATTTTTTGTAAAAGAGCTAAGAATTTGTATCCACTGATAGTAATGCAATACCTAATAATATGATGACAAAACAAATGCCCATAAGGAAGAAAACTCCATTTTAATTTTATCTAAATTTACTTTCAGTCATAGTCCACCAACATTTTCCTTTCAATACAATACTCCCCCTTTCTCTATGAGACTGTTCCTGGGAGCCAGATGGTTTAGGTAATGAGGGAGTTAATTTAGGAGTAAATTCTGACAGTTTAAATAGACAGTAATTTTTTGCTTCCCTCTTAATGCGCTGATAGTTGTGTCTAAAAAATATGCAATTCTTAAAAAGGTACAATTTCTGATTTCTTTATTATCTATAACCTTTGGAAACTAATCACATGAAACTACAAAATTAGCAAATGTCTTGAAATCTGTACATAAAACATAAATTACCTCTAATTTCAAACTCTCACTTATTAGTGTGCCACTCAGTCTTTTTAAAAAATGAAAAAGAAAAAGTGGCTCCAAAGATAATTTTACACCACTCTTTAAAAAAGGAAACTGTTGGGGCTGGGAATTTAGCTCAATGGTTCCACTGCCTGCCTTACAAGTACAAGGTCCTGAGTTCGATCCCCAGTACCTAAAAAAGGAAACTGTTCCTTTTGACTTTACACCCATCCCACACCCCAATTCAAAACACATCATTTAATTGTCTTGATCATAGACATTTCCAAGATGAGATTTTATATTTCATTCCCATAGCTTCTGGTTGTCAGAAAACCCATGCTTTCCTTTATTGAAAGAGTTTGGTCCAGCTGATGTTGGTGTATCCCTTCCAATATTCTTCATCCTCATCTTTGCTTCTGGAGCCATTTCCTCTGATTCACTATCTTCATCTTCATTAAAAGCTGCTGCTACTGAAAGGGTTTTTGGAGCAAAAGTAGGAACAGTTTCTTTAGGGTTACTTGATCCAAGTTTGATGGATATAGCTGATGCTTTCTTTGTTATCTGACTATCTATGGCAAATCGAAACTTGGAGATCTTTGTAGGCTTTGTTGGGAGGTCTGCAGCTTCTGCAGCTGATCACGTCTCAGCGCTGCAACTGGAACTTTCCCCTCCATTACTCTGGCAGCTCCGCCTCACTTCAGCTTCTCAGGCTTCTCCTCTCCTGCCTTTCTGGCTGCCATTTTCCCAACCTCAGCCCTCCCCTCACAGATAGTTGTCTACAAGCTCCACTGGGTGGCCAACTGGACATGAGATGTTCTGACCTTTAAAATTCCTTTCTCTGGGGCAAAGCTATAGGCCCTGATGAAATTTAATTAGAGCTTTCGGTTTTATTTTATGTGGACATCAAAGATAAGTGTCTCTCCTATCTTCCTAGTGAGACATACATGACAGAGAGCCCTATGTGGCACTGTGTGCCCGGGCTTCTGTTGGCTCCACACGCCTTCCACTGTGCCTGCCAGGCAAGGTACAAGTGGGGAGACCAAGTCCAGAGCAAAAAGGATTTATTTGAAAGATACTGCAGCTCAGCAGGCTGCTAGGAAGTCAGACAACCAGCTTCAGAAAGAAGCTATGACTGAAAGAGCAACAGCAAAACTGGCAAGATCATGGCCTGAGAACTTTCTCACCAGGTGTGATGGCTAACCTTGACTGTCAACTTACTTGATTGGTTTGAGAAGCACATAAGATATTAAAAAAGTACACTTTTGGGTGTGTCTGAGTGGGTCAAGGATATAGACCTTGGGGACTATATCCTGTTCCCAGCCCCTTCTCTCTCTAGCTCTTCCTGCTTAATTTCAGCAACCATGTGGTTGATCAGCTTTCTCCCCCAGTGCCCCTCTGCCATGTTATGCCTGCCTTGGAGCCAGCTGACAATAGACTGAACCCTCTGAAACTGTGAGCTAAAATAAATATGTCTTCCTTTGAGTTGCTTATTCAGGGAATTTTGTCCCAGTGATGGAAATTTGATTTATATACCGGGAGACTGCCCCAGCACTACCAGCAGTAATGGCAATGGAAGCTGCCACTCTATGACTGTTGACTTATCTGCACATCGCTCCCTTCAGATGCAGTATGAGGGAAAAGCATCCAAATAGCCAAGACCAAAGTACAGATTTCCCACCCATAGCTGCCAGGAAACTGTCAAAGGATGCTTTGAGCCCTCTTAGCTTCCACCTCACTCTTACAGGTATTTTCACAAATCAAAGTGTAACAACATGCAGGAGTTGCTAAATAGTAACGAAGCTTGACTATAGTTGGTGTGCTTTGCTTGAAAAAATAAATGGTCACATTCCTTTACTCATATATGTTTATATGATAAAGAAAAATCATGACAGCTTCTGAGGCCAACGACAGGGTCTAACATAGTATAGAGTTTTGTACTTCAAAGGCTTTTTTTTTTTATCATTTGAGGATTTGGAATGTTTCCTTAACCATTTATTATGTTCCATCCCTTCTTACCAGACCTAAACATAGCCAGGAGGGGTTGCAAGAACTTAGGAGCCTGGTTTCTGAGCCTTTCTCTGCCACTGATTCTCTGTGCAACTTTGAGAATGTTACCTTTGCTCTCTGAATCTGTGCTGTATCACCTGGAAAGGGGGTGGACGAGCGGATCCCCACAAATTCTTTCCATCATCACATTGCAAGATCCCACACATCTGTTCTGCGGAGCATTTGAAAGAGGCCTAATTTCCCAATCAAAGACTGTCTTCACTTTCCAGGATGGAGGTTCCTAAGGGGCAGGGTGTGAATTGTCGGAGGTTGCTTGATATAAATATTATTGAGAATGACTCTATTCTGTGACCAAAATAATCCCCTGGAAGTGCCTTTCAACGCATCCAAACAATACACAAATTTGTTTCTACTTTTGTCTTTCCTGTATCAGGGAGCAGGCTAAGTATTCTTTCCTTGCACGTGAATACACACACACACACACATACATATATGCACACACACAAAGACACTCCCGTGTTATCATCACTGAGTTTGGAGTTGCCTGTGTGGTGGCCTGTACAGGAAGCTTTCTTTTTCATGCTTTTGGCCTAATTATAGCCATAGAACAACCTCTTGGGCTTTCTTTTTGTTCAAACTTGAATGTTTACTTTATTCTCTGTGTTGGACAGATACTCTGTCTATAGACAGGCCCAGTCCACATCGATATACAAAACAGGATCTCACTGGTAAAGTCTAGACACCAAATACGCCATTTTCTCTAAGGTTACCAGTCTCTCTCTCTGCCCCCCAAATTCCTATTATGGAATGTTTGGAAAAAAGAGATATAGGGGTGAGAGTGGAGTCTGAAGAAAAATGCCTTTGAAGTGAACACTCGAGGGGCCTAAAGTAAATATATAGTGTCTGGTTCCAAGGTTTCCTAGAGATAAACTAAATTCCATGGCCAGATCCCACGTTGCACCCTGATTTATGAGAGGAGGCCAACTTCCCAGAAGCCACACGGATGTGGTAGGACAGTGCTGTAGGGGAGTGCATAGGGCAATGGGAGGGCAATGGATGTGGAACTTGTGAGCCTGTGCAAAAATCTATATCTCCTTTCTGGACATTTCAGCACTTCCATAAACAGGATTTTTAGCAATTAAAAAAATATACTCACAAACCATACATATTACTTTATACGAAAGATAAGACCCTTAATGCATTAGTGACCAGAAGGTCTCAGTTACAGGTATTTTGAAATCAATCTCAGGCCATCTGAGGCTCTCTGTGATGCTCTCAGACTGGCCCTCATGGCAGTTGGAAAGCAGGAGACACTGCATTTCCAAATGCAGGCACGTGGCCCTCCAGGCCACAAGGCTACCTGGGAGTATGAATAGAAGGGAAAGATCAAGCAAAAGCTGTGGTGTTGGTGGCAGGTGCAAGGGACAGAGATAAAGAATGGCAAGATAACCTGATCACTCCTAAGAGAAAGGAAACAAAAGAAATCAGTCATCAACTTGCTGAGATTCATGGCTGAGTCCATTTTTCAGTATCCATCATGCCTAAGAATTCTTCAAGGATCACAGAAAATCTGCCTTTGTACATCCCCAGCATTTAACCCAGTTGTTAAATGCAATGGGACTGAAGATTCTATTTCCACCAATGGCTGACTAGGACATCTTGGACTAACCTTTCCACTGAAATCATTTAGAAAATCTAGAAAAATATTTTTAGAAAATAAAGCTGAGTGAAGGCATCAGAAAACAATTGAAGTGGCAAGAATTTGCGAGGTGTAATTCAGAAATAAGCCAAGGTAACCCAGGGCTTGGGACCAAATTCCCCTAAATAATTTACAAGAGACTGGGAAACTGAGAAGAGCCTCTCATAGTCTCAAAAGACCAAAGACACACAATCAGAATTTAGTGTCCACTTGAGAGGATGAGTCTGGTAAGATAAAACAAAACGAAACAAAATGTGAACCTTTTGTTGAGTTAGAAAAGGGCCACACCCTAATAGTAATAAATAAACAGAAAATAGGCTGGTGCTCACAATACCTACAGCCATTTGGAAGACTGAATGTATTAGGGCAAATTGTTCTTAGCCTCTTACAGAGACTGAGAGAACAAGGAAGGAAGGAAGGAAGGAAGGAAGAAAGAAAGGAGGGAAGAAACCAAGCAAGCTGTGACCTAAAAAATAAATTTATCAATGTCTTGGTGGCACACAAGGAACCTGAGACACAGAAACAAACAAACAAAACACTTTCTAGGCTCTGAGCTCAGTGGAACAGGAAGCAGAGGCTGCCAGTGTTCAGAGAAGAGAAGACTCATGGAGTGAGTCTTCGGGCCATCGGGATGAGCTGGGGGGTGAGGTGGCTGGAAGAATCCAGGAGACTGAGATGGATTTAATAAGGACAGCACTGAGCCCAGTGGATTCCACTTCTCTCCTTCCAGGAGCTTCCCCTCTCCATCCCTGCTGCCTGAATGGACACTGTCGGTTCGCTCACTGGGACAGAAACCCCTCTCCAGCTTCCCAGCTTCCTCCTCATCTTGCATTTCTAACCCTTGACTTCAGTGAGAACTGGAACTATCTTTCCAAACTGCCACCCTGATGCTGTCACTTTCCTGTTTCCTTCTTGCCCTGTTCAACCTTGGAGTCAAGGTGCTTCATGTGAGACCTCTGCTTTTACCTGGGAGCTGCTGTCCAGACTCTTTCAGGTCTCAGCTCCCCTTCCTCACCCGGCTCCACTGGGCAACATGTGACATGTGTTCTTTCCTCATCCTTCACCCAGAACACATGCATTCCAGAGACTTGGACAGTGGAATTTATTGTCAAACCACACTAGGCTCCTACTAGCCAAGGACCTTTGCCCCGGCACCACAGTTGACAACTTCGAGATATTGAAATCTGTACCTCAGGAGACTAAGGCCTCTACCCTGAGCCTCACACTGTCTCTTCCTGCTGCATCTTTTCCATATGCCAGAAGTCCATGGGTATGGTTGGCAGATAAAATACAGGATACACAGTTAAATTTGAACTTCAGATACACAAATACCTTTGTGAGTGTATGTGTGAATTTAAGACACTTATACTAAAAAGCTATTCATTATTGGGGTTTTTGGGTACTGGGGATCGAACTCGGGACCTTGCGCTTTCGAGGCAGGTGGCAGAATCACTGAGCTAAATTCCCAGCCCAGCTATTCATTATTTGACTGAAGTTCAAAATAAATTAGATATCTTGTGTTTTAAATGGCTAAATTTGGTGAAAGGACATGCCCACTTGATATATAGGACATAGGGCATGGCAAAGCTGGCTGGGAAAATAAGCAGGACCTGGCAATTACAAGATCCCAGGACAGTGCCAAATATTTCCCAGGACGCTGTTTGTAGAATTTCTCTTGGGTTCCCATGAGGCATGGACTGCATATAAAGACGCAGACCCCAGGAGGAGCCCAATATCGTGACTCCTTACGGTAGCCCATTCTGCATCTTCTAGAAGCAGAGTGCACTTTTATTTTTGCTTTTATCTTTTCCTCTCTCATTTGGCCCAAGTTAACTCTGCAGAGTTAGTTTTTCCCTTACTCCCTCACTCTTTTTCAAATAAATTTTTGGCACCATTTTTGGCTTGTCTCATTCATTTCTTTGTTTGAGGCAAGAAGGACCTGGAATACAAAATTTTAATTGGTGAGCTATTTCTAAAGGAACTACCCGACAACATACCTGCCGCTCATATCCTCCTCGATCCTGTTGTGCATATCTAGAACCCTGCCCAAACAACCCAGAATCCACTTGTCAGGTCTCCGCAGGTCCCTCTGCTTACAGACCAGAGTGCCACTCCTGGGCTCGAGGAGTGGCCTGGAGGCCTCTAGCTCTGAGCTGTACCCTGAGAATCCACTCAGGCTCTAGAAAGCCCTCTTAGTGAGCTTATAGGCCAGGGTGGAGAAAAGAAGGGGAAGAACAGGGCCCAGGCGCTCCCTTTGTGCTTCTATGTGGGTATACAAACGTCAGAACAGTCCTCTCCCTGAAGCCCAACTGTGCTGTCTGCACCTGTCACACCTTTTCCAAGTGACCTGCAGAAGCATCCAGGTGAGACTGTCAGCCTGCATGGAGTCTCCTGAGAAGGGAGCTGCTTGCAGGCTGGAGTGAGGCAGGACTGGGGTGCCTGGATTCTCAGGCTGCGGGTTATCCCAGACCTGGCGTGTAAGTAGTCTGGGTGGTGTTTGACTGGGCCCGGACTAGGCCCTAGTAACTCTCCGAACCTCAATTTCTTCAAAGACAAAAAACACTGAGTTCCTGTCTCTTTGATTGTGGAAATTACCTGCAATTCTGTAAAACTGGAAAGACAGTAAAAAGATTAGTGATTCCCAGGGATCCAGAGAGCAGGGGATGAATAGGCTGAACACAAAGGATAGTCAGGGCAGTTTTGAAAACACTGTACAACACTACAATGACAGATGCATTATACAAGTAAAATCACCTAGAACACAGCACGGAGAACGAGCCCAATCTAAGCCATGGACATGGGATGATGATGATGATGTCCCTGAATCTTAACAAATGTGCCACTGTTTTTGTTTGGTTTTTTGTACAGATGATCGAACTCAGGACCTTGTGCTTGTGAGGCAGGCTCGGGCACCACTGAGCTAAATCACCAGCCTCTGCCCGCTCTGGATTGAGGTTGATAAATGAGAGGTTGTTCGTTCAGAGGACACGGGGCTATAGGAACTCTACTTTCCACTCAATTTTACTGTGAATCTAAAACTGCTGGAAAAAATAAAATTTATTAATGAGAAATAAGATAAAGAAGGTACGTAGTTCAGTCACTCCGCTGACATTTACGAATGCCTAGCGTGTGTCTGTATTTACAGAAAACTAGCAAGAGGAAAGCAGGCACTGCTTCTGAAGTAGAGTGCGACTAGCGAGTCCGGGAGCTGGCGGCAAACCTCCCAAGGGAAGGTGAACCACAGCGCAGGTCACCGCGACTGGAGAGTGGCCGCGCCAAGGACGCGCGGGTGTAGAGGCAGACTGGGCGGGCCACGCGGGGGCGAGGGAAAGCAGGCCGTATACGCCCGGGAGCAGGCCCAGCTAGTCTCGGGGTGCTGGGAGAAGACTTGGGTCCATGGTGCGCAGAATAGACAAGGAGGCAGTGCCGCGAGCTGCAGCGCGCTGCAAGGCCGGAAGCGCGGCCCGGCCGGGTCCCCACCGCCCCCTCGTGGTCGCGGCGCGCTCTGCGCCCGCTGGAGACAAAGCCGGCCCGGCCCCTCGGGGTGGGGCGGGACGAGGGACGCGGGGAAGACCGACGCCCCAAAGGAAAGCTGGCATTGCTTTTAGACAAACTGCTGGAAATTACCGAGGAGGGTGTAAGCAGGGAATGGAGGAGGCGCCGTGGTTTCCCGCTTCTGGCCCCCGAGACTACGTACAGTCCCGAGATCTGAGCCGCAGGGATGCATCTCCCTTCTGAGTGGGAGGGGAGAGAGGGAAGAAGCCCCCCCCCCCCGGAGCAGGAGCTGCGGTCCTTGCAGCCAGCTCTCCTCTCCACGACGCCCTCCATCCAGAAGCCCTCGCCACCCTTCCTGCTGCTGTGTTCCCAGCTCCTGTCTTCAGGGCCTGTCTTTGCTCAGCATCTGCCCTTAGGGGCAGTAGTGAGCGCCACTTTCCTCCGTAAAACAAACCCACAGTTGCCAACCTCTTCGCAAGAGTAGGAGCCCTCATGAGGACCGGCCCCCAAGCTGTCACTGCTACTCGAGCTCTGACCCAGAGCTGGGCACAGGACCCCTCCCTGAACCCTGTGCCTGGCTGAGACCAGGCCAGAGCAACCACTATGGACCCACCACGGGTTAAGGGCGCTGAAAGGGCCGGGGATTTAGCTCAGTGGTTCTGGCGCCTGCCTTGAAAGCGCAAGGTCCCGGGTTCGATCTCCAGTACCCCAAAAAAGAAAAAACAGTGCTGAAGGGAACCGGGTGTAGACCCTTCTGAATCTAAACTCTGCCTTTGCACCCACAGCCTGTGGGGTCGGCTCTCTGGACCCATCTTGGTTCCATGGCCCAGAGCAGGTCCGTTCCACCTGCCAAGGCCATTCCCAAAAAGAAAAGGTCCAGAGACCTCCTGGAGTACCTGTTCCCCAGAGACTGACACCCTGCAAGGTAGCCTTATAAACACCTATGGGACACTCACCCTGCCTAGAGGACACACAAAAAAAGGCTAGGCCTTAGCTATCAAATGCAGAGATGTGAACTCCTTTTCACTCAGTCCTTGGTCCTGGGGTCCCTCTTCACTGACCAGCGCTATCCATGCTATTTTACGGGCCACCCTGTGGCCACCACTTCCATCAAGGATACAGATAGCATGCCCACTGTGGGGGTGCTTTGTCCCATCCCATGCAGCTGGGGGCTTCCTTTCCACATAGGAGCAGAAGAGCCTTCGCTGTTACACTAAACCCAGGGCAGTTCCCCTCATAGCCACTCCAACATTGCTCCCCAGCTTCCAGCTCCAAGCACAGCGCTCTTCCTCTGACAGCTCTTTCCTCAAAATTACCACCCTGGGAGACTGAAGCAGGAGGATCACAAGTTTGAGCCCAGCCTGAGGGTTCAATCCCTAGTACTACAAAAAAAATTAAGGAAAAAAGAAAAAGAAAAATTACCACCCATGTCTCAGTATGAACCTTGCTGAGCCTGTAACTTGAAAGTTTGGGACGAACCACCAGCAAGGTGTCACTAGCAGTTGATTAAATACAGGTGTTGTATTTACAGCACTGCTGTGGTCTTCAGACATCACGTCTTGAGTTAGGAAGTCATCTCATTGGTGACTTGCTTTCTTGGGGAACTCCATCTTGGTTTATATGTTCTAGGCTAGGGTAAGTGCTTTCTGTAAGGCACCAAGTAGGAAATACTTTAGACTTTGTAAGCCATGCACTCTCTGTTGCAACCAGTCAGCTCTGTTCTTGTAGTGAAAGCAGTCACAGATAATATGAGTGGGCATAGCTATGTATCAATAAAACTTTATTTACAAAAATAAGCAGCCAGTTAGACTTGTAGCGGGTTCTAGACTACCCCATTTTATACCTATAATATGTATTTTGGAATCGTGACTTAATTGATGAGGTAAGTGAAATGGACTTTCCTGTCTCTTATCGAGGTAACCCTGAGCCTCAGTTTCCTCACCTAAAAGTGAAGGTAATCGTGGATGTAGCAGATGACAGAGATCACTGCAGACACCCCACTCTTTTGTCCCCAAGCTGGGCTGGAATTATCCAGGAAAGTTAAATGCTTCAGAGCACTTTTCTAAACTCCAAAGCATTTCATGCTTATAAACTTCCCAGGGCAAATTTGAGGACATTGAGGCCTCAGTCATACAAGGGAGGGAAATACAAAAGGCTTGTAGGTCCCCACGGGAGCTGGGGACTTGAAAATATCATCATGGACTTTCTTGAGTTTTTTGTGACTCTGGCCTGCAAACTGAGGATCTTTAGTAGCTCTTCACTTGCTCTATTCCATCAGTTTCCACACTTTCAGCTCCAGTTGGACTGGTGCAGCTGCAGGAGAGAAGTTCTTTCCAGAGCTGAGCCACAGAGCTAGAGCAAAATTCTTTCTTATGTGTTCAACCTCAGGCACTGGAAAGAGCCACCACCTGCCTGCCCTGAACATTTGTAATACTCTATCCTACTGCACCATGCACAATAAGGGAGCACAGGGACCAGGCTATCCCTTTGCATTAGTCTTTTGGGTTCTAGGACCCTATCACTTCAAAGGGGTTCTGTTGAAACCAGTTCTTCTGAGAAGCTGGATATCCCAGTCAGTGCCATTCCTTTCCCAAGGGCTCCTAGAGCTTTAGGGTTTGGACCACATGGGCATTTAGGTGCCACTCCAGGGTCTTGTGTCATTTCCTGCCATCCTGGAAGCACCTAACAGAGCCTGTAAGATGGGGCAAGATTTTAAAGATCCAGCCTTCCTAGGGATCCAGCAGTAGCATCTGAGGAAAGGTGTCAGCTTTCTGCCCTGGAACTCATGTTGTCACAGTTTGGCCCCTAATCTCAGAGGACCCTACACATCCAGCAGATTCCGATCCTCAGCTCTGAGCCAACACATTCATTTTATAGATGAGGAAACTGAGACCCAGAGAAGGGAAGGACAACCTTGCCAATGAGCAGGACTAGTCTGAGCCTGAGCTCCCTTAGTCCACCACACAGGTAGCTTCTCACGTCAGCATTAATCACTTTATTTGTTGCTTTCTGCTCTCTTCTCATCCACACCCTTCTGAATCAATTAAATAGCTTCTTGGACCCTCCTGGAGGCATGGCCTCCAGCAGGGCAGTATGTTAAGGCTGGGGACAGAGCCTGAGGAGGCTGGGTATGCCCAGCATGAAGATGGGGGTTCTTCCCTCTCCTTCTAGGGGCCAGGGTGGGCCCCACAGTGAAGCAAAGGAAAAGGTTAGGCCAAGAAGAGCAGCCTTGCCTCCTGGGTCTGCTTGCTCTGCCTCTATAGCTGGATGTGACAGGATACGTCAGCCACTCAGGGATCCTTTAGGGTTCAGCCCTCAGGGCTTGAACACAATGACCTCATCAGGCATTTCCAGCTTTTATGATTTGCCAGTAAGGCCATCAAGTGACGCAGGGCCACCTCCTCTTGAGCCTGTTCTCAGGGCAGTAGATGGTGATCTCAGCCCCCTGGAATGCCACTGCCATTCATATGTCCCTAGCCAGGCCACAGGCCACAAGACAGGCAAGGCATGGAGCAAGGGCCAGAGGAGTAGAGTGGCCTAGAAGAAGATAAGAAATCTGCAGGTAAGCTGAAATATCACCCCTGAAGCCAAGAGACTGGAAACCAGAGCTGGGAAACAGAGCACTTAGTCCTAGGGATTTGAGAGAATGGGCTTAAAATTCGTAAAAGAGAAGGGTACAGCTGCTCCAGTGGTCTGTCCCTCTTGGGATCCTCAAACTGGCCTACATGAGGCACCTTCAGCTGCTATCCACTCTCTGCTTGCCTCTTCTGGCTCATGGATCTCGCATAACCAGTGTCTCCCTCCTCATATGCCTGCCCAAGCACACACAAGTATGGCATGTGCATCTGGTGAGGACAAGTCAATAGCATTGAGGTCAAATCTTGGTTCAGACACATGGTAACAGAATGGTCTTGGACAAGTGCCTTTTCCTCTCTGAGCCTCAGTTTCTTTGCAAAATGGGAATAACACTAGCAGTATCTTTTTAGGGCAATCATGATCCAATAAATGGGGCAATACAGAGTGTGCTGGAACAGGGGCAGTGCTCAGAAACACATGCTTATCAGTGCTCCTGAGCAGTGACAGAATGTCAGAGAAGATTTTAATCCCTTCAGCCCCCACTCTGCCCCTCAAGTCAGTAAGCAGTAACTCCCGGCAAGGCAAAAATCTCAAAATGCTGAAGGCCCACAACAATGGGCTCCAAGTACCCATGTCACTGAAGAGGAGAAACATGGAATTTGTCATCCTTACCCCACTAAACTTTGAACACCAAGGGCTTATAAAAAAATGACACTGAGCAGGTTCAGAGAGTGGGTCGCCTCAAAGTGATGTGGCCAGTAGTTGACAGAATTGAGGTTTACACACAGTGCTGCACTACCCACAGTTCACTGACTTCAAGTTTTCTGGTGCTTTGGACTCAGTTATACGGATTTGTATAGTTCGGAACATATTAACTGAACACTCACTCTCTACCTGATGCTGACCTAGATACTATGTATATGTGAGAGAGGAAGAGGAACTAAAATAAAACAATTTTTACAAATGTGTAAAACAGAATTCATAACAAGTCATTTTCTCTCTGGGTTTAGTGGGCTGTGCTGGTCCCACCAGGCCTCTCCTGCTCTGTCCCTCAGTCTGGAGTCTGGGCACTGAGTCAGGCCCTCACTTTCCCAAGACCAGGCCCTCCTTAGAGGACTGCGCTGCCACTCCCTCTCCCAGAATGCCATTCTCTGTCTAGGTTTGAGCTACTCCCAATTCTACTTTTTCTTTAAGATAGATCTTTCCCTAAAGCCTTCCTCGTCCTCTGCCCTCTCCCACATAGATGGATCTCTCTGTTTTGATGCCATGCAGGCCTCTCTGGGTGTCTAATACAACTTCTCCTTGGGATGGCAACAGCATCAAGGAGGAGAGCTGGAAGGGGCTTTAGGCACCACCCAAGTGATAGGTGTAGACAGTAAACTTTTGGGGGTGGGAGACTGCTGGGAAGCACCTCAGGGAACCTCCATGGGGAAAGGGCCAGGTAGGAGGTCAGTTGGCAGGGCCCTTAATCAAGACACACTGATTTCACCTTTGTTATATTAGTTCATTTGAAAAAGGATGTTATCTGGACCAAAAAAAAAAAAAAACAACTATTTTATTCCTATCTTCTAGTTTAACAGATAAGAAAACCCCAAGTCTGGGTTATACTTCAAAATTCTTCCCTCCTGCCTTCCATGTAAGTTTTGACAAAATGATCCCCATCCCAGAGACCTTCTTGCTCTCATTTTCTTTGCAGTGAGTTCTTGGACACGTGACCAAGTTCCCAGAAATAGAAAGTAGAATGATATGGGCAGCTTTTGCAACCCTCTCTGGAAGGAAACAACTTATCTTTCCTTTCTCCTTCTGTCTTCCATGGACAGGATCACACGTGGCCAGTGGCTTGGCTTTTTTTTTTAATTAATTAATTTTATAGGTACATTTTAGGTATACAATTCATTTACATTTATCATTGGGTGTTTGTACCTGTACATGATATATCTTGGTTCTTATCATTTTCCCCATTTCCTGTGCACCCTTCACCCCCTCTGCCCTTACCTATTTACATAGATTTCATTTCCATTTTTTTTTTCTTTTCTCATAGTTTTTCCTTTCCCTCTTTTCCTTTCCCCTTCCCCTCCCTTCACTCCTTCGTCTTTGGACCTTTTTTCCTATTTCAAATTATCAGTTATTCATTTTAACCATTTTAACCCTTGTTTACACTATCAGTTTCTCACACTAGTGAAACTATTCAGTATTTACATATGTGTGTCCTATTTATTTCACTTAAGAGTATGGCCTCGATATGCATCCATTTAGCTATAAATGACTCTAGTTTTTCATTCTTTATGGATGAGTAGTACTCCATTTTATTGAAAAACCCACATTTTCTTTATCCAGTTTCCAGTTGGTGGGCCCTTGGGCTGCTTCCAAGCTTTAGCTATTACAAACTGTGGTGCTATGAACATGGGTGCACCTATATCACTGTGGTATGATTCTTTTAATTCTTTTGGGAAGATACCTCGCAGGGGAATAGCTGGGTCATATGGGACCTCTAGTCCTAGTTCTTTGAGGTATCTCCATACTGACTTCCACAGTGGTTGCACCAGTCTGCACTCCTACCAACAATGGAGAAGGGTTCCTTTCTCCCCACAACCCCGCCAGCATTTGTTATTTGTTGATTTCTTGATAGCAGCTATTCTTTCTGGGGTAAGGTGGAATCTCAGTGCTGTTTTCATCTGCATCTCTTGAATGACCAGTGATGTTGAACATTTTGTCATATATTTCTTTGCTGCTTTTACTTCTTTGTCTGAGAAATGTCTGTTCATTTCAGATGCCCATTTTTGAATTGGGTCTTTGAATTTGGGGGGTCTGATTTTTTTCAGTTCTTTATATATTCTAGATAGTAGTCCTTTGTCTGAGGTACAGCTGCTAAAATTTTTTTCCCATATTGTAGGTTGTCTCTTAGCTCTGTTGGTGGTTTCTCTTGCAGTGCAGAAGCTTTTTAATAAAATGAGATCCCAGTTGCTGATTCTTTCTGCTAGTTCCCATGCTGCTGAGGTTTTTTTCATGAAGTCTTTTCCTATGCCAATGTCTTCGAGAGTTCTACCTAGCTTATCTACCAGCAAGTTTAGTGTTTCTGTCTTAATATTTATATCTTTAATCCACTTTGATCTTAGTTTAGTGCATGGTGATAGGTATGGGTCTAGTTTTAATCTTTGGCAGGTTGAGATCCAGTTTTTCCAACACCATTTATTAAATAGGCCATCTTTCCTCCAATGATGGTGGTTGGCTCCTTTGTCAAAGATGAGGTAGCTGAGCATGTCTGGAGTTGTTTCTGGATCTTCTAATCTATTCCACTGATCCTTAGGTCTGTTTCTTTGCCAGAACCATGTTGATTTTATCACAGTAGCTTTGTAGTGTAGTTTCAAGCTGGGGATTGTGATATCCCCAGCCATGTCTCTGTTGCTTCGAATTGCTTTAGCTATTCTAGGTCTCTTATGGTTCCAAATGAATTTTTGGATTGTTTTCTCTAGTTCTGTGAAGTATATTGTTAGAATTTCAATTGGCATTGCATTGAATCTATATAGTAGTTTTAGAAGTATGGCCGTTTTCACTATATTGGTTCTTCCTACCCAGGAGCAAGGTATGTCTTTCCATTTTCTTGTATCCTCTTCTATCTCTTTTTTCAGAGTGCTGTAGTTTTCAGTGTAGAGGTCTTCTGCTTCCTTTGTTAGATTGATTCCTAGATATTTCATTTTTTTTGGATGATATCGTAAACAGAATTGTTTCCCTAATTTCTCTCTCAGTGAGTCTGTTATTTGTGTACAAGAAGGCTATTGATTTTTGAGTGTTGACCTTGTATCCAGCTACTCTACTGAATCTGTCAATTAAGGCTAGAAGTCTTCTGGTGGAGTTTTTTTGGGTCTTCTATGTAAAGTATCATATCATCAGCAAATAATGACAGTTTAACTTCTTCTTTTCCTATCTTTATTCCTTTTATTTCTTTCTCTTTTCTAATTGCTGTGACTAATGTTTCCAGAACTATACTGAACAGGAGTGGTGATAGTGGGCATCTTTGTCTTGTTCTTGATTTTAGCGTGAAAGTTTTCAGTTTTTGACCATTTAGTATGATGTTGTCTGTTGGTTTTTCCTAGATAGCCTTAATCAGGTTAAGATAAAGACCTTCTATTCCAATTTTCTGTAGGGTTTTTATCATGAATGGGTGCTGAATTTTGTTGAATGCATTTTCTGCATCTATTGAGATGATCATATGGTTTTTGTCCTTGACTCTGTTAATATGGTGTATTCTTTTATTGATTTACGAATGTTAAACTATCCTTGCATCCCTGGGATAAATCTGACTTGGTCAGGGTGTGTGATCTTCTTGGTGACCCTCTGTATTCTGTTTGCCAGTATCTTGTTGAGGAATTTTGCATCTATGTTCATTAGGGAGATTGGCCTGTAGTTCTCTTTTTGGGTTGGGTCTTTCCCTGGTTTTGGAATCAAAGTAACACTTCCTTACAGGAATGAATTTGAAAGTATTGATTCCCTTTCAATTTCCTTGATGAGTTTAAAGAGTAATGGCAGTAGTTCTTCTTTAAATGTCTTATAAAATTCAGCAGTGAAGCCATCCGGACCTGGGCTTTTCTTTGTTGGTAAATATTTTATTACATTTTCAATTTTACTCATTATAATTGGGGTGTTTAGAATTTCTATATCTTCTTCATTTAACTTTGGCAATTCGTATGTATCTAGGAATCTGTCCATTTCTTCTGTGTTTTCCATTTTATTGGAGTAGAGGTTCTCGAAGTAGGTATTGATGATCCTCTGGATTTCTGTTGGATCTATTGTGACTTCACCTTTTTCAATCTTAATTGCATGTATTTGTGCATTTTCTTTCCTTTTTTTGATAAGGTTGGCTAAAGGTTTATCGATTTTATTTATTCTTTCAAAAAGCCAACTCTTTGATTCATTGATTTTTTGTATTGTTCTCTTAGTCTCCATTGCATTGATTTCTGCCCTGATCTTTATAATTTCCTCTCTTGTACGAGCTTTGGATTCGTTATGCTCTTCTTTTTCTAGGAGCTTGAGGTTCACATTAGGTTATTTATCTGAGTTTTCTCTGTTTTCCTAATATGGGCATTCATTACTAATGAATTTCCCAAGTAGAACTGCTTTCATTGTGTCCCATAGATTCCTGTATGTTGTACTGGCATTTTCATTTACTTGTAGAAACTGTTTAATTTCTTCTTTAATTACTTCTGTGACCCATTGGTTGTTCAAGAGGGTGTTACTCAGTTTCCATGTGTTTGTTGGGGTTTTGCGGTTTCTTATGTTATTGATTTCCAATTTTATTGCACTATGGTCTGATAATGTACGGGGGTAACTTCAATTCTTTTACATTTACTTAGACATGTTCTATGAGCTAGCATGTGGTCTATTCTGGAGAATGACTCATGTGCAGCCGAAAAGAATGTGTATTCTGATATTGTGGGGTGGAACACTCTGTAAACATATATTAAGTCCACTTGTTCAATAGCTTAGTTCAGTTCTAGAATTTCCTTGTTAACTTTTTGTCTAGATGATCTGTCTAGTTGTGATAGTGGGGTATTGAGGTCCCCCACTACAACTGTGTTAGTATTTATTTGGTTTTTCATGTCTATTAATATTTGTTTTGTATAGTTGGGGGCATTCGTATTTGGTGCATATATATTTAGGACTGTCATCTCTTCCTCTTGGATTGTTCCCTTCACAAGGATGTAGTGACCATCTTTGTTTCTCTTAATTAGTTTTGGTTTGAAATCTAGTTTGTCTGCAAATGAAATTGCTACCCCTGCTTTCTTCTGGCTTCCTGTGGCGTGGAGAACTGTTTTCCATCCTTTTACTTTCAGTCTATGAGTTTCTTTTTGAGTTATGTGTGTTTCTTGTATACAGCATATTGTTGCATTTTCCTTTTTAATCCATTCTGCCGGTCTATTTCTTTTGATTGGTGAATTGAGACCATTAACATTGAGGGTTATAATTGATAGATATTGATTTATCCTTGTCATGCTGTTTTACTTTTGTTGGCTCTTTTATTTCTTATTTTTCCCCCTTTCCCTTTAGTGTCTTACCTTGCCTGGTGGCTTCCCTCTGTTGGGCCTCATGGAGTTGTGGCCTTCATTGCTTTTTTCTAGGATATTGTTTAGAATTGCTTGTAGTGCTGATTTGGTGTTCGTGAAATTTCTCAGGTGTTCTTTGTCATGGAAGTATCTAATTTCCCCATCAATTCTGAAAGATAATTTTGCAGGATACAACAGTCTAGGTTGGAAGTTATTTTCTTTTAGGGCTTGAAATACTTTGCTCCAGGCTCTCCTTGATTTGAGAGTTTGTGTTGAGAAGTCTGATGTGATTCTGATGGGCTTTCCTTTGTAAGTGATTTGTTTCTTTTCTCTAACTGCTTGTAGGATTTTGTTTTTCTGTTGGATTTCTGGTATCTTGACTATTATATGTCTAGGTGTAGATTTTTTTTGATCATGGCTAGTTGGAGTTCTATATGCCTCACTTATCTGTATGTCCAATTCTCTAGCTCTGTCTGGGAAGATTTCCACTATTACTTCTGTGAACAATTTTTTTATGTCAGTTGTGCTTTCTCCTGTTTTTTCATGGACTCCTATCAGTCTTATGTTATTCTTCTTTGCATAGTCTAGCAGTTGTTGGATTGATTTCTCATGGTCCCTTACTTTTTTTAAGAAATAGTAATAGACTATTTTCATGGTCTCTAACCGTGATTCTGTCTTCTATATCTGGTATTCTATCTTCAGATTCCCTTAATCAGCTGTGGATACTTTCAAAGGAGTTTTTGATCTCCTGAATATCTGTTTGAATCTGTTTCATGGATTCCATTTCTTTCTTATGTTGGGCGATCATAGTTTCCATTTCTTTCTTATGCTGGGTATTCATGGCTTCCAGCATGTTTCTGAGCTCATCTATTTTTTTATCTGTTTCTGTTCTAGATCTTCTAATCATGTCTTTCACTCTGCTCACCATCTCTGTAGATATCTGGGAGATTATTTCTGCCTTGAATTTTTCTAGTGCCTCATTCATCTGTTTTGTTACCTCCTGTGCTATCAGTTCAGGGTATCCAGGTAATTGGTTATGGGACTTTTCCATCTCATTTCCCCCAGGATTTACCCTTGGTGGGGTGGAAGTCTGAGTTTGTGCCTCGCTTAAATGTCTTCTCATTTTTATTTTTGGTACTGTCCTTGGTTTAACTCCTGGGTTGATAGTTTGAAATTGTTTATTGTAGGTATCTTTGTTGCTTGTAATTAGAACCTTTATGGAATGATTGCTTCTCAGAGGTGTCTTCCAGATATAGCTGGTCTTTAAGTTTTGAGTCTCTAATGACTCTAAGGCTATCTCATTTTCCTTATACTAGGAAGGTTCATTGACTAGATCAATAACAACACCTTAGCCCAAGTGATACAATCAGCAACACCATTGCATCAAGTACATCTTTGAAAATGACATTTTGTGGTAGTTATTAATCTATCACCTTTAGCTGTGTGAATTAAATCAAGATCGAGGACCAACCCAACATATAGTGAATAAACTCTTCAATATAACAACTTTACCCTTTGGGATGGGGAGTTAGAAGGGGTTGGGGAGGGAGGGACAGATGGGAAGAAGGATAGGGGAAGGTTAGCAGTGTGGCCAAAGGACACAGGTGAGAAGGAAAAAGAGAATAATAGGAAAATAAAGAAGAACTCCAAATGAGGACCAAAACAGTGACAAAAAGGGAAGATGAACAATGTGGGACAGCAAGATAGTGAGTGTAAGAGAGAAAGGAAAGAGAAAAGAAAGAAGAAAAGAAAAGAAAAAAAAGAGAGAAAAACAAATATTTGCAAAGAGTAGGAAAAAAATTAAAGATAAGAGGAGCAAAAGAAAAGAAAAGAGAAAAAAACAAACTAATAATACTAATTTTGGGAATAAAAAAACAATGAAGATGTAGGGCCTCTTTCTGGGTATGTCTCTGCTGTCGCAGTAGACAACGTGGGTAGCAGTGTGCAGATATAAGTCAATGAGTCTCAGCAAGCTAGTCACAGACCTGTGAGATTCAGGCAGATTTCTGGCTGAAAGTCCCAAGTTGAGCTCCCTGTCCTCCTGTAGGGTTGATCTCTGCAGTGTTCTATTGCAGGTTTCAGCTGCCCTTCCCCTGAAGATAGACCCGGTCCTGTTGGGAGGTGAAGATGACTCCAACTTACCCAGTACCGTGGTCTGGTGGTCCGGTGTCCTCTGCCTCTTTGTTGTGTGGAACCAGGTGGCTGTACATTGAAGAGGCCAGAGGAGCGGGGCGGGGTGTCCAGTGGATTGCTGCCGGGGCACGGGCTGATTCCGCGCAACTCGCAACCTCGGTAGGGCCTGGCTTGGCTTTTTGAGGGCTTGCGAGCATAACCCCTGGGGCGGGGATCCCTTTTCATTCTGTGCCTCCCTTGAAAGTGTATGGCCTGTGCATTTTGCCAGGGTAATTTTTAAAATGCATAATTTAAAGTTCTTGAGAGTACAAGAGTAGCAAGGAGCTAATTGTATTGAAATGTAGAGATCAAAATAACTGAAAGACCCAAAACACACTTATTATATAGAACAAAGGTACTTCATTAATAATTTCTATCAGTAGGACTGATTATGGAATGTTGAAATAGCAAGGAACATTAAATCATACTTGAAGTTATCTAACAACTGTAACATGATATGCAAATCCTTGTGTTTTCTTTTGGCAACAAACTCCTTGATCCTGCCATAATTGCACTGGGTTTCTTGCTACATTGATAATTGGAAGAAATGCTAAATTTCATGGAGAAGTTTGTGAAAATACAAATGTAAATTTTTTTCTTTCCAATTTTACAAACCCCTTGAATTCTATGGATCTAGGCTAAGAATCCCTGCCTTTGGGGATGGCAGAGCAAAAAGATGGATAGAACCTGGATCACTTCATGTCCTTGTGGAACAGAGCTGCCCTGCCAATCTGGACCACTTACCTCTAGACTTCTATGGGAGAGAAATAAACAAATCTGACTGAAGCCTGTTAGAGCAACTTGGCCTGCCAACTGACCTCCTACCTGACCCTTTCCCCATGGAGGATCTCTGAGGTGCATCCCAGTAGAAGTTCACTGAGTGTACTGTCAACATCCACCACCTGGGTGGTGCCTGAGGCCCCCTCTGGGAGAGGGAGTGGCAGGTGCAGTTCTCTAAGGAGGGGATGGTCTTGGGAGAGTGAAGGCCTGACTCAGTGCCCAGACTGAGGGACAGAGCAGGAGAGGCCTGGTGGGGCCAGCACAGCCCATATCTTTTGCCTCACCCTAGGCAGCCTCACCTCGTGGGTCTCCTGAACAGAGGCAGCAGCAGAAACAGGACTGCTTTCTGGAGACTCCAAGTTGTTGGAAAACCTGAAATGTCCATCCTTTGGGATGAAATCACAGAAAATATTTGCTTCTTCACTAGTATTAATTAAGCTCCTACTTTGCTCCGATCACTAAAAGCAGGCGCTTTCATTAACAGTCAGCATACAAATCAACAGATAAAAGATAAATAAGCAAGCAACAATGACTTTGCTCTTGGTATGAAAATATCTAATAGTAACATCAAAATGCTGCTTAAAACTCCCAGTTGTCAGTGTGAGGAACATCAGGGAACACAAGGAGCTGTAGTCACTTACTTTTATAAAGGTAGAGTTCTGGGGCCTGGTAAGCACAAGGCCCTGAGTTTGATTCCCAGGATCAAAAAATAAAATAAATAAAGGAGGTAGAGTTCTGAAGTCAGACTTACTTCAAATCTCAACTCTGCCACTGCCAACTGTACAGCTTTGTACAAGTCACCTCTCCAGGCCTCAGTTTTCTCATCTATAAAATGTGACACCTGGCAAAGTTTCTGTAAATATTCAATGAGATGATGGATATAAGCATTTCATACAGAATATAGCATATAACAAGTACACAGCCAATGTCCTGTTGTTGTTGTTGTTGTTGTTGTTACTGTTGTTATTATTAACTAAAGCTAAGAACCTGAATTAAACAGAGGCTTCAAACTGTGTATAATATATATTTTTAAAAAATTTTTAAATAACTTTATTATCAAACACACACACATACAAAAAATTAAAACCATTCAAAGAAGAACAATGCAAGGGGAAAAAAAACTACAGTAATATTCAAATACAGTAGAATTCAACCAAAACAAAACTGAAAAGCACTTAAACATTTTTCCATATAACTTAAAAAAGCATCTCAAGCACCAACAAGACACCAGAGGATGTGATTTGTTTCAGAAAGATCCCCAAAACCAACATCGAACAAATAATGATCTGGAAAAAAAACTCCAGTTAGTTAGGAGACTTCACATAAGCCAAGCTTCTCCCTAATTTAAATTTCAATACAGTCATATGACACGCAATGGAAACACAATCCGAGAAATATGTTATTAGGCCATTTCATCCATGTGCATCCTTAATTACACTCTCAATTTCTCACACTAGAGAAACTGTTTGGTATTTACACATGTGTGTCCTATTTATTTCACTTATGAGGATGGCCTCAATATGCATCCATTTAGCTATAAATGTCTCTAGTTTCTCGTTCTTTATGGCTGAGTAGTACTCCATTTTATAAAAAAACCACATCTTCTTTATTCAGTTTCCAGTTGATGGGCACTTCGGCTGTTTCCAAGCTTTCACTATTACGAACTGTGCAGCTATAAACATGAGTGCACATATATCGTTGTGGTATGATTCTTTTAATTCTTTTGTGAAGATACCTCACAGGGGGAGAGCTGGGTCGAATGGGACCTCTAAGCCTAGTTCTTTGAGGTATCTCCATACTGATTCCCACAGTGATTGTACCAGTCTGCACTCCCACCAACAATGGAGAAGGGTTCCTTTCTCCCCACACCCCCACCAGCATTTGTTATTAGATGATTTCTTAATAACAGCCATTCTTTCTGGGGTGAGGTGGAATCTCAGTGTTGTTTTCATCTGCATCTTTCAAATAACCAGTGAGGTTGAACATTTTTTCGTATATTTATTTGCTGCTTTTACTTCTTTGTCTGAGAAATTTCTGTTCCTCATTGGAGGAAAGATAGCCTATTTAATAAATGGTGTTGGAAAAACTGGATTTCAACCTGCCAAAGATTAAAACTTGACCCATGCCTATCACCATGCACTAAACTAAGATCAAAGTGGATGAAAGATTTAAATATTAAGACAGAAACACTAAACTTGCTGGAAGATAAGTTAGGTAGAACGCTTGAAGACATTAGCACAGGAAAACACTTTATGAACAAAACCTCAGTAGTACGGGAACTAGCACAAAGAATCAACACCTGGGATCTCATTTTATTAAAAAGCTTCTGCACTGCAAGAGAAACTACCAACAGAGCTAAAAGACAACCTACAATGTGGGAAAAAATTTTCAGCAACTGTACTTTAGACAAAGGACTACTATCTAGAATATATAAAGAACTGAAAAAAATCAGACGCCCCCCAAATTCAAAGACCCAATTCAAAAATGGGCATCTGAAATGAACAGACATTTCTCAGACAAAGAAGTAATATATTTTTGTTTGTTTGTTTGTTTGTTTGTTTTTTGGTACCAGAGATCGAACTCAGGACCCTGCACTTGCGAGGCAGGTGGTGGACTGCATATAATATATTTAATCCAGAACTTACTGGGAACTTCATTTGTGTTGGGTCTGCATGTATTTATAAATATATGTGCATGTTTCCATGGGTACAGTTTAGTAACTTGTATGACTAGCTTTTGGGTTAAGCTTTTTTATTTTATTTTATTTTTCAAAAAACAAAATGAACAGTTGCTGCCCCCAAAAAGAGAATACTTAGCAGGTGCTTCCAGAACCCTTTGGCTTCCTCAGAATTGCCCAGGACTTACTTATTCCAAAGAACTCAGTGCAGATTGCACATGTCTGCCAGAGTGGGCTGCCAACTATGCTCAGTCAATGCTCTTGCTGCCACATGGGGTAGTGTCGGTCACTATTCTTGCACTGTCTGGTGGCTGCTTGGCACAGGCTATAACATACCCATGCTAGTAGCATGGCAAACAGTAACCAACACCGTTGGAGCTGCATCCCTGGGGCTCGGGTCCAAAGAGGTAGCTTTTTCTGTTCACTTTCCCTTGATCTCAGATGTTGTTTCAGCCACACAAACTCTATGCCAAGGAAGCTGAGTCAGGAGTGAGGGATTCTCTCAACCACAGCCTTCTTTATGTCTCTAAGTCCAAGGGAATGGATAGGTCACCAATCTCTGCTTTGCCTCTGGTTTGAAACTTTGGGTTACCTGAAAATTTGCCTCCTCCTCCTCCCTAGCACCAGCTAGTTCACTAGGAAGGATTGAAAGGTCGACTGATCAACCACAAACCTTACTTTTTCCTAGGGCATTGGTGCCTTTGTAACTTTAGATATTTGCATGCAAAGAATATTCCCTGAGAGGGGACTTCTGGCTTGACTTAAACCAAGAAACAATTGTACTTCTCTCATATAATAATACTGGTGATAATGCTGATAATGACAGGGAGGAGAAAGAGAAAAAAGAAAAAAGGAGAAAATAGATAATACTGTGTCTATTGAGTATTATGCGCCAAGCTCTTTGATATCTCACCCCAACTCAAGAGGCAGCTACTATGATTGACCCCATGCTACAAGTGAGGAAATGAAGCTTTATCTTCATCCAAGTCACATCCACCAAGTTATTTGTCTGACTCTCCTATAAATATGTGTCTACCCGTGTAATATCTCACATGGGGAAGACAATTAGTGAAATTATTCATCCAATATCTTCATTCTTCTCCCAATACTAATTCTTTCTGTCACTCTCCATTAAATAAGCATAGAAAATGTTAGAGCAAATAAATTGCAACTAGTAGCAGCAGTGGTTCTAGCCCCATCTTTGCCAATATGTTGATGGTTCAATTTAGGAGAAATCATATTCCCTTTCTAAGCCTCAGTTTCCCCATCTGCAAACTGACAGGTGCTCTAAATGCTGCCTAGGTCCCTTCTAACTCTAACATTCTGTGATTCTGTCAAACAGCCACACTTTAAATCTTCAATCAATAAGGCATGACCATGTATGTGAGCACCCATGCATAAAACATTACAGGAGCAAGCATTCAGCTAAGCCATCCATTTAGTCATTTCTTCAAGACAGCTTGAAGGGAACCTCTCAGCAAAGACTAGCAATTTGAGGCAAACAACTGTGAAATCCTGGGAGAGCCAGAGGCACTTAATCCAGGGCTGGTTATTAGATCACTTCTGATTCATCTCTTTTCTCTGGTCTTAATTTGCTTGTTAATAGCTTGTCCCTTTTCCCTCCCCACTTCTGCTATTGTCCACTCGTTGTCCCTTTCAGGAATTTATATTATAAAATATCACTCTTGTATTATGAGAAGTAGTTCAGCCCAGCATCTCTGCTTGATCCTTGCCTTCCTGAGCAAGGCTGGGAGCCCCAGCCCCTCACACTTTCCCTGCTTGAATCAAGATGCTTTCCTCATAGGCAGCATAACTAAGTGGAACAGCTGCAACTTTTATCCTCTCCTTGGAAGCCAAATATTGAACTGTTCAGTGGTACTTTGAAGTTTAAAAGAGTGGTATGGACTGCTCCTGGTCCAGAGGAAGGGGCTTCCTGACCACCATCCTTCCTGCCGTTCCCGGCCCAGAGGAAGGGCCTTCTGGGCTGCCATCCCACTGCTCCTGGTCCAGAGGAAGGTGCATCCCGGCCACGAGCCCTCCTGGTGCTCCTGGCCCACAGGAAGGGGCTTCCAGGCCACCATCCCTTCCGCCGCTCCTGGCCCCTGTCCCACCTCTCCCAGCTCAGAGGAGGTGATCCACACAGGTGCCAACCGCACCCCCTGCCCACCCAGTCAAAATAAGAAAATATGTAAATAAGTCTCAAAAACCAGACTTCCAGATCACCTACAGTAACCCCAAAGGGAAATGAGATGGAACACTCTGATACTCAACCACCTGGACCCACTGAACTGGCAACAAAAGGGGATGTGGAAAACATGAAATCAGAAATAATTTCTCAGATAACAGGAGAAATTGTGCCCCTAGTGCAAGACGTGATTAATAAATCTAGAGAGGAGCTCAGGAACATGATGGAATCCCAACATAGGAAACAAATGGAATCCATAAAACAGATACAAATAGATTTCCAGGAGATGAAAAACTCCATTGAAAGTCTACACAGCACAATGAGCCAATGTGAGGACAGAATTTCAGATATAGAAGATAAGATTGCAATTAATGACCAGGAAAAGAAAAATTGCTTCAAAACTGTAAGAGAACATGAGAAATCAATCCAGCAGCTACTAGATGATGCAAAGAAGACTAACATAAGACTGATTGGGCTCAATGAAGAAACAGGAGAGAGTGCAGGTGACATAAAAAAACTTTTCACAGAAGTGATGGCAGAAAACTTCCCAAGCAGGGGAAAAGAACTTGACATACAGATAAGTAAGGCATATAGGACTCCAAATAGCCTTGATCAAAAAAAATCTACACATAGGCATATAGTTGTTAGGATTCCAGAAACTCAACAGAAGAACAAAGTTCTACAAGCAGTTAGAGGAAAGAAACAAATCACATACAAAGGAGAGCCCATCAAAATCATAGCAGACTTCTCAACACAAACCATCAAGGCAAGAAGAGCTCAGAATGACATATTTCAAGTCCTAAAAGAAAACAGCCTCCAACCCAGATTGATGTACCCTGCAAAACTATCTTTCAAAATAGATGGAGAAATAAGATACTTTCATGACAAAGAGCACTTTAGGAACTTCGTGAATACCAAACCAGCACTCCAAAGAGTTTGGCACAATATCCTAGGAACAGACATTGAGGATCACAACCCCAGGAAGCAAAGCAGAATGAACCCATCTGGCATGACAAGAAATTAATTGTAAAGGGGGAGAACCCAACAAAACAAAAAAGTCATGGCAATGACAAGTCAATACATTTCAGTTATAACCATCAACGTTAATGGTCTCAATTCACCAATCAAAAGAAATAGACTGGCAGAATGGGTCAAGAAGCAAAATCCAACAGTATGCTGCATACAAGAAACACACTTAACTCAAAAGGAAACTCATAGACTGAAAGTTAAAGGGTGGAAAACAATACTGCATGCAACAGGAACCCCCAAAACAGCAGGAGTAGCTGTCCTCTTTGCAGATCAAGTAGATTTCAAACCAACACTGATTAAGAGAGACGAACAAGGACACTACATCCTTGTAAAGAGAAGAATCCAAGAGGAAGAGATGACAATCATAAATATCTATGCACCAAACACTAGTGCACCCAACTATATAAAACAAATACTAACAGACATGAAAAGTCATATATGCACTAATACAATTGTAGTGGGGGACCTCAATACCCCACTGTCACAAATAGATAGATCAACTAGACTAAAAATAAGTAATGAAATACTAGAACTCAATCGAACTCTTGAACAAATGAACTTAACAGATGTTTACAGAGTCTTCCACCCCACAAAATCAGAATACACATTCTTCTCAGCTGCACATGGGTCATTCTCCAAAATAGACCACATACTCACACATAGAACATGTTTAAGTGAGTGCAAAGGAATTGAAGTTATCCCCTGTATATAATCAGACCATAGTGCGATGAAATTGGAGATCCATAGCAAAAGAAACTGGAAAAATTTCATAAACACGTGGAAATTGAACAACACACTTCTGAATAACCAATGGGTCACAGAGGAAATTAAAGAAGAAATCTGACATTTCCTTCAATTAAATGACAATGACAATACAACATATTGGAATCTATGGGACACAATGACAGCAGTCTCATGAGGGAAATTCGTAGCAGTGAATACACATATTAGGAAAACAGAATGTGCCCAGTTAAACAACCTGATGCTGAACCTCAAGCTTCTAGAAAAAAAAGAGCAGGACAAGCCCAAAGCTCATACAAGGCAGGAAATTATAAAGATCAGAGGAGAAATCAATGCAATGGAGACTAAGAGAATGATACAAAAATCAATGAAGCCAAGAGTTGGTTCTTTGAAAGAATCAACAAAATTGACAAACCTTCAGCCAACCTTGTCAGAAAAAGGAAAGAAAAGGCCCAAATCCATGCAATTAGGAATGAAAAGGGTGAAATGACAACAGACCCAGCAGAAATCCAGAGGATCATCAATATCTACTTCCAGAACCTATACGCCAATAAGATGGACAACACAGAAGAAATGGACAGATTCCTAGATACACATGAATTACCAAAGTTGAACGAAGAAGACCTAAAAATTCTGAACAACCCAATATCAACCAATGAAATTGAAAATGTAATTAAAAACTAAAGCCTGGGCCCTGATGGCTTCACCACTGAATTCTACCACACATTTAGAGAGGAACTACTGCCACTACTGTTTAAACTCTTCAATGAAATTGAAAGGGAAGCAATACTCCCAAATTCATTCCTGGAAGCAAGCATCACCTTGATCCAGAAAGCAGAGAAAGACCCAACCGAAAAGGAGAACTATAGGCCAATCTCACTAATGAACATAGATGCAAAATTCCTTAATAACTGGCAAATAGAATGCTGAAGATCATCAAGAAGATCATACACCCTGATCAGGTGGGATTTATCTCTGGGATGCAAGGATGGTTCAACATATGCAAATCAATCAATGTAATACACTATATCAATAGAGCCAAGGACAAAAACCATATGACTATCTCCATAGACACAGAAAAAGCATTTGAAAAAAATCCAACATGCATTTATGATAAAAACCCTACAAAAAATTGGAACAGATGGTCTCTACCTCAAACTGATAAAAGCCATCTATGAAAAACCAGCAGCCAATATCATACTAAATGGTCAAAAACTGAAATCCTTCCCACTAAAATCAGGAACAAGACAAGGATGTCCACTATCACCACTCCTGTTCAATATAGTTTTGGAGACATTAGCCACAGCAATTAGACAAGAGAAAGAAATAAAAAGAATAAAGATAGGAAATGAAGAAGTCAAATTGTCATTATTTGCACATGACATGATACTCTACATAGAAGACCCCAAGAACTACACCAAGAGTCTTCTAGACTTAATAACCAAATTCAGTCAAGTAGTTGGTTACAAGGTCAACACACAAAAATCAATAGCTTTCCTCTACACCAAGGACAGACTCACTGAGAAAGAGGGCAAATAATTCCTTTCACAATAGCATCCAAAAAACTGAAATACCTAGGAATCAACCTAATGAAAAAAAATCAAAGATTTCTTCTCTGAAAACTATAGCACTCTGAAAAGAGAGATTGAAGATGATATCAGAAAATGGAAAGACATCCCTTGCTCCTGGGTAAGAAGGATTAATATAGTGAAAATGGCTGTACTTCCAAAACTGCTGTATAGATTCAATGCAATTCCAATTGAAATCCCAGCGGCATACTTCATGGACCTTGAGAAAACAATCCAAAAATTCATTTGGAACAAGAAGAGACCCAGAATGGCAAAAGCAATTCTAGATAACAGAGACATGGCAGAGGGTATCACAGTCCCCAATCTGCAACTATACTACAAAGCTACTGTGATAAAAACAGCATGGTACTGGCAAAGAAACAGACTTGAGGACCAGTGGAACAGATTAGAAGATGCAGAAACAATGCCAGACACACTCAGCCATCTCTTCTTCACAAAAGAAGCCAAACATCCTCACTGGAAGAAAGATAGCCTCTTTAATAAATGGTGCTGGAAAAATTGGGCTTCAACTTGCCAAAGAGTAAAACTAGACCTATATCTCTCACCATGCACTAAACTAAAATCAAAATGGATTAAAGATCTAAATATTAAAATAGAAACTCTGAACCAGTTGGAACAGAGGTTAGGTAGAACCCTTGAAGACATCGGTGTAGGAAAAGATTTTATGAACAAAACCTCAGTTGCCCGTGAACTAGCACAATCAACAAGTGGGATGTCTTCTTATTAAAAGGCTTCTGCACAGCAAGAGAAACCACCAGCAGTGTGAAGAGACAACCCACAATGTGGGAAAAAATCTTCACCTGCTCTTCCTCAGACAAAGGTCTACTATCTTGAATCTATAAAGAACTTAAAAAGATCAGACCTCCCAAATTTAAAGACCCAATCCGAAAATGGGCATCTGAAATGAACAGACATTTCTCAGACAAAGAAGTAGAAATAGCAAATAAATACATGAAAAAATGTTCAACATCACTGGTCATTCAAGAGATGCAAATGAAAACAACACTGAGATTCCACCTCACCCCAGAAAGAATGGCTGCTATCATGCAATCAACCAATAACAAATGCTGGCTGGGCTGTGGGGAAAGCAGAACCCTGCTCCACTGCTGGTGGGAGTGTAGACTGGTGCAAGCACTGTGGAAATCAGTATGGAGATACCTCAAAGAACTAGGACTGGAAGTCCCATTTGACCCTGCTATTCCACTGCTGGGGATCTTCCCCAAAGAATTAAAAGAATCATACCACAGTGATATATGTGCACCCATGTTCATAGCAGCACAGTTTGTGATAGCTAAAACTTGGAAACAGGCCAAATGCCCATCAACTGGAGACTGGATCAAGAAAATGTGGTTTTTTAATAAAATGGAGTACTACTCAGCCATAAAAAATGAGAAATTAGAGACATTTATAGCTAAGTGGATGCACATTGAGGTGATACTCTTAAGTGAAATAAATAGGACACACATGCATAAATACTGAATAGTTTCTCTGGTATGAGAAACTGAAAGTGTAAATAAGGACTAAATGTGTAATAGGTAATGTGAAATAGGAAGAAAAGGGGCAAAGGGGAAGGAAGTGGGAGGGCTAGGGGAAAGGATAGAAGGGAATGGGATTAATATGAGAGAATGGAAAAATAGGAACAAAATCTTTGTAAATAGGGAGGAATGGAGGGGTTGAAGGGAGGGCTGGGCAAGGGTGAAAAATAAGAACCAAGAGAGACTATGTAAAGGTGCAAATTTCCAATGATGAATGTCATTATATTGTATACCTAAAATGTACCAATGATTAGAATGAATAATCGATAATGCAAAATAGGAAGAAAAGGTCCAAAGGGGTAGGGGTAGTGGGAGGGGCAGGGGAAAGGAAAGAAGGGAAAGGAAAAATGATGAGAAATGGAAAAAATGGAAATAAAGTCTTTGTAAATGGGGAAGGGTGGAGGGAGTGAAGGGAGGGCTAGGAATGGAGAAAAAATAAGAACCAAGATGTATCATGTAAAGGTACAATTCCCAATGAGAAATGTAATTGTATTGTATACCTGAATGTACCAATAAAAGAATTTAACAACAACAAAAAAAGAGTGGTATGTTCATTGATTGTTTGTCCTGTACAGGGCATGATATCTGGGGGCATGATTCTTTCATTGTAATTTGAAAACAAAAACAAAAACAAACTAATACATTTGAATTTTAAAAAGAATTTGTAAAACCTAGTGTTGATAAGAGAGTGATGAAATCGGAGCTTGTAAATGGTACTGATGGGAGTCTAACAGCTATTGCCTTTCTTGAAAGCAATTTGTTACTATGAATCAAAAGTTTAATAACATGCACAATTTTGTTTGAGCTAGCATTTCCTATTAGGAAACTGAATTCCCTCAAATATTTATAGAACAGCAACATTTAAATACAAGGCGGTTCAGTGGAGCCCACTTGTAAATGTTGGACACAAAGCAGATTTCCAAGAACAGGAGATTCAATAAATAAATGATAAAGTATCTAAATAAGAGAATACTCTTTACTCATTAAAAATCATGTTGTAGAACATTTAATGACATGAGAAAATGCTTGTGATAATCTATTATGGACAAGAATTGGGTTACAAAACTGTGTATGCAGGACAACCCCATGAAACTTGCATGAATGTTTATAAGTGTACGTATTATTAAAAAAAACTAGATTATACGCCAAAATGTTAATATTGTTTATTTCCCCATGGTAGAATAATGCGTAATGTTTCCTTTCTTTTTTGCACCTCTTTACAATTTAACTTTATTTTGTTAAGCAAGAAAAACATTCAAACATAAATATAAATTAAATATAAAATATAAATTTAAAAATATATATAATTGCCCTTTGCTTCCCAGATCTGCGGGCAAGAGAAGGGCAGGCAGGTCAGATGTAAGGATCCTTTCTCTTGAAAGAACAAACCAGTTGTTTTCTTCTGGCCAGTTCATCCCTAACTATGCTTTCTATGCTTTCTTCTAGCAGGGGACTTTTAGAATTCTGCATGGGGGTGAGTGACCTGTTTGTCCTTCTAGTTGACACCTCAGGCTACAAGCCTGTTCCCTACCAGTAAACTTCCCTCCCTGGTGTGCTGAACGAGCTAACTATGCACAAAGTCTTTGTCTGGTGTTCAGGTATTCAATGGTATACATACTGCAGGTAGTTTGTAACTGGCCATAAGGAGCATATTTACACCACAGCAATTGGCCAAAGCTGCAATTAGGGCTTTCCTCTCACCCTCAAGAGCCAGATGTCAAACATTTAACAGCACTTGGCTGTTTATGTACTTTGACATCTTCAAAGCTTCCTGTTGTGGCACAGTTGAGCTAGTGACTGAAGGTCTCCCAGTCCCTGCCTACCTCCAGAACTGTTCCATAGATGTGACACACTATGTTCTATGTCATTGGTTCCAGAAGAATGACCCCTGTGCCCGCAGTTACAGCAACACTGGGACTTGTCAGGGATGCATATTCTTGAGCCCCATACTGGATCTAGTGACTCAGGCACTCTAGGTGGCCCAGCTACCTGTGATTTCTTGCTGGTGATCCTAGCACTCACTTAGGTGTGCCTTGCAAGGCCTCAGGAAAGACCATTCAAACCCACAGGGAGGTGAGTCATCATCTGGCTCTTTCTTTCTAGATCTGCCTTTGCCAAGCAAAGAACTCTAATACTTACCTCTGCCTCCCAGGCAGTAAAATTCTTACACAAATCCCTAATGTTCCATCCCATTTCTTCTCTACCTTTCCACAGATAGAGAGTATTTAAGACCTTTAAAACCCTAAATCTTGGAAAGATTATGGGCCACAGCACACTCCCACACATACATCCAAATTAAAATGATATAAAAGGAGTTCTACCAATGTTCATATTTTTCTACATTGATAGAAGTACTATCAAATATTGAAAGTTTAATAACTCCCTACTCCTTTCACACTGGTTTGCTATTTCCCTATACAAATGCTTTGCCTGTGTATCGGAAAACCAACACAGTACTGCCTGCCACCAAGAAGTGGCACACATTTTCATCCAAGGCTTCCCAAGCTAACTTTGGCAGTTCCCCAGACACATCCTTTCTGCGTGTTCGTAGGAGGTGGTGAAGACAAAAGGTCTATTTTGACACCAGTCACTTGCTTTAAGCAGTGGCCCAGGAGCTGCATCACTGGGACAGATAATTGTGGTCTTGGTCTGACATGCCAAAGGATGGATGGGACTTTGGTACATGCATTTGGCCAGTGTTCCAGATGCGGCCTAACCACAAAGAAATCTAGCCCCATGACAATCACTGGGTGCTAGGGACTGTAGCTCAGTGGCAGAGCACTTGCCCAGAATGCTCAAGGCTCTAGGTTCAACTCCCAGCACCACACACACAAAATCCACAACAATGACAATCAAGACATAGGCATTTTCTTCTTATTTCTTCTCTCGAAAACTTAGGGTATCATTGGATTATCTTGGGGTCTAATAGTCTCTCAGCTGTCACCTTCTGGCTGTTAACAGTGAGGAACCCATCACCTCTTATTTCAAAGGCAGTCGTCTAATAGCACCAATAGAAGAGAGCAATCACATAAATAACTTGCATAAAAATAAAATCATATTTGGCTGTGTCACGCACAGCATGTTTCAGGAACAGCTGATTTGTTCTTCTAATTTGCTTTGGCTGCAATTAATATTAAAACGAGGTGGCAGGGAGTAGGGACAGAGCTGGCTTTAATGACTTGTCACAAGCACAAAACTGAGAGCAGGCAGCAACTGGAACTGAGCCCTGTGACTGTGAATGTCTGGCTCAGCAGCCATTAATGAGCCCCCTGGGCAGCCTCCCCAAGTCCCCTACCCCACCATTCCAACCAGACAGGGCATCACCCCATCCAAGCTCACTCTCAGAGAGGTTCCTGCTCTTCATTTGTGCTGGCACAGAGGAAAAGCCACAGGTTGCAAAAGACCAATATGTCCTTCACAGTCACAGCATTCTTCAGAAGGGAAGGCTGCTGACAGCCAATCTGCACAGCCAGAGGCTAGGTCTTGTGAATTTCAGGCCCTTTGGTCCTGCTTTCTATGGCTCAAGAAAAAAGTATCAACACAAAAGAAAGGGAGAGAGGCATTATTTTGAGACTAGCTGTTATAATTTATTTTTTAAAAGAAAATGACCTCCACACTTCAACACAGACCCTCTAATCATGTGCTTAGTTCCTTTGATGACCAGTTCCATCCTAAAGCTCTCTAGAGCCGCTGCCAAGAATTACCTCATTAGCATAAACTCAGGTATGATTGAAAGGGGTTTGTTAAGAATAGCAACATATGCTCTTGTCATTCAGGAAATTTCAAGGGTTTTAGAAATCTCTGTGCCAAGAACCTGAGCAAAGACCAAATATATGTCCCCCAACTTGCTTTACTAGTCTCCCCTCGGCACACCTCCTTAATTAGTCTTATACACATGAATCCGCTTACCAGGCACCTGCTGCCAAAAATTTCGACCTAAGAAATCCAACCCCTGCTTGACAGTGATCTTGAGGTTACACAGGGCCAATCATCAACAAAAATGTATTGATTTTGGGGCCGGGGATTTAGCTCAGTGGTTTCGCCGCCTGCTGAGCAAGCACAAGGTCCCAAGTTCAATCCCCGGTACCTTAAAAAAAAAAAAATGGATTGATGTATCAAGCAACGTGGTAGTCCTTGGTCATGGAGTGGAAACTGAGTCAGATGTGGTCTCTGTTGTCACAAACAAGATTGGCACTAACGAGTAAGTACTGTTCTGTTTGCTTGGTTGTCACGAGATTGTAGAGGTTGGCGAGTCCTGCTGAGGGCAGTACAGAGCCATTGAAGGCTTTGAAGGGAGGTATGGAGGTGGAGACTTGAGATCAACAGTGTTATTTTTTTTTCCAAGAGAGCCCTCTGGCTGGTGAGTAGTTTGTATCTAGGCAGGAGTGGGCATAGCACATCACTTACTCCCAGTGGCTGGGACTAGGCTAATGACCACATGTAAAAGGCAGAAATGGGAAAGGAGGAAAATACCAAGGGAACTCACTAACTCAAATGACAAGAGGCTTTTTTATGAAAGACATTCAAGCAGCACATGTAAATATAACCATCTGATCATATAACCAGAGCTTTGGACACCTCCAAGGGCAGCTGGATGTCAGAGGAGCAGCTGAAGAGCCAGGGCTGGAGTGGTGAGGGAAGGCTGCATGAGGGAGTGGGGACTTGCACACCTTGAAGGACTGGGAACTATTTGGACTGGCCTAAGGCTTGCCTACCCACTCAATCTAGTGAATGGGGTCAGGGTCTAGATAGGCAGAGGAATGGAGCCTGAGGTGATGTGAGCTGAAGGCAGGCAAGATGTCCCAGCAGGACCTTTGTCAGGGAGCAGAGAGTCCTGCTGCAATCAGGGCTGACCCGATGGGTACAGCCAGATTCCTGAACATGCAGAAGCCATGAGCAGGAAGGAGAAGCTCACCCTGGAGTCCTCCAGGGGCCTGTGACCTCTCTCCTTGGAATGTATACCTATCCTGACCAGGCACCTCTAGAAAGAATATGGCTCTCATGCCTGGAACAGAGGACTTCAGCTGGGAGCTGTTGGTGCCATGCCCAGTGAGTGTTAACTACGGTGTGAAACATCTGCTCCAGAGTCCCTTTCATCTCTGGGGAATCTGACACTTGGGTTTTAATTTTCCACCACATCTTGGCATTTCAAAGTAAGGGGAGGAGGGAATAAAGGAAACAAAGTTCTGCTCTGACAAATGGATCCATGGAGCAGAGGGGTTGTGGGGCTGATCCAATGCCTGTTGTCTCCTGGTAATGAATGTCCCCCCACTGACCACTCAGGGGCATATGCCTGCCTTCCCTGGGTCAGATGAGGAATATGGAGTCACATGCTTGTGCTCTTCCTTAGAGCCCCTTCACTTGTACATGTAGCTTGTAGGTGTACACACTCAAAGGATTTTCACTAGCAGCACTGGAAATCCAACTCACCCTGAGAACTGGCTTCAGAGTATCCAGCTCCCTGAGTATATATTGAGCACTTACTCAATGCTTAGCTCTGGGCTAGATGCTCAGGGGACACTTATTTAGGGCCTACTAACACAGGCATTGAGGGTCCTTTTCTTTCCTAGCCCTCACAACATCCCTCCAAGGTAGGTGTTAAAAACAATTGTATAGGTGAGAGAGAGAAAAAAGGGCTGACAAGTAAACAACACCCTCAGGATCATGGTCAGTGAGTAACTTTACAGTGATTTCATCTGCATGCTGACTCCCCAACCCTCCCCCTCTGTACTAGGAATTGAACTCAGGACCTTGCACTTGCCAGGCAGGCTCGATGCCACTGAACTACATCCCCGGTCCCTAAACCACTCTCTTTTGCTGTCTCCCCTGTGACCCATCCCCTGCCTTTAAAGTGTGTCCATATCACTGCAGAGAAAAAATGACAGGCATGAAATAGTGACTAGCACTGAAAAGCTGCAGAGCCACACTCCAGATGAGACAAGGAGGAAAGAAATCAGCTCTGTGCTTGGAATTTCATGTATATTATCATATTTCATTCCCCTGTGACCTTATGGGAGAGGATAAATCATATCCTCTTTTAACCAATATCACCTAGTACAATATTACATAAATACGGTCAGATGTACCTAAACGATAGGACACATTCTGAGAAAATGCATTGTTAGGTGATGGCATCACTGAGAAACATTCTAAAGTGCACTTACACAAACCTGCATGTGATAGGTCAGCCACTGTTCATGCCCGCTACACAAGCAAGAGACAATAAACCTCGTGTTGGGGTGGCTGCAGGCCTCACAAGACGTACTATTTACACTAAACTTTGTTCCTTATAAGAGCGATCACACTCTAAAATAACAATAAAAAGTATAATACACTAAATACATAAACCATAGCATCAAGTATTACAAACTGGATACAATTGTGTGTTACATATTTTTATACAATCGGCAACGAATTGGTTTGTTTACACCAGCATTAGCACAAACAATTGATAACAACTTGTGCTGTGATGTTATGTGTCCCTAGGTGACAGGAATTTTTTAGTTGCATTCTAATCTTATAGGATAACATTTTTATATGTCATCTCTTATTGATTAAAACATCATTATGTGGCACATGACTGTATGTTACACGAATATAAATTGACATGAATATTGATATGGCATTGTAGTGATATTATTTCTTTTTTTTGTATTAAATTCTTTTATTGGTACATTGTAGGTATACAACACAATTACATTTCTCATTGGGAATTGTACCTTTACACAATGCATCTTGGTTCTTATTTTTTCTCCATTCCTAGCCCTCCCTTCACGCCCTCCACCCTTCCCTATTTACAAAGACTTTATTTCCATTTTTTCCATTTCTCATCATTTTTCCTTTCCCTTCTTTCCTTTCCCCTGCCCCTCCCACTACCCCTACCCCTTTGGACCTTTTCTTCCTATTTTGCATTATCTATTATTCATTCTAATCATTGGTACATTTTAGGTATACAATATAATGACATCCATCATTGGAAATTTGCACCTTTACATAGTCTCTCTTGGTTCTTATTTTTCACCCTTGCCCAGCCCTCCCTTCAACCCCTCCATTCCTCCCTATTTACAAAGATTTTGTTCCTATTTTTCCATTTTCTCATATTAATCCCATTCCCTTCTATCCTTTCCCCTAGCCCTCCCACTTCCTTCCCCTTTGCCCCTTTTCTTCCTATTTCACATTACCTATTATACATTTAGTCCTTATTTACACTTTCAGTTTCTCACACCAGAGAAACTATTTGGTATTTACACATGTGTGTCCTATTTATTTCACTTAAGAGTATCACCTCAATGTGCATCCACTTAGCTATAAATGTCTCTAATTTCTCATTTTTTATGGCTGAGTAGTATTCCATTTTATTAAAAAACCACATTTTCTTGATCCAGTCTCCAGTTGATGGGCATTTGGCCTGTTTCCAAGTTTTAGCTATCACGAACTGCTCTGCTATGAACATGGGTGCACATGTATCACTGTGGTATGATTCTTTTAATTCTTTGGGGAAGATCCCCAGCAGTGGAATAGCAGGGTCAAATGGGACTTCCAGTCCTAGTTCTTTGAGGTATCTCCATACTGATTTCCACAGTGCTTGCACCAGTCTACACTCCCACCAGCAGTGGAGCAGGGTTCCGCTTTCCCCACAGCCCAGCCAGCATTTGTTATTGGTTGATTGCATGATAGCAGCCATTCTTTCTGGAGTGAAGTGGAATCTCAGCGTTGTTTTCATTTGCATCTCTTGAATGACCAGTGATGTTGAACATTTTTTCATGTATTCATTTGCTATTTCTACTTCTTTATCTGAGAAATGTCTGTTCATTTCAGCTGCCCATTTTTCAATTGGGTCTTTAAATTTGGGAGGTCTGATCTTTTTAAGTTCTTTATAGATTCAAGATAGTAGACCTTTGTCTGAGGAAGAGCAGGTGAAGATTTTTTCCCACATTGTGGGTTGTCTCTTCACACTGCTGGTGGTTTCTCTTGCTGTGCAGAAGCCTTTTAATAAGAAGACATCCCACTTGTTGATTGTGCTAGTTCACGGGCAACTGAGGTTTTGTTCATAAAATCTTTTCCTACACCGATGTCTTCAAGGGTTCTACCTAACCTCTGTTCCAACTGGTTCAGAGTTTCTATTTTAATATTTAGATCTTTAATCCATTTTGATTTTAGTTTAGTGCATGGTGAGAGATACAGGTCTAGTTTTACTCTTTGGCAAGTTGAAGCCCAATTTTTCCAGCACCATTTATTAAAGAGGCTATCTTTCCTCCAGTGAGGATGTTTGGCTCCTTTGTTGAAGATGAGATGGCTGAGTGTGTCTGGCATTGTTTCTGCATCTTCTAATCTGTTCCACTGGTTCTCAAGTCTGTTTCTTTGCCAGTACCATGCTGTTTTTATCACAGTAGCTTTGTAGTATAGTTGCAGATTGGGGACTGTGATACCCCCTGCCATGTCTCTGTTACCTAGAATTGCTTTTGCCCTTCTGGGTCTCTTCTTATTCCAAATGAATTTTTGGATTGTTTTCTCGAGGTCTATGAAGTATGCTGCTGGGATCTCAATTGGAATTGCATTAAATCTATATAGCAGTTTTGGAAATATGGCCATTTTCACTCTATTAATCCTTCCTACCCAGGAGCAGGGGATGTCTGTCCATTTTCTGATATCATCTTCAATCTCTCTTTTCAGAGTACCATAGTTTTCAGAGAAGAGGTCTTTGATTTCTTTTGTTAGGATGATTCCTAGGTATTTCAGTTTTTTGGATGCTATTGTGAAAGGAATTATTTGCCCTATTTCTCTCTCAGTGAGTCTGTCACTGGTGTAGAGGAAAGCTATTGATTTTTGTGTGTTGACCTTGTAACCAGCTACTTGACTGAATTTGGTTATTAAGTCTAGAAGACTTTTGGTGGAGTTCTTGGGGTCTTCTATATAGAGTATCATGTCATGTGCAAATAATGACAATTTGACTTCTTCATTAACTATCTTTATTCCTTTTATTTCTTTCTCTTATCTAATTGCTGTGGCTAATGTTTCCGGAACTATATTGAACAGGAGTGGTGATAGTGGACATCCTTGTCTTGTTCCTGATTTTAGTGTAAAGGATTTCAGTTTTTGAGCATTTAGTATGATATTGGCTGTTGGTTTTTCATAGATGGCTTCTATCAGTTTGAGGTAGAAACCATCTGTTCCAATTTTTTGTAGGGTTTTTATCATAAATGCATGTTGGATTTTGTCAAATGCTTTTTCTGCATCTATGGAGATAATCATATGGTTTTTGTCCTTGGCTCTATTGATATAGTGTATTACATTGATTGATTTTCGTATATTGAACCATCCCTGCATCCCTGGGATGAATCCCACTTGATCAGGGTGTATGATCTTCTTGACGATCTTCTGCATTCTGTTTGCCATTATCTTAGTAAGGATTTTTGCATCTATGTTCATTAGTGAGATTGACCTATAGTTCTCTTTTTCAGTTGGGTCTTTCTCTGCTTTGAGGATCAAGGTGATGCTTGCTTCCAGGAATAAATTTGGGAGTATTGCTTCCCTTTCAATTTCAAGTAGTGATATTATTTCAAGTTGAATTTTAAATTGGATTTTGATCCCACCTAAAGCCCATGCTCTTTTGTCTGACATAGAATTTGTAAAGAAGAGAAAGAGCCCTGAATATATCATGATGGCTCCCCATTGCTTTGGCAATACTCCAGGACCACCCCTATCCCTGTACCAACAACACCTGTCCAACTCTCAGAAGTTCCTGCCAGCCAGCCCCCATCTTGGCCATGCCGTCCTTCTGCAGGGAGCCATGCACACCCTGTCCATCATCTACCTGCTCAACTACTGTCCCCTAGTTTTTGCCACTCTGTGGTCCTGCTAACCCATCACAGCCCTTTTCTCTATTAATCAGACATCTATAACCAGTTTCTTTCTCCTAGCTTTCTCTTCCATTTTCTTCAGAAAGTATCTTGCCTATGCTTTATTCTCTCCCCTCTTCCTTCTTTATTCGCTCTCTGCCTCCTCCACTCTCTTCCCTCTTCTTCTTGATGTCTTAGTGGGCTGCATTTGTAACTTCCAAAGAGCACCAGGTCAAGTTTGATAAAGCTAAGTACTGGGCTAATAATACTCTATCCCTAGGGAAAGGCATGCCTGAAGTTTTGAAAACAGATTAGACCAGATAAAAAGCCAGAGCCATCAGCCACTAAAGCCTAGGACAGTGCCCTGAGGCTGCTTTTAGCATATCCATGCCTGCGTACTCTTCTAAGGAAAGTTCAGTCTGTTCGTCCCCAATCACCCTTCTGGTAGGTTCCACGGTGTAGCAGTGTGCAAAACAGGACAGGGCCAGGAGCAGTCAGGCAGCCAGCTGAACTCTTGGTGCCCTCCTACCCCATTGTGATGGCAAACGGGAAAGTTTGGCAGCCACAGCTGGTGAACAGGGCCAGCAGGGCCTCAGGCTTCTCCCGGAAGAGGTCTGCTTTGCTTGTCCAACAGGGCAAAATATTAGAAACCTGCTTCTTCCCAAATATGCCCAGGCATAACATTCAGTGACTAAAAAGATGAAGCAATTTCCCAACAAGGAGTTTGAGTAATTATATTTTAAAGTATATTTTCCCCATGAGATTCAATCAAGTTATTTCCATTGTGATGAAAATATGTAGCCCACAAACATTTTCATTGTTTGTGAATAGGCCTTCATGCAAAATAAAATTGAAGGAGGAAAAAGAAGAAGAATAGGAGGAAGGACACTCACTAGTATTTGGTGTCATGATAGCTTCAATGTAACCTCCATCTATGTAGCTTACCAGCTGTGCAAACAACTTTAGGCAAGGTATTTAAATGCTTCATGTAAAATGGGAGTCAGAATAACCAACTAATGAGTCTGTGGGAGGAGTAAAACAGGAAGTGTTAAATACCCAGCTTGATGGTTAATTTTATGTGCCAGCTTGGTTGGGCCGCAAGGTGCCCAAATATTTGTTAAACATTAATTTAGGTGTTTCTATAGGAGTGTTTTGGATGAGGTTATCATTTCAATCAGTGTATTACCCTGTTGATGTGGGTGGGCCTCCCAATCAGCTGAAGTTCTAAACAGAGCAAAAAACCTGACTTCCCCTAGCAAAAGAGAATTCTTCAACAGATGGCCACTGAACCTCACCTGCAATTTTGGCTCTTCCTAGATCCACAGCAGGCTGATCTATGAGCTCTTCTGGGTCTCTAGATTAGTGGTCAAAATTTTTAGACTGACCAGGCTCCATAATGATAGAAACCCATTTCCGGCAATACATTTCTGTCCATAAACACACATCCTTTTTGTTCTGTTTCTCTGAACAATGTTTAATGCACCCATCTAGCCTGATATCTGCCACGTAGCAAATTCTAACAGCATTCTGAAGTCCTTACTCTCAGATTTGTCTGGTGTTAGATAGATTTCTGTTGAGCTTAACTGGGAGTCAGTGTTATATAATTATCACTATGATTTTCTACTAATATCTTTACTCCAATATATATGTACAAAGTTTCTGGTGTTTTAATATCTAAGCAAGTGTTTGCACGTTTGCCTGGCACTATTTTTTAAAGTTAGGACCTGAAGTTTCAGGATTTCAACAGTGTTTGTTGGGAGGGGACTGGGGGTTATTTCAATATCACACCAAGGAAAAGGGAAGCAGCATTTCATAAGCAGTTGCTCAATGCCAAGCCCATATGTGAGCTACCTCATTTACTCTTCATAGATCACGATCCCCAGTCAGTTCCATTGTTTTATCTGCATTTCGCTGCTAAGGACTGGGAGGCCTGGAGAGGTTAGATGACTTGCTCATAGCACCAGCTAGCAATCACTTGTTAGGAATATGGACTCTGAACTCACTCCGGCCAGGGGGATGATAGAGCTCACCACTTACTAGTTGTAGACAGTTGGTAAGTCACTTATCTCCCCATGCCTCATGCTATTCATCAAAAAGATGAGGATAATCAGGGTACCTGCCTCAAGAGCTAATACGTATAAAGGAGTTAACACAAAGACTAGGCCTAGTGAAACTAGGAAACTGTTCTTGTTGAATGGCTGAGCCAGGATTCAGGCCAAAGTGGTGACTAGCTGCAAACACCCCTCTGGGTCTCCTATGTTGGACAGCCTCTCAAAGCACCTAGTTAGGGTAGGCACCCATCCCAGTTTCCTAGAACTGAGAGATGTTCTGGGACACAGAACTTTCAGTGCTGAATCCAGGACAGTTCTTGACAAGTCCAAGGGGAGTTGTGGGATAAGGATGCTTAGGTTTTGGGTTATCTATGAATAACAAAGCACCTCAATATTTAGAGGCTAAAACAACCACTAAAGGAGGGTAGTGGGATCAAAATCTTGATTCTGCAATGTGGGTATGACTTGGCAGGGAAGACACCTCTCTGCTCTCCATGGTGTCAGTTTGGGCAGCCTGACTAAGCCTGGAGGATCCAAGTCACTCCAAGCTGAATTGGCAGTGTACTGGCTGGGCCTCATCTCTTTATAATTCTTCAGGCTCCAGATCCCCTCTTCTTCCCCACCCCAATCTCTCTCTCCCTCTCTCTCTCTCTCTCTCTCTCTCTCTCTCTCTCTGTCTCCATCTGGGTAATTGGACTTCTTTATATGGTTTCTCAGAGCTCTCAGAATGTGAAAGCGGAAATTTCAGGTCTCTTAAGGCCTAAGTCTGGTTTAGCACAGGATTTCTCCTACCATGTTTTATTGGTCACAGCAAATCACAAGGCCATCCCAGGATCCTGAGAGGACAAATCCACTGCAGCTATAGACAAAAGGAGAAGCATGAGCCTTCAGGAATAGCCATACCCGCTGGTAGCCAACTATGTAGACAACCCAGGTGGAATCAGATAGGCCCAGAAAAGGAGCAAGGTATTCTGGCTGAGAGAAAAGTTGGAACAAAGACACAAAGCAAGTTTCCAAGAAGTGTTTCTGCAGGATTCCCTGAAGCAAAGGCTCTTAGGAAGAGCTGAACTGGGAAACAGGAGGGTAATGGTAGTTTGGAGGGCCTTGAAAGCTGATCTGAGGAGGGCAGCCTCATCCCAAGGGCAGTGTGCAGACATTTATAACCTTCAAATGGAGAGTGACATCCTGGAAGCGGTGTTTCAGGAAGCGTGATCTGGAAACCATGTAGGAGGAGGAGAGAGATGGGAGTCAGAACTAACCCCAGTCTGAGGAGATGAATGATTAGAGTATCCACAGGGAGGAGAGAGGGGGAGAACACCTCCTGCTGATGATTCTTTTCGGTAGAAAGTGGCCCAGGAAGGAGAGCAGGACCACCCTGAAGGAAGAGACCAGGCCTGCCTAGGCCCTACTCCTACTCCCTGTGTGACAGACAAGAGCCCCTCCCCAACCAGAATTGCATGTTTCAGGGAAGATGGTGACTCTCTCAACCCTCAGAGGAGGTTTGGACCAATCTCTTTTGTTCCCCCAAAGAACTAGTTACCAGGAACCTAACCTAATTCTTCTGCCCACAGAATGCATCACCAAATTCTCAGAGGTGAACCACAGCCTCCAGGTCCCATCCCTTCCTTTCTTATACAAAGTATTCCCTCCAGAAAACCACCCCATCCTGACTCCCAAGCACACCCACATCTCCCTATCTGGACTGTGGCACCCTAGGCATTTTGCTACTTTGTTTTTACTTCTGGTAGCTCTGGGTCCATCAGAGCCCAGCTGCAGCTCCTTCTCTTGGAAGCCTGACCCTGGCGCCCAGCCCACCCTCCCTTCCTGAACTTCCTCACCCTCTCAGCAGACCCAGCACTCAGCCCTATGGAGCTCTGTGAAACTTTCTTACCAGCACAGCTACACAGGGGACAGGGTCTGTGTTAGACTCACTATCTTCCCTCACAGAACACAGAACAGTGCTGACTACATAGTGAGTACCTTGCATTCAGGTAGGGAAAGGTGAATTTTTCCCAGCCACAAACTCTTGGGCTTTATAAGCAGCAAAAGCATGAATTCTTTGACAACTAGATGGAATTAGGAGTCTTCACAGTGAAGCTGAAAGATCCCTTAGAAACCAACAATTAGTTAGGATGATGATTACTGTCCTTGAAGTCTCTTTATCCTCAGAACCATTAGAAATGCTAAAGAACCATCTTTCCACTTGTACTTTGTTCTCATCAGCAGGTGGGGTAAGGGTAGGGAATGGATTCTTTGGCCGGGCTCATAAAAGGCAGAGCCTGAGGCAAGGATTCAGCACAAATAATTTCATGAACTCTGTAGCAAAGCAAGTAGAACAGGCCAGGAAGGAACTCAGCAAGGATGTAGTTTCTGCTGAAGCCTAGTCTCAGCCTGATCCTTTGGGGAGCTCCAGAGCACAAATTTCATGATTAACTTAGTGCTACCATGTGGGGTGGTAGTGGTACCATGTGAGCAGTGGGGTGACCAACTCTCCTTGTTGAGATTAAACCCCTCAGTTTGGAGCAAATACAATTGTCAGGGCCCAGAGTTTCTATTCCAAACTAATCAGTCCATCAGTCACAGCTCTGGACTGCTCCTGTGCAGGAAGGAACCTAGGCAGGATGGTGCTGATCACCCCAAAGGCAGGGTTCTGGAGAAGGGGGATGGCTTATCATCCCAGCCAGGAAACTCTGGGAGGTGCAGGAGAGGGGCACTGATGCATCCTCTCACTAGACAAACCCCCACAGGGCATCTCTCTGCCTCCCCTGCACAGTCTGGAGGCAGCACTGAGGGGGACAAGCCCGCGCTCCCTCCTGCAGTTGACAGGCAGCGGTTGCCTCAGCTCAGGCCCAGCCCAGTGGGTGATTTGGAGAGCTCCTAATCCATTTCATACAGACCCTGTTGGCTTCCTGTTTGTTTGCAACTCAATTAAATTAACAAACTGGTCTCCTTGCCCAGATTCTCTCTGCCGCCTGTATTTTAGCATATGTCAGTCAGGGTGGCCCAGCATCTCCAGATGGCTCTGAGCATGCTCTACAGATCCAATGCCAGCTCATCACGGGGAGTGTGAGTGTGTGTGGAAGAGCCCAGAGTCACAGACGCAGAGCCATGGCGGGGGAGAAGGAAAACAGGGTGAGTAAGAGAGAAAAGGGGAGAGAAGGAGAGGGAAAAAAAGGGGACAAAAGGCAAGAAAACAGAGACTCTTCCTCATAGATGAACCAGCAGGTAACAAGGACCCCAGCATCCATGCAAGGAACCTCCCTACTCCAGAGGGTGGGTGGGAGGTGTTTGAAGAAGACTCAGCCTTCTGGAGAGCCCTGAGATTGGTGATTCTCAAAGTACGTTTCCTGGACCACCAGCAACAGCAGGACAACAGAGCTTGTTAGAGATGAAACTTTCAATCTCACCCAAGCCCTGAGGAACCAATGCCTCCAAAGATGAGTAATCAGAGTCTTAGCAAGCCACCAAACAGGTATGATGCCGATGCAAGTGTGAGTCCCCTCTCCCTCAAAGACATGGTGTTCTACTTCCCTCCCAGGACACCAAGGACTTGAACCTGCTCTAGGCCAGCCTCAAGCTGTTGCCTTCCAAGAAGAGCAAAGGGAGTGGTCTTTAGAGTCACTCAAATGATACCTCTGTAGCCATCAACTACATGTAGGAATTGGAGAAGTAGGAGAAAGTGTCAGAGAAGGCCCCAGGGTTAAAACAAAAAAAGGCAACTTGGAAAAAAAGATACTTCGAAGGATCCACACCTCAGCTGGTTGGTTACAGCTCCTAAGTGACAGGCTTCAGATTCCATTACAGAGGACCATGATGAAGAGAAAGCACTAAGGAAAGGCAGCTTGACTCCAGCTTCATGAGGGAAGGCTATTTTGGGAATGAATTGTCTGCTGGATGATGGGAAGATGGAGGAGGGAGGGAAGAGGGGGAGGGGTAGCTGAGGCACAAGTTATCCAGGCAGAAGCTCTTGTTCCAGGCCTGGAGTGTCCAGAAGACTATCACTGTGTTCATCAGGAACACTTCTCTTTTGGACTGCAGCCTGTGACCCGAGAGACAAGCTGGGTGTGGCCCTAGTGAAATGCCTGTGGTTGCTGCAGCATGTATGGATATTAAGTTTGCTCCGTGCACCTGGTGTGGGGAAGGATGGTCATGACCTCAAACTCAAGGGTCTTCAGGGTCTGGGTAGGTATCACAAAGAGGAGAACAAACTGGTTGCAAATGTGGAGGTTGTGTGAGTGGCACTTTGTGTGGACTGGAAATGTAGGCCCTGTCCAAACCGTGCAGCAGCTATCAGACTCCACCTGTTGGCAGCACCTAGAGATAAGTGCCCTGCTACTACTCTGACTTGTGGAGGGAAGTCCCACATCCAGGAGGAGGGATGAAATGGCATGTCTGGCAAGGGGAACCACAGGAAGCTCACATATCACCTCAATGTTGAGCACGGGATCCATCGACTGGCCACGGAGAACAAGGTTGTGAAGAGCCTTGGATGCCTGGGCTCCATCCTACCACTCTTGGGGGCAGTGAGGCACTTTACTGAGAGGATCACTCTCAGCAAATTCCTCTAAGAATGGTTCTTGAATTCTGATTGAATTCTGTATTCTGATCCTTATTCCCTCTTCGGCCCTCCAGGGTCATCGGAATGCTGGGCACCCTGCATGCATTCTTTCCATAAGCCCCCTGCCTTCAAGAATATAAAATATTTATCTTCTCTACCTGATACAGCACGGCTGAAGTCCTCAAAATTAAATAACCAATGCTGAGTACCCAGCTAGGGGTAGGGAGTTAGAGGAAGGACAAGAACGTGGTGACTGGCTCCTGGGCTTTTCCAGTACTGGTGTCCTGTAGCAGGCAGGTGGAGAGGGAGGACAGGGTCCCAGAGAGCTGGGTGCTTCACTGTGCTCTGTTCATTGAGGGCCTTCTTTGGCCTTGGCCTTGAGGAACAGCTTCAGCTGTCCTTACTGTTGCCTCTTTCACAAGTCTTCAAATATCTTGATACTTATTTGTACTTGGAAATAGCAAAAAAGCAATGAAGGAGTGTTAGGAACATAGTCAGCATCCTTGAGGAGGCTCCACGGCCCAGTTTTTACTTTCCAGTTGATAAGTCTGGGCATCAGGGTTTCATCTCACTGTGGCTTGAAAACTTGGAGCTAGGGGTGCTTGCAAAAGATGGAAAATGGCTCTTTTGGCTTTTCATTTTCAACTGAAAAGCAAGTTATTTCTCACTTCATCTACAACTGAAGGATTTGAGGGGTGTTTTTTTTTAAGCAAAGAGAAGGTGTGTCATTTTAATGTTTCTTTTTTTAAAATTTTAATGCTTCTCACACAACAAAAAAAGTCATAGAAGGAAATTATTTGTTCCAAATGTATTTTGGTTCTTGCTTATCTTAGTTTTGGTGTTGGCAATGATAGTGCTAGCACTCCAGGATTACTTTGAACTCCCTACTCCCAGTTCTCGTCTGGGAGGAGGCCTCCAAGTACTTTTTGCTTCAAGTTGACCAGTGAGCAGCAATGACTGACTTTCCCACTTCAGTAGTCAAGTGAGGTGGGGCTGTAGATTAAGCACAGTTAAAGGATTACATTTAAGAATACTTTCTCCAGGGCCCAGCATCTTCATTATTCAAATTTGGGATTGGGGTTAATAGCATGTTCCCATGAAATCAGGTAATTATTTTAGTGATCACCCAGAAAATTCAGCCAGGAAAAGGCTCGGATTCACTAAGCCACTTGTGTCAATATCTTGAAGGCAGAATTGACAGGGAATGCTTTAGGAATGACCCTAGGCAGGTTTCTTTTTCTAGCCCTATTGATTAACTGGATTTTCAGCAATGTTTGCCTGTCTTTGCTAAAATTGGAAAAAGGATATAGTATTCTGAAGTAAATTTCCCTAGAGCACATCTATTCATTTCAAAGAGCAAAACAAAATAAAGCAACACCTTCTTCAATATATGGGAGATGCAGAGCCCTGTAGTGACATGCAGGATGTAGTCAGAGGTTATAGGCAGTGATGTGACAAGGAATTGGAATGTCCCACATCCTATTTTTTTAAAAGTAAAGTAAATAATTTGGCTCACGTAGAAGAAAGGAAAAAGAAGACGATAACCCATCTAGTATCTCCTCCTCCTTTGTCCCTCATCCTCATCTCTGCCCCACCCCCACCTCACCAATGGAATAGGCCATTAACCTTATACAGCTCCCTCCTAAACAGGGCTTTGCTTCGAGTGCTCCATATACCTAAGGGGAACAGTGTGGGGAACAATGGAGGGCCTTGGGTTTCAGAAGAGAGAGGCTGAGGAAGGTTGCCATGAAGCTCGAGGTAAAGGACATTTTTTGGAGCCTAGAGAAAGTAGAGAAATGAGAAGAGTGGACCAAAGGGATGGAACTATAGCAGCCCAGCCCAGGGACTGGACTGGGGATTGGATACACAGCATGCAGACACAAAGGTAGGCTCAGCCTGGGTCTTTCGTCTGTCCTCGTGGCTGGTAGTGTGCAGAATGCTCAGGTTGACAGTCACAGATTTGGGAACCAGTCTGGCTACATGTTGGAGGTTGTGGCCCACTGGGAGAGAGATGGGCCAGCCATCTGGCTGAGGGGTGAGGGCATCACCTTCTGTGCAGGGTGTTGGTGTTGACCCAGCTGGCATCAGGCAGCATCAGGTAGACCTGGAAGCAGGGAATTTCTGGTGCTGTTGCAGATGCACTAACTCCTCTTTCTTGGGTGCCAGGACAAACTCAGACCTTCTCAGAGATGGGGGATGCTGCTAACAACCTCAGGGAAGGCTGAGTGTGAAGTGGAGATTCTTCTGAGAGAAGCATAGCATTGAAAAGCTCAGAATTTTTGTGAGGATTTAGATAAATTTGGTTGGAGGCACAAAATCCAATGTGGTAAAGGAGGAGAACCAAGAGCTGAAGGAGATCCAGACGTGTAGGCTGCATGAAGCCAGTTCCCAGGGTACTCCTGAGGGTAGGACTGCCAGACTGCACACTGGCCATGCACTTAGGTTTGAACAACACATAAGCAATGAACACTGCTTTAATGCATATTCATCCTAAATGTTGCACTTTTTTATTTTTTGCTAAATCTGGCAACTGTAGCTGAAGGAAAATTACAGGTAATTTTATTTCTTCCTTTGACTCTGTATTTGGTAAATTATCTCATGAAGGAGTGTTATTTTGGTATCATGGGGGGAAGATTCTAATTCTATATGCTCTAATTCTCAAGCAAATGACAGTTGTGTTGTTGGGTTGGGTTTATAGCAGTCTGGAGACAGGGAGGGATAGTAGAACAGCATGATTGTGCCACCAGCACCATTGCCAGGTACAAAGCCCCAGACTATGCAGCGCCTTCCAGCCTTCTGCCCTTACTGTCACATATCAGTTGTTGTCACATTCAATCTCCTTAAAACTCTAGGTTCCCTCCATTCCTCCCCCAGGAAATCCATTAACTGCCTCTGTGCCCTGAGGCCCCAAGCCTCATAGATCTTTCCTGTCCATCAGGCCTTTCTTGGCAGAAAAGGGGCCTTAGCACCACTGTCTGCTGATCTTACAGATTAAGCAGCCATGTCTTTCGCTTCCTGATGCTGAACTCCTGAAGATCCTTACCAAGAAGTTACATATTCAGTTGGGATTGGGGAAGATGAGTTCCAGGATACCCCACAGATACCAAAATCTGTGGATAAATCTCTCACATAATGGTGCACCAGTATTTGCCTATAATCTACCCATATCCTCCCATACACTTTAAATCATCCCTACATTATGTGTAATACTAAATACAATGGGCCAGGGATTTAGCTCAGGGGTTATGCCGCCTGTCTAGCAAGTGCAAGGACCCGAGTTCAATTCCCAGTACCAAAAATAAGAAACCAAAAACAACTAAATACAATATAAATGCTATGTAAAAAGCTATATTGTATTTTTATCTGCATAACTTTTATTGTTGTACTCTTATTCCTTATTCCCCTTTATTCAACTATTTTCAACATAGATTGGTTGAATCAGCAGAAGTAGAATCTGTAGATGCAGAGAGCTGACTGGAAAATTTATAGACTCTCAAATTTGTAATCTTATTCAATGTTGAATCTTTGCTTATTTTTAGCCTATTTGAATTCTTAATGAAATTCTGTTTAAAAATATATTTGGATTTTATATATATATGTATATATATATATATACACATATATATATCCAAAGCATCTTAAAATATTTTAAATCTAAACTATTATCAGAGCACTCATCTGAATCTCACTGTTTAGCACTAATTATAAACAATCCAGTCTTGCCATTGTCTTTAATGGCTTTATAAGTGTAGGCTTATCTTTCAAATTAGACTATAAAATGTCTTTTGCGTCTCTAATACCTCTCAGAGCACCGCCATAGAATGGAGCACTTGCGGTACATGTTTAATGATGTGTCTGGCTCTGCTTAGCTCGGGTCTTCAGTTTGCTCTTCTTCTCTCTGCCTAAGCCCCTCCCACCCAGAACCCTCACCATTAAAAACCATCACTTTTCTTAAGGTCTCATTCAGTTTTCTACACCATCACTTTTAACATCAATATCCCCCAATGGACAAGTTAAACTCTAACTGGCACATCATTCAGTATCACACTTCAGCTGTTAAGGTGCCCTGAATAAATCTCCACTTACCTCAAAACAGGGGCAAAGGTATGTGCTCTTGCTGTCTATGAGAATGTTTGGTAACAAACATCAAGTATATCCAACTATGTTTTGTCCATGTAAACTTGGATAAGTGTTACCATGTGATGTTATCTAAAGGAACAAAATATATTTCCCTAACAAAAGCAGTATAATCTTTAAAACTATATGTATTGGTCAGTTTTTTCTTGCTATGACCAAATCCCTGACATTGACAACTTAAAAAAGGAAAGGTTTATTTTGCTCACAGTTTCAAAGTGGTCAGCTGGCTCTAAAGCTTTAGGGCTTTGGCAAGGTGCAAATATCATGGTAGAGGGAAGCTGCTCATCTCATGGCACCTGGGAAGCAGAGAGAGCAAGAGCACACCAGAGGAAGGTGCCAGAGACCAGATAATATTCCCCAAGGTCATGTCCCCTAGAATCATCTCTCTCCAATCAGTCTTTACCTCGTATTTCGATCACCTCCCAGTAATGCCATCAAATCACAGTCTTATGAATGAGTCAGTCAATCCACTGATGAAGTTGGAGCCTTCATGATTCAACCACCTCTGAAGATACCCTACAGACACACCCAGAAGTGTGCGTGACTAATTTCCCAAGCATTTCTCAATCTAATCAAGTTGATAATCAAAATTAATCATCACAATATAGAAAAACAACCAAACTTTAATTTTCTCTTACCATAATCATTCTATATGTGTCCTCCAGTGTGTTTCCAGGTACAGGTGTATGTATATGTATGTATTTACATGAAATTATATGGCCACACACATAAATAGCTACCTATCACAAAAGAAAGGCACCTGACATTTTGTCTTTTTTTTTCTAATTAAGCAATATATAGTAAACATTTTCCTGTGACCAGTGCCTTATAATTAAACATTTGGATTGTTTCCAATTTTTCTGTGTTATAAATAATTATCTATAAAGTTCTTATTTATTTACCTTGTACTTACCTCTGCAATATTATTTTAGGGAAAGAGTTGCTAGACAGGCAGTAGTTGGCAGCATAAATTTATAAGACTTCAAATATTTAGCTTAACCCATTCTGTGAAGAGGCTTTACTATTTGCACTGTGCCTTGAGGATCCTATCCAGAAGGAGGAGGAGGATTTTGGAGTCCTAACTGCTATTTACTCCAGTTCTTTATTGGGAACTGGGGGCAAGGTACAGTGGGGTGAGCAACAACAGCTGCTTCTTTGGACTACAAAATGCTTTGGTATTTCTAGCCACCAAATCATATCCTGGCCATTCTATTAGATGAATTCACTCATTATCCCACAAATATTTATCTGAGTATATATTGTGTGCCATGAACTGCTCTGGGTGTTAAAGACATACAAGTGAACAAAACCAAGAGTCAGTAGAAACTGTTTTCCTGCCATAGAAAATACCTACATCATTATTTTTTATGAAATTTCCCCTGATCATGATGCATATATTCAGCACTATAGTCAGTGTAATAGGGCAGGAACATTTCATATATTTGAAGGAGACAAGCCTAAATAAAATGCACTTATACACACACACACACACACACACATACCAAAACAAAGAAAAGGAGAACTAATATTTTGGGAGCACATGTAACAATGGTTGGGGTGATAAAAAAGCTGCAGGAATTCAAGAGAGGACTTGTATTTGCTGATAGCTTTCCAAGTATCAAAAGACCTTTGGGCATGCTCTAGTCCAGTTCATTCACTTTCTGGCTGTAGACATTGAGGCTCCAAAAAGGTAAGGGAGAGAGCAAGAGGTAAGCACTTTCCATGTCCAGGGACACAATTTTATCAGAGACAGGCAGGGATGCCTCAGAGATCAAATATAGGGGGGGTAAAAACAAAATAGGAAGGAAGGCATTGACAATATCTCAGAATTTTACAAGAAAAGCAACAGTTTTCTACCTCCAAAATTTGGACTGAATCCTTGACTACCATTCCCTCCATACCTGCACCAAGTCTGGCCCAGCCAGGACAGATGTATCTTTGAAGCTGCTTGGTAAATTCTTTGTAATTGCCTGTGGGAGGGCGTGAAGGGTCACACGGAGGATTTTGGCTTCAGTTCGTGCAAACAAAACAAACAAACAAATGACAGCAAAGATGGTGCAACAAAGCTGACCTAGGTGTTTTGAGAGCTGTTCCACTCTATATGACAGAAGGAATAGGAAAAGAACCTATTTGATACTTTTAAAAACTTTTTTAAACTTTATATTTCTATTCAAATTATACATGTACACTATATTTGTGTATAAAACCAAATATTTCTAGTTTTGTTATAAAAAAGACTAGATGCTCATTGTTCACTACCTCAAATTTCTCTCTTGCCAGAAACAGTAAGTTTTACTCTCTCAGCTGATTATTTTGGTATTTATGTTTATGTCCCTGGATAACACCCCTGTGTTGTGCTTTTTGCTATGTCCCTGTTAGCCTTAAGTAACTTCGTCTTATGGATGATAACACTCATCAATCTTTCTTTCATGTTGTCCCAACCCTTCTTTCCCTGTCCAGTAACACTGTATTTAGAGCAGATCTATGTTTACTTTGATTCATGCTTTCTGTAACTGATCTATGCACTAAATGGTGAGGATTTTTACTTTCCTGTGTCTTTTGTTTTCACTAGAGTAAAAATCTTGTTTGTGTAATTGTCCATGTTTCCCTAATTCAACTCCAATTTCTTTGCCAGTTGTCTGTCTACTTAAGAGGATCACATGTGTCAGCTTCTCTACTGATTTAGTCTTTGTGAAGAAACCTCTCCCAGGGTCTCCTGCCCTACTAGGCATGCACTGACTCATTTCCACAACAAGCTTGTCCTCCTCCTGACCCTTGATGCCCACCCATCATTTGAGTTGGTGCGTGCAGATTTGTCTTCCCTTATTTTGGTGGAGTACATTCTTCCAGAAAATTGTGTATGGGCAATAGATTTTTCAGAATTTTGATTATATGAGAATGTCTTAATTGGTTGTTTAGCTGGGCCTAGAATTGTTGCTTGGAAACAGTTGCCCTCTAGAATTCTGAAGACCTGGCCTTCTTGCTCCCAGTGTTGCTGCTCAGCAATCTCTTGCCCTCCTGAGGCTTAAGCATTTTGCACCTGATTTCTTCCCCTTGTTTTTGAAAATGGTAGGATCTATTTGAAGCCAGTGTTTCAAATTTTCTAATTGTGTACCTCTGTGTGGGTCCATTAGGCCACTCATGGCCTTTCCATGCCAGAAAATGTCTCAGGTTTGGGAAATTTTGTTGGATGATTTATTTGACTTCTCCTTTATTTTTTCTTCTACTTTCTGAAGTTCTATGCTTCATTATCAGAATTCCTGGACTAGTTTAATCTCTTTTTTGTCCAATTTTTAAACTTTTTTATTTTTTGCTTTGCTTTCTGGAAGATTTCCTCAATTGTAACTTAAAAGTTCTTCAGACTTACTCTTATATTTTCAATTTCTAAGAACTCTGTGTATGTGTTTATGCATATATACATATATATTTAAATATAATATATATTTCTATGTAAATAATTTTATATAGCTATATTTATAAAAATAGGTTTGAGGGGGTATTGTTCCTTATTCTAAATAGTAGTGTCTAAACAGCTCTATTTTCTATTTGTTTTGGTCTCTAGTGATATTAGATTTCTTTAGATGGGTGGTAATTCTTTGTCTATTTGACTATCTATAACAAAAACTTACATAAATCCTACTACATGCCAGACATTGTTTTAAGCACTTTACAAAGATCATTTCATTTAATTCAATGAAATAGGAAAATCGTTATCTCCAGTTTAGGAAGGGATGTGTTTTTGTTTAAGTTCAGGAGTCAAAGAATCATACTGGAAGCTCTAGGATGGAGGCAAACATGTCAATTGCAAATGTCATCTTGATGTGTCTGGAACTCCAGTGTCAAGGTCATTAAGTTTTTCTTTTGTAGTACACTACCAAGATCCTGCCTAGAGAATGAAGCTTTGGCCCCCAGACCTCTAGGAATGAGGGAGATGGTCCCAGGGGATTCCAGCATCCCTTTTCCTCAGCAGTCCTTGCCTCTCCCAGGCCAAAGATGCTTGGCATTGCCTTCTCTCATCCTTTTTCAGAATGGGGGAGAGGTAATCATCTGGTCACATGGACTTGGAAAAGGAACACAGAAAGGTATCTGCTTCATAAACAGACCTTCAACCAATTCTCCTGGTTTTAGTGCCCCTCACCCTCACCTCCACTTTTCAACGTGCCTAATGCTGCCAATTCTCAAGCCTTATGGGGATTCTGGCTTCAAATCGGGTTGATTTCCCACATTCTGTACTGTTGGCTTAGGATGCAATTTTTTTTCTCCATTTTCTTGGGTCTGCTAAGTAAATTACCCCTTATCTAGTTGCTTTGTGGGTTTCCAATTTTAGTGTTGTTTTCTACTTTCCAATTTTCCCCATTTATGTGGGTTTGTGCCTTAAAAAATCCTTTTACTGGCATCCTAATGGGGATTCAGTAGGGAATGAAATAAAATGTTTTTCTCTTTATATAAACCTCCCTGCTGTTCAAATTCCCTCTTTCTTTTCCAATCTATTTATTCTTCTACCTAGAAATCACCATAGTAAAATCATAGAACAGAGAAGTGCATAATCTTAGTTGTAAGGTGGAAAATACTATATTCAGAAAAGGAGCAGGAGGGATGAGGTAGGACACAAATTACATGATGTGTATTTGAAAAACATATTGACATACTAATACATAATCTGCATCTCAATACTTTTTTAATACATATTTTAAAAAACAAGGATGAACAAAGTCTTGGTTTATGAGATTACACTAAAAATTCTGCACTTCTCCCTTAGGGCTTACACCTCACTCAGGACTTTATTTCAGAATTTCCAAGAGAAGATGATAACTTAATTTTGATTTAAAGGTTTTCATCATTAGTTTTTTTAAAAAGGCAGGAGGAGGATTGCTGCAAGCAAAGATTGGCCTAATTGAATAAACATGGCCCCAGTAGTACATTGGACTTTGGATCCCCAGGCTGGACAGCCTTATAGCAGAGGTCAATGGTGTCCAAATTCTGAGGTACTCAGTGCAGGCCTGTGTCCTGGTGTCTGGTAGATGTGTTCATATCTTCCTTTATCGGAATTTTCATTTACATTTCATGTTCATTTCTTTCTCTTTTTATGATGAGGATAAAATGGATCTTAATTCCATTTGTACAGCAGAATTACCAGTGGAACTTTTAAAAACACTCTCAGACTTTATATAAGCCCTACTAAATCAGATATTTTGCAGGCTTGAGGACCTTTATAAGACAGGAGCCCTGGAAATGAGACTCTAAAGGTAGATGACCTAGAAATTATAAGCAACAGTGAACATTGGATCTGATCTCTCCTCTCTCTCTCTCTCTCTCACTCCCTCCTCCTCCTTCTTCTTCTTCTTTTCTCTTCTTTGTCCTTTTCTTTCTCCTCCTCCTTCTCCTTCAGAAAAGGTTCACCACTTTCATCACATTCCCATAAAAAAACTCTCATCACTACACTGTATTATGTATTATGTTACACTACATAATTATTTGTTTTCTGTTTCACTCAATACAATAAATGCAAAAACTTTGTCTGCTGTCAGTATCTGCAGGACAAACATGGTCCCTTTTCCATTATTACAGAAATACTGGTTAAATGGATGCATGAGTAAATAAATGAATGGAATTCATACACTCCCCTCTCTCCCAAAGGCCACCTATCTAGAACAAAGTGCAATGGAAGATCTAAATGGAAACTAGATCTTTATTCAGATTCCACAGGCACAGAGCTGGACTGACGCTGGGAGATGAGAGATTGGGGTGGATACGTAGGTCTATGTGCCAGTCCTAACCCCAATCATTTGCAAACTCTATAATCACATTCAGGATTCTTACTGGTAGAGTATTTTGAAACAGAATTATGACTTCTGGTATAGTCTATCTCCCTGAGTTCTTTTGTAGCTCTCTGGCCTTATCAGATGCAGAAGGGGCCCACTATCTCTTAAACACACACACACACACACACACACACACACACACACACATCCTGGGATACATGGCTACTAAGCAGATATTCACCATTTTGTGGCTTTGTCTCTGGTGAGAACTTAACTGATGACTTTGTCCAATTGCATGGACAGAGGTTTTTCACTGCTTCAGTCACCAAACGCTTTGTCCTACCTCTAGACTTTCAGGAATGATGTCTGGTAAGCACTGGGAGAGGACAGAAAGAGTAGGGGTAGTAGTCAAGGGAAATCATGAGAGAAGTACAGTTTGAGAGCTTATAGGTCAGTGTGATTCAATCATCCAGGAATGTCATGCTAAGAGACAGAAGCTGGTGTTGAAGACACTTGAGAAGGCCTAAGAGAGGGTGGAGGTGACATAAACCAGATTACTTACACTTATACTTTCCTTCTTTCCTATTATCCTCTTGATATCACTGCTAATCCTTCGCTTATTGCCCTTAAAGGAGCTCTCAGGGACACCGCTGCTTTTTGCACAACAGGCCTCATAGCCTGGGAATGTTACACAACTTGGAATAGAGTCACTTGTGGCAGAATTGAGGCCATGTATAAGAAATCAGTGTGGAGTTGAGGAAGATGTAAAGAGTCTCTCTCTCTCTCTCTCCTCTCTCTCTTCTCATTTTTTTTTCAGTGCTAGGCATTGAACCCAGGGCCCCATTCCCACTAGGTAAACTCTCTCCCACTGAGTTGTACTCAGAAGCCTGTGTTCCAAGTTAAGACAAGCTAGCATGTGGTGCACCTGGGTGTTCTGATGGTCACTGGCTGGGAGGCATAGTGAGGTGGTAGAGGGGACAAGGAAATAGCTCTGCCAGATGCTGCTCAGAAAGGAGACCTGATGCTCCTAAATCCTATAGGCAGGGATGGCTCTCATGCCTTTCCTTCCTCCCTCTACTCTTGCCCTTATATGACATTTTCCTTTCCTTTGTCGCTGACAGAAATCTTGAATGGCCCTCAAGATTCCTGCCAGGAGTATGTGCCCTTTGTCATCTCTTCCCTTCGAGTGTGGGTGCTTAGGTTCAGGGCAAAGATGAAGGGATTTTAGGCATGTAAGGAACATTGACTTCAAGTAAATCAAAGGGAGCTCATCCTGGATGATCCCGACCTTATTAGGTGAGCACTTTCAAAGATGGTCTGGAAGTCAGAGATAGGACAAATCAGAGAGATTTGAAGCAGCTGGCTGCCCTTCTGTTGGCCTTTAAGAAGCAGTCACCATATTGTACAAAGGGCCACAAAGCAGAGGACAGCGGATATCCCTTAGATCATCTAGGGTCTCACATCTACAACCACAAGGAACTGAGTTCTGTCAAAAACCAGTGAGCTTGGAAGAGCCCCAAGCCATAGATGAGATTGCAGCCTGGGCCAGCAGCTTGATTTCTACTTGGTGGGACCTTGAGCTACAACCTATGCAAATACCTGGACCATAGGAACTGAGAGATGATTTATGTGTGTGAAGCTGCTACGTTTGTGGTAATTTGTTACACAGCAATGGAAAACAAAAATAATGGTTATTGTGTGTGAGGTCCTGGGTCTAATGGCCAACACCATAAAAAAAGAAAAAAAAAACCCAAATACATCTTTTAAAGCTCATTTTAATTTAGTTCAACTAGTATTTCAAGTATGAGTGTAGGCATTGTGGGGAGGAGAGAGGCAATCTTTCAGATTCAAGCTAAACTGCTGGTATTTGAACCATAGAAGCACTTACCAATTGGGTGAACATGGAGAAGTTACTTAATCCCTCTGAGCTTCAGTTTCCCCAGGAGAGATGTTGACAATAACAGCATATCACATAGGTCACTGTGATTAATAAGTGGTTTAATATCTATCATGCACCTAGAGCATTGCCTGGCTGGTGAGTAAATGTTCATGTTGTACTCTTGGGTCTGAACTTCATGAGGTACTGAAGGTGTCAGGAGAGTAACCCTAAAGAAAATATATAGTGTTAGGCCTTTTGTTCAGGGATCCTGAACTGGCTGTTACTGCTTTTCCATTACAACCCTAAACAGCAGATCGACCATTACCTATGAAAATGTAGTTTTGGATGCCATGGTCGTAGCCAAGAGCTTGTCTTCTCACCCATCCTCCACACCTTTGGGTAGGAGCTTTTCTTTTAAATCATAATGCTATGGAACTTTGGACAATCAACTCTAGAAATCAGTGCAAACACTGTGAATTCCCAGTTGTTCAAAGGTGAAATCAGTGTCCAGGTCTTTAACACTTTTATTCTCTTCCAGCCTAGGAACTGATGAATTTCTGACATTAGCTCCATCACTATAAGGCAGGATGTGTAACTGAAGGATGTCCCAAATAAGGGACTTTCACTAGTTAGTAACAAACTCCTTAAAAAAGAAAGTTTTATTGTCATTTTTACAAGGTAAAGAAGAACCAAAACATGTGGCTCAGGGAAGTTTTAAAAATTGAAAAGCCAATGTTCTGACCCCATCTCTGACCTTCCCCAGTGGACAGATGACTCAGCCTTTCTGGATGTTTTCTTCCTTATCTGTAAACCAAGAAGGTTTCCTTCCAGAGAGATGGCATCTCTATTCTCTGAAATCCATCAGAACACATAAAGGCCAAAACAAAACGTCAACCATGATATTACTAGAGTCACCTCAGTCTCACACCATAAAATAAAAAAAATTCATTCATTCATTCATACATATATATTGCATCTATTCAACAGATGTGCTGTGTACCTCTGAGATGCCAGCACTTTCCTGCATGCCAGGAAATGTAGCTGCCAAATATAAACAAACCTGAGCCAAAAGGAAGGAGAGCACCAAGGTCTAATAGCATTTTCCTATTCAAAGCAGGAACAGATTTAGAAATGAGCATAAGTGTTCCTAGGGGATGGTAGTAAAGAATTTAACTAAGAAAGGTCTGGTCTTTGCCCTCTGCTTCTGGGAGGTAATCTCTAAAGCCCCTGGAATGCCTGATAGGAATGTTTTTGTTTTTCTGTGAACCTCGAGTCATTCCAGATAGTCTAACAGTGTGATTTAAGCAGGGAACTTTGAGTCCCATGGTATCTCAGCTTCATGTTCGGAGGGGGGGCTGGAGACTGTATGGCCAGTCAACCATTCCTAGTGACACAGCCCTGATAAAAGTTCTGCACACTGAAGCCTGGCTGAGCTTCCTCAACTGGCAATATTTTGTGTGTATTATCATACATCATTACTGGGAAAGCAGCACTATTCTTAACCCCACTGGGAATTCTGCTTGGAACTTTCCTGAACTCTGCCCGTGTGCTACTTCCTGTGGCTGATTGTCATCTGTGTCCTTTCACTGTAACTGGAAGTATACAGTGAGTTCTGAGTACTTTAAATGAATTAGTTTACTTAAGGGGCTTTGAGGAATCCCAAACTTGCAACTGTGAGAGTGAGGATGATCTTGTGAACTACTCATTCCTAATGTTACAGGGTCCTTCTCCATGGATATGGAATAAGGGATGACATGACAAGTAGGAGGTCAGGTTGGAGGAGAGGACTCCTATTATGATTTAGATATGATGTGTTCCCCAAAAGGGTCTTTGGTTGAAGGTTTGGTTGCTGATGGTCATTTGTAAGTGACTGGATCATGAGGGTTCTAACTCAAGACCATGGGATCCTCACCTGATGATATTACTGGGATGGAAACTTAGGAGGTGGGACATACCTAGGTGAAGCAAGTGGATTATGGAGGTGTGACCTTGAGGGCTACATCCGGTCCCTGGCCCATTCCTCTCTGGCTCATTCTCCCTCTGTCTGCTTTCTGGCTGCCATGAGTTGAACAGATCTGCTTCACCATGCCCTTCTGCCATGATGTTCTAATTTACTTCAGCCCCATAGTGGTGGACTCAGCTAACCATGGACTGAAACCTCAGAAGCCATGAGCCAAAATAAACCTTTTCTATTTTAAGTTGACTTTCTCAGGTACTTTGTCAAAGCAATGAAAATCTAACACAACTCCCTAGGCTGTCTTCCTTCTCTATTACTCAGTTCCATGCCTGGGAAATCTCTTGAGATACCCTACTGGTCCTAAAGTTGGTGACTACCAAAGCAAGAGAGTTCCTCTTTCATGGAAGGAGAGGCAAACAAAGGAGGAATGACCAGAAACAATACTTTTAGGGCCTTTTCCATGGCTGTTCACTCCCATCTCTTTTGCAAGCACCAGTCACCTTTGAGGTTGCCATCAGAAACCTGCTCTCTCATGAGAATTTAAGTACATTTAAAATGATGCTTAGGGAAAAAAAAAGGAGAACAGTTCAGAATAATCCACAAACAGGATTCTTGGGCAGTCAATAAGCTGGAATAGAATGTTTCATCAAAGACAATGTGTTGGGCCAGGGATTTAACTCAGTGGCACTGCACCTGCCTTGCAAGCACAAGATTCTGAGTTTGATCCCTGATACCAAAAAAAAAAAAAAGGCAATGTGCCTTACCATCCACCTCAAATTTCTCATACTCTGATAATGCACAGAAAAAAAGAAAATGATGGGAAGGACTACAACTACAAATTCTAAAATATTCTAATAGAAGAATTGCTCCAGGAAACTGAAGATATTTTTAGATAAAGCTTCTATGCAGTGTTAAAATTTTAAAGCCTTATTGATTATAATAATATAATATAATAGATAATAAAATAGATAATAAAATCTAACATCTATTGAATATTTACCATGTGCCTAGACACTGTTCTTAATGTTTTGCATGTATTAACCATTTGAAATCCGCAGTATTATTGCTATCTTCATATTACATGGCCTTAAACAGGTTTCCTAAGTTCAATGGTTAGTGGTGTATATGGACTTCAAGCCCACTTGGTTGGCCTGTCAAACTCCATGTATCTTAACTGAAACACTTGAAGGATCTTAACCAAACAGACCATAGTAGAAACTTACATTGATTCCAACAAGAGAAAGCTTAACTGGCTACATTATCTGAATATGATGAAATGGTGTAAGTAGCAATTATTGGAGAATTATTTTTTACCACTCTATCTTAATAAATCTACCATCTGAATGAAATGGACAATTTTCCTAAGAAAATATAATTATTCAAAATGAAAATTTATAAAGAAAGCAAATTCAAATTAATGACAAGAATAAAGACAGGAGAATAAATTGAGAATGAAAATTGTCAGAGTGCCAGGCCTGGAGAGTTTTAAGGGTGAATATTTCAAGAAACATTAATTATGGTGTTTTGCAAATATTCCAGAGCATTAAAAAAGTATGGAACACTTTTTGGGTTCCTTTTCTTCACAAGACCAGCATGATAGTAATTCTAGGAGCCAATAAATGTGACAGATGCACATGTTCACCTGTGCATACACATGGCCCAGGTGTCACCTAGGCTGCTTTGAGCAGCAAGTAACAGAATTCAGCAGTAAAAAGTGGCATTAATGCAAGATCATTTATTACAAAACCTAACAGAAGCTTAGGGGTAGATGTTTTCATTGTTGGGTCAGGCATTTAATGAGTCTCTTAGAGACCACAGTTCCAGGGACTCTGTCCTCATAGGTGATAAGAAAGCAGAAGCAGATAGGTGGGTTACGGAGCCAAAGCTAAGTCCAAAAATCAACTTGTGGGCCCATGCCAACTGGTCATCCACTCCTATTCTGTGTTCTGATGTGCTGATGCCCTGATCTTGTGTCTGTGCTGTACTTATTTTTAAATATTTTGATTATCACCCCTTGAATATACTAAGTATTTTTGAAAATTTAGTATCTTCTAAAATTAGTATCTTAAATCAGCAGGGGAGGTATGGCTTATACAGATATATCTGCTTCATTCTTTAAAATTAAATAAAAGTGATTCCCAGCCTTGCTTATCCTAGTGGCTATGACCAAAAGTTCCAAGATTAAAATGCAGAGGTGGGGGGAGGGACAGAGAACAAGATTACTAAAAGAAAACAGGTATGAATTCTCTTTATAATCTTGGCATAAGAAAGATATTTAAAGCATTATGTAAAATATATACAATAAAGAAAACAACTGATAAAATTGAAAACTTCAAAAAGTGCAAATTTTTTGCATGGAAAAAGGATATCCTAAAAAAAGGCAAAAGTGAAAAAAAAAATATATATATATATCCTGCAAAAACTTCTTTGTAAAACATCTGACTATAAAGGGCTAAGTTCCCTTTTGTATAAATCATGAGACCTCTTACCAACCAAAGCCCAATAATTAAGACAAAGTACACACCATCGATGATACTTCATTCATATGAATCTCATTCTTACTTTATTTGTTCCTTTGCTCACTAGATAACACCCAATGTCAGCTAGTGTATGGGAAAATGGACACATTCATATGTTTATTAGCATAACTTTTTAGAATGACTTTAGACTTTATTCTAATTTCATCAGTTTTTCCACTAATGTTCTTTTTCTGTTCCAGGTTACAACCCAAGATTCTAGATTACATTTATTATTATTATTATTATTATTATTATTATTATTTTGTACCAGGGATTGAACTCGGGTTCTTGCGCTTGCGCAGCAGGCGGCAAAACCACTGAGCTAAATCCCCAGCCCATAGATTACGTTTATTATTGCCTCTTAGTTTCCAATCTGTGGGAGTTCTTCTATCTTTTCCTGTCTCTTGACTCCTAGGTTTTGACTCCAACACCTGCACTCCAACAACTTCATTTGCTGTGACGGGAAAGACTAGTAAGGGACAAAGGAAAAGGACACGACTTGGAGAGCAACTGACAAATACCAGGAGCTTTACTTTGGAATATTATGCTATGATTTGAATGTATCCACCCAAAATACATGTGTTGGAAACAATCCCCAATGCAAAAATATTGGTGGTTGTGACCTAATGAGAAGTGTTTATGTCAGGAGAGCTTCACTCTCATGAATAAACTAATGCCAATTATAATAGGGCTTGAGGCTGCAAGCTTAATCTTTTTTTTTTTTTTTTTTTTTTTGGTACCAGGGATCGAACTTGGGTCCTTGCGCTTGCTCAGCAGGTGGCGAAACCACTGAGCCAAATCCCCAGCCCTGCAAGCTCAATCTTTTGCACTCTCTCATCCATGGAATGTTTTTGCCATGTTATAACGCAGCAAGAAAGTCCTTACCAGTGGCTAGGCAGATGCTAGTGCCGTGCTCTTGGATTTCTCAGCCTCCACACCATGAACTAAATAAGTTTCTATTACTTATATATTACCCAGTCTATTGTATTCTGTAAAGTAGCACAAAGAGACTAATATCTCCACTACGTATCTAGATGATTATGTCAAGAAGGCATGTAAAGCAAGGGGCGACAGTGTAAATAGCATACCTCTATCCATTTTTAAATAATACATATGTATATAATTATATATACCTACATATTCATGAAATAACTAAAAGGATATGTAAAAATCAGTAGTTTTGTCTAGGGATAGGAATTGAATGGCTAAGTGTAAAAGAGAGAATTATTTCCCACTGGTTACTCTGTTGGTACTCTTTGAGTTCTGTACAATGTTCTTGCATAACTCATTAAATAATAACAACAAGCTTAACTGCCTTACTGAAAAACCCCAGTATAGGGAGGCTCTGGAAAGAACAGCCTATGGGGAATCAGGGAGGAGGATGTCTTTATTGAAATACAGTTCAGCCCTGCCCAGTTTTAGAAATCATTTGTTGTGAATTGCTTGTGAGACTACATTAGTTTGACTTTAAGCCACCCACAAGTGAACTATAAAGACGAAAAGGGGACCATGACAATTGATAGATGACAAGTTCTATCGCCTAAGGTTGGCAGTATTTTCCTGCAGGTCTTCTGCAAGAGGAGTTCTGGGGCCTGGTCTTGTCCTCATTCTGCCACTAGCTAGTGGTGTGATGTGGGACAAGAACTTCCATTCCTCTGAGCCTCACAGAGAAGTGACTAGTTCATAAATTCATTGTTTCATTCATTCTGCCTGAACTGGGGTGTGTGTGTGTGTGTGTGTGTGTGTGTGTGTGTGTGTAAAAACCACCACAGAGCAATAAAAACCAAAGGCTGGTCTAGGGGAATCAGAGAGCAGCACATCAAGGAAACCACAGTAGAGTTGGGTGAAGCCTCTGGAGAATTACCATATCCTCTTTGCTGCCTGAGCCTCGCCAGACTCTTCACCAGGTCTCAGTGAATCACCAACTCACTTCCCACACAGCTCATTGCATGGATGGTGCTGAGGGCCAGTGAGTCTCCTTCAATTCTGCTGAGTCTCCTTTCCTGCATGAACCCCAGTAAGTATATGCTTAATAAGGCAGTGGTGTGTTGGAGTTCTACAGTGCAGGTCATTGAAATCAGCACGGGGACTGCTGGCTTTTATCAAAAGAAAGAACTGAACAGGTAGGGAGGGAAAAGGAAAGGAGAGGAGAAGAGAGGAAAGGAAAGGAAAGGAATACACATACATGTGTAAGTGATGAAGTCCAGAAGATCCTGCTTTGTTAACTTTCAAATTTTTCATGGTACACTTTACTTTATAGAAAATAAACTAAAACACCACTCTGGAGTCTCTGCTGTTCTTTTTAGGAAACAAATATATTTTTATTTAAAAGGTAAGGCATACTTTTACAAAAAGGCAATTTTATTTTTCTAGAAAATATTTAGAAAACATTTGGAAAATATAGAAATATATAATAGAAAAAACAAAACTCATGAAAGAGAAAAAGGTATTCTGTCAGCAAGGGTGTAGATTATTATAGTTGTTTGCAAATGTATCAAGAAAATGTAAAAAAGAAATAAAACAAAACAAAAAAGAAAATGTAGAATCTCTGTTTAATACTAAGCTGATATAAATATTAAATTAACTGTTGTCAATATTAAATATTGATATGCCATCAAGACATCTTATATTCCTCATGAACCTGGGCAGTGGGGAGCTCTAAGACTTCTCAATTCCTATCTGCTCTGGTTTAAGCATACTAACTTCAGTTTGGGAATCCAGGCTTCTGGCAGTCAATCCCCCATGCAGTGTAAATTGCACAGGTGTTGCTCCGACCCTGTCACTACTGAAGGGCTCCTGACCTCTTAGAAATCTAAACTAGCACTCATTGCTGAGGTCTTTGAGCTCAGCAGTTTACTTGTACCCCTCCTCCCAACACTACTGAATTCCCTTCGAGGTACTTGGCTTCCTGTGGGTCCTTTGCTAGCTGCAAACAGGCCACCAAGAACCAGAAAGGCATGGCCCACCAAACTGCCCAGCTCCTGCCAAAGCTGCCTCAGCTTCCTCCATGCTGAAAGTAGCCATAGGTGGCATTCTCCTACATGAAACCCAGGAAAGTAAGGTTCTGGCTCCATATCTCTCAGCTTCTCCAAAGCAATCTGGATGTTGAACTGCATGGCTGGCATATGTGGGGAGGGAAAAATAGGGATCTTGGCACTGCACCTTCTTTTTTTTTTGTATTAAATTATTTTATTGGTACATTGTAGGTATACAACACAATTACATTACTCATTGGGAATTGTACCTTTACATGATGCATCTTGGTTCTTATTTTTTCCCCATTCCTAGCCCTCCCTTCACTCCCTCCACCCTTCCCCATTTACAAAGACTTTCTTTCCATTTTTTCCATTTCTCATCATTTTTCCTTTCCCTTCTTTCCTTTCCCCTGCCCCTCCCACTACCCCTACCCCTTTGGACCTTTTCTTCCTATTTTACGTTATCAATTATTCATTCTAATCATTGGTACATTTTAGGTATACAATATAATGACATCCATCATTGGAAATTTGCACCTTTACATAGTCTCTCTTGGTTCTTATTTTTCACCCTTGCCCAGCCCTCCCTTCAACCCCTCCATTCCTCCCTATTTACAAAGATTTTATTCCTATTTTTCCATTTTCTCATATTAATCCCATTCCCTTCTATCCTTTCCCCTAGCCCTCCCACTTCCTTCCCCTTTGCCCCTTTTCTTCCTATTTCACATTACCTATTATACATTTCAGTCCTTATTTACACTTTCAGTTTCTCATAACAGAGAAGCTATTTGGTATTTATACATGTGTGTCCTATTTATTTCACTTAAGAGTATCACCTCAATGTGCATCCACTTAGCTATAAATGTCTCTAATTTCTCATTTTTTATGGCTGAGTAGTACTCCATTTTATTAAAAAACCACATTTTCTTGATCCAGTCTCCAGTTGATGGGCATTTGGCCTGTTTCCAAGTTTTAGCTATCACAAACTGTGCTGCTATGAACATGGGTGCACATATATCACTGTGGTATGATTCTTTTAATTCTTTGGGGAAGATCCCCAGCAGTGGAATAGCAGGGTCAAATGGGACTTCCAGTCCTAGTTCTTTGAGGTATCTCCATACTGATTTCCACAGTGCTTGCACCAGTCTACACTCCCACCAGCAGTGGAGCAGGGTTCCTCTTTCCCCACAGCCCAGCCAGCATTTGTTATTGGTTGATTGCATGATAGCAGCCATTCTTTCTGGTGTGAGGTGGAATCTCAGTGTTGTTTTCATTTCCATTTCTCAAATGACCAGTGATGTTGAACATTTTTTCATGTATTTATTTGCTATTTCTACTTCTTTGTCTGAGAAATGTCTGTTCATTTCAGATGCCCATTTTCGGATTGGGTCTTTAAATTTGGGAGGTCTGATCTTTTTAAGTTCTTTATAGATTCGAGATAGTAGACCTTTGTCTGAGGAAGAGCAGGTGAAGATTTTTTCCCACATTGTGGGTTGTCTCTTCACACTGCTGGTGGTTTCTCTTGCTGTGCAGAAGCCTTTTAATAAGAAGACATCCCACTTGTTGATTGTGCTAGTTCACGGGCAACTGAGGTTTTGTTCATAAAATCTTTTCCTACACCGATGTCTTCAAGGGTTCTACCTAACCTCTGTTCCAACTGGTTCAGAGTTTCTATTTTAATATTTAGATCTTTAATCCATTTTGATTTTAGTTTAGTGCATAGTGAGAGATACAGGTCTAGTTTTAATCTTTGGCAAGTTGAAGCCCAATTTTTCCAGCACCATTTATTAAAGAGGCTATCTTTCCTCCAGTGAGGGTGTTTGGCTCCTTTGTCAAAGATGAGATGGCTGAGTGTGTCTGGCATTGTTTCTGCATCTTCTAATCTGTTCCACTGGTCCTCAAGTCTGTTTCTTTGCCAGTACCATGGTGTTTTTATCACAGTAGCTTTGTAGTAGAGTTGCAGGTTGGGGATTGTGATACCCCCTGCCATGTCTCTGTTACCTAGAATTGCTTTTGCCCTTCTGGGTCTCTTCTTGTTCCAAATGAATTTTTGGATTGTTTTCTCGAGGTCTATGAAGTATGCTGCTGGGATCTCAATTGGAATTGCATTAAATCTATATAGCAGTTTTGGAAATATGGCCATTTTCACTCTATTAATCCTTCCTACCCAGGAGCAGGGGATGTCTGTCCATTTTCTGATATCATCTTCAATCTCTCTTTTCAGAGTGCCATAGTTTTCAGAGAAGAGGTCTTTGATTTCTTTCATTAGGATGATTCCTAGGTATTTCAGTTTTTTGGATGCTATTGTGAAAGGAATTATTTGCCCTATTTCTCTCTCAGTGAGTCTGTCACTGGTGTAGAGGAAAGCTATTGATTTTTGTGTGTTGACCTTGTAACCAGCTACTTGACTGAATTTGGTTATTAAGTCTAGAAGACTTTTGGTGGAGTTCTTGGGGTCTTCTATATAGAGTATCATGTCATGTGCAAATAATGACAATTTGACTTCTTCATTACCTATCTTTATTCCTTTTATTTCTTTCTCTTGTCTAATTGCCGTGGCTAATGTCTCCAAAACTATATTGAACAGGAGTGGTGATAGTGGACATCCTTGTCTTGTTCCTGATTTTAGTGTAAAGGATTTCAGTTTTTGACCATTTAGTATGATATTGGCTGTTGGTTTTTCATAGATGGCTTTTATCAGTTTGAGGTAGAGACCATCTATTCCAATTTTGTGTAGGGTTTTTATCATAAATGCATGTTGGATTTTGTCAAATGCTTTTTCTGTGTCTATGGAGATAATCATATGGTTTTTGTCCTTGGCTCTATTGATATAGTGTATTACATTGATTGATTTTCACATATTGAACCATCCCTGCATCCCTGGGATGAATCCCACTTGATCAGGGTGTATGATCTTCTTGATGATCTTCTGCATTCTGTTTGCCATTATCTTAGTAAGGATTTTTGCATCTATGTTCATTAGTGAGATTGGCCTATAGTTCTCTTTTTTGGTTGGGTCTTTCTCTGCTTTGGGGATCAAGGTGATGCTTGCTTCCAGGAATGAATTTGGGAGTATTGCTTCCCTTTCAATTTCATTGAAGAGTTTAAACAGTAGTGGCAGCAGTTCCTCTCTAAATGTCTTGTAGAATTCAGCAGTGAAGCCATCAGGGCCTGGGCTTTTCTTAGTTGATAAGTTTTTAATTACATTTTCAATTTCATTGGTTGATATTGGGTTGTTCATAATTTTTAGGTCTTCTTCGTTCCACTTTGGTCATTCATATGTATCTAGGAATCTGTCCATTTCTTCTGTGTTGTCCATCTTATTGGTGTATAGCTTCTGGAAGTAGGTATTGATGATCCTCTGGATTTCTGCTGGGTCTGTTGTCATTTCACCCTTTTCATTCCTAATTGCATGGATTTGGGCCTTTTCTTTCCTTTTTCTGACAAGGTTGGCTAAAGGTTTGTCAATTTTGTTGATTCTTTCGAACAACCAACTTTTGGCTTCATTGATTTTTTTGTATCGTTCTCTTAGTCTCCATTGCATTGATTTCTCCTCTGATCTTTATAATTTCCTCCCTTGTATGAGCTTTGGGGTTGTCCTGCTCTTCTTTTTCTAGAAGCTTGAGGTTCAGCATCAGGTTGTTTAACTGCGCTCCTTCTGTTTTCCTAATATGCATATTCACTGCTATGAATTTCTCTCATAGGACTGCTTTCATTGTGTCCCATAGATTCCGATATGTTGTATTGTCATTGTCATTTAATTGAAGGAACTGTCTGATTTCTTCTTTAATTTCCTCAGTGACCCATTGGTTATTCAGAAGTGTGTTGTTCAATTTCCACATGTTTATGAAATTTTTCCAGTTTCTTTTGCTATGGATCTCCAATTTCATCGCACTATGGTCTGATAATATACAGGGGATAACTTCAATTCCTTTGCACTTACTTAAACATGTTCTATGTGTGAGTATGTGGTCTATTTTGGAGAATGACCCATGTGCAGCTGAGAAGAGTGTGTATTCTGATTTTGTGGGGTGGAAGACTCTGTACACATCTGTTAAGTTCATTTGTTCAAGAGTTCGATTAAGTTCTAGTATTTCATTACTTATTTTTAGTCTAGTTGATCTATCTATTTGTGACAGTGGGGTGTTGAGGTCCCCCACTACAATTGTGTTGGTGCATATATGACTTTTCATGTCCGTTAGTATTTGTTTTATATAGTTGGGTGCACTAATGTTTGGTGCATAGATATTTATGACTGTCATCTCTTCCTCTTGGATTCTTCCTTTTACAAGGATGTAGTGTCCTTCTTTGTCTCTCTTAATCAGTGTCGGTTTGAAATCTACTTGATCTGCAAAGAGGATAGCTACTCCTGCTTTTTTTTGGGTTCCTGTCACATGGAGTATTCTTTTCCACCCCTTAACTTTCAGTCTATGAGTTTCCTTTTGAATTAAGTGTGTTTCTTGTATGCAGCATATTGTTGGATTTTGCTTCTTGACCCATTCTGCTAGTCTATTTCTTTTTGATTGGTGAATTGAGACCATTAACGTTGATGGTTATAACCAAAACGTATTAACTTGTCATTGCCATGACTTTTTCTTTTTGTTGGGTTCTCCCCCTTTACATTTAATTTCTTGTCATGCCAGATGAGTTCATTCTGCTTTGCTTCCTGGGCTTGTGATCCTCAATGTCTGTCCCTAGGATATTGTGTCAAACTCTTTGGAGTGCTGGTTTGGTATTCACAAAGTTCCTAAGGTACTCTTTGTCATGAAAGTATCTTATTTCTCCATCCATTTTGAAAGATAGTTTTGCAGGGTACATCAATCTGGGTTGGAGGCTGTTTTCTTTTAGGGCTTAGAATATGTCACTCCAAGCTCTTCTTGCCTTGATGGTTTGTGTTGAGAAGACTGCTATGATTTTGATGGGCTTTCCTTTGTATGTGATTTGTGTCTTTTCTCTGACTGCTTGGAGAACTTTGTTCTTCTGTTGGGTTTCTGGAATCTTAACAATTATATGCCTATGTGTAGATTTTTTTTGATCAAGGCTATTTGGAGTCCCATATGCCTCACTTATCTGTATGTCAAGTTCTTTTCCCCTGCTTGGGAAGTTTTCTGCCATTATTTCTGTGAAGAGATTTTTTAGGTCATCTGCACTCTCTCTTGTTTCTTCATTGAGCCCAATCAGTCTTATGTTAGTCTTCTTTTCATCATCTAGCAGCTGCTGGATTGATTTCTCATGTTCCCTTACAGTTTTGAAGCAATTTTTCTTTTCCTGGTCACTAATTGCAATCTTATCTTCTATATCTGAACTTCTGTCCTCACATTGGCTCATTCTGCTGTGTAGACTTTCAATGGAGTTTTTCATGTCCTGGAAATCTATTTGCATCTGTTTTATGGATTCCATTTGTTTCTTATGTTGGGATTCCATCATGTTCCTGAGCTCCTCTCTAGATTTATTAATCATGTCTTGCACTAGGGGCACAATTTCTCCTGCCATCTGAGAAATTATTTCTGATTTCATTTTTTCCAGACCCCCTTTTGTTGCCAGTTCAGTGGGTCCAGGTGGTTGAGTATCAGAGTGTTCCATCTCATTTCCCTTTGGGGTTGCTGTAGGTGATCTGGAAGTCTTGTTTTGAGACTTATTTACGTGTTTTCTCATTTCAACTGGGGTGGGGGACTGTTAGCACCTGCATGGATTACCTCCTCTGAGCTGGGAGAGGTGGGACAGGGGCTGGGAGCAGTGGTAGGGATGGTGACCCAAAAGTCCTTTCCTGTGGGCTGGGAGCAGTGGGAGGGATGGTGGCCTGGAAGCCCCTTCCTGTGGGCCAGGAGCAGTGGGACAGAAGGTGGCCCAAAAGCCCTTTCCCCTGGGCTGGGAGCAGCGGAAGGGATGGTGACCGGGAAGTCCCTTCCTCTGGACAAGGAGCAGTGGGACGACGGCTCAGAAGCCCCTACCTCTGGGCCGGGAACAGTGGGACTCAGTACCTTGGTCTGGTGGTCTGGTGTCCTCTGCGTCTTTGTAGTGTGGAACCAGGTGGCTGCCTGTCTGTAACAGGGTGATTCAGTGTCTCCCACGTGACTCAGGACCTCGGTAGGGTGTGCACAGACCTTCCTGTGTGCAGCGGGCTGATTCGGTGTATTCCGTGCGACTGGGGACCTTGGTAGGGCATGGGCAGACCTGCCTGTCTGCAGCGGGCTGATTCGGCGTGTTCTCACCTCACCTTCTTATACCACATCAATCTTTCTCCTTTATTCTGCTCATCCAGGCAGGAGAGGTCTGCCTTAGTTTTTCCAATGTCCCTGGACCAGATGCTCTTGTCCTTAAGTCAGCAGACTTCATGGTTCAGCTACCTTGGTCAGAACTGGAAATGTCTTCCACAGTGGAAGAACTGCAGGCTTGAGTCTTCCTGGATGAGTCCTTGACACATTTAACAAGGAGCTTCAGGAACGTAACAATCTTGTTCCTCCTGACAAAGTCTGTCGCTCAAGACGTTTTTCCCTGCCCATAAAACTTACTTTGAGGGCCAGGGATTTAGCTCAGTAGTTCCTGCCTTGCAAGCACAAGGACCCAAGTTCGATCCTCAGTACCAAAAAATTAATTAATTAATTAATTTTTAAAAAACAAACTTATTTTGAGCATCAGAAGCAAATTATTAATTGTCTCTTTTTGTTACAGTAAGAATGCTATCTGCCCCACTTGTCTCTCCTCCCATCAACTCCTCTCCTTCCCCATCACCCAACACAGATGGATCTTACAGGCAGATTAAGTTAAAGTCAATGCATAAACCTATGAAGCAAAAAGGAAATTAATATACATAGAAATGTTACTAGAGTTACAACATTTTTAATGTGCAATCAATTAAGGGGGTGAACTGGTAAAATTAAACATTTTTAAGGATATATTTCTTGTTTATTTAAATATATAATATTTACTTCATAATAACTCAGTAAGGCTATTAACTGTTTCCTTATTTAATGCACATTTATCCTATACAATATTTTTGTTCTTAAAACATTTTATGTAGATATATCATTCTTACATAGTTATTTCTTTCATAATTTTATTCTTAGGAAATCTATCCAAAGACCATTTAACATATATATATATATATATATATATATATATATATATATATACACACATATATATATGTGTATATATATGTGTATATATATACTGATTTACCTATGTTTTCTTTCACATTTTGTCAATTATTAAAATTTTATAATTTATCTTTTCCCTTTAATATGTGGGAATTTATTTTAGGATATAGAAGATGGTGGAAAATCTACACTTTGATTACTTCCAAATTGCCAATTGTCTTAGAATCACTTGAATATTCTAGAAACATAAATATTTATATAGCTGTATCTGGTACAGATGAATTAGTTTGTGCTTTTGTCCCTTAACTTCTTTTGAGTGTCAAGCATATTTAACCTTTTATATGCAAAGAAATTTTCCTTCTGAGTAATTTCTTTAGAAGGCTATGCATTTATTCTAAAGATACTTCCATTGCTTGAAAAACTCTTTGCTGAGTTCCTTTGGAAACTGTTCTTCGAAGCAGCTTTTGAGCCACACTGAAAACTAGTCTTACAACTTAACAGCACCCCAAATTACATCCTGCAGCTTGATTATATTCACTTTACCAGGTAATGTGGTTCAAATGACTCCTTCCTGTTTCCACAGGTTGAAGATGGGAAACAGGCTGAAGTTCAGTTTTGCTACATTTATTTCAAAGTCAGTCTTATGAGTTTCTGTTGCATCTGGTCAGTTGTGTACATGCTAATACACCAGTGAGAGTCAATCATCCTGCTCTGCACAAATGGCTGTAGCAAATTATAGTCTAACCTGACAAATAGAAGTATAAGAAAAAGTAATGTACACTTGGGAAGAAGATAGTCTTCCAGAGATACTGACCTCTAAACAAGCTCTGTGGGCAAGAGGGCCTTTGCCTGCAGGAAGACCCTCGTTGGATCTTGATGATCCAGGATCAGATTCACCAGTAGGGAGAATGGATGGTTTGGACTAGTATGATTGCTGTATGTTAGCACTAAAGTCCCTGGTTCCATTTAATTTTTTTCCAAGGCCCTACACATTTCTAACAACATTGACTGAAGGAAAGAAATGCCAAAATGGATATCCCTCTGGATTTTATACATTTCCCAATTTTCTAATTGCTACAGCTATTGCCAGAAAAGCACACTGAAAGAATGCCCCATGAGGAGAGGTCACAGAACACACCACAGGAGAGGATTGCAAATTCCAGTGATTACAAACAATTAAAGTGGGCAGCCAACATGTAATTTTCTTTTTAGGCATGGACATAGAGTGAGAAACAACTTACTGAGTTGGAAGAGATAAGAACAGAGCTGTTTCCCTTTGTGTAAAAATTATACTTGATCAAGTTGAGATTAAAGCTAATGTGCCCTCCCCTATTTGCTTTTGAAATTGAGGGATGTAGAAATTAGTGAAATTAAATTCACAGCTGCATTAGTTGCAAATAACAAAAAAATTGCATTTGATCTTACATAAGGAAGAAAAGAGGAGTGTTTGGTTTATGGGGGAAAAAGGAATTGAACATGCAAACAATGGGAGAAGCAGGAGTACAGTTGACTCTCTAGGACTACTGGAATTGTACCCCCAAATATAACAAGTACTACCTTCCTCTGTTCTGCATGTTGACTGACTTTTTTCCACATTGACCTCACTTTGTCTTACTGCAGTCCAGTCTCCACCATGTTTCAGAGAGGATGTCTGTTCTAAGCTCCTAAATTTTGTGATTTCTGCACTAGAGACATCACATGTTGCATTGTTTCTAATCTGAACTTCAAAAATCTTGCTATTGGAATGCTGCACAAATTCCCAGGTGTCATTCATACCATAAACAATGTAGATTTCAACAATTCCTTTATAGGTAGGACTTGAAGGGCTACTTTTCCCAGTTTGCACAAAGACACCACATGGGTCCATGGTGGCTCTGGGTAGGGGCATTCTTATCGACACAGATTGGGTCAGGGGCCCATTCCTGAACAAATCACGTGCAGCCATTGGGTTGAAATCCTGTAAAACTATGGGAGCCCCTCCAGGATCCTTATTTGTGAAAGAGGAGCAGTTTGTGGAGAAAGGACATGCAGGACAAGCAAATATTACTTGTTCCACTCTTCCACTCCAGCTGTTTAGAGGGCCAGTTGTACATTTTGTCTCTTCTTTGAAAAAAGTTCTTGCTTTTGCTCTTTTTCTTTGCTAAATTTAAATCTGATAGGATAATGACTGAGGCTTCATATATTTCCAGACCCAGGGCAAATAAAAATAGTATTCACTTCTTTTTTTTTTGGTATGGGGGATCAAACTCGGGACCTTGCGCAGCAGGCAGCGGAACCACTGAGCTAAATCACTGGCCCTATTATTCACTTTTTAACAAATAGCTTATAGAATACATTAATTCCTTTATTATGTGGTAGGGAACATCTTAGCTGAATTGACTTGACTTCTATACTATCCACAACATATTCTTTGTCCCACATTGTTTCTTTTGGGAAGAGACCTAATTTAATATACCCGAGTATTTAGTTGAATTCTAGTCCTAGCTCCATCACTAATCAGATAGCTACCTTAGAATGGGTACTTCAATTCTATATTTCTGTTCACTCTATCTTTGAAAGGTGTTGTGACACCCAAAGAACAAAATTAATGAATGTGTTGGCAACACAGATGTTGCATTCAATCATTTATATTCAGACATCAAGGCTAATTGTCAGGCATTGTTCGGTAACATGACTACCATCATCAGAAAAGGACAGATGCCTGCTATTTTTTTTTTTTTTTTGAGACAAGGTCTCACTATGAACTCACTGTGTAGCCCAGAGTGGCTTCGAACTCACAGTGGTCCTCCTGCCTCTGCCTCCCGAGTGCTGGGATTACAGGCATGTGCCACCACTCCTGGCCTCTGCTATTGTTTTTTTAATCCAAATTGCATCCCTAATTGTAGATTTTTATGCTTCTATCAGTTGGCTCTTGTCAGAGAACTGTGATGTGGCTATTGTTATGGGGAAATTAAAAAACCATGAATGGTTGAATTTGATAATCCTACATCATATCAAAGATGTGAGCCTATGGGAGATTAACACTTTTCCGGTAATAAATCATAATTGTCCCTGCTGTTATTGTAGGTGTGAATAATTGAAATACATTTTCTAGTCGAAGTCTTTGTCCTTACTTATAATTCTTTGCATCATTTCTCACTATTTTATTCTGATTAATGTTATCCACAACTATAGTTATCACTTAGTGAATCCTAGGTAATATTAGTAACTACTTACTGAATATTTTTGTGCATTTCATATTATGTTTAATGTATTATCCCAATTATTTCTTCCAGCAAGTCAAGTTGGTAAGCAGGATTATTATTTCAGTCTAACAAAGTAGGAAGAAAAAACAAAGACAGGACATAATGGAGTTGGAATTGAAATCCATGCATCCCTAATTCCAAAGCATGTGGTGCCTGGTTACATAATGAAGCAATCCCTGGCAAACTGTTGCTGGGCCAGAGCCATCATCTTGCTACTTTGAAGGCATGTTCTGTGTTGTTGTCTTTGTAATTTGCACAACTATCATCATGCTTTGCATATAGCAAGTATATGATATATGCCAGGTACTCTCCCAAGTTCTTTATAGTCATTAACTGACTCCTGATCTTTGTAACAAACCTCAGAGATACAGGACTTATTATTGTCTCCATTTTGTAGAAGATACTCCTAGAGTTTACAGAGATCAAAATGATTTGCTCAAAGTGGCCAGTTGAGTCCAGGATTGGTATCTTGAGCCTTTTGGCCCTTGATTAAGCCCTTGTCCTACAGTGGGAATCTCTGAGACCTTGCTCTTAAATTCAGAACATGTGAACTTGAGCTTGTCCCAACACCTAAACTTATGAATTTTTACCCTAGTTTTTCCCCAAAGAGTATTTTTACTTCCCAACCAGCAGAATTTTCTGAACAATGAGTTGGACCTGTTTCTTAGTACCATTATTGAAATCTTCCATATCCTATCTAATATTTGGTCTGCTTGCTCTAGCAGTTTTTAAAAGGCAAGTTAATGTTTCATATTGTGATTATAGGTCTGTTACTTTATCCTTGTAAATTTAACAATGTTTATATTGTACACTTAAAGGTTATATGGTTAGGTGAACAATAATTCATGATTATTACATACTGTAGTTAGAGTGTTACTTTTACTAATATATTATATACGCCTTTATCTTTAGGCTTTATGCCTTAAGTTTTTGTTTGTTTCTTTGTTTGTTTGTTTTGGTAATGGGGATCAGACTCAGGACCTTGCACTTATAAGGCAGGCATTCAGAATCACTGAGCTAAATCCCAGGCCCATATGCCTTAAGTTTTATTTTTTATTTTGTTTGATATCATTACTACCGTCCCTACTTTCTTTTGATAGTATTTACATGCCATTTCTCCTATCCTTTTATTAATTTCTCTGTATAATTTTATATATGTATATCTTATGAGCAACATATAGATGGATTTTAAAATACAATCTGATAATTTCTGTCTTTTAATATGCACGTGTAACCCTTTTCTACAACTTAGATTTGTTAATATATTTCAGTTTATTTCTATCATCTTGTGTTTTCATTTTACTATTGTTTTGTTTCTTTGTCTCCATTCCAGACTTGTACATATAGATCAAGTTTTCTATACCTCACACTTTTAACCCTCTTTGGGAGAATCTGTAGATATTATTTTTAATATTTAAAGTGTTTACATCTCTAATTTTTATATACTTAACTATAAATTTTATTGATTTAATTATTCAACATTTCTACCCTTTCAAAAAAATGAGAATACATTGCCTATTATACATTGCAAATCAAACCTTATTGTTTAGAATATTAATGTATTTCCATTTATAAACATATATCATTAGTCATGTTGATTTTTGTGACAGTTGGTAATAATTAAATTTATGGGAGTGTATTTTCTTATTCCCTGTTTATCTTTATGATTTTTATTCCATGCTTTCACTTTAATTTCATTTTTTTCTTTTATTTCCTGCCTTTCCCTCTTACTTCCTAAATTAAAATGTTTAAATATTCTCTTTAGTAAGAGTTTTTGGGTGGTAAACTCTCCCAGGTTATTTTCGGGTGTCTATATTTTGCCATCTTTTGAATGACAGTACAGCTGGGTATAAAATTCTAGCTTGCCAATTATGTTTTCATGGCATTTTGAAGATATTATTCCACTGTCTTTTTCTCTATATGGTTGCCAAGAAGAAGCTGGCTATTAGCTGCGATGCATGGTGGCATACACCTGTAATCCCAGCACTCTGAAAGGCCGAGACATGAAGATCGCAAGTTTGAGCCTAGCCTGTGCAACTTAGCAAGACTCTGTTTCAGAATTAAAAAAAAAAAAAATTGAAAAAAGGCTGAGGATGTAGTGCAGTGCAAAGTACTGAGAGGAGGAGAGAAGCTTGCTATTAGTCTAATTGTCATTCATCTTAGGTGATCTATCTTTTTCCTTACTCTTTAAAGATTTTTCATGTAGTTTGATCTTCTGAAGTTTTACTGTGAAATATCCAAGTGTGGCTTTCCCCCCCGACATAATACTGTATTTAGCATACACTTTCAATTCAAAGACTTGTATCATTGCTTAATTGTGGCAAATTTGCATCTACCACCTCTTTAGTTATTATTTCTTCATTATTTATTATTACTTTCTTCTGGAACTCTTATTAGATGTACAGTCTTTCAACTTAATCTTTATGTTTCTTAATTATTTTGTTCTTCATTCTGAGTGAATTTGGTGATGCAGGATCCAGTTCACTAACTCACTCAGTGGTCTAGTTCTGAGCCAGGCATGGTGGCACATACCCATAATCCCAGTACTCAGGAGGCTGAGGCAGGAGGATCACTGTGAGTTCAAGGCCAACCTGAACTACATAGTGAGACCCCATCTTACAACAAAACAAAACAAAACAGTGTTTAGCCCTAGGTATTAAATATTTAATTTCAAATTTTACATCTTTATTTCAAAATTTCTAATCAATATTTTGTCATATATATAGTTCTTATTTCTGCCTGTGTGCTTTTTAAAATTTGCCCCTTTTAAATGGATTTTAGCATGCTAAATGTGTTTCAGTCTTTTTCAGAATAACTTACAAAATTTATTTCCAGTGGAGCAAATTCATATTTTAATCGCTGATTTTACTTGTGGTCCATGCTAGCATTAGAGTTTTTCAAATTCCTTACAATAATTTTAGTTTATAGTTTTAAGAGTTTGTCTCTGTCTCTCTTTCCTATTTAATAGGTTGGTCAAAGGTTCTTGTTGGTTTTATCCATCTTCACCCCAATATCTCACTTTGGGCTCAGGTCTTATGTTTTGGAGATGGGTTAGGGCCATGATGCTGAGGGTGCTTTGGATCCTGGTGCCAGGATGGCAGGCACCTTGTTGTAGTTCTGGTTGTCTGTGGGGCTTTCTGTCTCCTGCCTCCTTAGCATTCCCTCCTGCCTTTATCAAAGCTGTAAGCACACACACAAATCAGTAACAATTTTCTTTTTAATCTTCATGTTTAGGAATGTGTCCCTGGGTTCAATACCTCACCTAATGTGGGGTCCATTTAGTTCCCATTTTTCTGCAGGAGTAGAAATCTTGACCATATTTGCCTCCTCTGGACCAGAAGCCCAGCAAAGCCAGGGGTTCAGCCATATTTACTTCATGGGTCATGAAGTTTTTTATCTTGTTTTTGAACCAACTTATGCTATTTTTTATGTTTTTATATATATATATATATACATACATATATATGCATACATATATGTATATATATACACATACATACATATATATATACACATACATATATGTATATATATATATCATCATCATCTCTTACTGCTATGCTTTGGAGTAAAGGGAATACTTTAGAATTTATCATCTCCATTGGAAATTTTCACTCCATAATTTCCTTGTAGGGAATCAGCCAGGGAAGAGAAGGAATACTCTTCAGAATGAATAGTAATTAGTGTATGTATTCATTTATTTATACTTTGCTTTATTCTATAAATGATTTGATGAGTGGAATGGCTTGTGTCTAGATGTCCCCCCAAAGCATCATGTGATCATAACTGGGACTTTATGGAAGTCGCTGGATGTAGGTTGTGTAATGCTGGGATAAAGGATGTGATGCTGGGATTGATTCATGTGCAATGCTAAGATTAAGAGTGAGTGCTAGCTGCCTTAAGGCCCAGTAGCCTGGATAAAATACAAGGGACAAAAAGGGTCACTGCTTGTCACTTGCTTGCCGCTTGTTGCCTTCTGCCTGCTCTGCAATGCTCTTCTGCCATGCTACCCTGCCTTGGAGCCAGCCAACAATGAAACATTTACAAACTGTGCAAAAAAAAAAAGTAGGCCCGGGGATTTAGCTCAGTGGTTTCACTGCCTGCTGCACAAGCGCAAGGACCCAAGTTCAATCCCTGGTACCAAAACAACAACAACAACAACAAAAAAAAACAACATCTACAAACTGTGAACCAAATAAACCTTTCCTCCTTCAACTCTGGGGGTCAGGTATTTTGTCTGAGCAATTAGAAGAGTAACCAAGACAAGGAATGTTGACATATAATAAAAGTTAAATGTAAAAAAAAAGATATCAAAAAATTATGTTTTGGAAGGAAACATGAAATTCCACATTCATAAATGTAGATTATAAGGTCTCACATGTTGGGCTATTTGTCTCTGAGCTTCCAGATAACCAAAGTCAATAGGTACAATTTATTACTTAGATCTCTCTTTGCATGAAGACAACCCTTCCCACTTTAGAGAAGTAAAGTTTTTTCCTGGCAACAAATTCTAAAATAAATTTCTCCTGCATTAATAGATTATCTTCAAAAGAGGACACTGAGAGGTGAGGTAGATAATGCCTTCTACAACTTCGCTACAACATAAGTTAGCAAGGCTGACTCGTGGAGGTTCTCTTGATGAAGCTCCATGGCATAATGACCACTCACCAAGCAAATGGCAGAGTTGAGACAAACTTAGCTATGAGCCTTAGCTGTCTTAAACCTCACTGTTCCAGTTGTCACTAAAAGGTCCCCTAAAAGACTCACTGTATTGAAGCCTTAGTGCCTGATGGGATTTTAGAAAATGACTGGACAACGAGGGCTTTAATGCATCATAATTTGGTGGGATTAATGACAGGTGATGGAAACAAGAAGTTGAAGGTAATAGATCATGAGGTATGACCTCAGGGAGTATATCTGACCCTCAGACCTTTCTCTTTGGTTCTTTTGTGACATCTATTTATACTCTGCCTCCTCTTGAGTTACCATAGGTCAATGTTTCACAACCTCTTTTCATTATTGCCCCTTAAAGAGTCTTTTAAAATATCTTTTTCCTAATTGTCCCATCAAAATCTAATACCATAGATATACTGCTCATGTACTACATATGTATCTGCATTCTATACATAAGAAAATTATGGACTAATTTTTGCCCTCATTGAGAATACACGTGGTTGGTGAATCATCCATGCTTCCATCTTAGCCTAGACCCTCTACTGTGCACTGGAACTCTCTCCTCTCACTGACCCAAGGACATCATTCTCATCATTATCTATTCTAGTGGTGGCAAAACTATGGCACGCATGCCACAGTGAGCTGTTTATGCTATTGAAAGCTTTAAAAGGTCCACCATCACTGATTTAGTCCTTCTCTTATATTGTCATTCCCCCCTTCTTACTAGATCACTACATTCAACCTACAAAACCATGTGTTCCCTTTTATTAAAAATTCTCCCTTGGGCCGGGGATTTAGCTCAGTGGTTTCACTGCCTGCTGCGCAAGCCCAAGAACCCGAGTTCGATCCCCGGTACCAAAACAAAACTAAACAAAACAAAAATTCTCCCTAAAACTTCCACCTCCATTCACTGGTCCTCTACTCTCTATTTCTGTTCTCCTTTACAAAAACTCACAATAGCCAGGATCTGAGAGTGAAGATGCCATCACCAGCTCATGTTTTAGAACGTCTTTTATCATTTTGCCTGAGCCAAAGAGTGGAGACCCTTGAAGGTCAGTTGCAAGAGAATCCAGCCCTGTTCTTGCTCAGCCAATGGAGCAGTTGCCTGTGTATACATACTTGGTGTCTACATTCTCATTTTCACTTCAACTGGAAATGTTCACAGTGGTTTGTTGATCTTGGGCAGGCTGTTTTACCTTTATGGAGACTTCTGTTGGTTATGAGACATATATCTTCTATATGAGATTATTGAAAGATTAAATGAGATAAAATGAGCTTTCAGAACATTGAACAATAACAAAAGGCAATAGTGGTTGCTTGACTTGCTCTCCTGGATCTCTTTCAGATTTCCCTCCATATTCCCAGTTGAAATGGTAGTTTACAGTAGAAAGAAATAATAGCTAACTCTTCTTTATAGCCTTCACAACCCATGGGATAGTACTTTGCAGCATGTACTGTTTAATAAATGCTTCCCTTTTTTCTTTTTTTGAACTACGGGGAATTGAACCCCAGGCCACACATTGTTTTACATCCCTACAATCACCATTAAGACAAAGTCTTGCTAAATTGTCTACTTGGATTTGTGATCTTCTACCTCAGCCCCTGTAGCTGTAATCCCTGTAACTGGGATTATAGTTATGTGCTATAATGCTTGGCTAATAAATTGCTTTTTTTTTTATGCTGTCAGTATTCTTCCCTATATTGGCCAAGAAGGCACAAAAATTTCAATAAAAATATGTAAGAACCTTCTTAGTTGAGGACTCCATGGTATTGGACTTTTTGAACACTCTTTTTTTTTTTGGTACCAGGGATCGAACTCAGGTCCTTGTGCTTGCAAGGCTGGTGGCGAACCACTGAGCTAAATCCTCATCCCTGGTATAGGACTTTTTAAAAGTATCATATTAAGGGCTGCGTGTGTAGGTCAGTGGTAAAGCATTTGCCTAGTATGTGCAAGGCTGGGTTCAATTCCCAGTATCACAAGGAAAAAAATGTGTATACTGTACATACAACATTAACTATAGTTGTGCTTAAGAGCCACTAATGCTGATACTCTGAATTCTTTTACAGTGCTTATTCTTGGAGAATAGTAATTCATTAAATATGTATAATACACAAAATATCACTGGTTGTTCTCTTTCTTCACATCTCACCTGATTTACTATTTAATGCTTGCAATTGAGGATCCAAGTATGAAACATTTTGTAGCCTCAGGGAACAGAGTAATTTCTTCTACATATGAAGGGCTAAACACGTATTTGTTAAATAACAGAATTAAATAATTTTACACATTACCATTACCAGTTGATACCAAATCTGAAAATGTTGATTAAAAGAGAAATATATTTGCTCTAATGTGAACACTGGAAAGTAGCAATTAATGAATTCCTTCCAAATTGTTCATTTTCCGACAAGTTTTTGAGATTGTTTTACATTTAGGGGGTTACACATTCAGTACATGTTTAATTCTGCCAAATTTTTAATCTTTCCCCTTCAAACAGGGTATCTTTTTCTTACCTTGCATTTGAAGCCCTTAACAATGTGGTTCCTCCTTATCTATTCAGCTTCCTCTCTCTCCAGGCTGCCTCATATCCCTCTCCTCTCTCCTCTGTTTTTGTTTTTTAACCTTCCTCCCATCCAGACATAGTCCTCTCACATCCAGGCTTTGGCACATATTTTTCCTGACACTTTGTCTGGCTAACTCCTAATGGTATCTTCTTAGCTACAGCTGCCTGCCCTGACTACCAAGACAGGTGAGCTGTCTCCCCTGTCAGAATAGAAGATTCTGGAGGGCAAGGACCAAGTCCTAATCCATCTTTTCCCACTATAGTACAAAGTCCCTGATATGGTGTAGGCTTCCAAGAACATTTGTTGAATGAATGCAAAACCCTGTTCCTTGATCATTTAACTAAAGTCATAAAACATCATTATTTCACAGGTCAGCGAAATATTTTATGTATGGATAAGGAATTATAATGGCAATAAATCTATCCATTTGCCAGGTAAGCCTTAGGATATCAATAGTGAATAATCATTTATTTAAAAGCCCAGCATACTTTTGTGAATTGCTGGGCAGCACATTTAGAGCATCAGATGGGTAGAGGAAAATTTAGAACAATATTATGATTTTAAAAGTAGTAGAGAAACATATGTGAGTGGTTACAGAAGCAGTTTTTGTGTAAAAGGCAAAAAGTGGAACTAACTCAAATGTCCATCAACTGATATACAAATAAGCACTATGTGATATCTCCATAAAGTCAAATATTATTTGGTGATGAAAAGGAGTGAAGTACTGACATATATTGCAACATGGATGAACTTTGCAAATATTATGCTAAAAGAAGCCATTAAAAAATACATACTGTGTGGTTCCAGGTATACAAAACATTTAGAATAAATAAAACAAAAGAGTAGTTTAGGGTGGGGGATGTAGCTCAGTGGTAGGGGGCTTATCTAACATGTGTAAGATCCTGGATTCAATCCCCAGTACTGGGGAAAAAAGTAGATCAATAGTTGGCCAACAGCTCCCAGGGCAGAGGAGGCTTCCGGGCCAGCGTGCCACAGTTCCCAGTATGGAGGAGGCTTCTGGGTAGACATGCCACAGCTCCCAGCATGGAGGAGGCTTCTGGGTAGGCATGCCACAGCTCCCAGCACAGATGAGACTTCTGCATCAGTGTGCCATGGCTCCCAGACCAGAGGAAGCTTTCAGGTAGGCGTGCCACGGCTTCCAGTATTGAGGAGGCTTCTGGGTAGGCGTGCCACAGCTCCTAGCACAGAGGAGGTCAGTCGCTTGGGCGTCAGCACCAGCACCCTGCGCTCCCCCCCCTGCCCCCCGCCACCATGGCGAAATGAGAAGACACACAAACAAGTCTCAGAACCAGACTTCCAGATCACCTACAGCAATCCCAAAGGGAAACAAGATGGAACACTCTGAACCTTGACCACCTGGACTCCCTGAACTAGCAATGAAAGAGGATCTGGAAAAAATGAAATAAAAAATAATTTCTCACATAACGACAGAGATTGTGCCCATAATGCAAGACATGATTAATAAATCTAGAGAAGACACAGATAAAAAAAAATAGAGGAGCTGAGGAACATGATGGAATCCCAACATAAGAAACAAATGGAATCCATAAAACAGATGCAAACAGATTTCCACGAGATTAAAAATTCCATTGAAAGTCTATGCAACAGAATGAGCCAATGTGAGGACAGAATTTCAAATATAGAAGATAAGATTGCAATTAGTGACCAAGAAAAGAAAAATTTCTTTAAAATTGTAAGGGAACATGAGAAATCAATCCAGGAGCTGCTAGACGATGCAAAGAAGAATAACATAAGATTGATTGGAGTCAATGAAGAAACAGGAGAGAGTGCAGATCAAATTAAAAACCTGTTCACAAAAGTGATGGCAGAAAACTTCCCAGGCAGGGGAAAAGAACTTGACATACAGATAAGTAAGGCACATAGGACTCCAAATAGCCTTGATTAAAAAAACCCTACACATAGGCATATAATTGTTAAGATTCCAGAAACTGAACAGAATAACAAAATTCTACAAGCAGTGAGAGAAAAGAAACAAATCACATACAAAGGAAAGCCCATCAGAATCACAGCAGACTTCTCAACGCAAACCCTCAAGGAAAGAAGAGCACGGAGTGATGTATTTCAAGCCCTAAAGGAAAACAAACTCCAACCCAGATTGATGTATCCTGCAAAACTATCTTTCAAAATTGCCAGTGAAATCAGATACTTTCATAACAAAGAGCACCTTAGGAACTTTATGAATACCAAATCAGCACTCAAAAGAATTTTAGACAAAATCCTAAAAAAGACAATGAGGATCACAACCCCAGGAAGCTCAGCAGAATAAATTCATTGGGCATGACAAGAAATTAAAAGCAAGAGGAGAGAATCAAACAAAAAGAAAAAGTCATGACAATGATAACTCAATAGTATCAGTTATTACCATCAATGTTAATGGTCTCAACTCACCAATCAAAAGAAATAGACTAGCAGAATGGGTCAAGAAGCAAGATCCAATGATATGCTGTATACAAGAAACACACTTAATTCAAAAAGAAACCCATAGACTGAAAGTTAAAGGGTGGAAAAAATGCTCCATGCAACAGGAATCTGAGAAAATGCAGGAGTAGCTAACTTCTTTGCAGATCAAGTGGATTTCAAACCAACACTGATTAAGAGAGACAAAGAAGGTCACTACATCCTTGTAAAGGGAACAATCCAAGACGAAGAGATGACAATCATAAATATTACGTACCAAACACTAGTGCATCCAACTATATAAAACAAATAATAATGGACATGAAAAATCATATAAGCACTAATACAATAGGAGTGGGGGACCTCAATACCCCATTGTCACATATAGATAGATCAACTAGACAAAAAACAAGCAATGAAATACTAGAACTCAATCAAACTCTTGAACAAATGAATTTAACAGATGTTTACAGAGTGTTTCACCCCACAAAATCAAAATACACATTCTTTTCAGCTGCACACGGGTCGTTCTCCAAAATAGACCACATACTCACTCATAGAACATATTTAAGTAAAGTGCAAAGGAATTGAAGTTATCCCCTGTATATTATCAGACCATAGTGCAATGAAATTGCAGATCAATAGCAAAAGAAACTGCAAGAATTTCATAAACACATGGAAATTGAACAACACACTTCTGAATAACCAATGGGTCACTGAGGAAATTAAAGAAGAAATCAGACAGTTCCTTCAATTAAATGACAATGACAATACAACATATCAGAATCTATGGGACACAATGAAAGCAGTCTTATGAGGAAAATTCATAGCAGTGAATACTCATATTAGGAAAACAGAGCAAGCCCAATTACACAACCTGATGCTGCACCTCAAGCTTCTAAAAAAAGAAGAGCAGGACAACCCCAAAGCTCATACAAGGGAGGAAATTATAAAGATCAGAGGAGAAATCAATGCAATGGAGACTAAGAGAACAATACAAAAAAATCAATGAAGGAAAGAGTTGGTTCTTCGAAAGAATAAACAAAATCAACAAACCCTTAGAGAACCTTATCAGAAAGAGGAAAAAAAAGGCCCAAATCCATGCAATTAGGAATGAAAAGGGTGAAATTACAACAGACCCAGCAGAAATCCAGAGGATCATTAATCCATACTTCAAAACCTATATGCCAATAAGATGGAAAACACAGAAGAAATGGACAGATTCCTAGACATGTATGAATTATCAAAGTAGAAGAAGACCTAAAATTTCTAAATAACCCAATATCAATCAGTGAAATTGAAAATGTAATTAAAAACTTACCAATCAAGAAAAGCTCAGGTCCTGATGGCTTCACCACTGAATGCTACAAGATATTTAGAGAGGAACTCCTGCCACTACTCTTTAAACTCTTCAACAAAATTGAAAGGGAAGCAATACTCCCAAATTCATTCCTGGAAGCAAGCATCACCTTGATCCCCAAAGCAGAGAAAGATCCAACCAAAAAAGAGAACTATAGGCCAATCTCACTAATGAACATAGATGCAAAAATCCTTACTAAGATAATGGCAAACAGAATGCAGAAGATCATCAAGAAGATCATACACCCTGATCAAGTGGGATTCATCCCAGGGATGCAGGGATGGTTCAATATGTGAAAATCAATCAATGTAATACACTATATCAATAGAGCCAAGGACAAAAACCATATGATTATCTCCATAGACACAGAAAAAGCATTTGACAAAATCCAACATGCATTTATGATAAAAAACCCTACAAAAAATTGGAAATAGATGGTCTCTACCTCAAACTGATAGAAGCCATCTATGAAAAAACCAACAGCCAATATCATACTAAATGGTCAAAAACTGAAATCCTTTACACTAAAATCAGGAACAAGACAAGGATGTCCACTATCACCACTCCTGTTCAATATAGTTTTGGAGACATTAGCCACGGCAATTAGACAAGAGAAAGAAATAAAAGGAATAAAGATAGGTAATGAAGAAGTCAAATTGTCATTATTTGCACATGACATGATACTCTATATAGAAGACCCCAAGAACTCCACCAAAAGTCTTCTAGACTTAATAACCAAATTCAGTCAAGTAGCTGGTTACAAGGTCAACACACAAAAATCAATAGCTTTCCTCTACATGAACAACAGACTCACTGAGAGAGAAATAGGGCAAACAATACCTTTCACAATAGCGTCCAAAAACCTGAAATACCTAGGAATCAACCTAGCAAAAGAAATCAAAGACCTCTTCTCTGAAAACTATAGCACTTTGAAAAGAGAGATTGAAGATGATACCTAAAAATGGAAAGACATCCCTTGCTCCTGCGTAGGAAGGATCAACATAATGAAAATGGCTATACTTCCAAAATTGCTATATCAATTCAATGCAATCCCAATTGAAATAGCAGCAGCATACTTCATGGACCTTGAGAAAAAATCCAAAAATTCATTTGGAACAAGAAGAGACCCAGAAGGGCAAAAGCAATTCTAGGTAACAGAGACATGGCAGGGGTATTACAACCCCCAGCTTGAAACTATACTACAAAGCTACTATGGTAAAAATAGCATGATACTGGCAAAGAAACAGACCTGAGGATCAGTGGAACAGATTATAAGATGCAGAAACAAATCCAGACACACTCAGCCACCTCATCTTTGACAAAGGAGCCAAACACCCTCACTGGAGGAAGGATAGCCTCTTTAATAAATGGTGCTGAAAAAATTGGGTTTCAACTTGCCAAAGACTAAAACTAGACCTATTATCTCTCACCATGCACTAAACTAAAATCTAAATGGATTAAAGATCTAAATATTAAAACAGAAATGTTGAACCAGCTGGAACAGTGGATAGGTAGAACTCTTGAAGACATTGGTATAGGAAAAGACTTTATGAACAAAACCTCAGTTGTCCATGAACTAGCACAAACAATCAACAAGTGGGATCTCTTCTTACTAAAAAGCTTCTGCACAGCAAGAGAAGCTGCCAGCAGTGTGAAGAGACAACCCCCAATGTGGGAAAAAATTTTCACCAGTGGTCCCTCAGACAAAGGTCTACTATCTAGAATCTATAAAGAATTTTTTAAAAATCAGACCTCACAAATTCAAAGACCCAATCCAATAATGGACATCTGAAATGAATAGACATTTCTCAGACAAAGAAGTAGAAATGTCAAACGAACATATGAAAAAATGTTCAACATCACTGGTCATTTGAGAGATGCAGATGAAAACAATGCTGAGATTCCACCTCACTGCAGAAAGAACGGCTGCTATCAAGAAATCAACCAATAACAAATGCTGGTGGGGCTGTGGGGAGAGGAACACTGCTCCACTGCTGGTGGGAGTGTAGACTGGTGCAACCACTGTGGAAATCAGTATGGAGATACCTCAAAGAACTAGGACCGGAAGTCCCATTTGACCCTGCTATTCCACTGCTTCTTCCCCAAAGAATTAAAAGAATCATACCACAGTGATATATGTGCACCCATGTTCATAGGAGCACAGTTTGTAATAGCTAAAACTTGGAAACAGCCCAAATGCCCATCAACTGGAGACCAGATCAAGAAAATGTGGTTTTTTAATAAAATGGAGTACTACTCAGCCATAAAAATTGAGAAATTAGAGTCATTTATAGCTAAATTGATGCACATTGAGGCGATACTCTTAAGTGAAATAAATAGGACAGTGTGAGAAACTGAAAGTGTGCATAAGGTCTAAAAGGTGTAATAGATAATATGAAATAGGAAGAAAAGGGGCAAAGGGGAAGGGGAAGTGGGAGGGATAGGGGAAAGGAAAGAAGGGAATGGAATTAATATGAGAAAATGAAAAAAATGGAAACAAAGTCTTTGTAAATAGGGAGGGGGGAGGGGTTGAAGTGAGGACAGGGGAAGGGGGAAAAAATAAGAACCAAGAGAGTATGTAAAGGTGCATACCTCCAATGATGAATGTCATTATATTGTACACCTAAAATGTACCAATAAAAGGATATACAAAAAAAAATAGTTGGCCAAGGTTGAGGGTAGGGAGAGTCAATGTTATCAGTATGGGATTTGTGTGTGGGGATATGAAATGTTCTAAATTTAAGCCCTGTGTGGTGGTGCATGCCTATAATCCTAGCTACTGGGGAGGCAGAGGTAAGAGTGTCTCAAGTTTGAGGCCAGCCTGGGCAAATTAGTGAGATGCTGTCTGAAAAAAAAAATCAAAATATTCTAAAATTAGTGGCAAGTATTGCACATTTCTTTGAAAATGCTAAATGTTAGTGTACAGTTTAAATGATTAAATTTTCTGGTATGTGAATTATATCTCAATAAGACTACTTTTTTAAAAAGTTGTAGAGAATCTTTGTTGCAAAGTTCAACCTGAGTAGGTTATGAAAAAATAATTTCCTATATAATTTTCATTCATAATAGTCATATTTTGTGCTTCCTGGTAAGTGAAAAGCCACATCTCTTAACATGGGTCTTTGAAACTGTGTGCACAGACTAGGAAGCCCCAGTCAGCACTGTCCGCCAAGGGGTGAGAAGTCACAATTACAGGATGCTGAAGCTACCAGCAAAGCTGATACTGGATGATGAACTCAAAGGTTAAAGCTGTGAACGAGGTGAGTGAAAAGATGATTTGAGCGACATAGCACAATTAGGAAGGAAACAGCAACATTACCTTTACAGTGTAAAATGTAAACATATTCCTGGAAACTGAGAACTTGTAGTAAACATGATTGTGTTTAGCAGACTTCTTTGTGGCTAGCTATCGCATGTGAGAATCTTTGTTTCCAACATCACATAGGTGGGTGTAGTTGGAAGGAATCTGACCTGGAGTTTAGGACAGCAGCTGCCAGCTCTGGCTCTCTCATTTATTCACCTTTCAATAAACTATTGTAATCACTGCACCTGGCCTTGATGACCCCAAAGTTCAAAGATACTATTCAGGAAAAAATAATTGGGAAGAAGATAAATGCTGTGGCAGGGATAAGGTTACCTTGTTCATCTGGAGGAATGAGGAAAGAGGGGCAGGAGGAAGGAAGTTTCACCTAATGTAAAGTTGTGAAGTCACATCATTTCTTTGTTAACTCTTTGCTGTCCCATAAGCATGTCAGCTCCTTGAGGAGACAGAGGCGCTTTTTTGTTGTTGTTTATCATATTCATTTTTTAAAAACAGCTTAAGACATAATTCACATGCCGCACAATGCATTCATTTAAAATGTACAATTCAATGATTTCTAACATATTCACAAAGCTGTGAATATGAATATCTTTACAATCTAATTTTAGATCTTCATCAGACAGAAACCCCACACTCATGAACAGTCACTCCCCATCCTGCCCTCTTTTCTCCCAGATCTTTCTAACCACTAACCTACTTCCTGTCTTTCCAGATTCACCCATTTTGAATATTTCATATAGATAGAATTATATAGTACTATTTGTGGCTTTCTGTCATAGTGATGAAACACCTGAGATAGACACCTTAAAAGGATTTATTTTGGCTCATGGTTTCAGAGGTTTCAGTTTGTGATTGGTTGGCTCCACTGCTTCATTGCTTTTGGGCCTATGGCAAGGCAGAAACACGGTGAGGAGTATAGGTGTATGTTGGAATAACACTGCTCACCATATGGCTTCCAGGAAAATGAACGAGAGAGAGAGAGAAGAGCCAGGAGTCCATTATCCCCTTCAAGTCATTACTCCAATAACCTCACTTCCTCTAAGCTCCACAGGGCGGTAACCAAGCCTTTAAAACATGGACTTTTGGGGGATATTTCAGATTCAAACCATGACAGTGGCCTTTGTGATGAGCTTCTTACACTTAGCATGTTTCACACTTCAAGTTTCACCCATATGGTAGCATGTCTCATAGTTCATTCTTTTTCATGGATGAATGATTTCAGGGTATGAATGCGCCACTTTTGTTTATCCACTCATCACTTTGTACACATATAGATTTTTTCCATTTTCTGGCTCTTAAGGATTATGCTGCTATGAACGTTTGTGTAAAACTTTTTGTATGAATATATATTGCCATTTCTCTTGGATGTATTCCTAGGAGAATTGCTGGGTTATATGGTAATTCTGTTTAAACTTTTGAGGAATTTTTTGCCAGATTTTTTTGAATAACTTTTTTTTTTTTTGCCAGAAGTAAACTTTTGCCAGATTTTTAAAGCTGACTGCCTCATTTTACATTATCATTAGCAGTACATGAGGGCTCCAAATTCTCTACATCCTTAGAAATCCTTGCTATTTTGTCTTTTTTTGCTGTAATCATCCTAGTGGATACAAAGTGGTCATTTTATTCATTGTTGTATCCCCAGTGCCTCAGAGACAACCTGGCACAGATGGATGCCCAATTAATTTATTAAATTTGAAAACATGGTGGATATTTGTCATTTGGGGGTTCCTTAGCACTTGACCCTCTTTGTTTTGTTTGGAGAGTTTTCTAATGATTACTGGAGAGAAGCAGATCCCAATAATAGAAGGCCCCAAAATATGAGCTCCTTACTTTCTAGCCCTGCTGGCAAAGTAGAGCAGGGAACATAGGCTAAGCTTGGTCAACCTAATAGATGTGCTCCAGACTTAAAAGAGGGAGCTTAAGGAATACAATGTAGGTTTTGTGGAGAATCTATTTTGGTGGCAATACAGGCACTACAGTGACATCTGGTTCCCAAGAACAAAAGTACTGGTAGTGTGAGTGGTGGGTGGTAATCAGTGTCCAATGCTGTTGAGTTGAAAGAGTATGCTGAGGCGTTTCGGTGGATTGGTGGTGGCTCTGATGGTTGCCTTTCTCTTCCAATATGCTGTTCTATTTCTTGACTGTTCCTGGATGCTGCTCAGCCCTCTTTTCGTACTTTTTTTTTTAAGAGTAGGAAAAATTTATTGGGGGAAAGAAAGCTTCTGCCTAAGAGGGACAAAAGGGGGATCAGAAAGTGGGTTGCTCACCCACCCCATTTTTCAAGGATGTTTTATACAGCAAAGACATGTGGTGAGGTGGCTACAAAGTGGGACAAAACTACAAGACCCAATGGAAATTTACAAGGAGAGCATGAGGTGGGGCAAAACCATCACCAACCAGTAAGATTACAAGTACAGTCACCCAGGTAAAATTGATTAAATGGGGGGGGGGCAAGTCATGTAGCAAGCATACAAGGATTTTCAGTAAGGGTGGATCAGGGATATCTCCTGGAAAGGCTGGGTTAAAACCTTGGCCCCCCCACCCATGTGATTTAGAATATCAATCACTGCTATTCATCCTACATGGGTGTGGTAGTTTCTCTCCTTTTACAGTGCTGGTGTTCAGTGACTGTGTCTTCACTGTCCTCCATGTTGGCTCATTGTGGCCTCTTTTACTTCTTGTCTGAATCTGTTTTTACAGCCTTCCCAGCAATACTATGTATCGACTACCTGATATCATTTCCACAAATTCTTTCACCTGAAGTTAGCCAATACCAGCTTCTTCTATTGCTTGCAACTGTAAACAATGGATGTTACAAAGAATACTGAATGTGTGTGTGTCTGTGTGTGTGTGGTGGGGGAAGGCAAGTGTATTCCAGTGGAACCAAAAGCACAGGATAAGCATTAGGGAATGAAAAAAATAAGGGGCTAAAACTTTCATGTCATAAACTTAACATAAACTGTCACAAGTTTTCATCAGAAAACTATCAGGATATCAGTCTGGCTGGGATATGAAGAGCAAAGTAGAAAGTCTTGAGAGATGCAGGTACAGAGACTGGGCTGGAAAAGATCATGAAAGGTCCTTTAGGTTATGCCAAAGAGTCTTTTATTCTGGAGGGGAAAAAGAAAAACTACTAACTTAATCAAGGTTGTAATATTATAATTTAATTTAGAACACAGGCTACTAAAAAAAGAAAATTCTGGCAGCAGGGAGAACAAATTGCAAGGGACCAAGAAGGGTGACAAGAGGACCATTTAAGAAGCTACTGTATAGCAAAAATTGCAATGAAAGATTATGAAGGTCTCAATCGAGGGAGTGAGCTTGGAGAGAAGGGACTGGATCTGAGACTTACGAAGGACATAGAGCCAATAAGAAGTTTGATATATAGGAACTAATTAAGAAGGAAGAACATGGACTACCCCAAGGTTTCTTTTTAAGTAGATTGGGTAGGTGGTGATCATTTAAGGATGCATCCTTTTCATTCATTCACTAAAATTTAATTAGTGCCTATTGTGGTAAATGCTGGGTATAATACAATGAAAAAAACAAATCAGGTTCTACCTTTGCTGTGGCAAATTTACTCTATCCAGCTTTTTAATGTATCTTTTCAGATTTTTCTGGGCCCTTGACCTCCTATTCTTTCTCAGCTGCCACCATGAGACTTAGTTATGTCCCTTGTGACAGCCTGAGGTCAGCCAACCAGTCACAAGCTCATAGTCTCCTCCCACAACTTCTGAATTCCAGGGCAGGGGACCTGGCTTTCCAAGTGACTATCAAAATATATGAATAACACACCTGAGAAATGTGGGAATATTAACTCTGTGGGATGAACTTTGACCAACAGGAGGTAGGAGATATGGGGATAAAGTTCCTTCCTTCTACAGATTGTTCCTTGGTATGATTTCTCCATACTGCATATCTGGAGATGTCCTGCATGGCTAAGTGGTACACCTGCCAAGAGGCATGCTGTATTTCTTCAAGGCTTGCCTTGGAGCAGTGTTTAGTGCACTAGTGCACCACTATGCACTGTTCTCTACTTTTCCTTATCTTTCCCCTCACTATTGCTGCCCTGAAATTATACCTCCTAAACAAAGTACCAGCATTTAATCCTCTAGGTTTAGTTTTCTAGGGAGCTGACCTAAGACAACTACAAAGGAAAATAGAACTTAATCATTATTAAGTTCAGTTTTACACACTCAGTCTGAATGAACTTGAGGAAAAAAATACCTATCCATTCAAAATATTTATTGAATGCCACCATGTATGCTTCAATTAAGGATACTGCTGACCAAACAGACAAGCTGAAGGATACCACATTGAGCAAAGCAGACATGTTTTCTTCTCTTGCAGAACTTACACTCAGTGGTGAGGGATGACAAATGATATATCAGTACATAAATAAATGGTATGATGATTCCAGATTGTGATACAGTTTTGAAGAAAAAATTTAAAATATGATGTGTGACTGGTGTGTGTGTGCGCATGTGTGTATATGTGTGTTGAAAATGCTAATCTAGACTAAGTGGTCAATCAAAGAGAGTGCCAGCCAGCAGAGGAAAAAAGACTTCTGCAGAAGGAGGAGCAAATCTTTCACACAAGTGGGTGGTTGTATCTGGAGAGAGATAAAATTGTTTATCATTGGGGGTTCAGGTATGGGTAGGAAATTTGCCTCTGTTTTCAATGTGAAATAGCTGGCAAGCATATATGCATAGAAAGTAATAGTAACTGGAAAACTGAAAAGTGGCAAAGTTTCAGAACAGTGTTTTGCAGTACGGAGTGGGTGCAGATCGGGGACAGAGAGGAGTTAGTGGACATGCCAGAGCAGAAAAGGAAGATGTTATGTACATGATCCTTACTAAGTGGCCAGAGGACTTTTAAGGAAGCCTGGACCTGTTTCCTTAAACGCAAAATAAGGCTTCATAATAAAAAAAGCAAAAAGAAGCCTATGTTAAATCTATTTATCAATATAATCTATCCTTTGAAGTCAACCATTGCCATTTTTATGACCCAATAATTGACTCTTTCCCACCATCAATTACATTCTGGCCACTCAACAGACAACACAATTGTTAGACCCTTCCAGCAAAATGTTTTTTTTTTATTGCTAAGGGCTGTTTATAGTAAGGACAAACAAGGGGGGCCCATTAATTCAATCATTAGGACACTGATTATGCATCTATTGTCTACTATAGTCAGCTATGTTAAATAAGCTCTTCAGTCTTCGTCAGTGCAATTATGCTAATATGTTTGAAATTTTCCAAGAGTATACCTTCATAAACTTATCCTGCCTAGTAGCATCCTGGCTCAGCCAATACTGTCACACACAGAAAATTATAACCAAGGCCTAAGGCCCTGTAGTTGACCTATGACTACCATATTATCTTCCCTCACAATAGACCTTTAAACAATTTGTATATTGTTCTTTCAGGGTTTAGAAATTAGTCCTTAGTCTTTTTCCAAAATACGTAGATCTCAGATAATAGGTAAATCCCTTCATGAGGGTACTTATTGCATTGGAATTATATCGTAATTTTCCAAGTAATATATTCAGTCATTGGATTAGTCAGCCAATCATCAGCTAATAATCACTTATGCCTTTCAAGTAATATAACAATCTATGCCAGAAGAATGAGAAATATAGCTTTCTTAGCCAGATATTTTTCTCTTAAGCAGAGCTCAATTCCCTTTCAATCTTTTTTCAGTTCCAAAAGGCCTATCTTTATGCCTCATTATCTTTGAATGACACTGGCCAAAGAATGAGAACTTTTCCACTGTGATCAACTACACTGTTATGGTTGGTACATAGCAGATACTATGTCTTATTCTTGGGCCCAGCATTTCCCATTAAGTGTTAAATACTTTGAATTTTCAGTAAAAACTAGCATGAGAATAAGGATTGTGTGTGTGTGTGTGTGTGTGTGTAATGGTATATGTACACATTCTTAACATAAATTCATTTACAATTTTAAATTTCATTGTATCAGTATACAAACCCAGCTGGTGTTCATTATAATTTACAATATAGTAAAAGTAACATGCCATTGTCCTTTAAAACTTTTACCTATTATCTTAATCATCCTTTCAGTTGCAAATAACCGGATCTTTCCTTAGAATGTACTTATTGCACTGCAATTTAGTCCAAGATGAGCAGATATAGTGTGGATGTTCACAAGAGACCTGACAGTTATACTGAGGGCAACTAAAAACTGAATGGGGCAAAACTTGTAGAAGGACTGTAGACCTGTGACATACATATCATTTTTCTGTTATACAAATGCTGTACTTGACCTTTTTTCCATTACTTAGTATTCTGCTAAGAGTGTGGGAAGGCAACTGAGAATAAGCTGCTCTTGGCTTTTAGGAATCTATAATTTAGATGTGGACACAAAATTATATTCATATGAGGTTAAGAAACTGCTCAAGACTAAACTAATAGATCAAAAAAAATACAAGAAAAAGCAAAGTCATGGTATAAGAATATCTTGATAGTAAGAGAAAAAGTTCATAGGTGAGTAATATAGCTTGGGCTAGGGTAGCCAGGAAGGGCTTTACATATTTACCAGACAGGAGATGAAATATAAATCATATCTTCAGAAAAATCAAGACATGGGTATATTTTTCAAAAAAATCAAATTGCAGAAGTACTAATGATGAGATTTAACTTACCTACTCATGACCCTCAGGCTCTTTCCAGCACCAACTACCATTACCATTTTTTTTAATGTATCTTTACATTATTTAAATATCTATAGATTCAGAATTGATGTAGGCTTTTTACAGTGGCATGAGTAATAAAGAGTTAAACTTGCTGAGTATCCATATAAAAATCAGACTCAATATAACTTATACAATAGGGAGCCACTGATAGATCTTCAGGTACCCTAGTGGATTTCCAAGCTGATTGTTGCCATGGCAATCTCTGCTCTATGTGCCTTCAGTTTCTGTCTTGACCCACTTTGGTTTAGATGCATTTCTAACTGAGGGGATAGAAGGCATGCTCCCATTTCTAGTCCTTAAGGAGACTGCATTAGTAGCTAGGTTGCCCCTCTTCTTGAATCTTCTAGATCTTGGAAGGTTTCTTAAACAGGTACAGATTCAATGGCTTGACACTTTGGAGATGGTTTAAGTTAGACCTAGGCATATTACCCACTGAATTAATGTACCTCAGAGTAAAGTCATTCCCACACCAGAAGCAGATTCTTCTGGAATCTCATCTAACCCTGCTTTTGTTCCCACTCTTACTACCCAGGAAAGCATCCAAATCCACACACTTTTCACATGGGAGAAAATACTTGTGTAATTAAAGGTAGCTTTTAATAGGACATTTTATATTGAAGCTTTGACTTGTGTCAGCACAAAGGAGGACCAAAAACAGGACCAGCCTTTTTGCTTTTAAATTGAACAGCCTTTGCCCTAGTCTAGACCATCTTTCCTGGTGGTTCTGGAAAGTCGAAAGAGAAGATCCATCAGCTGGCTTCCTGGGTCTGCATCACAAATTGTTATTAAAAAAATAAAAGGGGTTATTAGAACCAGGTGTGGTGGCAGGTACCTGTAATCCCAGCACTCTGGGAGACTGGGACAGGAGGATCACAAGTTTGGATCTATCCAGCCTGGGCAAGTTCGTAACCTCATGCCCCAACCCAAGGTACTCTTCCACCTTGGTCCTTAGATGTTACAAAAAACAGCTGTGCCCTCTCTGTTTCCCTTCCACCTATCTTCCTATGGACTGACTTCCTTGGAAGCTGCATTGCCCTTAGAAAACCCCTGTAGTCCCTGACCCTTGGCTCCAGTATGCCTACAGCCCACTGCTTCCCACAAGAAGTACCCCATTGGAAGGCGAACAGCAGCAGGTGGTCAGCTACAAGCTTGATGCCATTTATTCTTCACCCTGCCCTCAACTGAGATTGGGGTTGGACATGGGAAGGTTTCCTCTTGGTCACCTTCTTGGCTTGTGAAGTGGTCTTTGTCCCATTCTTCTTGGCCTGGGTAGTGCTCTTCTTTTTCTGGGCAATGACGACTCCACAATATCCTCACTGGAGGGCTCCTCCTGCCTCCTGTTATGGTGACTGTCTTCACTCTCCAGGTTTCCTTGGCTTTCTGAGCTGGACTCTGACATTTGGGCCAACTCTCCTGGGCTTAATGATTGGCTCAAATCTGCAGGCGAAGACTCCGATTTCACTGGACTTTTCTTCAACTTGCCCTTCTTGGCTTTTTTCTTCAGCTTTGCCTTCTCATGTCATTTCCTCCTCTTTGTCTTTCTCATTTTCCTTTTTCTTGTTTACCTCTTGATCACCTTATTGCCCTGGTTCTTCCCTGGGGGGCTCTCAGAGCGCCAGATGGTGATGGGTGCTGAGTCAGGGGCACCAGGGATTGTGCCCTTGCCTGGGTCAGTGGGCGTAACAATGGGTCTCACCTGGGATGGGATGGAAGGCTTGCTTTGTTCTTCCTCATTTAGGTCATCTGTCCCACACTCGTGGGGGATGGGATGATAGATCACTGTCAGAGAGACAGGCGTGTAGCTTTTGCAACAGCCACACCAGAACTGCTCCACACACTCTTCCTCTGGGATGAGTGGAAACAAAGCGTTCTGGATGATGTTGAAACAGGTTGAGCCCACATTTTAGGAGCAAGTTGAGCTTGAGTCCCAAGAGGTGCTGCTGTTTGCATCCTCTGAGCATTTTCAGCCTGGAATCAGACACAGTGGCTGACAGATGCAGATGTAGATTGTGGTGGCCACAGTCAGAGACGGGGCGGATGATGTGCTCAGAACAATGTGTTTCCAGCAGCACCCTTCAGACTCCTTGCATTCACCTGACCACTGTGGCATGCCTTCTTGTTGTTCTTGTGGTGTGGAAGCAAACTTTTGAAGGATGAATTTCTGCCGAGGTTTATCTTAGCATAAATGTTTGTAACAGAAAATTAGTATTGTTGACTTTAATTTTAAAGCCCTACTCCATTCTCTTTCACATTATTTTATCACCACAAACTATACCTAAGTAGGCATCATTGCAAGTGAGCTCCACTTTGCCAAAGATCATAGTTTTCGAACACAGCTATATGCAAAACTACAACTCATCTGGGTCTAGCATTCATGCTCTTCATCACAACCTTCCCATGAGAATACTTCCATGTTTGAAGAGATGGTGGAAATAAAGTTTTTAAAGGACATTTGGAAAACCTGTAAGACTCAAGAGATGGCAAATACTGCATCTGTTAAGGTCCATGTGAAGTCCCTCTCCACTGGTATGCCCTCATTTCTGGGAACAGTATACTTAAGAAACTCTTACTGCTTGAAATGCTCATTTGGTACTTCCTAATTACTGATATGTATTGCTAGCGATGCTCTGTGGCATAACTCGAATCTCTAAGTAAATTCACGAGGAAGTACTAAAGAATGAGTATTGGACAAGCTGCCCAGAAAAGGGTTCTAGCCTTGTCTCTGCCATCAACTACCTGTATGAAACTCCGTTTCTTTTTCAACTTTGTTTCTATGGTATGCCCTAAAACAGTAGGCGCGGAATACTTGATGTGATTCGGCTCAATCTTTCATTGGCAGGGGCTTGGAGGTCGCAAAATCAAAAGCAACAAGGTTATCATGGGCAGCCCTACGTTTTGGTGCTCGCAGCTTCGTGCAGGTCAAACTGTGCCAAATTGGGGCCTAGGAACATAGCCCAAACAGTGGAAAAAAGAAGGGTTAGATAAACCAGCAATTAAGGTCCATACTCATAGGCTTCACAATGACCTTTCCGGGTAAGGACCAAGATTCAGGTTAAGTTAAATACCTCGCATCTCTCTACCCATAAAAGATTCCCCAATCCAGGCTTATTTACATCCCTGTCCCGCCCACTCATTTGCATACGGGAGCGCCCAGCGGGGAGCAGGCATCCGGAACCTCTAAAGCCCTTTCAGCCCTAGGCGCATTCTGTCCTCCCGGCCCGCACGGGGCCTCCCCGGGGTTGAGCACGTGTTCACTCCCGGCTTCACGAAGGAAGATGGACCAGGCGGCGACTCCACAGAGGCCCGATCCAGTGGCGCTGGCAAGGGCCCGGAAGGGTCCCGAGTGGTCGTCAGGCGTCCTTTTCCCAGTGCTGCAGGCTGCTGGCTTTCCCTACTTCTCCCCGAGCCTCGAGAGTGCGCGCCAGGACTAACTTAACTGAAACCGCGGGCGTCCCACCCCGCCCGGCTTCGCCTCGCCTCACGCTCGAGGGGAGAGGCGGGACCAATCAGCGAGCGACGTCTCCCTTCCGATTCGAGGCCCCCGACGCGCGGCTCACACCCCGAGCTCCCCGCGCGCTGATTGGCTGCGCGTGCCGCCGGTCCGGCCGGGAGGCGGGGCGGGCCGAAGGCAAAGGGAGGCGTTGGCCCGCGAGTCCGCGAGCCCCGCTCAGCCCCGGGCCCTTCCCGCGGCGCTCAGCCTCCTTCCTTTCCTCCTCTGTTCCCTTCTTCCGTGCGCGCCCCGCGCTGCGCTGGGCCGGCGTGCCTCGCACCCTAACGGGCGTCTGGGGTCGCCAATCAGCGGGCGGCAGTGTGCCAGCCCCGGGGCTGCGCCGGCGAATCGGCGGGGCTCGCGGCCCGGGGTGGGAGGCGGGTTTACCGCGCGGCCGCGGCGGCGGAGGAGCACCTCGCCAGTCTGCAGCCTCCGAGCGCCGAGCGAGCCACTCGGAGGTGGGTGCACTGCGGCCAGCAGCAGAAACGGAGGGCGGAAGCGGAGGTGGGCCAGCGGGCGAGGGCGCGGCCGCGCGGGGAGGGGAGGAGAGCGGAGGGGAGGGGCGGCGGGCGCGCGCGCGCCTGAGGGGAGGAGGGGCGGTGTCCCCACCCCCTCCTCCGCGGGCGGCGGCCGGACCCCCTCCTCGCTCCCCTTCCTCCCTCCCTCCTCCCTCAGCTCCGCTCGTCCGGGCCGCCTGCCAGGCTTGGGCCCTGGGGGGCGGGGCGGGGCGGGGCGGGGCGGGGCGGGGGCACGGCGGCCCGGAGTGTTTTCAGTTCCGCCTCCAATCGCCCATTCCCCTCTTCCCCTCCCAAGCTTCCTCCAATCCCATCGGAAGAGGAAGGAACAAAAGGTCCGGGACCCCCTGGATCTGACGGGGCGGGACCTGCTGCCTGGGTGCAGGTAAAGCCTGGGCGCCCGCGGGCCTCTGGTTGGGGTGTGTTTGTGTGCGGCTCCGGCCGGCGTGTCACATGGCCACGGCGGGTGGGGGCTGGGGGCTGGGGTGTGGCGAGGCCGGGGCCACGGGCGCGCGGGCCGGGGTCGGAGCCGGGGAATGGGGCTGCGCGCTCCAGTCCCCGCCCAGCCTGGTTGGCTAGCCGCCCGCGTCCCTTGCCTAGCGCGGCTCGCACATCGGTTAGTTTGTGGTTCTGATTTTCAAGCTGAAGGGCCAGAGCTGTTGTAGGAGTTGTTAGGAAGCCGAGTTAGGACCGTATGATACTTTGCTTCCACTTTTTTTTTTTTTTTGTCCTGTAACCTTTGTTAACCATAATAGTCGCGAGCTGTGAATCGCTGTGTGTACTCACAAACACGTTCACGGCTGATAACTCTGCCCAGATCATCCTCAGCACACTTGTGAAAGTTGCTCTGTGGGTGCAGCCTGTTAGTTTTTATCTACCACACGCCTTTAGAAAGGACGTTCATTGATCTCACGCATTTCAGACTTGCTTTAAAAATTGCTAGTGGGAAGGTTTTGTTTTCTGGTGGGGAATACTGTCCTTGGGTTCACTTACTTTTGTCTTAAGTGCTTATACGTTTTCCTTGGGACCCTAAACAAAAGAAAAACAACATGTAGGCTGATTTTATTATTCCTTCCTCTTGACTTAAAAGGTAAAACCCGTTTGTCAGTTAGACTTTTATATTTTAAAAACGCCAGAATTTGGAAGCAGTATTTTCCAGCAGTCTTGTTAGTGTTTGGAATGATCTAACGTTATGATTTTTTTTTTTTTTAGACTTTTAAAATGACGTATGTAAAACAATTGTTAAATAATCAGGCAAACTTACATGGAATATCTTTTAGAAAATGATGCCCAGAAATGTGAATTAATTTTCAGAATTCCCTTTCATTTTCATTTATGATTTTATGTGAATTAAACCTGTACCACTGGTAGGAAGGATACTTTCCTTGAGGCAAATATATAGTTAAACTTGCTGTTATGCTGAAAATATATCTGCTATTTTACTTTTGATCCCTTTTTAAAAATTTCCCTCCTGCAGAGAAGTGTTAAGTCAAATAGTTAAATGAAACTTGAACAGTTTTGGTGCAAGAGTTAGTGAAGCAGATGTAGAGATGGGAGAAATTTTAAATGATATTCATAAATGTGTCATTGTTTGAAGGTCTTTTCGTTTGTCTTAAAAAATAGTCATACAAGGTACATACCAGAAAGGTCAGGTAGCAGATGTTTGTATTAAATTCAGAAAGTAATATAGAATTTATTTTTAGAGTTACTTAGATTTTGCCGTTTTTATAGTAAATATAAATCTCATCTGTGGGCATTTCTAACGTGAGTGCCTACTTAAAGTTTCTTGATGTTAACATCTTGAATTTAAGGACTCTTATTGGGCTAGTTTAATTAATGTGATTGGAAACATAAGTTGTTCATGGAGCATTGGTTTTATACTGTGCAGCTACACCTAAAATGGTTTCTTCACCTTGTAGGTGTTCAACAGTTTGGTTTTTCAAGGTTGTAACTTACCTCAACCGAAATCTCTACCAGGCTGTAAAGTTCATGAAATACTAGTCATGTAAGAGACTTTGCGGGGTAATTTCCTGTTGTTTGTGGTTTGTCAGGCAAGGCTATGTATTTTAACTCTTATGTAGGAATATTGGGGATGGCTTGTGTATTTCAGTAGTTCTCTTTAGTAGGAACAGAGGTTGTTTTTACTTAAAGGGAGCAAGAAGTCGCCTTTCATTTTCATATTGTGAATATTAGAATAATGTTTCCATAGTATTACTTTACATTGGGGTAAATGTGTAGATAGAAGAAAACACACTCAGTTTAGCTGCTTAAACTGCTGGTCAGAGACTTTGAGTTTTTATACTTTGCAAATATTGTATTGTCAGTTTTGACTTTTTTGGTCAAAAAGTTTGCCTTATTGTTTGGGTTTGATTCTGTTGGGTGTGCCTTAGGTCTCCAAAAGCATTGTTTTCTAGCAGCTTTTTTATACAGGTGTTCCTTCGTAATGGATGTAAAAGCTGTATTTAGTGCAGTCAGGCAGATGGAAGTTTATTCACATTCTTAGGACAAGAAGCATTTTAGAGGGTGGAGGGGCATGTCTTCTTAGGTTTGGGGTTTTTTTGAGGGATATAGAAGAGCCATTTTTAGGCCCTTAGTTTCCATAAGAGGAAAGGTGTTTTCCACCAAGTTTTGCAAAGGTATGTCAGAAAATGTGAAATGTGAAGAATTCAGACCAGTTCAGGAGAGATTATGTATTTATTCAGCAAATGATTGGTACTTACTGGACAGGTGGAATTTATTCCACAAACAACTTTCTCTGTGTCAGGCCTTGGACTAGGCAATAAAGATTTTAACGATTAACAAGCACCCGGTTCCTTAAAGGAATTAGGAAAGTGGAAACTCTTCATGTCCCCTGCCCCAGACCTCAACGATTAGAGAAGAAAATTTATTATGTTAATGTACAAATTGATGGAGCATACAATAAATTCATTATGGAGACAGTTTAAAAAATATATTTGCATTTTTTTTTCTGTCAAATGACAGCACTAGGAAAGATGGTGAAGTGTTAACCCAAAATGCCAAGGGGAACAAGCAGTGTGGGGGTGGGGGTCTCAAACCGTTTTGCACAGTCTATACAGCTGAAGATATGGCCAGTCTTGCAGAAACATGTTTGTTGCTGAGCAGATGTATACTTGAAAGCTAATCTTAATTTGGCCTCAATTTGATTAACCATTTCCCTTTAGTTCCAGAATGTGGTTAAGGAAAGAAAGCTAACTTGAATCACCTGGGTTCCAGGGAAAGGATCAAAAATAATGGGCAAAAATTCATTAAACCAAGAATAAAGATTGGGCAGAGATCTCACATAGTAGGATGGCCTTGGATTTTGGAGCCATAGAGTCCTATACTGATACATGGTTTCTCAGTTATGATATTGGGTAAATTACTTCCTGAGTCTTGGTTTTTGGACTGGAAATAGAGGTAATAACATTAAGAGGTAGGAGTTATTATAAAGATTAAGTGATTTTGGTTAAGGTACCTAGAACAGTGCTTGAGACATAAGAATTCTCCCAAATAATCTCTTTTACTATTTTCTGATTGTGGGTTTTTGTTATTTGGGGTCTTCCTAATCCAAATGATTTGCCTACAGGCCTACACTATAATCTTTGACCTGTTATAAAATGCATTTGAAAAGACACTAAGCAACAAAGGCCTAAGGCTGCAAAATTGTCCGAGTCTGTATCTTTTTTTTTTGGTACTGGGGATCGAACTCGGGTCCTTGCATTTGCACAGCAGACGGTGAAACCACTGAGCTAAATCCCTGGCAAGGGGAAGAGCTGGTTTCTAATTGTAGTTTTTTGAGGAATCTCCACACTAATTTTTATTTTTGGTACTGGGGATAGGGTTCTTGTGCTTGCTTGCACAGCAGGCAGTGAAACCACTGAGCTAAATCCCCGGCCCCCAAGTCTGTATCTTAAAGCAGTGATGGTGAGTGAACCTTTTAAAGACAAGTGCCCAGACCGCAACCCAAAACCCACTTATTTATTGCAAAGTGCCAGCACTGCAATTAAACCTGAATACTGAGGTTTTAGTTCAGAAAAAACTCATACATTAACATCTTTTGTCTTAAAAGGAAAACAACAAGCTTGCCATAGGTTTACCACTACTGCCTTAAAGCATAGGGGAGCCTTTCATATCCTTAGTCAGAACCTGTTATCATTTCCTAAATATTTCTAACAAGCAACATTATCTGGTTTCAAAGCCCACAGAAGATTACAAACAAGTAGATTATGAGTAGTGTGAGGTTTAGCGGGGTGTAGTGGGGGGTAGATAGGAGGATGGGAAACTGGTAGCCTACTGCCTATTGTAAGAAAAAAACATAACAGCTTGGTGAGGATAATAGAGATAATCTGCAAGACACAAAAATAAATATTCAAAGCTTGACTAGCATGTCTGGGGGCATTCAGTGCAGGACCAGATCTGAAAGCCTAGTAATGAGTGTTCATCAATTAACTTAAATCATGTTTGGGAACATCTTTTTAAGAGTGCAGTAATCTACATAATATACTTTAGATTGTTATTCAGGATGACTAACATAAATGTTCTTAAAGAGATAGAGCATTATGCTATAGCAAAAGACTGATTTCATGAAACATCCCAGTAGCTACTGTGACTAAGATGTTTCACATTTGTTTTGCCATTCAGAGAGCCATAACACCAGAGTGAAAAGTCTTTATGCTTGCCAGTAGTAAAGAAGAATCACTTTAGTGGTACAACGTCCTGTAAGTCAGTCTTGTCAGTTTTCAGAAGTGTCCTGTGAAACTTTATACTCAGCCTTTGAGATAGAGTATTTTAGAGATATCTAGGATGCAGTGAGTGTGGAGAGTTGGCTCACCCTCTGTGTTGAGGGTTTCTTGCCTCTTCTTTGTGACTTCTCAGTGATACATGCTTTGATGCTTCGATGATTTTTTTCTTAAATTTAGATCCTTCTAACTTTGGAGTTATTGTTGAGAGCCTTGTAATAGGTAATGACTTTTTGAAACAATTTTAGCAATAGTACAAAAAAGATCTACCCATTTTTCATTAAAAACCCCATAGCTTATTGCTTATTATTGATCAGTTTTAATTATTTCTCCAGATTGGTACATATTTGATGTATTTATTTGAGAATTTTAATGCTGATTCTAGATTTCCATCCTAAAAATAGCACTGAGCTTTAGTTCAGCAGTTTCATAGAGGGAAAATATAATTTTGTCAAGCCAGGTGGATTAAGACTGCCCCTAATTTGGCCAGATAGCTTAGAAATATTAGGGTAATTCTGTAACTTACTTTTCTTGGGATTCATAGTGTGAGTGGTTCTCCTATAGTTCAGTGGGTTCTGCTGAGCCACACTATTAGAATAAGTGCTTGGTAATTTAGATATGTTTTATGTTTGTACTCTTAAGAAAACAAATCTTAGCCAGGTGTGGTGGCACATGCCTGTAATCCCACCTGAGGAAGCTCAGATATGGGAGGATCACCATGAGTTTGAGGCTAACCTGAACACAGTGAAACCCTGTCTCAAAAAGAACCCCAAAAGGGCCTGGAGATTTAGCCCAGTGGTTCTGCCGCCTGCCTCGCAAGTGCAAGGACCCGAGTTTGATCCCTGGTACCAAAAAAAAGAACCCCCAAAAAGAAATCTTAATGATTGATTCTCATTAAAATTTGTGAGTTACTGTGAAATTGTTCCTAATTCTTACAAATCTGTAATTTTTCAAAATCTGAGAATACATTGCCCTTACAGCTGTAGTGCAATGGAAAATTGAGTGTAGACTTCTTTCTAGTTTGCATCTGCATTTCTTCGAATAATTTTCAGTGCTCAACCTCGATTTTTGGGGGGGGTGGGGGGTGGGGAGAAGTTTCAGGTTGAATGTATTTGATTAGTAAGCAGGAATAATCTTGAGTGAATCCCTGGAAGTCTGTCTGTTCATTATCTTAGTCTCAAGTCAAAACTCCAGATCTCAGGAAGTTAACATAGTCTGTGATCTTTTTGCTTGTTTAAAAGTGAACCTGCCATAAAGATAAATTGAGGCATTTGTAGAAAAATGGATGCACCTTAAGACCATAATGTTAACTGAAATAAAACATATACAAGCTTAAATATCAGTTTCTCTTGTATGGGATACCCAAATTATAAAGAGCAAAATAAAAGATAATAGGAAGTAGGAAGATCTCAGATGGGAAAGGTGTCAAGATGGACAGAAGGCGGAGGGAGGGGAGGAAAATGGGATGAAAAAAGGAATTAAGATGTGTTATGTACATGCCCCTCCAAGGAATGTAAACATTATGTACTGCGAACATGTACTAACAAAAAATTTTTTAAAATGAGTTGCATTTTCATATGCTTCTTTAGCTATTTCCAGAATTTCTATGAAGACATAATGTATGTCTTGGAAATATTAAGAAAATATTCCGTCTTAATCACATCTTTTATTCAAGATGTGGGGTGATGAATCTAAATGTGCAGAGTTTACTGCATCAGTCCCTTATAAGTGGTGCAGTGGAAGCTGAGTGAAAGCCTTCTCCCTTGACTTGAATGACTTGAATGAACCAAGAGAACTTTTTGTTGATCAGAGAAACGCTTTGCTTTATTTGTGGCAGTGAATGCATATTTGCTGTGTTTAGACCAGCTTCTTACATACTTGCACACAGGTGGTTAGGTTGCAGTTCATGTTAGCTGGTCAGTGAAACTTTTTTCTTAAAATGTTTTATTATCAGAAGGGTCCAGTTTTGGCCTGAGGTTCTGCATTGGCCATTTCTGCTCTAAAAAAGTGTTTTTCACACTTTGAACACACACACCTGTGCAAAGTAGCAACAAGAAAGTGTTAAAAAGAGAATAAATGTTGTGCAGAATTTGCAAGATGTAAAAATAGAAAAAGTAAAGCTTATTTTTTTCTTTTTTTATGGGAGGGGGAATGGACAGCTGTGGAAGCCCTGCCTGATCAGTTTTCCTTTCATTCTAGCTCCCAGGAAGCCTTCAAAGTATACTGCTGGGGAGCAGCAAGTAGGTCTTAGAGGAATTACACTGTATCTAACGGAGTTGTCAGCCATGTGTAGTTAGTTGTTTAGTGTTTGAAGTGCAGGTACTGTGACTAAGGAACTGAATGTTAAATTTTATTTAGTTTCGTTTAATTTTAATCTGAATTTAGTTAGCGATATGTGGCTAATGGCTGCTGTATTGGACAGCACAGATAAAGAATATTTCCATGATTTTTAAAATTTTAATTTGAGATAGGGCCTTGCTATGTATTTCAGGCTGGCCTCGAACTTGTAGCAGTCCTCCTGCCTCAGCCTCCCAAGTGCTGGTATTATAGGCGTGTCCCACCAAGGAACATTTCCATGATTGTAGTGAAAGTTCTGATGGACAGTGACTCCAGACTTGGTTATTTGAACTTTTACAGCATGAGGACCCTCCCCTTAAAATTTGATACGGATGGTAGGTGCGGTTTCAAGAGAGGCAAGAACATTCTAAAGGCCTTTGGCGTATTCACTACTGCTGATTTGAGTCTGGGCCTGTGTAGTCTTGTGATGGGTCTTATAAGCTGAGAATGATAAACCAGTATGTAAGTTGTATGTTTATGAGTTGATTATAGACCTAGGGATTCCACACAGCTCATTAAAGGTGAAAGGAGTATAACTAGAAAATAGAACAGGTAGTCTCTGCCTATTACCCATTATTCTCCACAGGGCCAGTTTAGATTTCCATTTGGCAGTGTCTTTCCCTACTAGCTTACAACTTTCAAAGCAACATGGTAAGAATTGAGAAATCTATTTTTTAAAATATTGGGTTTTATGTGTTTTAATACTTTTATGGTTCCTATTTTGGTTACTAGTGATTTCTTTGGCTAAAACAGTTGTGAACTTGGTTATCAGTGGTACTGCTTTTTTCTCTACTTTGAGCAGAGAAACAATACAAGACTAATTTTATACTCTTTCCAGTGGGACTCTACTGGTCCGGTGAGGTATTGCCATTGTATTTCAAGTATTTTATGTTGGATCTTAACTTGCCTTTGGAAATAAAAATTGATGTGTGTATTTGGGGAATATTCTGTATTTTTTTACAATTTGAAGATATTTGAGGAATTTCCCTTCATACCTTTTAAAAGAGCAATCTGTATTTCTGTTTTCAACTCCAGCTTTCAGTTTTTGCCAGTCTTTTTCATATTCCCCTTCCCACTGCCCTTCCAGATACATTGCCAAGCTTAGCAGCCTTTTCTCCGCGATCATACTGCTTTCATTAGTGTGTGCCATTGTTGACTACTTTTCTTCATCTACCTCTTTTTTTGAGACAGTCTCCCTATGTAGTTCAGGGTGGCCTTGAATTCACTATGTAGTCTAGGCTGGCCAGCAGTCCAAGTGCTGGCATGTGCCACCATGCCCAGCTTTCATCTAAATTTTTTAGTTATACAAACACGTTGAAACAGACACAGATTAGGCCCATTCCTCCTACAGCAACCACATAGAAATGTTGATTAAGATACATGACAAGCTTTTGCTTATGTACATAGTTGAGGGATAGAAATAGATACAGAGTTGTGTGCACATGCCCATCCAGGCACTAGGAAAAAATTAAGTCCATGGTAATAAAAAGCTGGCCTTGGGAGTTTACTGGAGATAGGATCCAGTAGCTGAGGATAAGGTGGTAATACCATTCAAGGAAAGGAGACAGAACTTTGGGAATTGTATTTTTAAAAGTTGAAGCTTTTCTGATATCATTGAAACATCTGCCTCTGGGAAAAAAGCCTCAAACATCTCTACAGTGGAACTAGAAAAATAACTGCTAGTTTTTGGGTGGGTTTAAATATCACAGGGTGAGAGAGTAAGTGAAAAAAAAATACAGATCTACAGCTGGATGTGAAGTGGTGGATTTTGTGTAGGTCATGTGTTATAATTTGAAATTCTAATGATGTGCAACGAAAAGTCTCTGTCAACCTGAACTTTGGCACCCATTTGCAAGTAGTGTTACTAGGTTTTTATGTATTCATATGTAAGCAACTTTTTGTGTGTATTACTACCTCTTTAGTATAAGTGGTCATATATTTTACTTAAAAGTACATGTCAGTTCATAATGATTGTCTTTTTTTTTCTTTGAGTTGCATATTTTGTCTTTACATATTTTGCCAGAACTCTTTTTTTGTTTGTTTGTTTTTGGTACCAGGGATTGATCTCGGGACCTTGCGCTTTCGAGGCAGGCGGCGGAACCACTGAGCTAAATCCCCGGCCCCTTGCTAGAACTTTTATTGGTATACATTTAGGTTATTTCCAAGCTTGTGATATTAAAAACTTTTGTAGCAAATAACTTTATGTATCATTTTCCAACTGTGTAAGTAGAGTAGGTCAAAGAATATCTACATTTATAGTTTATTTTAGTGAATGTACTTTATTCACTTTTTTGAATAGGTAATACTGCATGCATGTATAGTACAAAATTCAAAAGGAACAGAATAGAAAATAATGAAAACTGAGTTCTCTCAAATCTTTGCCTATACTTCTGCTTTCCAGAAATGTAAGCATTGTTAACTAGCTTCTTGTATGTTCTAGAGCTGTTCTTCCAGTATGATAGTCACTAGCCCCGTGTGGCTTTTGAACACTTGAAATGTAGCTGGTCTGAACTGATGCTAGATTTCTGAGAGTACAAAAAAGAATGTAAAAAAAATCTCATTAATATTTTAATACAGATTGCATAGTGAAATGAAATTTTGGCTATATTGGGTTACATTTATTAAATTATTAGTTTTATCTTTTTATTACAAACAGTGTATCACCTCAGAAATTCCTATGTTTAAGGTTTTTTTTTTTTTTTGTTAGTACTGGGGATTGAACTCAGGTCCTTGCGCTTTCAAGGCAGGCTGTGGAACCACTGAGCTAAATCCCTGGCCCACCTATGTTTAAATCTTAACTCCCAGTACATGGTATATTAGGAAATGTGGCTTTTGGGAGGTAATTGGAGCCTAAATGTGGAGACCTCATAAGTGAGATTAGAGCCCTTTAAAGAGAGACCCCATAGGGCTCTCTTGCCTAGATAGGATTGAAAAGCAGCAGTCTCTACCTGCCTGAGGGCCCTCATCAAACCCCATTTATTGTCCTTCTCTTAGACATTTAGCCTTCAGAATTGTGAGAAATTTCTGTTCTTTAGAAGATATCCAGTCTATGGTAATTTGTTGTAGCAGCCTGAAATAAGTAAGATGTATCTGTTTTTACCCTTTTAATATGATTAATAGAAAATTTACAATTACATATGTGGTTAGAATCCATTCTGTTGGGTAGATCCCTGGTCTAAAGAAATTCTATGCATATGTAAATAAGACAAACCAATTTTCCTCTTACCCAGGCAAAACATGTTTTCATTTGCGTTGTAATCTGTGGGATCAGACATGTCTTCCTAAGATGTTGGTAAACAAAATACCAGGCTGTACCTAGTACTCCTCACCCATTTCGCCTTTTTTCCCATGTGTTTATCGTTATCATCACTGTGGGTCTTATCAGTGAAAGTGATGCTTCCATTGATTTTTACAATGTTTGTTCACTTTGGAAAGAAGCCTAGCATTATTCAGGGTTCTGCGTTTTTGATCCTGCTCCAGTTTGGGCTGGCTTCCTCTCCCTTTAGTACAGAACTATCATGCTATAGATTTCCTTCATTTTCTTCTTTGTTAGATCTCCTATTCTTTATTGTTTCACTCTTTCTTTTTGATGAAACATTTCTTTCAGGACCTTCCTTTAGAGAGAGTGTGGGGCTAAATATTTGAAGGTGTCACATGTTTGACATGTCTTTATTTGATGCTAGGTGGGTTATAGAATTTAGATTGAAAGTAATTTCTTTTTCAGAATTATGGAGGCATTGCTAAATTACCTGCACTTACAGTATTACCCTGGGAAAACCAAAGCCATTCAGAGTCATTTCTTTATGACCTGTTCTTTTTCCTCCCTGGACACTTTACCTCCTCCTTTGCCCTCAGCATTCCAAGGTTTCATTGTCATCAGCCTTGATGTAGATGGGGGTTCATCCACTGTATTGGGTAATTCCTGACTTTCATTTCAGGAGATTTCTTTTTTTGACTCTTACTTGCCAATATCTGCCTTTTTGGAACTTCTTTTTGGATATTGGACCTCCAGAACTGGTCCTCCAATTTTGTTCATCTTTCTCTGTTCCATCTTTCTTTTCCACTTTATGGGAGATTTCCTCTACTTTGTCTTCCATCTCCTTTATTGCATTTTTCTTTTTCCTAATTTTTTTTCTTTTAGTACAGAGATCAAACTCGGGAGTTTGTGCTTGCGAGGCTGACGGCAGAACCACTGAGTTAAATCCCTGGCCATTTTTTCCTATTTCTGTTATGTGTTATCAAGCTTTCTTGTTCTATTACTCTTTACTGTTCCCTCCTATAGCATCCTGCTCTTTATTGTTGGTATGTCTCCTCTTATTGCTTGGGTTGTTTTGATGACTAAAAAATGTTTTCCCCTTTGTGTAGTCTTGAAGCAGCATTTTTTCTGTTTTGGTGTGCCATTTTTCCTTAGATAATTAAAGTAATCCTTGACTCAGGTAGGGTTCTGAAAAGCTAGAATACGGGTGAGGCTTATCTCCTTTTTAGTTTCACTATACAGGGATCTGAGTGAGCTATTTGTTTATCAATATTAATGTCTGTATGTCTTCTGGGTTAGTCAGGTACCAACTAAACAGTAGAAGGTGTAGCTGCTAGTATTTGGGAGCCAAACTGCAGTGGAAGAACAGGGTTGGGGAATCTATTAGCATACAATGTGTTTGTATTTATGTCCCGTTCTCATTCTTAATGATACTGAGACCATCTCCCAGTCCAGGGATACTGTTTTACCCTCTGCAGGGAATAAACATTAAGGCAGGGGCTAGTTTCACAGAGAAGAACAATAGTGAGTAAATAAGTGCCCCCTCCCATCTGATTCCTTCTCATATAGCTCTCATCTGACCCGGCCTCCTCTCTCTGACTTTGTTCCTGCTTTAATGACTAGTGTTGTCAGTGGAAGCCTTTTGAGGAGTCTCTTAACCAGGTTTCATCTTTCCCAATGGCTAGCCTAGAGTTACTACTCTGATTTGTTCACAGTTAACTATTCATCCATTCCTTTTCTTTTTTTGTGTTTTTTGGGTACCAGGGATCGAACTTGGGTCCTTGCGCTTGCACAGCCAGCGGTGAAACCACTGAGCTAAATTCCTGGCTCTATTCATCCATTCCTAGCTACCAGCACTTTTGGTTCTGTTTTTTTCCTTACCAGCTGCATCTTAGGATAATCTTTTCTTTTTTAATTCCTCTATTACATGTTTTTGTTTTGTTTGAGATGGAATCTTGCTATGTTGCCCAGGTTGGTCTTGAATTTTATGGGCTCAAGTGACTCTACTACCTCAGCCTGCTGAGTGGCTGGGACTATGGGCATGTGCCACCGTGCCTGCTCCTTTATTATGTTTATCTATTAAATTATTTTTATTTTACTGTTGTGTCTCAAAATTTATTTTTAATTAAAATTTTTTATTGGGGCTTGAACCTGGGGCCTTTGCCTTGAGCCTCAGCCCTTTATTAATTTTAAGACAGGATCTTGCTGAGTATCCCAGGCTGGGCTTGAACTTGGAATCCTTCTACCTCAGCCTCCCAGATCTGGGATTACAAGGCTTTTGCTACTACGCTTGGCCCTATTTTGTTTTTTATAAGGTGCTGTCATCACCTGCAGCCCACTAATGATCAAGTTTGCCGTTAAAACAATTTCAAGCACAACTCTGAAGAATTTAAATAAAATGTATAATTCCAAGTGAGCCAGGATGAAGGAATGGAAATGAAAATTAGGTCATTGTAAGATAGGGAAAGAGAGAAACGAAGCAAAGAAAATGGATAGGGATTAGAGAATACAATATAAGATGGTAGAAAATAAGTTTAAATATCTCTCTCTTTTTTTTTTGGTACTGGGAATTGAACTTGGGTCCTTGTGCTTGTGCAGCAGGAGGTGAAACCACTGAGCTAAATCCCCGGCCCAAGTTATCTCCATAAGCTCTATGTAATTTTTTTTTTTTTTTTTTTTGAGACAGGGTCTCACTATGTATTTCAGACTGGTCTTGAACTCACTATGTAGCCCAGCCTGGCCTTGAACTCATGGCAATCCTCTTGCCTCAGCCTCCTGAGTGCTTGGATTACAGGCATGCACTACCATGCCCTGCTCAGTATATAATTTTTAGATTAAACTTACTGGTTGGAGAATGGAAATTTTAAAAAATTTGACTAAATGCTTTTTATTAATATAGATGGAGTGTCCCTTACCTGAAATGCTTGGGACCAGTAGTGTATTAGACTTTTTATGGGGTTTGGAATATATGCATGTTCATAATAGAGGTAGGTTGGAGATGGGACCAAAGTCTAAATAAAAATTCATTTATTTTTCATATGCACCCTATACACATATCTGAAGGTTATTTTATACAGTATTTTGCACACACCTGCATTTTTACTGTGACCTCACACATGAGGTCAGGTGTGGAATTTTGCATTTGTCATGTTGGTACTCAAAGTTTCATATTTTGGAGCATTGTGAGTTTTCATTTTAGGGAAGCTCAGTCTGTAGATACAGATTAAAGTATGAGCTCAGTGCAAAAGCCTTGGGTTCAATCCCCAGTGTTGGCACCAAAAACAAAAACAAAACAAAAGCAGGTGTGATGACATAATTTAAAAGTAATTGAAAAAGATAACTAGGCATAATCTGTAAGGGAAAACTGACAGAATTATAAAGACTAATGAGCAAATCTATAATCATAGTAGGGAATGTTAACACATCTCAGTAGTTTTAAGAAAAGATAAATTACTAAGGGACTGGGGGTTGTAGCTCAGAGACTCTGGGTTCAATCCCTACCCCCCAAAACAAATTATAAGGTAGTCTGGATTGGAAGAGTATAATTAACAAGTACCCGGTAATCACTGGAGATAGATCCTTTTCAAGTACTCATGGAATTTTGCAAAAATTGATTATGCGTTAGACATCAAAGCATGTGCTGACATTATATACTTTACAAATCACATCCTTGGGCTGAAGTGCAATTAAGTTAGTAACCTAACAGGAGGATAGCAACAATCATCCCCAAATCCATAGCTGTATAATAAAATACGTATTTCTAAAGTTATGGGACAAGGAGCAACTTCAATGAAAATTACAGTATATTTAGACTTGAATGATGAAAGTACTACGTATCCGAACTGGGATAGTTCTGGGGATTTTGTTCAGTAATAAAGCACTTCCCTAGCATGTACAAGACCCTGGGTTTGGTCTCCAGTACTGCCAAAAAAAGAAAAAGAGGCACTAGAGCACAACTACAATGCCTTTGCTTATATAAGAAATTTATATCCTTAAATATTTGTTGGCAGATAGCTGAAAAGTAATGAGCTGTCTATTGAGTTAGAAAAACAATGTTTAGATTGCAATTTTAGAAAAAGGAAATAATAGAGTAGTCATTAAAAAAAGCAGATGTGAGGAATCAGTCATTCCAATCTTATACAAAATATTATGAAAACAACAGAGAAAAAAATCATTTTCCAAGGCTACCATAATCTTGATAATCCACCCAGTGGGTATGAAAAATGGAAATAGAGGTCACATCTCACTAATGAATATGGCAGTAAAAACCGTAGGTAAAATGTTACTAGCATTGACTCAAACTAGAAGTACCATGACTAATTAGTGGTTGTCTCAGGAATGTAAGGATGATTAAATATCAGAAAACCTGTAAATGAAATTCATCACATTAAAATTAACAGGAGAAACAGCCATGATAATCTTGATGGATGATGAGAGAAAAAGCATATGGTAGAATTCAGTACTTGTTCATAACAGAAATTCTTTGAAAACTAGGAATGGAAGATAATTTATTAAAAGATTGCTTATGATGCAGTTCCACTTACAAGAATTTTTAGAACAGGTAAAGTTAATACTTGGTGTTACAAATCAAATTAGTAGTTGCATGGAATGGAGCTGTAGGGTTGACTGAAAAGGGATACAAGGGAACCTTCTGGGATGATGAAAATACTCTGTTTTGATTGGAATAGGGGTTATATGGATGTAAAATTTGTCAAGATTCATCATACTGCATATTAACATCTGTGCAATTTATCGTAAGTTATACCTTAAAATTAATTTATGAAAGTTAATACAATTGTGTACCAGCAACAAATTAATTTAAAATAAATGTCATTTCAAATGGCAACACAAACTAAAATACATAGGAGAAAACAAAAGTGGGACCTTTCTGGAGAAAAATTTTAATACACATATAATCAAATTATAAGGAGAGAAGCATCAAGATGCAAAGTCAGTATTAAACAATTGAGCCAGGTATGCTGTACACCTGTAATGCCAGCACTTGGGAGTCTGATTGTGAGTTTTGAGACCAATCTGGGGTACATAGTGAGACTGTCTCAAAACAAAAACAGAAAAGCTGCGCATAGTTACCCGTGCCTATGTCCTTAGCCCTCTGGGAGGCTGAGACAGGAGTATCCCAGGTTCAAGCCTATCCTGGGCAACTTAGTGACTTAGTGAGTCCTCATCTTAAAATAAATTTCAGAACAGTCTGGGGGTATAGCTCAGGGCAAAGGCCTCAATCCCCAGTATCACAAAACAGACAAATAGAAAACACCAAAAATCTGGGAATCCACTTGAGATGAAAGACCTCTACAATGGAAATTACAGAATAGTGAGTAAAGAAATTGAAAACATTACAAAATGAGATCTCCCTTGTTCATGGATAGGCAGAATTAATATTGTTAAAATTGGATATTACCAAAAGTAATCTACAGATGCAGTGTGCTCCCTATTAAAATACTAACAACGTTCTTCACAGAACTAGAAAAAAACAATACTAATGTGCATTTGGACACACAAAAGACCTAGAATAGCCAAAGCAATCTTGAGCGAAAAGCAATGCTAGGGGCCTCACGATACCTGATTTCAACATATACTGCAAAGCCATAGTAACACAAAACAACATAATATTGGCACAAAAACAGACCAGTGTAATAGAACAGAACACAAGGAAGGAAACACACACCTCCAGCCATTTGATTTACCAGAAGGGCTAAAGACATGGGAGAAAAGACAGCCTCTTTGACAAATGGTGTTGGAAAAACTGGGTGTTCACATGAAGATTGAAACTGGATCTCTTTATCTCCTACCCTGTACTAAAAACCAAAATAGATCTAAGAGCAGAAACTTTGAAAGTGCTGGGAAAAAACAGGAGAAACAATTGAAGCCATAGGCACAGGCAAAGACATCCTGAATATAGGACTCCAGTAGCACAGTAAAGTATCAAAAATCAACAAATGGGATTTAATCAATTTAAGAAGCTTCTGCAGAGCAAAAGAAACAGTGAAATGGGAGAAAATATTTGCTAGTTACTCTTCTGAGAGAAAATGAATATATAGAATATATAAAAACTCAAAAAACTTAACATCAAATAGCCCAATCAGTAAATTGGCAAAGGAATTGAACAGTGACTTCCCCAAAGAACAAGAAGTACAAAAGGCCAATTAGATATATAAAAAATGTTTTAACATCTTTAGCTGTTAGATAAATGTGAATCAAAACTACATTGAAATTTCATCTCACCCATTCAGAATGGCTGTCATCAAGAATACAAAAAAACAACACTGGTAATAAGGAGGGGCAACAAGGAACCTTCTGCCCTTCTGGAGTGAATGTGTATTAGTATAGCCACTATGGAAATCAGGATGAAGGTTCCTGATTAAAAGAAAAGAACTAAAAGAACTACCATATGACCCAGCTATACCACTCCTTTGTTTATAATTGAAGGAATTAAAGTCATACTATAGATACCTGCATACCTATGTTTATTGCAATTCACAGTAGTCAAAACATGGAACTAGCCTAGATGCCCACCAGCAGATGAATGGATAAAGAAAATGTGCAGTGGAATATTATTCAGCCATAAAGAACAAAATTATGTCATTTATAGGAAAATGAATGGAACTGGAGAGAATCATGTTAAGCAGAATAAGCCAAACTCAAAGATAAGTATTACATGTTTTCCCTAATCAGTTGACATGAAAGTAGAAGGGAGACTAAGAGGAAAGGAATAAGGGGTAGTGGTATTATAACAAGAGATGAAAAAAATTATTGAGATCATATTGATAATCACATTATTGATGGTACTGACAGTTTGTTGAGGTAAAAAGATAATTTTTAAATTTAAAAGTGGATTTATATATAGAAAGATCATGAAATCGTCTAGGCTGGTGTTTGCTTAACTAAATCTGTCTCTGGGAGTAAGATGCTGAGCAGATTTGTTTTTGTCCAAGAATATTTTCTTACTTGTGCTGTATAAAATGTTTTTAAGTAGAAGGATTGCTGTAAGTATGTGAGGTGACAAGTGTTAATTAGCGTGATTGTAGTAATAATTTCACAATGTATACTTCAAAAATCATATTGTAGACCTTATATGATTTTGTCAGTTATACTAAAAATTGAGAGATGCTTGTGTTTATTGGAATATTCTTTTTTGTTGTTGTTGTTACTGGGGATCGAACTTGGGACCTTGCAGTTGCGAGGCAGGCAGTGGAACCACTGAGCTAAATCCCCAGCCCTTTATTGGAATATTCAGTATCACAATGATAGCAGTTTTCTTCCATTGTAAGTTGTCATTCCAGTTAAAATCCCAGCAAATAAAACAGAATTTACTTTGTCAGATACCAGGACATAGCATATACATTTAGTGGTTAAGATGTGCTGGTATTTACCTCAGATAAGGACTAATGGAAGAAAACAAGAGCCCAGAAATACAAGTAGTAACATAAATTGTCAGGAAAAAATTTTAGTACATTTTGCTGGGATACTTGGTTATCTGTTGGGGTGTTGGGGAATACTTCTCATGAATAAAATAAATTCTAAGTAAATTAGATAACTAAAGGTGGAAAGCAAAATGGACTGGGTAAGCAGATTAAAGTACATGGGAAGATTTTGAAGCAATAATTGTTTGTTAATTTTAATTTTTATTTTTTTTGTTACCTGGGATCTAACTCAGGGCCCTGCGCCTGAGGCAGCAGAACCACTGAGCCAAACGCAGGCCCAGAAATAATTGTTTAAAAGGTCATGTAGGGCTGGGGATTTAGCTCAGTGGCACTGTGCCTGCCTCACAAGCACAAGGTCCTGAGTTCGGTCCCCATACCAAAAATAAAAAAAGTCATGTAGATTGAAAATGATAAATTTGAACACATTGAAGTGAGATATTGAAGTATGAGAAAGGCCATCAGAAGTCACTTGCTGACTGAAGATACATGCAACGTGTGACAAAAGATTAGTATCCAGAACATGTAATTGCTGTGGGTTAAGGAAAAGGGTGGTGATAGTGAACAAGCAGTTTACAAGAATATCCTGAAAAGCGAGTAACTGAAAATACACTTAAATTCCTTAGTGATCTAGGAATTAATTGCAAATATCAGCAATTCCTCTGTATTAAGCCCATCCTATTGGGCAAAAATAGGGAGACCAGATAATACCAAAGTGTTGGTGATACTGGGTAAAACAAGAACCTGTGGTTCCCTGGGGAAAATGACCATCCGTACAACCATATTGGCAGTACTTTGTAAGGTTGCGTATATGTGTGTCCTCCTCTGGAGCATTTCTCCTCTTTGGTGCATGTTCTAAAACTGAGGCTTTCTTAACTGTTTTTGCTAGACTTTTAGAAGGAAATATGTTTAACGTGACAAAAACTGAGTTAAAGCTTTTTCTCTTTCCTTGTTTTTGACAGATTATGTCTCAGAATCCACTACAGTGACCTGCTAAGGGTCATGACCCTTACTTTAGAGAAATAACGGGGTATAACATACTCAGAAATGTCTCATTTCTAAGAGTGTGTTTGTACATTAGGTTGTAGTATAAAATGTATTTCTCATTGAGGGGTTCTTTTGGTTAAGAAGTTTGAAAGTTTCCTTCACTAGAACAGCTTTCACATAGTCTAAACATGCCAGACTATTCATGCTGACTTGTAAGAGTGGAAAACTGCAAATCTAAATACATAGTCATCAAGAGAAGAATGGACAGTGAGTTGTCCTGGGGTTATACAATGGAATGTTATATGTCAGCTAAAATGAGTGAACTAGGATTTAAGATTATATATAAACATTGGTAGTTACACGAAGTGAAGAAAATAAATTGACATGAACAGTATTAAATATTCATACAAGTTTTTAAAGTTAACAAAACTATTATTTGGATATAGTATGAAGGAAAATTGTTAAGTGGCTATGGTGAAAATTACGATAGTGGTTATCTCTGAGAAGCAAATGAGAGGGAAATGAGATCATTAAGGTATACATAGGGACTTTAGCTGTATTTATCATGTCATCTTACATGTGATCAAATACTGGCAGTATTTGATAGCTGAGTGGAAAGATGATGTTCAATATAATCCTTTTTTTTGTTGTTTTTTTGAATGATGGACATACTTAACACTTAATTTAGAATCCAGAGCCTTGAGCATGCTAAACATGTGCTATACCACTAACCCCTTCTTTTTTTTTCTTTTTTTCTAAAAATACCTCATTCCTTTCGCAGTAAAAGCCAACATAACCTGGAGGAATAAATTTAACAAGATGTGTAAGACCTTAATGGAGAAAATTACACAACTTCTTGGTGAATATTGAGTCCAAAAGAAATACAACATTTTCATAATAGGAACAGTTGATGTTACAGATACGTTCTGTAGAAATTAATATAAATTTATTGCACTTCCAATAAAAATCTTACAGTTTTTGTGGAGCCTGTTACGCTAAATAATCAACCATAACAAATTTGAAAAATTAGAGTAGGGAGTTCACCCTGGCAAATATCAAAACTAAGTAGAAAGCAATAGTAATTAAGATTCTGTGATATTGGTGTTAAATTTGAACAAATATATCATTTAACAGAATAGCCCACAATCAGACCTTTGTTTAATAGGGATTCAATATGGGCTGGGTATTTAGCTCAGTGGTTCTGGTGCCTGCCTTGCAAGCACAAGGTCCTGAGTTCGATCCCTGGTACCAAAAAAAAAAAAATAGGGATTCAATATGTGACAGGAGCGGCATTATGAATTATTACAAAATAAATTTTAATGAACAGTGCTAATAAAATAGGCTGTCCTTATGGTAGAAGATTAGATCACTATGTTACCCCTTAAAAGCAAGTTTCTAACATATTAGAAACCTACATATAAAAAATAAAATGTCTATGAGAATATCCAGAATGGTTCCTCTGTATAATAAAAAGTCAGGTTATTTCTTTGTGCCTCAGATTCTTCATTTGTGAATAGTACCTATCCTACTTTATTCTTTTTTGCTGTTGTCATCATTGCACTGAAGAATGGACCCAGGGCCTCACGCTAGGTAAATGCTGTACTACTTTTTTATTTTTGAAAATGATATATCCCTTTTTTATTTTTGTGTATTTTTTTTTTTTTTTTTGTACTGGGGATCGAACTTGGGTCCTTGTGCTTGAGCAGCAGCCCCTGTTTTATTTTTGAGACAGGGTCTTGCTAAGTTGCCCAGGCTGGCCTTGTTTGTATTTTCAGTCTTCTGCCTCACCTTTCGTGTAGCTGGGATTATAGGTGTGTGCTTTTGGGTTAGCCTCCACTTAAATTAAGATACAATAAATTGGGCTGGGGATTTAGCTCTGTGGCACCAAGCCTACCTTGCAAGCGCAAGGTCCTGAGTTCCATCCTTGATACTAGGGAAAAAAATGATTCAATGTTTATGCTTACTGTACTCTTAGAATGAATCATTCAGTAAATGTTTTCTGCTACATTGGTGGTGATGGTGGGGAGAACAGAATGAGATGTATTTAAAAAGAAGCCCCCCCCAAAAAAGCAAAGGATTATTATAAAATATTTTAAATAAAAATATAAATTTGTGTATTCTAAAGATAACCTTGAAAATAAAATTCTAAGGATTTGGGGATTGTTTTGGAATGCATATTGTTAGGTTTTACATAAAAATAAAAAGGCTCTACACAGTTGAAGACTGCAGAGCATATAAAGTTAGTTTAGTAAAGCACTTAGAGAATGCTGTTTGTAAAAGTGTTGCAGTTATTAATAACTTGAAGGCTTTATTTCCTAGAAATTCAGGATAATCAGACCTCTTACCTAATTGAAACTTTCCAGTGAGTAATCTTAGAATCTCAGTTTTACTAAGGTGTCATTTGATAGGCTTTCTTATTCAGCAATAAAGATAAAATCTTCTGGTTCTTTTGAAACTTGCATTATACAAGTATTATTTATTGCTGGTATTAGAAACAATTAGCATCTATACTTAGTTTTTAGTTCTTACAGACATTGAAGGAAAAAAAAATTTCAGTAAGCTTGATGATGCACTAATGAAGTAAATCTAAATGACTCATTCATATTTTGATTACAATTTGATTATAAATCTAGTTTTTAAAAAAATTTTGTGTTTCAGCTCATAACATTGGTATCTCTTCCTTGTCAACCTTTATTCAATCTGTCTACATTTGGAACATTGGCTAAATATACTTTAGGTAATTCAAGCTGAACCAGTTGAATTTATTGTCAGTATTGCTGACAAATGTTGTGACCTAATTTAAAAATTGTTTGGAGGTAATTGAATGTCAGCCAACCATAGTGATTTATATAGACTAAGTTAAGGTGGTAACTAAAGTACTGACTTAATTCCAAATTGATCATAGTGATATTGTAAGACATGGGACACTGAAATCACATGACAGTACCATGTCATGTGGGTACCATTCAGATTGTGCAGAATAGGTTAAACTTAAAGTGCTTTCATTTCCATGAATGAAAAAGCTTAAACCTTTTAGAGAACTTCACATGTCCAAGAATATATTTCAGTTCCTAAGAAACATTTCTCTTCTACTAAAAGTGTAACAGAGAAACTTCTCAGATTCTTCCTAGTACCAAATATCCTTTTAATTTTTTTACTGGTTATATAAAAGTTTAATTTTTACTCTTTAGGCTAAGTTCTTGTGGATGGAATAATTGAGCCAAAAGCATAGACACTTTTAGTTAAATTCTTTTTGTTTGCTTTTTCTGTCAGTTTTTTACAAAGGAACAGGGAATCACTCACTATCTCCACAAGAGAATTTCTTCTGAGGATAAACATTGCTCAGAAACCATGCCTAGGGACTGGCCACTCTGCTTATCTTCAAGATACCGTTGCCTGCCTCCCTCGGGCATGCTCTTATTTCTGGACTTAACTAGCCTCTTCTAAGTCTGCTGTATTCCATGCTGCCATTCTGGCCATGGAATGGACACAGCTATTTACAAAAAAGCATGGGTAAAACTGACCCTATATCCTTAACTTCCAGAATTGCTGCTGTGTCCCCATGCCAGATGATGAATATACCCTTACCTCCTGCTCTGTTACAGTGTGTAGCTTTAGTCATACCTTTGAAACTTTCTTGCCCCTCTAGCTAGTCATTAAGACATGTGAATTATCTCTGAAATAACTGAATTAATACTCCTATCATGAGCACTAACTTCTTCAGCTTTTTAATCTGGGCTGGCCTTATTTGCTCCTCATCTCCTACCACAGTGCTTCCTGTACTCCATATTCTAGTGATAACCTAAATATTTTTATAGTTCTTAAAACATTTCCTGTCTTTAGAAAACATGCTGAACTTTCTGCCTGGTGTGCTCTTTCTCTCTCTCTTCAGACTTAGGCTCTAGTGTCGTTTTTGTGATCCTCTTCCTTCTAAAGTTTGGATTATGTTCTCTGTGCTAGGATAAGACTGCCACAGGGTGCTGTATAGTTGGCTCCTCCAGAGCACACTTGGTGGCACAGAGTAAGAATTCAGCAGAAGTCAAAAAGGGTCAGATGAACCTTTTGATGTCCAGTAGTCTGAGGCTTTTCATTGGTAGATTATCCTGTTTGTGATGTAATATTGTGGGTTTGCCTTATTTTGTCAAGTTGAAGCCTTATATACTGCAGTGCTTATTTATATTTTTCCTCAGAGTGTACCAAGAATTCTGTCAGTTTCTCATTGTTCCTTAAATTGCCATACAGTTCCTTAATTGAGCAAACTTTATTTTTCCACTGTTTCTCTATATTGCTAAAGAAAGCCACATAATCCTATCTTTTGGTTCCTTTCGCATTTTTAGTGTCTAAACTATAGAGATGTATACAGAATGAGATGTATTTAAAAAGAAGCCAAAAAAAGCAAAGGAGTATCATAAAATATTTTAAATAAAAATAGCAGGGCTTCCAATGCCATCAGTGCATCATTGTTATGTGGATTATGTATGTCTCTAAAAAGAGGCCTATGGACAAATTGATGGAATTTATCATATTGTTGTCTCTTTGAGAGACTCTTGGAAGGTTTCTTTTTGTTGTTGTTGTTTGTTTGTTTGAGACAGGGTCTTGCCATGTAGTTCAGAATATCCTTGCACTAACTGTGTAGCCCAGGCTGGCCTCGAACTTGTGGCAGTCCTCCTGCCTCAGCCTCCCAACTGCTGGGATTACAGACGTGTGCCACCAGCCCTTCCATGTCTTGGAATTGAGCTTTTTTTTCCCTTTTGAGGTGAGTGAATATGATTATTAATTAGATTTTGACCATTATTTTAAAATTATGCCAAATTCTTAGTATCTTTGGTTGGTGGACTGTTTTTGAGAATGGCCTTTTGAGAATCCAAAGTCCTCTTTTGAGATTATACTTAACATTTCTTTTTGAGCTAATGTGCATCTCTGTTATACCAACTATACTGTGTCTCAGATCAGTTTGCAGTTGGTTGTCATTTGGGCTCTCAAGTTTTGTCCTCATAGTAAAGGAAATTTCCCATACCCTTCTCCCCTCAGTTCTGTCCTCCATTTGTCTCCATGCATTTGTGAAGCCTACCTGCAAGTAGTGGGCAGATGTCTTTAAGGCCTATATCTTTTGAAAAACATTTCAACCTCCTTTCTCTCGAAATTTTCAGATTACATTAGCATATTGAAGATTTTGAGAAGTTCTTAAAAAATCTTGAGCCGGAGATTTAGCTCAGTGGTTCTGCTGCCTGCCTTGCAAGTGCAAGGTCCCGAGTTTGATGCCTGGTACCAAAAAAAAATTGATTTAACGTTATTTAGGAACTTCTTAATGTATTTCTCCAGATACTGTTTTCAGTTGTGATTTATATCTGAGGAAATGCACAAGCTTTAAATATACAGTTCTATGAATTTTAATAATTGTATACTCACATGTAATCTCAGTACTGCAAAAAGGAACTTTGTATCTGTGTCCAAGCATTTCCATTCCTTTCCTCAATTCTTCTGAGACAGTTTGCCTCCTATGGGTAGATTACTTTTGCCTGTTGTGGGAAATCATAAATAGAGTCAGCATATCATGTTCAGCATGATATATTTGAGGTTCATCCATATTGTGTATAAGTAGCTCATTAACTTTACTTCGAGTAGTATTCCTTTGTATGAATATACTTTTGAAATGTTTTCTTGTTGATGTTTTGGCTGTTTACAGTTTGGGACTATTCTGACTATGGCTATTATGGACATTCATATATGTATGCTTTTATGGACAATTTTTCATTTTTCTTGCCTATCTAGAATTAAATTGTTATGATGTATGTAGTCAAATGTTTAACTTTTTAGGAACTTGCTAATTTTCCAAAGCTATTATATTATTCACACTTACATCAGCAGTACGTGAGTGTTCCAGTTGTTCCATGAGATAGGGTAAATAATAGTCTGAAAGGATATCCATATCATCCCCAGAACCTGAGTGTTATTTTATATGGCAAAAGAACTGTATAGATGTAAGGATCTTGAGCTGGAAAGATTATCCTGGATTACCTGGACAGGCTTTAAATGTAATCACAAGTGTCTTTATTAGAAAAATGTTGACTCCAATCAGTCTTATGTTATTCTTCTTTGCATCATCTAGCAGCTGCTGGATTGATTTCTCGTGTTCCTTTACAATTTTAAAGGAAATTTTCTTTTCCTGGTCACTAATTGCAATCTTTTCTTCTTTATCTGAAATTCTATCCTCACATTGGTTCATTCTGCTGCGCAGACTTTCAATGGAGTTTTTAATCTCCTGGAAATCTGTTTGCATCTGTTTTATGGATTCCATTTGTTTCCTGTGTTGGGATTCCATCATGATCCTCAGATCCTCTATTTTTTTCTCTGTGTCCTCTCTAGATTTATTAATCATGTCTTGCCCCATGAGCAAAATCTTTGCTGTTATCTGAGTAATTATTTCTGATTTCATTTTTCCCAGATCGTCTTTTGTTGCCAGTTCAGAGAGTCCAGGTAGTTGAGCATCAGAGTGTTCCATCTTGTTTCCCTTTGGGGTTGCTGTAGGTGATCCAGAAGTCAGTTTTTGAGGCTTGTTTACGTGTCTTCTCATTTCCAAGGGGGTGGGGGGTGCTTCTGGCACCCACGCGGCTCACCTTCTCTGCCCTAGGAGCTTGGGATGGCGGTGGGGGAGCTTCCTCCTGGGTGCTGGGACTGGCTCAGCTTCCTTGCTCTAGGAGCCTGGGATGGCGGCTGGGGAGCTTCCTTCTGGGTTCTTGGACCAGCTCACCTTTTCTGCCCTAGGAGCTCAGGATGGCGGCATAAAAAAACTGTTTATAGAAGTGATGGCAGAAAACTTCCCAAGGGAGGGGAAAAGAACTTGACATACAGATAAGTGAGGCATATAGGACTCCAAATAGCCTTGATCAAAAAAAATCTACACATAGGCATATAATAGTTAGGATTCTAGAAATCCAACAGAAGAGTAAAGTTTTACAAGCAGTGAGAGAAAAGAAACAAATCACATACAAAGGAAAGCCCATCAGAATCACAGCAGACTTCTCAGTGCAAACCCTCAAGGCAAGAAGAGCTTGGAGTGATGTATTTTAAGCCCTAAAGGAAAACAGCCTCCAACCCAGATTGATGTACCCTCCAAAACTAACTTTCAAAATTGATGGAGAAATAAGATACTTTCATGATATATAAGTACCACGCGCTAACCGATTGTACCACTGGAGCTCCGGATATTTTCATGATAAAGAGCACCTCAGGAACTTCATGAATACCAAACCAGCACTCCAGAAACTTTTAGACAATATCCTAGGAAAAGACAATGAGGATCACAACCCCAGGAAACCCAGCAGAATGAATCCACTGGGCGTGACAAATTAAACGCAAAGGGGGAGGGAGAATCCAACAAAAAGAAAAAGTCATGACAAGGCTTTTAAAACTTTTGACTTCATCTCCCTAATGAGTGTATAATTCAGTCTTGGTATTGTACTGATTAGTATTTTTCTGATTCTAGATTTGCACACCATTCCTTGTGCTATACTGGCTATTTATCATCTTCTTATGTCTACATTTTAATTGGGTTGTCTATTAATGAGCTCTAAGAATTCTTTGTATATTCTGGTCATAGGTTTTATGCATTGTAAATATGGTCTGTTTAAGGACTACTTTTCATTTTAATGAGGTCATTTAAAGTTCTAAATTTTGATGGAATCTCATTTATCAGTTTTTTTCTTTTATACATCATTCCTTTTGTATCCTAGGTATTTCTTGCCTACCCTGAATTCATAAATATTTTCCTTTATGATTTCTTCTTAAAGTTTTATACTTTTAGGCTTTCTTATTTAGGTTCATAGATCCCTTCAAGTTATTTTCATGTATGGAAAAAAAGGGTTGAGGTTAATTTTTTATATACAGATACCAGGTGTTCTTAGTGTCGTTTGCTGAAAACACTATCTCTTCCTCGGCTCTTAAATTGAATTTATATTCTATAAAATGCTAATGTTAAATAATCTTTCAAAACTCAGTGGACCATATATGTGTGGTTCTATTTCTAGATTCTCTGTTTTATTCCAATGATCTATATGTCTTTCCTTACACCAACACTGCCTTGATTACTGTAGCTTTAGAAGAAGTCTTAAAATTAGCTACTAAATGTCTTCCAACAGTTTTTGTTATTTTGTTTGTTTGTTTTTAACTTTTCTAGGTCCTTTGTACTCCTACATAACTTTTAAATTTCAATATCCAATTCTTCATTTATGGCAAGTATACACAGACCTGAATTTTTATATATACCTTGTGTTTTCTAATCCTGCTAAATTGAAATACAAGTTCTAGGGGCTCCTAGAGATTTCTTAGTATTTTTTCTGTGGATGATCATTTCATCTACATATAAAGATTTTGCTTCTACCTTGCCAATCCTATCCTAATTGTGTCATTTTATTGCCAGACTATTTTGGTGAGGCCTAGGTTTCAAAGTTTAATGGACAGATAAAGAGTAAGCATATCTGCCCTTGTTCCCCACCTTAAGGAGAAAGCATTGTATCTTCTCCATTCATATAAGGCTTTCTCACTGGAAGTATGGAGTACATGTCTTTAATCTGTTGAGAAGGTTCTGTTCTACTTCTAGTCTCCTGATAGCTTTTACCATGAACAGCTGTAGAATTTAGTCCAGTACTTTTTCTCCAACTATTGACAGGATCATATGGCTTTTTCCTTTCTTCTGTTTAAATGATGACTTTTGGGGGTGGATCTTCCAATGCTGAACCAACACTGCCATCCCTATAACAAAACCACTTTCTACATCCTGCCAGATCTGACTTCTAATAGTTTGTTTTGTTAAACAAATTTCTATCTATGTTCATACTTTTTTCTTCTATTATCTTTATCCAGTTTTAGGATTAGCACAAGGTTGATTTCCTAAAATGAGGGGAGAAGTGTTCCTTCTTTCTTCTCCTTTAAATATTTGATATAATTTATCAGTTAAAATGTATATGAGCCTGCTGTTGTCATACAGGTATGTTTTCAAGCTAGGAATATACTTTCTTTAATAGGTGCTATTCAAATTTTATATTTCCTCCAGAGTTAGTTTCATTAATTTGTCTTCCAGGGTACTTCTTAGAAGTTGTCAAATTTATTTCAAAACAGATTTTTGTAATATGCTTTCTATATCCTTTTAAATTTTGTAAAATCTGTGGTAATGTCTCCTAGATCTTGATACTGTAATTTTAAAAATGTATAATTGATATTGTGTAACAGGAAGAAAAGTTCTAAAGGAGCAGGGGAAGTGGGAGGGGTAGGGGAAAGGAAAAAGGGAAAAGAAAAAATATGAGAAAAGGAAAAAAAATGGAAACAAAGTCTTTGCAAATAGGGAAGGGTGGAGGGGGTGAAGGGAGGGCAGGGGAAGGGGAAAAAAATAAGAACCAAGATACTCATGTAATGGTACAAGATCCCAATGATGAATGTAACTGTATTTTATACCTAAAATGAACCAATAAAAGAATTTAAAGAAAAAAAAACAAAACGTGGAGGGAGAGTTGGGTGTGGTTCACGTGTCTAATCCCAGCATTCTGGAGGCTGAAGCCAGAGGATTTCAGTGAGTTTGAGGCCCAGCTGGGCTGCATAGTGAGTTTTAGGCCAGCCTGAACCTACTTAGTGAGACTGTCTCAAAAAAGAGGTTGGGTGGAGGAAGTTTTAATGAGAAAAGAGGAGATTGCAGTGTGACAGTGGAAGCACAAATTGGAGTCTTGTACCTTGAAAATGGAAGAAGGGAGCACAGCCAAGGAATGTAGGTAGCCGTTACAAGCTAAAAAAAGATGAGGTAATTAATGAACTTTCCCCTTAGACCTTCCAGAATGACCCAGCCAGTCCTGCTGATACTTTGACTTTATTCTGTTGAAATTGATTTTGGTAGACTGGTGGTGTTTTAAAGGCATTAAGTTTGATAGTTTGTTAGAGCAGCAGTGGGCTAGCAATACATACAGTTCCTGTCCTCACTAAAGTTCGGTGTCAGAAATTTTTTTAACTATTCTAGGTGGTTTGAAACACTATTGCATTGTGGTTTTAATTTACATTTTCCTAATGATCTAATACTAAAACCACCTTTTAATTATGCTGTTTTCTTTCATGAAATATTTGTCACATGTCTTTTGTTCAGTGTAACAAAATACTGAATTTTATCTTTGATATTTTTTATAGTCTAGCTTTGTGCAATCTTGTCCTATTTATTGTAGAATTTTTCCCTTGGTCTGTGACTTACATATACATTTTTCAGTAGTGACTTTTGGTAAGCATTTTTTATTTTGATGATTTGTTTTATATAGATTTCTTTCATGCTTAGTAATTGATTTTTCATTTCAAAATCATGAAAATATTCTGTGTATTCAACAGTTTAAGATTCTGCTTTCCTATTAAGGACAGTATGAGATAGTAGTTGAGGATTATGATTTCACATTATTGAAAAGCTGTTAAAAATAGGTTGACTTGGTGGAAAATGAGTTGACTGTATATGTGTATATGTGTGTATCTTTATTTCTCATACCTACTGTATACTTTTAATTACTAAGGCTTTTTAAGAACTCTTGACATAGGCAGTGTATGTCCTCTAATTTCCCTCTACATCATTTTTGTGTTTTTGTGAATCTAGCATTGTCTTTATCATTTCCTTCAGAAAACAAAACAAAAATAACATTGCCGGAATTTTGATAGGGATTGCAGTGCATCCATACTCAAATTGGGAAGAATGCATACTTACTAAACCCAATTGACATTCTTTTAAAAAAAAATTCTTTTATTGGTACATTGTAGGTATACAATACGTTTACATTTATCATTAGGTGTTTGTACCTGTACATGATGAATCTTGGTTCTTATTTTTTTCCCCATTACCTGTGTGCCTTTCACCCCCTCCACCCTTCCCTATTTACAAAGACTTTGTTTCCATTGTTTTTATTTTCTCATAATTTTTCCTTTCCCTTCTTTCCCCTTCCCCTCCCACCACCCCTGCAACTTTGGACCTTTCACTGTTTCAAATTATCAGTTATTCATTTTAATCATTTTAATCCTTATGTACATTTTCAGTTTCTCACACTAGAGAAACTATTCAGTATTTACACGTGTGTCCTATTTATTTCACTTAAGAGCATGGCCTCAATATGCATCCATTTAGCTATAAATATCTCTGGTTTCTCATTCTTTATGGCTGCGTAGTACTCCATTTTATAAAAAAACCCATCTTCTTTATCCAGTTTCCAGTTGGTGGGCACTTGGGCTGTTTCCAAGCTTTAGCTATTACAAACTGTGCTGCTATATATAAACATGGGTGCACATATATCGCTGTGGCATGATTCTTTTAATTCTGTGGGGAAGATACCCAGCAGGGGAATAGCTGGGTCAAATGGGACCTCCAGCCCTAGTTCTTTGAGGTATCTTCTATACTGATTTCCACAGTGTTTGCACCAGTCTGCACTCCCACCAACAATGGAGAAGGGTTCCTTTCTCCCCATACCCCCACCAGCATTTGTTATTGGTTGATTTCTTGATAGCAGCCATTCTTTCTGGGGTGAGTAAACCCAATTGACATTTGATCCTGGATGTTTGAGTTCTTCCTCATACTCTTTTTCTCTGTGTTTCAATTTGGACACTTTAGTTTGTTCTGTTTTCAAGTTCACTGCTCATTTCTTTCAAAATTACCTAATAAAAGATTTAATTTCTGATACTGTGCTTTCTTAAATTTTTTAATTTTTTGGCAGTACAGCACTGGGAATGGAATCCAGTGCCTTCACTGGAGGCCAGCCCTTTCTTTTTTGAGACAGAGTCTTGCTAAGTTGCCCAGGGTGGCCTAGAACTTAGGGTCCTCCTGCCTCAACCTCCCCGAGTGCTGGGATTATAGGCATGTGTCACGGTGCTTGGTTTGTTTGTACTTCTCATTTCTAGCATTTCCCTGTGATCCTCTTTTGTAGCTTAATGTCTGTGATGAATTTCCTATTTCATTATGCATGTGCCTCTCTCATATCAAATCTTTTAATGTTTTTGTTATAGTTATTTTAAAGTCTGTGTCTGATAATTTCAACATGTCGCCCATCTCAGATCTGAGTGTATGCATAATTTCATCTTTTGACTGTTTACTCCCTGTGTTTTAAAAATTTTTTGATTGAATGAACATTTGTATGAAAACAGACTGAAGCAAATACTACTTACCTTCAGCAAGTAGCCCATCATTTCTTATGTCATTCTGATAGAATGTGGAGCTAAGACGATAGCATATGTAGCTGAACTACTTAGGATCTCTTTTGTAACATACATACATACATACATACATAAATTTATCTATTTTTTCAGACGGAGTGTTGTTAATGTATGTAGTCCAGGCTGGCCTATAACCTGCTATGTATCCTAGGCTGGCCTTGAACTTGCAGTGATCCTTCTGCCTCAGCTTCCAGGATGCTGGGATTCTAGGTGTGCGTCACTGCGCCCAGCTTTGTTGCAACTTTAGTTTGAGGGGCTGAAGAACCAGAGCAAAACTTTTTTCTTTTTGCTGTATTTCTTAGCTGCCAGCTTTCTGCCAATAGAAGATTTCTCTACAGCCCAGTTGACAGTTTCTTGGTCATTTTCAGGTTTTCTTTACTTTCCAGTCTTGACCAGTCTTTTGTGACTATTGAGGCATCTTTCTCCAGTCATACCATCCCAAGGTTTCTGTAGTCCTCAGCCTTGATAGTTCAATGTCCAGGGTGTCTTGAATGGAAGTTTTTCTCTCATCTGTACTACCCCACCCCAGTGCTAAATGCCTGCAGTCTTTTGGATTGATTTCACCCCCCTTCCCTCCTTGTCCTTCCACTCTCTTCAGAAGGCAAATTCCTTGCATTTGGTGGTCTGAATTTTGGGTTTTTAAAAAATTCTTTGTATATTCTAGATATCAGTCCTCTGTCAGAAGAGAGCTTCCAATTTTTTTTTCCCATTTTGTAGGTTGTCTTTTCGCTATTTCGTTGCTGTGCAGAAACTTCTAAATTTGATATAATCCCATTTGTTGGTTTCCTGATGTTTCTTGTGCAGCTGCGTTTCTGTTCAGGAAATATTTGCTTATGCCTGTATTCAAGAATTCCATCTATTTTATCTTCTAGTAGATTCAGTGTTTCAGTTTTAATATCTAGGTCTTTGATCCATTTTGATTTTTAGTACATGGTAAGAGAGATGGGTCTAGATTCAGTCTTCTGTGTGTGCATAGCCAGTTTTCCCACCATTTGTTAAAAGAGGCTATCTTTCCTCCAGTGTATGTTCTTGGCCCCTTTGTCAAGATTAAATGGTTGAATGTATCTGGTTTTGTTTCTGTACCCTCGATTTTGTTTTGTTGATCCACATGTCTGTTTTTGTGCCAGTACAATACTTTTCTTTTTTTGTTGGTACCAGGGATCGAACTCAGGTCCTTGTGCTTTCCAGGCAAGTGGTAGAACCACGGAGCCAAATCCCCAGCCCCCCCCCTTTTTTTTTAAATCAGTGTAGCTTTGTAATATAATTTGAAATCTGGAATTGTGATGCTTCCTGCTTTACTCATTGCCCAATATTACTTTTGCTATTCTGGGTCTCTTTTGGTTCCTTAAGAATTTTAGCATTATTTTCTCTAGATTTGTGAGGAATACTGTTGGTACTTTGATTGGGATTGCATTAAATCTATGTTGATATATATATCAGTTTTGGAAATATGGCCATTTTGACAATATTGGTTCTATCTATTGGAAGATGATATCTTCCCATTTTTCTGATGTCCTTTTCAATCTCCCTTTTCAGAATACTCTAGCTTTCCTTATAGAGGTCTTTCAGTTCCGTGATTAGGTTAATTCCTAAATATTGTATTTTTCTTGAAGCCATTATGAATACTATTGTTTTCTTTCTTGGAGGGTTTATTATTGGTGAACAGGAGCGCTGTTGAATTTTGTCTGTTTTTTGTATTCTGCTACTGTGTTGAATTTATTAATTCTAGGAGTCTTGGTGGAATTTTTTGGGTTTCCGTGTCATCTGTGAATAAGGATAGTTTGATTTTTTTCCTTTCTTATATGTATACCTTATATTTCTTTCTCTTGCCTAATTGTCCTGGCTAAAGTTGCAAGTACTGTATCAATATAGAGGAGTGGTAATAGTGGATATCCTTGTCTTGTTGCTGATTTTAGAGGAAAAACTTTCATTTTTTTCCCCATTTAATATATTGTTGGCAGGTTTTCTATAAATAGCTTTTATCAAATTGAGATACTGTTCTTTTATACATATTTTCTATAGGTTTTTATCATGAATAGCTGTTGGATTTTTGTCAAAGGCTTTTTTGCATCTATTGAGAAAATCATGTGATCTTTGTCTTTGATTCTCTTCATGTGATATATTACATTTATTGATTTGTGCATGTTGAACCTGGGATGAAGTCTACTTGATCATGATGTATGATTTGTCATATTCTGTTTGCCAGTGTCTTGTTGGGGATGCTTGGATCTATGTTCATTAGCCTGCAATTTCCTTTTTTGTTTAGTCCTTGTCTGGTTTTGGAATCAAGGTAATGCTAACTTCTAGGAATGAGTTTGGTAGTACAGTACTCCTGCCCTTTTAATTTCATTATAGAGCTTGAGATCTTCCCTGAAGTTTTTGTAGAATTCAGGGGTGAATCCACTGGGTCATGGGCTTTTCTATGGAGTACTTTTTGTTACTACATAGTTTGATAATATATATCTGATAAAATTTCTTTTATGCTGGTTGATTTTCCATAGAGTTTCTCAGAGCTAGTTTTCTAAATGTTTTCCATTCTTCTCAGATATTAACTCCTGTCTTCAAGTGGTTAAATGGTCTTATCTCTTAGTTTGAAATTAAAGTCATGCATGTTAAATTATTTGAACTCATAGATTCCTAGTTGGGGAAAATTTACCATTGAAATGGAGAGAAGAAATTTTTCTAGGGAATCATGTAAGTAGTTCTTGGTAGATCAAGACTTAGTAAAGCAACTAAAGCCAGGTAATTTACAGAAATTATGTATTTAAAGATAGAAAACTGGAAATAAAAATGATTAAAGGAAGTAAAATTCTACATTGAGGAATATCTTTAAGGAGTAAGCTGAGAAGATGTGCAGCTGATTACAGGGCATTCTTTTTTCAGGACATGGACTAGAGGGAGCCTTTAGGCTGTAGCCTGGGGCTTGAGTGTGAAATTGGAAATACGCTTTAAACAGAGAAAACCCCCCTTCAGTATATTTGTTAAATTCCATTGCCGAACTGGGCAGAAGAGATAAACTACAATCTCAGAAAAGGAGATTAAGATTCCTTCTAGTTCTGTGACCTTGAGATAAAGATTCAGTAGGGGAGCAACCTTGAGTACAAATAATAGGTGAGAGTTGAGAGGAAGTGGTGAATATGCACACCACTTTTTCCTCTTCTAGTCATTTTCAGAGTTTGATGCTGCCTAGCCCGAGAGGCTAAAAAGCTAAATTCAAAATTCTTCTAAAAGCAACAAGCAGTTCTTATGGTACGTAGATAGTAAGAAGATAAGGACTTGCTATCCTTTCAAATGAAAGCCCTAGAGAGACTCACCTTAGAATAGGGACAAACCAGGTGTAGTTATAACAGAACTTTTCGAGTGTGGCTAGTCTGAATTGAATTGTGCAGGTGTAAAATACTCAGCAGATTTTAAGTTTATAGATAGTTTAGCTGAGTATTTGGAGCTAGGTGCAACATTCTAATCTCACTGTCTGATGAATTTATTTTCAGGCACAGCTAACCTTGATTGTATAAGGAGCTCAAGATTTGATGGTGGTCCTTTTTAGGTGTTCACATTAGCTCCAGAATACGTGTAGTATATTGTTGTGACTAAGAACTTGTGCTCTAACATTGTGCTTGATCAGAAGTATTGGCCCTGAAAACTTGTGTGATCATAATGTGTTAGCTATTAATTGTCCTTTGCACTCAGAACATCTGTCTCTTTCCCTGGTCACCTGCTTATTCACAGGTCTTCTTAACATCCCTTTTGTTACTCTTTCACATGTAATCTTTTCCCCTTTCCAACTCTTCATTCTGTTACCACACGTTAGACCTTTAAAACTGCTCATTCCAGGACTGCCTATTCCTGCTTATTGGCCTCAACGATCTGGAGGTTTTACAGGTGCATCAGATTTAGCTTGATTGAAACACCATTTAAATGTTTCTCCAGTACTTCATATTTGCTCAATTGTATTTTAATTCTTAACTTTTTCTTCATCTTTAAATTCTGACCATGTGATCTTCCCAGTAGGTCTTCTTTCTTCAGTGTACCACTGTTTTCTGAAGGTTGATCTCTCTACAGTTAGAAATTTCACCTGCCTTTCCTGTCTTCCCAGTGTCAGTTCCTTGCTACAGTATTCTTCCTACCTTCTCAACCAAAAGCTCAGTTTACAGGTACAAACACAAAGTAGGATTGAGAATGATAAACAAGTAAGTACAGGCTTCATAGATACGTAAAAAATGTTGAATTCAAGAAGGAATGAATAAGTATCATATAGTCTTAAAGGAAGCTCAAATGTTCATCAGGAAAACCTTCTCTGACACCTGTACCAAAAACTAAGATTAGCCAGGCAAGGTGCCACAGGGCTGTAGTCCCAGCTACTCTAGAGACTGAGGCAGGAGGGCACTTTGAGGCCAGCTGAGGCAACATAGCAAGGAGTTCTTTTTTGTGTACCCTTAATTCTTATTATAGTTTCTCTTAGGTTGTTGTATATATTTTAATCATGGCACTTTTCTTCATTAGTCCTTGACCATCGTGAAAAGAGGAATTTTAAAAATTATGTCATTCATTTTTCTGTTCCTTTGGTTTAGCATGGAGCCTCAGGTGAACATACTTATTTTTTAAACCAGAACACTAGAATTATAGAGGTATTAGAGTGAGAATGCAGTTTGGCTAGATTAGAAATTAATATCAGTATCTAATTTATGAAAACAGTTCTTTGACTGTAAATCATTGCATTGCATATTAATTACATTTTAACTTAAAATATATTGGGGAAAAATATATATATATACTGTCTGATCAATACAATTGTTTATTTAGGACCAAAATGAAAATGTAAGCATCACTTTTTATAAAGATATACTTAAGCCAAGATTTTAGCATTTGGTGGTTTTTCTTTTTTGGGTTCTTTTTTTTTTTATTGTTAAAGTATGAAGACTACAGGCATCTTTGATTTTGTTGTTGTTGTTTGTTTGTTTTTTGAGGCAGGGACTCCCTTTATAGTCAGGCTGGCCCAGGCAGGCCTCAAATTTGAGGCAATCTTCCTGCCCTAGCCTCCCGAGTGCTGGGATTACAGCCTGTCTGGCTACATCTGATTTCTGAAAAGGATGTTATTTATTAAATATGGCAGGTTGAACATATATATTTTCTTTCCCTGTATATCTCAATAAAATTTAGACAGTGTTAAAGGACTAAGAAAAGGTGGGAGAGAAAATGAGAAAGAGGTAATCTAAATTTTGGAATGTAAATCATAGAAATGTGCTCACTGACATAGTGGTACTAGAAAAACTGAGGTCTTAAGTTCCTGTGTAAGGGACTGGAGAGCAAAGAGAGAAGAAAATAATAAAAATAGTGAAAATCAGATTCTCAGGATTTTAGGATCTGACGAGTTCACAGAACAGTAAAAAAAAGAGGTAGTTATGATATTATGAAATTTTACAACCACAGATAACAAAATACTCAAGCTTCTAGAGAGAAAAAAACATTTTAAATCCCAATTAAAAGATCAGGAATAAGAGTCACATGGGACTTAGAGCATCTACAGTGGATGCCAGGAAACTGAGGAGCTCTGCTAATTCTGTGTGAACTGATAAGGAATGACTACAGGAAATAAGGTTAGTGAAAAAGGGAATACAATAGCAATTTATATATTATGCTACTTCTGTATAGGAATAAGGCGGTGGGAAGGTGGATAGATGGTTATATACATGGTTGTAAAACTGAATAGACAAAGCCAACTACTTTATGAAAATAGTTTCGGGGGGGAGGAAATAGGGGAACAGAAATAGAGAAGAAGTTTCTCTGAATAGAGTATACTTTGTTGTATAGGTTGACTTTAGAATCCTATAAATGTGTTACATATTTAATATAAATTGAACCAAAATAAAAACTTGAAAATTGTAGGCACACAACTTTTCTACCTGAATTGGTGACAACCCTACAGAGAAAATAGTTATTTCAGGTGACTTTACAACACCGTACAGAATTTTAATCATCCTTTGTTAGAGTTGCAAATAAATCTTTAACTTTATTCAGTAATCTTAGTTTTAGAAGCACTATTGGTGTTATTTGAAATTATATATATTTTGTAAGGTAATGCAAACAAGTGATTAGACATCTGTACAAAACTCGAAATTTTCAGTGCCAGAGAAAAGAAAACAAATATCAACCATAGACTTTATAGTACATTGAATGGTGAATCCCCTAAAATGTAAGTCTGTGTGTTAATCCCAAGAACCTGTGCATTTATTTGGAAAATTGGCTTTTGCAGATGTAGTTGCTAGTGATCTTTAAGTGAGATTGTTCTGGATTACCATAGGTGGCTCTAAAGCCAATGATAAAGGGCACACAGAGAAAAGAAAGTGATGTACAGATAGAGATAGAGATAGGCTTGATACAGCCACAAGCCAGAGAAGCCCAAGGGATGTTGAGCAGCCACCAAAAGCTACAAGAGGCAAAGAATTGTCTCACATAGAGCTTCCAGAAGGAGAGTGGCTCTGCCAACCCCCTGTATTAGATTTCTGGCCCCACAGCTAATGAGAGAATAAATCTGTTGTTTAATCCATCAAGTTTGTGGTGATTTGTTATTAGCAGCCTCAGGAAACAAATCAGACATGAATAAAATCCCTGAAACGAAAATGAAGACTTAGCCGGGGATTTAGCTCAGTGGTTTTGCCGCCTGCCTTGCAAGCACAAGGTTCGATCTCCAGTACCAAAAAAAAAAGAAAAATGAAGACTCAAACATTTAACCTGACTTTGCTTAAAGGAACTGTGTTTTAGGCTTAAATACATATCTGTAGTTGATGAGGAAAAGTTCATTGCAAAAGAATTAAAGCTAATAAATATGGAGGGAATAGAATTAGAAAATAACCTTAATAATAATAGATTCAGAGCAGTGATGATTAATGGATAAAAATATTGCATGGAAAACAATGATGGAGGAAGTTTTTTATACACAGACTTGTGCTTTCTGTATCACAAGCTGATCATTCTTAGCCCTATTAATGTGGGCAACCAAACATTATCGGCCTGTTGGATATCTGATGCAGTGTGAACCACATAAGAAATAGAGTCAAGTTGAAATAGAATCTAATTGTATGTAGAGCTAATCTCCATTATATAAGATAGAGAAACAAGTTAATGTCACCACAAGGAAACCAGACAACTCTAGAATGTAAGATCATCTAGAGATCAGCTGACCATGTTTCCCTCAGTTTCATGAGGGGGAAAAGAGATAGAGGAAGGACTGCTCCAGATTAAAAGAACACTCTAGTCTCTTTTGGATCCTGACACAAACCAACTGTAAAATGAAATTTTTAAATTAGCTAGGCAAATTTGGGGTAATGGGTGATTCCGGGTTATGAAAATGATTTGGAAAGATCTCCACATTTTAAATAGATGGATACTGAATTCTATGGAGATGAAATTACATTATCTAAGATTTGCGTTATTTTGCTTAAGAAAAATTATGATAGAACCACATTTTGATGATTACAAGTGGAAGAAGCAATGTCATTTGAAAAAAGTAAATAGCATTATGTATAAAAATGATTTCCAGTGTAGTGTTTAGAAAGATTTCTATATTATCTCCCATGTCTTTCTCAAGAATGAACATACTCCACTGAAAAAATGGATTCACCAAACGAAGAAAGACAAAAATATTAAATAGGATAACAGTATTCCTCGGGTCAGAGTATTAGTTCAGTTTGGAGTGGGCAGATATAGGACTTCAGGATGTGAGGGCTCCATGAATAAGAGGGCTAGCTGGTTTCTGTTAATACTATGTGGGAGTTTTCCACTGTGTGGAAAATTTAATTGAAGGATGCAGAGTAAGAAGAGTTTGTGATAGATGCATGGAAAGGTAAGCAAATGCAAAAATATAACAGTTTGTATTCTGGAGAGTACAAAAAGAAACATATAGTAGTTTACTAATGATAACAATATTATGTACATAGTTATTTAAATACAAATGGGTGATAATTATTTTGTGCTAGGAGGAAGGAAAAGTAAGGAGTGCAAGGGAAATAAATCCTCATTTCCTACAGGAAAATCTATAGATTAATATCAGTATTTGATATTTCAGGTTACCATTATAATCTTGATCAAGGCAAGTTGGAGTCCTGTATGCCTCACTTACCTGTATGTCAAGTTCTTTTTCCCTGCTTGGGACGTTTTCTGCCATCACTTCTGTGAACAGATTTTTTATGTCATCTGCACGCTCTCGTTTCTTCATTGACTCCAGTCAGTCTTATGTTATTCTTCTTTGCATTGTCTAGCAGCTGCTGGATTGATTTCTCATAGTCCCTTACAATTTTAAAGCAATTTTTCTTTTCCTGGTCACTAATTGCAGTCTTATCTTCTATATCTGAAATTCTGTCCTCACATTGGCTCATTCTGCGTAGACTTTCAGTGGAGTTTTTAATCTCCTGGAAAATTGTTTTTATCTGTTTTATGGATTCAGTTTGTTTCCTATGTTGGGATTCAATCATGTTCCTGAGCTCCTCTGTAGATTTATTAATCATGTCTTGCACTATGAGCACAATCTCTGCTGTTATCTGAGAAATTATTTCTGATTTCATATTTTCCAGATCCTCTTTTGTTGCCAGTTCAGGGAGTCCAGGTGGTTGAGTATCAGAGTGTTCCATCTTGTTTCCCTTTGGGATTGCTGTAGGTGATCTGGAAGTCTGGTTTTGAGGCTTGTTTACTTGTCTTCTCATTTCGATGGGGGTGGGGTGGTGGTGATGGTGGTGGTGGTGCTGCTGCTGCTGCTGCTGCTGCTGGTGCCCTTGCGGCTCACCTCCTGTGTGCTGGCGGGGGTGGTACAGTGGCTTGGAAGCTTCCTCTTGTGCACTGGGAGCTGCTCACCTCCTCTGTGCTGGCGGGGGACTACCATTGTAATCTTAAATAGTGAAAATATTTTAAAGAATTTCACATTGAAGGAAGAGGGACTTTCTCACTATGTGTATTACTACTTAGATTTCAATGAAAATAGAATATGTTAAAAAAGAGGCTGAGGATAAAGATCCCCTCAAGGACAGGTAAAAATGAACCAAGTCTATTCTCTGCAGGCTTTCATTTATAAAAATTCTTGTAGTTTACTTCACGCTTGATGTATTTCTCTTCATGTATCTTCTGATTTTGCTTTATGATACTTCAGTCATGAAAACTTGGGGAGAGTGGATTTGTATTTTTTAGTATAATTTTGTTAAATCTTTTAAGGATAGATTGAAGTTCTAAGAATAAGGAAAACTTGCTTTTTGTGAAAATAGTTTATTGACATTATTAATAATGAGTTAAGAATAAAGTAGTGGTGGTAGTGATAACGTTTTTCAGAACATTGATAGATTTTACTTGCAAGGTTATATTTGCCCGAGAATTGAGTCCCTGTAACATTATCTTGTTTTTAGAAAGGTTTGTTACCACAATTCATTTAAGTTAGTTAAAGCAACATTTCCAGGAGTAGAAAAGAGAATGTCAGAAAGTGTATGGTGAAAGTACTAATTTGAATTTCTATCCTGTCTTGTAGCTTGCTTTCTATAATATATTGAAATCATTCCTTGGTTTTAAAGTTAGTCTTTGAATTATCTTTTCGCTATCTTTTCTAGGATAGATTCGAGAGGCTCTTTCTATAGTGTGGATTGTTGCCTTTAGTAAGAGCATGTCGTCCATCTTGCCATTCACTCCACCAGTGGTGAAGAGACTCCTAGGATGGAAGAAATCAGCTGGTGGGTCTGGAGGAGCAGGCGGAGGAGAGCAGAATGGACAGGAAGAAAAGTGGTGTGAGAAAGCAGTGAAAAGTCTGGTGAAGAAGCTAAAGAAAACAGGACGATTAGATGAGCTTGAGAAAGCCATCACCACTCAAAATTGTAATACTAAATGTGTTACTATACCAAGGTAAGTATCGATTGATCTGTAGATTGATGATCTGCTGTTGAAAATTGCTTATAGGAACCTCAAGGAAAGCTGTTGACTTTTTGTTACTTTCAGTTCACCTGTCAGTAGTGATTATTAAAATATGACTGTTTAACCTGTCATATTAATTTTTTTTACTAGTTAAGTCTTGTTTATTTTACAAACCATTTTCTTCAGCAGTGAGGTTTACTGATAATTGCTGATATTTAGATATAGTTATTTTATCTTATCTTCATTGCCTAAGTTTGTATATTTCTCATTTCTGTGATAGAATGATGTTTGAATAAAGATTCAAACCTCTATTACTGGTAAGTAGTGACTGACAATTTTTTACTCTTGCTGAAAACTTCAGTCAGTAAGGAGCTATAAGAGGCTGCTGACTTTTTGATGAATGTTTTATAGTTCTTGGCTTTGAGTTGCAGTGTTGTTTCCAAGAAAGATCAGTATGTGAGGCAGCTTCTTAAATGTATGTAGTAGTCAGAATCTATCTCAAAGACTGACCTCTTATATTGGAAGGAGCTAACACTAAAGAGGTTGAAGTTTTAAGTATAAATTTAATCATTTGCAGATAAGTACCACTGTAGAAGTGGATTTTTGAAAAAATGAAGTGGCCAGTGGTTTATAAATATCGGTTTCTGTGTGCATTACAGGGTTTTTTGAGTGCCAAAAATAAAGAATTCTCTAAAATGAATGCAATATATCATATACATGGACTTGCATAAAGCGTGTGAAACTGTTCTGTCTAGTGAGCTTTGATAAACATGTTCCTGATGCTTAACAATAACAGATCCCAGTAACACTAGCCTGTCTACTTGCAAATGTTCATAGTAGACTGTTTCTTCCCTTGTTTGATAGGCTAATTACCCATTTGTTACCTTGTTTCATGTGTATTTCAAGTAAGTCACCTTTCTTGGTTCTTTTGTTTTACAAATGCTATGGAGTCACCTGCTGTATGTGAGGCTGTTTCAAGACACATGGGTGATACAGTGATGATAAAACACAAATTTCCCGTCCTATTGAGGGATAGATATGCATACTAAACAAGTGAACAAATCAATATAATTTGAAATAGTAATGAGTGCAAAGACAACAGATGTGGCAATATGATAGGAAATGCCTAAAGGATGAAAAAGCTTGGATTGTGATGCTTGAGGTGAGTCTTGAGGATCAGGAGCTAGCTGAAGAGGCTTCTTGGCAGAGGAGAGAGCCAGTATAATGACTCTGAGGTGGGAAATAGCTTCTCATATTGGAATATTTAAAAGAACGTAGAGTACAAAACATGGTAGGAATCTAATCATACAGGGAACTGTAAGGTGCTGTTGGAGTTAAATGTTGATCTAAATATAAATAAGGATTTTTAAAAATCCATTTTTAAAAGGAGTTTTAAAAAATCTCATTTTGCCAGTATCACTGGCTGCTGGAGACAGATGCCATAGGGTAGGGTGTGTGCCTGTGTGTGTGTATGTGTGTGAGAAATAGTAATAGAGGTAGGTTGGATGCTAGCAGAAGAATCAGCTAGGACGCTGTGAAAGTAGTCCACGTGCAGGAATACAGAGACGGACGTGGCTATGCTAGCAACAAAGTGAATGGATTCTGCATGCATTTTGGAAGCAGAACTGTAATGTCTTGGTAGTGAATTGACTAAGAATAGGTCAAGCTGTGTTAATCTTTCATTGCGTGGGTGGTGGCGTTTTAGTTGAGGAAACGTTTATTAAATGGTCACTGCATGGCTGATAAGATTTTCCTTGCTGAAGTTTTCTCTTGAGTTTTTTGCTTTCTTTCCTTTTTTTGTTTTTGTTTGTGTGTTTGCTTTCTAATAATGGAGAGAAACTTTAAAACAGAAAATAAGAATTTTGTAAAATGTGATGATGTCATTCAACAGGTACGCTCAGGGAATTACATCCTGAGATGGCTTATGGGAACTTTCCCTTTAGAGGAAATTTGTTGTGGTGGTTGAGTCTAGATGATGCAACGGTGGAATTACTTAGAAGTGTGTTTTGTCAAGAGTGGAACTGTGGAATGAATATTGTGGTGATCAGGGAAGATTGGTCAAGGGTTCTCAGGAAGGAGTTATCATTAGAGTATAGAGTTTGGGGTACTGCAGGAGATGTCAGGGGTGACTCTGAATGTAGTCAGGAATCACAACAGGTGTGCTAGGGAGTTTACAGTCAACCTGAGTGTGTCTTGACTGTGTGTGAGACACTGAAAAGGCTTAGGTCTAGAAGGCCAGCAGTCAGATTAAATTTTAAGTAACTGTCTGACTATTGAGGAAACAAAATAGGCTGTCACAGGTGGAGTTAGGGAGACCACTTAGCCTCTCAACAAAGGGAGCTCAGTAGTCCATGCAGAGGTGGAATATGGTTTTGCTTAGTTCTGTTTAGGGCTCACGTTGCCATTGTAGCAATTGGCCCACAGAGGAGGCAAAGGGTAGAGCTCTTTCAAGGAGATGCTGCAGATAGTGAATAGCCTGGTGATTACAAGTAACTCCCTGGGTATTTATACTGTGAAGGTCACCTTAGTCACATTTCTTTTCCTTATTTTTTGTTCATTCTGTGGCATATTCTAAAAATTTCTCTTTATATTTTAGAGCTTCATTATATTTTTCTCTCTACTCTTTTAGTGATTAATGAAGATAAAATAAGCAATCATTGCTCATTACCTTGTGTTTCAATATTCAGAGTTCCTTGAAGTTTGAAGTTTGCCTAATTGGGTGTGTCAAAAACTCCTTACACTGTAGTTGAGTGCCGTATATTTTCTAACTTTTTAGGAGAGCAGCTATTTCTTAACTATTAACTATCCTTAAACATAATCAATTTTAGATGCAGTTCAGTCATTTTATTTAGGTAAGAGTGTAAAATATGGGGAGTAAGAGAGAAGAAGCTTTGTTATGAATAAATACAAACCTTAGTTTAAATAAGAAATTTTAAATGGGATATAAAATAGAATTAGTGAGGGTCACTTACTTAAAATGGCAAGTAAGGTATTAATACCTTAAGATTTTCAGACTTAAAAATACAAGTAACTCAGTAGGTGAGCATGAGAAACAAATTTCTGAGTTAAAAAAAAGGCAAATATTTTCAGCTAAAATATTTGTTCTGTTGACTTTTAGCAATTTCTACCCTTGTTCTCTTTGCCCCACTAATATTAAAGTGAGATTATCAAGTTCCCAGGGGCTGGAACTCCTAGTAATATGCGTGGTTGTCCCATGCCGCCTGATGCATTTATGGAACAGTTAAGCATTTACCACTGGTGGTTTAGAGCCACCCGACAACAAGATGTGCATTTACCAGTCGTGGTTTAGAGCCACTGGAAAGCGAGACATACGAACTGTGGACCCAACGTGAATGTGGTAAAGTTAGAAATAGTTCTGGCTTTATATCCCTCCCAGTCCTCTCACCTAATTACTCTTGCCATATCTGAAGTTTTGGAAGTTTGTAGTTAGAGATATATATCACTACTGCTTCCTTCCTGCCATTGTATGTGGTGACACAAAATAATTCAGGGACAGAACTTAACCTGGTAAGCTGCAGTACACTAAGTAGCATTAAGTTTCATGAATATTTTCTGTTTCAAAGTTTTTAAGACTGAGGAAAATTGTCATGAGACAACTCAGTCATATAGTAACAATGGCAACTGATATTTAGTAAAGATGTGAGAAGAAAAAATGGCTTTCAGTGCATAATAACTTATAATAAAGCAAAATCCAAACTTGCTGGGAATGGAGTTCTGCAAAATTAAAAACAGGTTACTTTAGTGTTCAAAGTGGCAGTTTTATTAGTAAGTATTATACATACATGAGTAGGAATACAAAATTTGTTATTTTGCATAATCATAAGTTATAAGGGCTTTCTTAAGGTAGTGATTTGGCCATATACTTGCATATTTTTATCTTTTATCCTAAGGAAACAGGAATCCAGGAATAGATTTCTGGTATCTTTCATTATTGTTTGTAGTAGCAAAGAACCAATCCTAACCCTTAGTTTCCTTAAATCTAATGTTCAGAAAATGTTTCAAACACAGACCACAGCTGAACAAGGATAATAGAAGAAAAATTACTGCTGTCTCACTTACAAACATAGATGCAAAAGTTACAAGTATCTGAAACTATGATAAAGTGGACTTATTTGGAAAAGAAAAAAAGGAAAACATGACAAGATAGTGGTTTTTTTAGCCCACTTATTTCAGCTATTATAACGATTTTTTAAAAAATTAATTGTATTGGTACATTTTAGGTATACAATATAAAGACATTCATCACTGGAAATTTGCACCTTTACATTATCTCTCTTGGTTCTTATTTTTTCCCTCTTCCCCTGCCCTTACTTCAACCCCTCCATCCCTCCCTATTTACAGAGACTTTGTTTCCATTTTTTCATATTAATTCCATTCCTCTCTTTCCTTTCCCCTACCCCTCCTACTTCCCCTTCCCCTTTGCCCCTTTTCTTCCTATTTCACATTATCTATCATACCTTTTAGTCCTTATTTACACTTTCAGTTTCTCATACTAGAAAAACTATTCAGTATTTACACGTGTGTCCTATTTATTTCACTTGAGAGTATTGCCTCAATGTGCATCCGTTTAGCGATAAAAGTCTCTAATTTCTCATTTTTATGGTTGACTAGTACTCCATTTTATAAAAAAAACCACATTTTCTTGATCCAGTCTCCAGTTGATGGGCATTTGGGCTGTTTCCAAGTTTTAGCTATTACAAACTGTGCTCCTATGAACATGGGTGCACATGTATCACTGTGGTATGATTCTTCTAATTCTTTGGGGAAGATACCCAGCAGGGGAAAAATAGCTAGGTCAAATAGTACTTCCAGTCCTAGTTCTCTGAGGTATCTCCATACTGATTTCCACAGTGCTTGCACCAGTCTACACTCCCACCAGCAGTGGAGCAGGTTTCTTTTCTCCCCACAGCCCCACCAGCATTTGTTATTGGTTGATTTCATGATAGCAGCCATTCTTTCTGGGGTGAGGTGGAATCTCAGTGTTGTTCTCATTTGCATCTCTCAAATGACCAGTGATGTTGAACATTTTTTAATATGTTTACTTGCCATTTCTGTTTCATTGAAAAGTGTCTGTTCATTTCAGATGCCCGTTTTTGGATTGGGTCTTTAAATTTGAGCAGTCTGATTATCTTAAGTTCTTTATGGATTCTAGGTAGTAGACCTTTGTCTGAGGCACAGCAGGGGAAAATTTTTTCCCACATTGTGAGTTGTCTGTTCACACTGTTGGTGGTTTCTCTTGCTGTGCAGAAGCTTTTTAGTAAGAAGAGATTCCACTTATTGATTGTTTGTGCTAGTTCATGGGCAACTGAAGTTTTGTTCATAAAATATTTTCCTACACCATTGTCTTCAAGAGTTCTACCTAACCTCTGTTCCAGCCAGTTCAGCGTTTCTGTTTTAATATTTAAAGCTTTAATCCATTTCAATTTTAGTTTAGTGCATGGTGAGAGATATAGGTCTAGTTTTAATCTTTGGCAAGTTGAAGCCCAATTTTTCCAGCACCATTTATTAAAGAGGCTATCTTTCCTCCAGTGAGGGTGTTTGGCTCCTTTGTCAAAGATGAGGTGACTGAGTATGTCTAGAATTGTTTCTGCATCTTCTAATCTGTTCCACTGGTCCTCAGGTCTGTTTCTTTGCCAGTACCATGGTGTTTTTATCACAGTAGCTTTGTAGTAGAGTTGCAGGTTGGGGATTGTGATACCCCCTGCCATGTCTCTGTTACCTAGAATTGCTTTTGCTCTTCTGGGTCTCTTCTTGTTCCAAATCAATTTTTGGGTTGTTTTCTGAAGGGCTGTGAAGTATGCTGCTGGGATTTCAATTGGGATTGCATTGAATTGATCTAGCAAATTTGGAAGTAAGGCCATTTTCACTATGTTGACCCTTCCTACCCAGAAGCAGGGGATGTCTTTCCATTTTCTGATATCATCTTCAATCTCTCTTTTCAAAGTGCTATAGTTTTCAGAGAAGAGGTCTTTAATTTCTTTTGTTAGGTTGATTCCTAGGTATTTCAGTTCTTTGGATGCTATTGTGAAAAGAATTGTTTGCCCCATTTTTCTCTCAATGAGTCTGTTGTACATGTAGAGGAAAGCTATTGATTTTTGTGTGTTGACCTTGTATCCAGCTACTTGACTGAATTTGGTTATTAAGTCTAGAAGACTTTTGGTGGAGTTCTTGGGGTCTTCTATATAGAGTATCATGTCATCTGCAAAGAATGACAATTTGACTTCTTCATTTCCTATCTTTATTCCTTTTATTTCTTTCTCTTGTCTAATTGCTGTGGCTAATGTCTCCAAAACTATATTGAACAGGAGTGGTGATAGTGGACATCCTTGTCTTGTTCCTGATTTCAGTATGAAGGATTTCAGTTTTTGAGCATTTAGTATGATATTGGCTGTTGGTTTTTCATAGATGGCTTTTATCAGATTGAGGTAGAGACCATCTATTCCAATTTTTTGTAGGGTTTTTATCATAAATGTATGTTGGATTTTGTCAAATGCTTTTTCTGCATCTATTGAGACGATCATATGGTTTTTGTCCTTGGCTCTATTGATACAGTGTATTACATTTATTGATTTTCATATATTGAACCATCCCTGCATCCCTGGGATGAATCCCACTTGATCAGGGTGTATGATCTTCTTGATGATCTTCTGCCTTCTATTTGCCAGTATCTTATTAAGGATTTTTGCATCTATGTTCATTAATGAGATTGGCCTGTAGTTTTCTTTTTTGGTTGAGTCCTTCTCTGCTTTGTGGATCAAGGTGATGCTTGCTTCCAGGAATGAATTTGGGAGTATTGCTTCCCTTTCAATTTCATTGAAGAGTTTAAACAGTAGTGGCAGCAGTTCCTCTCTAAATATCTTGTAGAATTCAATGGTGAAGCCATCAGGAACCGGCCTTGTCTTTAAGGTTGGTAAGTTTTCAATTACATTTTCAATTTCATTGATTGATATTGGGTTATTTCGAATTTTTAGGCCTTCTTTGTTCAACTTTGGTAATTCATACATATCTGGGAATGTGCCCATTTCTTCTGTGTTTTCCATCTTACTGGCATATAAGTTCTGGAAGTAGGTATTGATGATCCTCTGTATTTCTGCTGGGTCTGTTGTAATTTCACCCTTTTCTTTCCTAATTGCATGGATTTGGGCCGTTTCTTTCCTTTTTCTGACAAGGTTGGCTAAGGGTTTGTCAATTTTGTTGATTCTTTCAAAGAACCAACTCTTGGCTTCATTGATTTGTTTTTGGATTGTTCTCTTAGTCTCCATTGCATTGATTTCTCCTCCGATCTTTATGATTTCCTCCCTTGTATGAACTTTGGGGTTGTCCTGCTCTTCTTTTTCTAGAAGCTTGAGGTTCAGCATCAGGTTGTGTAATTGGGCTCCCTCTGTTTTCCTAATGTGAGTATTCACTGCTATGAATTTCCCTCATAAGACTGCTTTTATTGTGTCCCCTCGATTCCAATATGTTGTATTGTCATTTAATTGTAGGAACTCTCTGATTTCTTCTTTAATTTTCTCTATGATCCATTGGTTATTCAGAAGTGTGTTGTTCAATTTCCATGTGTTTATGAAATTCTTGTGGTTTCTTTTGCTATTCATCTGCACTTTCATCGCACTATGGTCTGATAATATACAGGGGATAACTTCATTTCCTTTGCACATACTTAAATGTGTTCTATGAGCGAGTTTATGGTCTATTTTGGAGAATGACCCATGTGCAGCTGAAAAGAAGGTGTATTCTGATTTTGTGGGGTGGAACAGTGTAAACATCTGTTAAGCTCATTTGTTAATTAGTTTGAGTTCTAGTATTTCGTTCCTTATTTTTTGTCTAGTTGATCTATTTGTGACAGTGGGGTATTGATATCCCCCACTACTGTTGTATTAGTGCTTATTTGATTTTTCATGTCTGTTCGTATTTGTTTTATATAGTTGGGTGCACTAGTGTTTGGTGCATATATGTTTATGATTGTCATCTCTTCGTCTTGGATTGTTCCCTTTACAAGAATGTAGTGTCCTTCTTTGTCTCTCTTAATCAGTGTTGGTTTGAAATCCACTTGATCTGCAAAGAGGATAGCTACTCCTGCCTTTTTACAAGTTCCTGTTGCATGGAGTATTGTTTTCCACCCTTAAACTTTTAATCAATGAGTTTCTTTCCTTTTTTTTTTTTTTTCTTTTACTCTTTTTGTTTTGTTTTTTGGTACTGGGGATCATACTCGGTACCTGGAGCTTGCGAGGCAAGCGCTGGAACCACTGAATTAAATCCCCAGCCCGTATGAGTTTCTTTTTGAACTGTGTTTCTTGTATGCAGCATATTGTTGGATCTTGCTTTTTGACCCATTCTGCCAGTCTACTTCTTTTGACTGGTGAATTGACACCTGTAACATTCATGGTTATAACTGATACTATTGACTTATCATTGTCATGACTTTTTCCTTTTGTTGGATTCTCTCCCTTTGGATTTAATTTCTTGTTGTGCCTGATGGATTCATCCTGTTTGAGTTCCTGGGGTTGTGGTCCTCATTGTCTTTTCCTAGGTTATTGTCTAAAATTTTTTGGAGTGCTGGCTTGGTGTTCATGAAGTTCCTAAGGTGCTTTTTATCATGAGAGTATCTCACTTCTCCATCAATTTTGAAAGATAGTTTTGCAGGGTACATCATTCTGGGTTGGAGGCTCTTTTCCTTTCGGGCTTGAAACACTTCACTCCAGGCTCTTCTTCCCTTGAGGGTTTGCGTTGAGAAGCCTGCTGTGATTCTGATGGGCTTTCCTTTGTATTTGATTTGTTTCTTTTCTCTTAACTGCTTGTAGAATTTTGTTATTCTGTTCAGTTTCTGGAATCTTAGCAATTATATGCCTATGTGTAGATTTTTTTTTGATCTCGGCTAGTTGGAATCCTATATGCCTCACTTATCCGTACGTCAAGTTCTTTTCCCCTGCTTGGGAAGTTTTCTGCCATCACTTCTGTGAACAGTTTTTTTTATGTCATCTGCATTCTCTCCTGTTTCTTCGTTGACTCCAATCAGTTTTATGTTATTCTTCTTTGTATCGCCTAGCAGCTGCTGGATTGATTTCTTGTGTTCCCTTACAATTTTAAAGCAATTTTTCTTTTCCTGGTCACTAATTGCAATCTTACCTTGTATATCTGAAATTCTGTCCTCACATTGGCTCATTCTGCTGTGTAAACGTTCAGTGGAATAGAGCTGGGGATTTAGCTCAGTGGTGCACTGCCTCACAAGCTCAAGGTCCCAAGTTCGATTCCCGGTACCAAAAAACCCCCCCGAAACAACAAAAACAAAAACGTGCAACCTATCAATGGAGTTTTTAATCTGGAAATCTATTTGTATCTGTTTTATGTACTCCATTTGTTTCATATGTTGGGATTCCATCAGTTTTCTAAGTTTCTCTTATTTTATATCCTTGTCCTCTTTTGATTTATTAATCATGTCTTGCAGTATGGGCACAATCTCTATTGTTATCTTGAGAAATCATTTCTGATTTCATTTTTTCCAGATCCTCTTTCGTTGTCAGTTCAGGGCATCCAGGTGGTTGAGTATCAGATTGTCCCATCTCGTTTCCCTTTGGGGTTGCTTTAGGTGATGTGGAAGTCTGGGTTTGAGACTTGTTTATGTGTCTTCTCCTTTCAATGGCAGGGTGGGGTGAGGGTGGGAAATGTGCTGCTGCTGCCCGTGAGGCTCACCTCCTTGGCACTGGGGGTGGTGATACGGGGGTCCCAAAGGTTCATCTCCTCTGTGGTGGGGCAGCTCTGGTCCTCCGTACTGGAGGTGGTGGTACTGTGGCCCAGAAGGTTCACCTGTGCTCTGGGTGCAGCTCTGCTCAGAGAAAATAGTTAATGGCAGGCATCTGAGGATTATTCAGCTACAGGAAATCTATGAAGATAACTATTCATATTTAAATCTATTAAGATAACATATTCATATTTAAGAAGATTTGATCACTTTAATGAATGTGGAAAAAGCTTTCTCATTAGATTCAGTATTCATATTAAAGGGAATTTTCTTGGTTTTATATTGCACACATCTAAAATTGTTACTCTTAATCATGAAACTTCAGTGAGAAGTATGATATGCCAAATTCTTAATTTATCTGTGGAGTACCTAAAAAAAAGAAATATTCTATAATTTTTCCTAGTATTTAATTATAAAAATATGTTCTATTTTAAAAACGAACATAATTAAATGCTTACATAGGAATTTTTGACAATTTTTAAATTTTGATACAGTGTCTTTCTGTGTAGTTCAGGCTGGCCTTGAACTTACTTTGTAGCCCAGGCTGGCCTCAACTCACAGCTGGTATTACAGGCATGTGCTACTATGCCTGGGGGCAATTTAAATCTTGTCTATACACGTTAAGGCTCCTTACTTTTTATATTCTTATAGAGCTTGTTTGGAGGTTCTAGCAGAGGAGCACAGCTACTCATATACTCTTGACCAAAGAAACAGTCCTCCTCTATTGGGCATGGTCATCCTTTGATACTGAGTTTGGGAGGGACACACATAGAATGATGATTGAGGAAGGTGACACCTACTTAGCCATCCAGATCAGCAGAATCAATCCTGGCCATCAATGGGGTTACAGATTTTGCTGCCAAATCTCCCTCGCATTCTTGTATTCGTAAAAAGCAGTTTTTCTTTCAAAGGGTGATTGTTTGTGTTTTTTTTTCTTTTAAGAATTACTCAAAATCATGAAGTTATATTTATATATGATTGAAAATCAGCCACGGGCCTGGGGATGTAGCTTAGTGGTGCTGCACTTGGCAAGCACAAGGTCCTGAGTTCCATCCTCAGTACCAAAAAAAAAAAAAAAGAAAAAAGAAAAGAAGAAAAGAAAATCACCCACCGATTATATAGTGGAAAAATACATCACCCCTTCTTTCCGTATTCTTTTGTTACCCAGTTTTCCTTTTCAGTTAGGGTTGTGTTATTGGTGTCTCATGTGTCCTTTCAGGGCAGTATGTTCCCTTTTAATGTTGTCATTGACATTTCACTTTTGTTCTTCATAGTCCAACTTAAACATCACTGTAATTAAAGTAACTATGGAAATTGCCAACTTCCGTTTCTGACTTCATATTTGTGCCCTTTTACTTGTCTGGTTAAATAGGAATAGCTTAAGAGCAAACTTTGAACCGAGAGTATGGTATTCAGTTTTTCATAAATTAGTGCCTTTACGTTTCAGGAGGAGTTCTCTCTTCTCTTGCATGCCTAGGGCAGTGTATCAGTAGGAGTTCTATGTATGGACTATGTCTGAGCATTATGATAGAGGGAACTCTGAATTTGAAATTTGAAAACTTACTTTGATTTTAGCTTCCTCAGTACTGATGTGTGATTCCGGGGGTGTTACTATACATTTTACTACTATCTCCTCATGTGTGGAGGGTGGTGGTGTTATGCAAGTGTGACTTTTAGGTTCACTGAAATAATGTAAGAAAGATTTATAAGTTATATAAAGCACTGTAGCCATGAATATGATACATTTGAAATATTCGTGCATATTCCATGTTTTCATTTTCCTTTTCATTCTTTTTTCTTTTTTGGTATCGGGGATTGAACTCGGGTCCTTGTGCTTACGCAGCAGGTGGCGAAACTACTGAGCTAAATCCCCAGCCTTCCTTTTCATATTTTGCAAGAGAATGAGCATTATTAAAGTGTAGGCATTAAATTGTATTGTACCTTTCTTCAAAAAAGTTTGTGCCAAGCAGCACTGTGTTATGCATAATTTTGTTTATTTATATGTATAACATTTATGACGTCAGAACAGTTAAGCTTTTATAAAAACCAATTAGAGTTTTGAGGTTGTAAGTAACAGATGCGTTTTATCAACCTGAGTATTCAATTTGTCATTTTTTTCTAATGAACAGCAGGTTGTATGTGTCCTGCTTTCATCATTGAGATGGTATGCCATTTCTGCAAGACTGACAAAAAGGATTTCTGCAGACAAGCATTGCTATACTTAAATCCATCACTCACATTTAGGCTATATAAATAAGAATTCAGGAGAACGACCCCACATTGAGAATGTCCTTGAAGAAAGTAGTGTATATGATTGCATTTCCCCTTCCCTTCATCCAAATTGAAGGTCTTCAGAAGATCTAAGTTTGACGTGTCTTCTGGGACTTGAGAGATACATAGACTGGCACCTGACTTATTATCCAAAAAGCCAAAAAAGTAGTAGGCCACTTGGAGCTGCCCCTGTAGCAGTAAAGAAAGGGCACATTGAGAATGGCCTGCCTTTTCAAAGTGTCATGGGTCAAAGATTCAGGAATTTATCCCCTCCACTGAGTAGACTTTAGTAGGATATTTGAGATTGCCTTGTTTTGAGAGGACCTAGAGGCCCACCTTGGTTGGAGGTCAAAGTAGCCTAGCCAGAGCAGCCTGAGAAGTTTCTGGAGTGAATTGGCGGGAAGAGAGTCAGCATTTGGGCATTTGACTTCCATAGGAACCTACTGCCATGTTACTGTCTCATCAGAACCCACTCTTCTTGTTTCTTTTTAGTATCTATATGAGGCAGAAAAATAATAATACAGTATTTAAGAATCCAGGCTTGGCTCTCCTGCTACTTGCTACCTGTATAACCTTAGGTATGTTAATCTAATTTCTGTGCTGCTAGTACCCCATTTGTTCAGGATTAAATGATTTAATATTAGTTCTATAATGGCTTAGTCCTATGTGTACTACATGGTTCTTAACTATGTGGAATGGACCCCAACCCCAAATTTGATTTTGATGGGAGACCTATATTGCCACCCACACATACAGGTCATGAACAGATTTATTAGGCACATAATGAGGCTTTCTGGGGAAAGCAAGGCAGCTTCCAGATTGATCCCAAAATGACTTGAGAGAGCAGAGACTTGCTTGGGGTTTTATGTTGATAGGGGTTGAGGCTGGAGTCTGGGATAACTGTTTCTGCCCTTGTGCATGTGCCATGACTTGTCTGGTTTGAAGAAATTACCCTAGCACAAGAGGAGAGAGTATCTGGGCTTTCTTACCAGCTTGCCCAGGTTTGAGGCAGAAGGGAAAGAAGGAAAGGTGTGACTTGAAAACTAGCAGCAGTCAAAAGATCAAAATGTAGATTCCTTTTAAAACTCAGGTGAGATGAAAGGACACTTAGATGCATCATAGTTAAATTGATGAAGAGACAATCTTAAAGTAGCCAGTAAAAAATGGCATGTAATATACAGAGGAACAGTGACTCTAATACCTGATGACTTCATCAAGAGAGGGGAGCCAGAAGATTGTAGAATGATATCATTGAATTGCTGACTTTGAGAAGTCATCATGACACTAAGAGGACTTAAATACCTGACTTAAAGACATACTGGGCATAAAAAAATAGATAAATGGCATAAAATAAAAACTTGATTTTCAGGCAGAGATGCCAAGGCAATTCAGCAGGTAGGGAGAGGAAAGAGTACTGGAATAACTGTATATCCAAATGGAAGAATGAGCCTAATTCTACTTTATACCACTCAAAAAAATTAATTCCAGATGAATTGTAGTTTTCATCCAGAGGCTAAAACTGTAAAGTTTTCATAAGTAAACATGGGGGAATATATTTGTAACTTGGGAGTACAGTTTTTTTTAAAGGACTATTAAAAGCAATAACCGTGAGAGAAAGTCAATAAATTCGACTTAATATTGAAAGTATCTCATGAATATGAGAAAAATGAATTATCAGAATAGAAAAAAAATTGTAAAACAAATTTCCGAAAGAGGTTTATATCCAGTTTATTAGGAATTTCTTTAATTCAGTAGTAAAATGATAAATGCCCAAATTTTAAAAATTGACAAAAGAATTGAATGCTTTACAAAAGGAAAAGATATACAGAGGTCCGGTAAGAAAATTTCATGAAAAAGTGCGTGATACCATTAGGAAAATGCAAATTGAAACTACAAGAAAATACTACTGCATAATCCCCAAAATACAATTTAATAGAGTTTCTGCACCAAATGGTGAGGCTGTCAAGAAAGCAGGAACTTTTGTGTATTGAGGGAAGAAGTGTAACATGGTACTGTCACTCTGGATAAAGATCTGGCAGCTTATTATAGAATGAAATTTACATCTACCTATTGTCTGGAGAAATGAAAGCACATGTATGTGAATGTTTGTAGCAGCTTTATTCACGATAGTTATAGCCTGGCAGCAGGTTAGATGTTCATCATATACAAGGGTAACTACACAAATTGTGAATTCATCATGTAATGGACAACATCACTGAAAAGAATGAACTGTCATCGTATATATTAATATGGATTAATCTCAGAAATGTGTTGAGTCAAACACACAAAAGAGGACATACTGTATTAATACATTTATATGACATAAGACACTAAACTGGTGGTGAAAAAAAGTCAGATTATTGATTACTTCTGGGCATAGAGGAATGGAGAGCAGGAATTGAGGAAAGGGCAAGAGTGATGATCTTGAGAGGGTTATGAGATACACAATTTAGGCATTTGGTCAAATTAAAAAATAGGGCCAATAAGATTTGTATTTCCTACTGTTTAAGTTTTATCTTTTGTCAACAATGAACTGTCCTTACTATGCATGCTGCATAGTGTCTAAATTTGAAATGTCAGTAGTATATGAAAAGTAAAGAGATTAGTGGATAAGAGGAAAGCTGGATAGATATATGACAGCAGATAAAACAGATGTTAATTGTAGAATCTAGCTGATGAATATAGTAAGGAAATTGAGAAATGTGCAGTATCATTAGGATGCTTTTAAGTTTAACATGTTGGCAAATTTTTTTTTTGTTTTTGGTACTGGGGATTGAACTTGGGACCTTGCGCTTGCGAGGCAGGTGCTGGAACCACTGAGCTAAATCCCTGGCCCCTCATGTTGGCAAGTTTTTTGTGATGCAGAAATGGGGATGGAGATGCATGTTTACTGAGGTGTCCAAAAGTAACTTTGTAATCATTGGAACTTTTCCTCCATAAAATGTGTGCTTAATTCTTATAAATCATCTGTACAAGGCTTTGCCTAGCCTTTCATAATAGAATGGGTTGTTAAAATTTTTCCTTATAGGCATCCTTATTTTATAAATATTGAAGACTCCAGTTACTCCTGACATGCCTCGACATGGATTTGAAATTTTTTTGTTATTGATTAGGAAGATTCAGCATTTTTTTATATTTTTAAAAATTCTCCTTTGTTTATGTTGTAAAGTTATGTAAGAAGAGTACCATATCACAGGTCCAGTTGAGGTACCTGGAATGTAGATACATTGTTTTGTTTTAAAACTTGGCATGAAGTCCTAGAATACGCATTTGGTGACTGAGTTTGTTTTTGAATGACCTTAATATTTATTTCATTCCTCCTGGATGAAGTTGAAAACTTTCTACAGAGGCTGAAGGTTAAACCTGTTAAAATGTCTTCAAATTTATTACTGCCAGAATAGGTCTTAATTATGAAGGAATGTAAGGCTCACTAGCTGTTATTGGTGCCTTTTGAAACCAATGTCCTGCTGTTTCTATCATAATTTTCAATTATTTTTGTTAAAGAATATCTCAAATTCTTGAGAGATGGTTATTATCATTTGAAAATAAAGCAACTTAAAAAATAGAATATGCAATCATTTGTCTACGTTTTGAAACAAATCAAAATACATAGAAAAAATTGGGACTCTGAGACGGACTCTCATTGTTAATTAAGACCATTAGTTTAATCAAGTTTAATCAGTTAATTGTTTTTGATGACAGTAACATTTAAATATTTTTAAAAATTAATTTTATTGGTACATTTTAGGTATACAATATAATGACATTCATCATTGGAAATTTGGACCTTTGCATAATCTCTCTTGGTTCTTATTTTTTCCCCTTCCCCTGCCCTCCCTATTTACAAAGACTTTGTTTCCATTTTTTCATTTTCTCATATTCCATTCTCTTTTTTCATTTAAACATTTATAATTAGATGATATTTGCATTTCTTGAGAAAAAGTTTTGTAGAAATTTGAAAGCACTGAGTTAAACCATTATTCTGCAGAAATGTGCCCTGAAGAATTTGGGTGCCTTCACACTAAGTTACAGCCCCAGCCCTTTTCAAGGGTCTCAGTAAATTGCTAAATTGCCCAAGATGTGCTTGAACTTGTGATCCTCTTGCCTTAGCCTCCCACAGTGCTGGGGTTATAGGCATGCACCACCATGCTTCACTAGAACTGGGGGTTTTAGGTAGATTTCAGCCTTGACTCCTACTGTGTTAACTCTTTAATATTCGATTATTCAACTACTCAGGTTTTTTTCCTTCTTTGGAATCTAATGGTAATATTAATTAATATTAATAGAGCTGGTAATGGGTATAAATTAAATCATGTGTGTAAAGCACTTTGAATAATGCCAGCTACATAGCAAATGGTTAAAATAAGTACGAGCAACTTATGAGTAAGTTTTCTGTAGTCAGTGAAAACATAATTGTTCATTTGTATCCTCTGCTAATTTTTCAAGAAGAAAGGTTCTCAAGAACTGGGTTGTTTGCACCAGGGATTTAGCTCAGTGGTTCCGCCGCCTGCCTTACAAGCACAAGGACCTGAGTTCGATTCCCGGTACCAAAAAAAAAGAACAGGGTTGTTCTAAAACACTTTTCTTGGTGGTAGAGGGAAGGTGAGAAGCTGTAGAGGCAAGCATTTTCTTGTTTCTCAATTCTCATCCCCACCTGTAGTGATTATGATATACATAGATACAGTATGAATAGTGTGGAACTTTTCTGTATTATAGTGATCATCCTTTGACTCCTGAGTTGCTTAAAATATATTTTATCCTTGCTAGTCATATATAAAAATAAAACCAGTATTCTGTTAAATAGAAATAATTATGGATGCAGTTAATTACAGATTATTCCCTAGAAGTCCATTAATACATGAGTATATCATATATGTCTGCCATCCTCCAGAGCTGGAGCTTCAAGTAAAATTCTTTTTGTTGATAGCATTTTATTTATTAATGCCTTTAATTTTACTCAGTGATCAGCATGCTTTAATTTTTCCACAAGTACAACCTTCTTACCCCTTTTGATTTGTAGAAGAAACACACTCTATTCAAGAAGATCATGAAAATAAATCAGTACAATGATGAGATTTATTACTTTTGACTTAGTTGTTTAAATGTTGTCAATTAGACAGATATGACAGCAATAGTACTAGTTTAAAGATTTATAAGATTCTGTAAAATGTGCCCTTCTTTACCAAAGTCAGTGTTTTCTCGAACTTACTGTTTTTTAATCTCCTTATTAATAAGTGTGTAAGTAAATGTATATGTGCTTAATGTAAAAATATAATAATTGATACAAATATATCAGTGGATGGTAGAACCAAAGTGCAAAATGTTAATTTAGATGAGTGTATAAAATATATATGCTTGGATATAACTTGTAAATTGTAGACTACATTTAAAATTCTATTTTAGTTTTCAAAGGTGAGTTTATTCTTAAAAAAATCTTTAATATGTTAATTTTACTGATACTTATTATAAAAATGATTCGTAGGGAAAGTTGATAAGGATTTCTTCCAAGTTTACTCCCAAGTGATTTAGTTAATGCAGTGATCAAGTAATATTCCGTATGCCACAAATATGGTTGGCATATTCATGTCCTTAGGACCCCTCCCTCAAAAAAACCCATGGTACTGGTGATTGAACCCAGGATTTCACATATGCTAAGCAAGCAAGTGCTGTAGGACTGCAGCATTGTAGCTCTTTTTTTTTTTTGAGAAAGGGTCTTACTAAGTTGCCCAGAGTGCCCTCGAACTTGGAATTCTCCTACCTCAGCCTCCCACATAGCTGTGATTACAGGTGTAGGTGTACACACCATACCCATCTAGTGTCCTATGATTTTTAATAGTTATCCCATTCTCTTCCCCCTGTCGTTTTTATTCAGTCTAGATATGTAAGCAAGGGAGTTACATAATTGATGTAATTTTCCTTTGAGAAGTTGTGTTTCATACAGTAAACCATGAGATTTTGCATGAGAGATAACACAGATGTACTAGCTGTTCTGTGTGTTGATGCAGGAACATTAATATCGATTGTTTATGGTCTGTTACATCTTATTTCAACACTTTGTAACATCCTATGTTAATTGCATTAGTAAATAGTATGAAATTTTGATCAGGCAGAATTGATGAGACTGATTTTTTTCTTTTGCATGATACTTTTGAATATTTAAGGGTTTATAAATGTCCTAAAGTTAGATGGTCAAATAAACTTAAATTTGAAATGTTTAGCTAATTTGTTTGAGATATTGCTATTGTTGTTAAAAAAATGAAACTTGTAGTTCTAGCACCATAAAAGAAAAACAAATAAAAACTTAGCTGTTCTTTAGGCTATACTGTTGATTTCACATAATAAGTGCCTTTATTAGTGTAACATTTTCAGCTATACCCTTTTCTCTCTTTAGTATTTGCAAACTAGCTTCATGCATACTTTTTACACTTAAGTACTATACAGACATTTCTTGTGGATAGCCCTTAATTATTAAGTGTATAAAAACATAATTTAGTATAAACTTACTCTTATTAAAAGACCAGGTGTTTTTGTTTTTTTTTTGGTACCAGAGCTCGAACTCGGGTTCTTGCACTTATGCAGCAGGCAGTGAAACCACTGAGCTAAATCCCCGGCCCAAGACCAGTTAATTTTCACTTGTATAGCAAACAGAACTGTAGCTAACAGATTTAAATGATTTGTATTATTATATAGTTTGCAAGTTGCTGTGAGATCCATAATATAATTAAAATCTTATGTAGCATTTGACATATATAGCTAAGTTATGATCGTGATTGTTATTAAATATTTCATTGATTCTTAGATGTACATTTTTTTCACTTTGATGCCTCTTATAAATTGGAAATGATTTTCCCTTTAAAGTGTTACACAAATGTTGCTTTTTCTTTAGGTACCAGAGATCGAACTCGGGATCTTCCTCTTGCAAGGCAGGCAGCAGAACTATGGAACTAAATCCCCAGCCCACAAAATGGTGCATTTTAAAGTAGATAACATCTTAGATTTATTGGAAGTTATTGAATGTATAAAAGTCCCTTTATATAGGCGTCTCTAAATTTTTCTACATTAATTTCTTGTAATATTTTTTAGTAATTGGACATAACAGCAGTTAAAACTCATTCTATATTAACGAGGGCTGGGGATTTAGCTCAGTGGTTCTGCCGTCCGCCTCGCAAGTTCAAGGACCCAAGTTTGATCCCCGGCACACACACAAAAAATTTCTTTATTAACAAACTGAAAATCTGGGTGCTCCATTTTCCTCATGTTATGATTGAGAGTGACAAGAAATTGTAATTTGTTTCTGTGCTATGAAAATACTAATTGAACATGAGATACCTTGTTTGCTGTGTGGACGTGTACAAAGACCTCTGGGAAATCAGGTTCTTACAGGGAAATACAATATGAATCAATCTCTAAGGAAGAGTGAGAATGAAAACTGCCTGATGAAACCTCCCAAACAAACTCTTAAGAATTAGCTGGTTCACTAGGTTACTAAAGAAATAACAATAAAGTCAAAAGGTGCCTAAGGAGAAGCAGTATATAATGTATAAGGAACAAAACTGGTAGCAAAAGCTAATATTAGATAGTGAGGACATTGTGTCAGAAAAGACTGAACAGAGGGCCAGGGATTTAGCTCAGTGGTTCCGCCGCCTGCCACGCAAGCGCAAGGTCCCTGGTACCGGAAAAAAAAAAAGAGAAAAGACTGAACAGGACCCAGGGCTGGTGTGTTGTTGTTGTCTTCTATAGTAATGTGCAAAGTGAGCTTGACAGGGCACAAAATAGGAAACAACAGCCTGTCCTGATGCTTAGTTATCTAAGGACAGGAGCACACCTTTTTATGAAAATGTGGCAATGACTTTCACTTAATTCTGTGGCGATGTATCCATGTTTCACTTAATTACAAGCAGCGGTAGTACAAGCAACTCTACTGTTCATGGGAAGGATATTATGTGTATATACACATGTAGTACGTATTTGTGGACCTTTTTACGTTCTCTTTTTCAACACAGCATGGCATGGGAAAGATGTTATGTGTATATTCACATATAGTACGTATTTGTGGACCTTTTTAACATTCTCTTTTTCAACACATAGCATACTGTGCATACTGTTCTGTGCTTGCTTTTTAAATTTGATACCACATTTTAGACTCCCAGTTCACAGGGAGTTAAATTATATAACTTTTTATTGATACTCCCTAGTTTTTACTTGCATTCTTTTATGGGTTTTCTGTGCTTTTTGTTTGATAAAATTTTCATATGAAGTACACAAATCATATGTTCAGTATTTGACAAGTGAATATGCCACTGTATCATACAGAACATTTCAGTTATCCAGAAAAATTCTTTCATACTCTTTTCCCCAGTGGTTCTGGAACCAACTAGTGTTTGAACTGTTTTTCATTTTCAGTGTGTTTTGCCCCTTGTGCATTTCATAAGTGGATTCATTCAGTGTTAAGTCTTTAGTGTTCAGCTTCTCTTGATCACCAGGCCTTTAAGAACTATTTTAGATGCATCCCTCTCAAATTTTAAATATTGCAGTCATTATCATATATAAATATCATATATTCTGTGATTTTTTCTGTGACTTTTAAGTTATATAGGTGAGTATTGTTTATTCTAAGATTCATTAACTTTTTTATGGCACCAGCATGTGCTATGTATTTGTAAATATTTCATGTACACTTAATAGAATTCTATAAATATCAGACCAAAGTCGTTGATTAATACTGTGTAGCCCTTTTATGATACATGTGTGAGAATAGTGTTACTGCTCAGAGAATTACTGATTTGTTCATACTCTTCTAAATCTTTCTGTTGTTTGCTGCATTTTTTGTACTCCTCCCCCCTTTACCTTTGGTGTTGCTGGGAATCAAACCCAGGCCCTCACACATGCTTGGCAAGCACTCTACCACTGAGGTTCATCTCAGCCTTATGTATGCTGAAGCTTTTTTTTTCAATGCAGACAGGATTATTAATGTCTTATGATGAATTGATCCTTTTATGAAATATCTTTTTACCTCTAGTAATAGTCTCAGTCTTAGGATAGTATCATTTGCTTTATTAAACTTGAAGCTTGCATAGACAGTTTCCATTTTTATATTTCTAACTTACATGTGCCTATTTAAATTACATTTTTGTGAACGTTTTACATCTTTTTTTTTTTCCATTAAGTTTATCGGTACATTTTAGGTATTAAATACAGTTACATTCATCATTGGGATCTTGTACCTTTACATGACTTATCTTGGTTCTTTTTTTTTTCCCCATTCCCCTGCCCTCCCTTCACCCCCTCTACCCTTCCCTATTTACAAAGACTTTGTTTCCATTTTTTTCCTTTTCTCATATTTTTTCTTTTCCCTTCTTTCCTTTCCCCTACCCCTCCCATTTCCCTTGCTTCTTTAGAACTTTTCTTCCTGTTACACAATATCAATTATACATTTTTTTAAAATTACAATATCAAGATTTAGAGGAAATTACCACAGATTTTACAAAATTTAAAAGGATATAGAAAGCATATTACAAAAATCATTTTTGAAATAAATTCAACAACTTCTGTGAAGTATCTTGGAAGAGAAATTAAACTGACTCTGCAAGAAATATGAAATTTGAATAGCACCTATTAAAGAATATTCCTAGCTTGATAACCTACCTGTATGACAACAGCAGGCTCATAAACATTTTAACTGATAAATTATATCAAACATTTAAAGCAAATAAAAGAAGGAACACGACTCCCCTCATTTTAGGAAATCAACATTGTGCTAATCCTAAAACTGGATAAAGATAATAGAAGAAAAAAGTATGAACACAGATAAAAATTTGTTTAACAAAACAAACTATTAGAAGTCAGATCTGGCAGGATGTAGAAAGTGGTTTTGTTATAGGGATGGCAGTGTTGGTTCAGCATTGGAAGATCCACCCCCATAAGTCATCATTTTCACAGAAGAAAGGAAAAAGCCATATGATTCTGTCAGTAGTTGCAGAAAAGGTGTTGGACTAAATTCTACAGCTGTTCATGGTAAAAGCTATCAGGAGACTAGAAGTAGAGCAGAACCATCTCAACAGATAAAAGACATGTACTCCATACTTCCAGCAAAAACACCTTATATGAATGGAAAAGATACAGTGCTTTCTCCCTAAGATGGGGAACAAGGGCAGATATGCCTACTCTTCATCTGTCCATTAAACTTTGAAACATAGGCCCAAACCAAAATAGTCTGACAATAAAAAGAAACAAAGCATAGGATTGGCAGGGTAGAAGCAAAACCTTTATATGTAGATGAAATGATCATCTACCGAGAAGATACTAAGAAATTTCTAGGAACCCCTAGAATTTGTATTTGAATTTAGCAGGATTAGAAAACACAAGGTATATATAAAAATTCAGGTCTTTGTATACTTGCTGTAAATGAAGAATTGGATATTGAAATTTAACAGTTATGTAGGAGTAAAAAGGACCTGGAAAAGTAAAAGGAAAAAAAAGGTTGGAAGACATTTATTACCTAATTTTAAGACTTCTTCTGAAGCTATAGTAATCAAGGCAATGTTGTCATAAGGAAAGACATATAGATCAATGGAATAAAACAGAATCTAGAAATAGAACCACACATATATGGTCCTGATTTTTGAAAGATTATTTAACATTAACATTTTATAGAACATCAACTCAAGAGCAGAGGAAAAGATAGTGTTTTCAGCAAATGGCACTAGAACACCTGATATCTGTATATAAAAGAATAACCTCAACCCTTTATTTCCACATATAAAAATAACTTGAAAGGATCTATGAACCTAAATATGAAAGACTAAAACTATAAAACGTTAAGAAGAAATTATAAGGGAAAATGTTCATGAATTTAGGATAGGCAAGAATTTCCTAGGATACAAAAAACATATAAAAGAACAAAATTTGACAAATGAGATTCCATCAAAATTTAGAACTTTAAAAGACATCGTTGAGAAAATGAAAAGTAGTCCATAACCAGAACATATTTATACTACATATAATCTATGACCAGAATATATAAAGAACTCTTGCAGCTCATTAATAGACAAGCCAATTAAAAAGTAGGCACAAGAAGATGATAAATATCCAGTACAGTACAAGGAAAGGTGTGTAACACTAGAATCAGAAAAATACTCATCAGTACAATAACAAGATCATATTATACATTCATTAGGGAGATTAAGTTAAAGGTTTTAAAAGAACAAATGTCAGCTTAGGTGTGAACCAGTTAGAACTTTCTAATACTCCTAATGTGAATGTAAAATGATAGAAATGTCAGGTAAAAGGGCCGAAGACCAAGACCAGACCAGGCCACAACAAGCCTTTATTAGGGGAATAGATCTGCTGGGCTGTCTCTGAACAAAGGAGAGACAAAAGCAATATGGCTGGGGCAGGGAGAGTCTTTTATAGAGACTGGGGTGGGGTTTGTAGGGGCTGAGGTGAGGTTGAGTGAGGTAGTGACTGGGGAATGGAGGAGCCCGTGATGTCACTAGGTGGTAGGAGGTGAGCGAGTATTAGGTTACTTTCTAGGAGGGAACAGGGGCATACTGGGAAGAAGGGTTTATTCTTTGGTGGGAACAACCATCTTGGCATGACGTCAAACAGGGGAGGGGCCAAGGCAGGATAGGAAGAGGGCAGCTACTATACATAATAGCTGCTGAGGTGGTGGGAGACCTATCAAAAACCATTTTGGAAAACAATATAGAAATTTCTTGTATTACCGTTAAGAACCAACAGTTCTGTTAAGTTTTTACTTAAGAGAAATAAAAACACATGTTCACAATAGATTTGTACATACTGGTTGACTGTCCCTTATGTGAAATTCTTGGGACCAGAAGTGTTTCAGATTTTGGTTTGAAATCCACTTGATCTGCAAAGAGGATAGCTCCTCCTGCCTATTTTTGGGTTCAAGTAGCCTGGAGTATTGTTTTCCACCCTTTAACTTTCAGTCTGTGAGTTTCTTTTGGAATTAAGTGTGTTTCTTGTATGCAGCATATTGTTAGATCTTGCTTCCTTTTTTTTTTTTGGTGCTGGGATCAAACTCTGGTCCTTGCGCTTGCGAGACAGGCGGCGGAACCACTGAGCCAAAACCCCGGCCCATGGATCTTGCTTCTTGACCCATTATGCCAGTCCATTGCTTTTGATTGGTGAATTGAGACCATTAACATTGATAGTTATAACTGATACAAATTGACTTATCATTGTCATGACTTTTTCCTTTTGTTGGATCCTCTCCCTTTGTGTTTAATTTCTTATTGTGTCCGATGGATTCATTCTGCTGGGCTTCCTGGGGTTGTGATCCTCATTGTCTTTTCCTAAGGTATTGTTTAAAATTTTTTGGAGTGCTGCTTTGGTATTCATGAAGTTCCTAAGTTGCTTTTTATCATGAAAGTACTTATTTCTCCATCAATTTTGAAAGATAGTTTTGCAGGGTACGTCAACCTGGGTTGGAGGCTGTTTTCCTTTAGGGCTTGAAATACATCACTCCAAGCTCTCTTGCCTTGAGGGTTTGCTTTGAGAAGTCTGCCGTGATTCTGATGGGCTTTCCTTTGTATGTGATTTGTTTCTTTTCTCTAAATGCTTGTAGAAATTTGTGAACATTTTACATCTTGTGTTCATTCTGGCAAATCTTTACCTTTATTAGAGTATGTGGTATATTTATGTTTAATGTCACTATCACTATGATTTTATTTAAGCCTATCATTTTACTCTGTTTTCTGTTGTCTGTATATTGTCTTTGCTTTTCTTTTGTGTTTTTTTGGAGTTATATTTTCCTAGTATTTCATTTTAATCTTCTGTACACCTTTTAGTTACATCTCTTTGCCTTTTAAACTTTGGTGACTGATGACTTTTCAGATTATAATATATATCCTTAGTTTTGCAACAATATATAGAGCTTGCTGTTATACCTTCTGTTGCCTAAGCTACTGTTGTGTGAGTTATGTCCACATATTTTCAGAGTTTTTGCTGTAATTCTCCCTTTTATAGAAATTACTAGAAAGGATATTACCTTTCATGTATACCTATGTACTTAACGCACTTCTCTCCCCTTTTTTTTGCTTTCATCTGTTATTTCTCATCATCCCAAAGAACTTTCCTGTAGCGTATCTTTTATGCAGAGTCTGTTAGACTGTTGGAAACAACTTTTCTCAGTTTTCATTTGAACATGTATTTGACTTTACATCTTTTACAGAGGATACTTTTGTTGGTTATAGATTTCTAGCTTAGGAAGGCTCCCTTCCCCGCTTTGCAGTTCTATGAGGATATTCTGTTGCCTTCTCACTTAAGTGGTTTCTGATGAGAAGCTGTTAATATTTATGGCTCTGCATTTAATGGATTGTTCTTCCCTGTCTACTTCCCGAAGACAAAGTAGATGTGTTTCAAAGGCAATAAAAACAGATTTTATTCAGTAACTACTACAGAAAAGGAATGATTGAGTTCAGTTCTAACTTACACAGAGATGACTGGCATTAAATGGAGAATGAGGGAGTAGGAAGCTGGCAGAGCCTCAAAGTCAGGGATGTGAATGTTTACAAAAAACAATAACAGCTATTCAGTGTCACTGGGATTAGGCTCATCTGTGTGTGCTGATGTTTATTAACGTCAGGTTTGTACCCTCAAATTGGGAGAGAGAGGCCTTCCTGATGATCATATTTGAGAGAAATGACTTTCGGGTCTTTGAGGAAAATTCCTTATTTGTAGGAGGTATGTTTAAGAGATTAGAAGGATTTGTAGTTTACTTGTTGTAAAAGAGGGAGGACAGTGGTCTTTTATTAGGTGTTAGGTGGAAGAAGCAGTAACTTCTCTTGCCAGCGTTCAGCTTTTACAGACAGGAACTCATATTGGGTAGATTATGTCCCAGGGCCACTGCCTTAGGCTGCTAGAAAGCACGTTAGATAGAGTGGTCAAATCACAGTGGAGAGGTTTGAGTGGAGTTTTTCATGCCTCGAACTTTGGCATTTCTCACTGCTTCCACAGTTCTTTTACCTTTAGGAGTTTGATAGTAATTTATCTGAGTATGATTTTTTTCTATGAATTTCTTGGATGAATAAATTAAGTTTTTTATTAAGTTGAAAAAGGCTCAGCTGCTTTTTCATCTACTATTTTAAATATTTTTTCAAGTCCTTTATTTCTGAAACTTCATGTTACTGAGATTGTTCATTTTATTAGTCTTTTATTTTGATTCTTCTAATTTGGTAATGCCTATCAATTTATTTATTTGTTTTTGGTGTCGGGGAAGGAACTCAGGACCTTTTGCTTGCAAGGCAGGTGGTGGCACTGTTGCAGAAATCTCGGAAAGAAATACACGGAGACACAGAATTCGGATAAAATAATGAAATTTCTTCTCTCGAGCGGGGCGGGAACGCCAGAACCAGTCTGGTCAGTATCCTGGGGGGGGGCGCTTTGTTCAGCATTTCCCTTTTTGTATCCTTTTTAGCCATTATCTCATCCCTAGTGGTCTTTGATATGTAAATACACTTCCAGTAGTTCCTATTTACAAGTCACAAACACAAGGTAGGCCATATACATTGTAAATTCACCCTGGCATGGTAACTTTGTTAGGTTAATAAAGTTACACGGGTTAGAGTCAGATAATCCTCACCATAAACTAGGATTTATGGGAAAAGCAAATCTTAAAAGAACACATTACTTGTTTTGCTTCTACAACTACCTTAATATTCAATCTATTAAGTTATCTAAAACTTTTCCCTGTCAGCACCACTGAGCTAAATCCCGGCCCTCAATTTATCTTAAAAATTACTGATTTGTTTGTCTTTAAATACCAGATTAATTTTAATTTGAGTTTGTATTTACAGTTCCTGTATTTCTATTTTAATAGTTTTCCTTTTTTTAAAATTTAATTTTATTGGTACATTTTAGGTATACAATATAATGACATTCATCATTGGAAATTTGCACCTTTACATAATCTCTCTTGGTTCTTAGTTTTCCCCCTTCCCCTGCCCCCCCTCAAACCTTCCATCCCTCCTTCTTTGCAAAGACTTTGTTTCCATTTTTTCATTTTCCCATATTAATTCTATTCCCTTCTTTCCTTTCCCCTACCCCTCCCACTTCCCCTTCCCCTTTGCCCCTTCTCTTCCTATTTCACATTATTACCTTTTAGTCTTATTTACACTTTCAGTTTCTCACACTAAAGAAACTTATTTGGAATATACACATGTGTGTCCTATTTATTTCTCTTAAGAGTATCGCCTCAATGTGCATTAATATTGGGTTGTATAGAATTTTTAGGTCTTCTTCGTTCAACTTTGGTAATTCATACGTATCTAGGAATCTGACCATCTCTTCTGTGTTTTCCATCTTATTGGTGAATAGGTTCTCGAAGTAGGTATTGATGATCCTCTGGATTTCTCCTGGGTCCGTTGTAATTTCATCCTTTTCATTCCTAATTGCATCAATTTGGGCCTTTTCTTTCCTTTTTCTGATAAGGTAGGCTCAGGGTTTGTCAATTTTGTTCATTCTTTTGAAGAACCAACTCTTGGCTTCATTGATATTTTTGTATCATTCTCTTAGTCTCCATTACATTGATTTCTGCTCTGATCTTTATAATTTCCTCCCTTGTATGAGCTTTGGATTTGTCCTGCTCTTCTTTTTCTAGAAGCTTGAGGTTCAGCATCAGGTTGTGTAATTGGGCTTGCTCTGTTTTCCTAATATGAGTATTCACTGCTATGAATTTCTCTCATAAGACTGCTTTCATTGTGTCCCCTCGATTCCAATATATTGTATTGTCATTTAATTGTAGGAACTCTCTGATTTCTTCTTTAATTTTCTCTATGATCCATTGGTTATTCAGAAGTGTGTCGTTCAATTTCCATGTGTTTATGAAATTCTTGCAGTTTCTTTTGCTGTTGATATCCAATTTCTTCGCTCTGTGGTCTGATTATACACAGGGGTAACTTCAGTTCCTTGGCATTTACTTAAATCTGTTCTTTGAGCGAGTATGTGGTCTGTTTTGGAGAATGACCCATGTGCAGCTGAAAAAAATGTGTATTCTGATTTTGTGGGGTGGAACAATATGTAAACATCTGTTAAGCTCATTTGTTCAGGAGTTTAATTTCTAGTATTTCGTTCCTTATTTTATGTCTAGTTGATCTATTTGTGACCGTGGGGTATTGATATCCCCCACTACTATTGTATTAGTGCTTATTTGATTTTTCATGTCTGTTAGTATTTGATTTATATAGTTGGGTGCACTAGTGTTTGGTGCATATATGTTTATGATTGTCATCTCTTCCTCTTGGATTGTTCCCTTTACGAGAATGTAGTGTCCTTCTTTGTCTCTTAATCAGCGTTGGTTTGAAATCCACTTGATCTGTAAAGAGGATAGCTACTCCTGATTTTTTACGTGTTCCTGATACATGGAGTATTGTTTTCCACCTTTTTCAGTCAGTGAGTTTCTTTTTTCATTTACTCTTTTTGTTTTGCTTTGTTTTTTGTACTGTGGATTGAACTCAGGACCTGGAGCTTGCGAAGCAGGCACTGGAACCACTGAGTTTAAATCCCCAGCCCCTATGAGTTTCCTTTTGAGCTAAGTGAGTTTCTTGTATGCAGCATGTTGTTGGATCTTGCTTCTTGACCCATTCTGCCAGTCTATTTCTTTTGATTGGTGAATTGAGACCATTAACATTGATGTTTATATTTCAAGGTATAATTTTTTTTTGGTACTGGGGATTGAACTGAGGACATTGGGTTTTCAAGGCAAGCGGTGGAACCACTGAACTAAATCCCCGGCCCCATTGATGGTTATAACTGATATGTATTGACTTATCATTGTCATGACTTTTTTTTTTGTTGGATTCTCCCCCTTTGTGTTTTAATTTCTTGTCGTGCTGATGGATTCATTCTGCTGGGCTTCCTGGGGTTGTGATCCTCTCTGGCTTTTCCCAGGATGTTGTGTAAAAGTTTTTGGAGTCCTGGTTTGGTATTCATGAAGTTCTTAAGGTGCTCTTTGTGATGAACATATCATTTCTCCATCAACTTTGAAAGATAGTTTTGCAGGGTACATCAGTCTGGGCTGGAAACTGTTTTCCTTTAGGCCTTGGAACACATCACTTCAAGCTCTTCTTGCCTTGAGGGTTTGCATTGAGAAGTCTGCTGTAATTCTGATGGGCTTTCCTTTGTGATTTGTTTCTTTTCTCTAACTGCTTGTAGAATTTGTTCTTTTGTTGAGTTTCTGGAATCTTAACTATTATATGTCTATGTGTAGATTTTTTTTTGATTAAGGCTATTTGGAGTCCTATATGCCTCACTTATCTGTATGTCAAATTCTTTTCCCCTGCTTGGGAAGTTTTTTGCCATTACTTCTGTGAACAGTTTTTTTATGTCATCTTCACTCCTGTTCCTTCGTTGACTCTGATCAGTTTTAGGTTATTCTTCTTTGCATTTTCTGTCAGCTGCTGGATTGATTTCTCATGGTCCCTTACAATTTTAAAGCAATTTTTCTTTTCTTGGTCACTAATTGCAATCTTATCTTCTGTATCTGAAATTCTGTCCTCATATTGGCTCATTCTTCTCCGTAGATTTTCAGTGGAGTTTTTAATGTCCTGGAAATCTGTTTGCATCTGTTTCATGGATTCCATTTGTTTCCTATGTTGGCATTCCATCATGTTCCTCAGCTCCCCTCTAAAGTTATTAATCATGTCTTGCACTATGGGCACAATCTCTGTTGTTATCTGAGAAATTATTTCTGATTTCATTTTTTCCAGATCCTCTTTTGTTGCCAGTTCAGGGAGTCCAGTTGGTTGAGTATCAGTGTGTTCCATTTTGTTTCCCTTTGGGATTGCTGTAGGTGATCTGGAAGTCTGGTTTTGAGGCTTGTTTATGTGCCTTCTCATTTCCACCGAGTGGGGGTAGGGGCTTGCTGCTCGTGCCCTTTTGGCTCACCTCCTCTGTGTTGGGAGCAGTGGTACGTTGGCTCGGAAGCCTCCACCTCTGTGCTGGAAGTGGTGGCACATCGACCCGGAAGCCTCCTCTGCTATTTTAATAGTTTTCATTGCTCAGCTGAGACTCTTGATCTGTTCATTAAGTTAATGAACATATCAATAATACTTTAAAATCCTTGTTTGCTAGCTCGTCTTGGGGTATAATTTATTGACTTTAAAGTTTGCCTAAGGGTGCTCTTCTGTAAGTGGCCAGAGGTGACCTGTGAAAGTGGTTCCCTACTCTTGACCCAGAAATCCCCACAAAATCTTGCAAATGAAGAGGCTCAAATTTTTGTGTTCCCTTTAAGAATACTTGTGAAACTGTCCAGGCCATCAAGGATATGCATATTCAACAGGTCACCAAGTATCTGAAGGATGTCACATTAAAGAAGCAATGTGTCCCATTCTGATGTTACAGTGGTGGAGTTGGTAGGTGTACCCAGGCCAAGCAGTGGGGCTGGACACAGGGTCAGTGGCCCAAGAAGAGTGCTGAAATTTTGTTGCATATGCTTAAAAATGCAGAGAGTAATGCTGAGCTTAAGGGTGTAGATGTAGATTCTCTGGTCATTGAACCTATCAAGGTGAACAAAGCACCCAGGATGCGCTGGCATACTTATGCTCATGGCTAGATCAACCCATACATTAGCTTCTCCTGCCACATTGAGGTGATCTTTACTGAAAATTGTTCCTAAACCAGAGGAGGAAGTTGCACAGAAGAAAAAGATATTACAAAATAAAAGAAAACCAAAAAAAATGGAAAAAAAAAGAGGATATCCCAGAAGAAACTGAAGAAACAAAAACTTATGGCACGGGAATAAATTAGGCATAAAATAAATGCAAAAAAATAGCTTGCCTAAGGGTAACATTTTCTTATTTCTTCATATATGGTCAGTCTTGGTCATGTACTGCATATTTGAGATGAGACATCGTAGAGACTCTGAATTCTGTTACCTTCCTCTGAAGAGTGTTTTATTTTTTGTTCTAGCAGGTAGTTTTCTGTGGCCTCAGAATCCGAACTGTTTTCCACCTTAAATCTTAGTTCTTTCAGCCTTCCCAATGCTAGTTTCAGCAGAACCCTGCAATCCATATATATTTCTAGGGTTCAGTCAAGGACTTGAGCAGAGTTCATAGTCATATTTTGATCCCATCCCCATAACTTCTTTATTTGCATTTAAAAGTTTTCTGTTTAAGTTCTGGTTGTCCTGATTAGCTCATACTAGGGCATGCACTCAGGTACAAAGCCATGGAAATGCAGCTTTCATACAACGTAATTTTCCTCCTGTATGGGTTAATATCTCTTTAGTTATCTGTTGCTGGTCCCTCTATACTGTGTTCAAATAATTTGTATTTGGTTCAGTTTATTATTTATATCTAATTTAAAGTTTATCTAATTGAGGTCACTGTCTCATTAGAAGCAGAGCCTCTACTCTATTTTGTGTATTCTTTTGCTAATTATATACTTTTTTAATTATTGAGAATTTATGTTTCACAATCTGGAAGAGGAAGTCTTTACTCTTCCCTTATCATTGTTTTCCTGGCCATACTCAATCATTTTGGTGTGTTTTACTTGGTGTAGTCTTGTCAGAATTTAAAATTTAAATGTATAATTTTTATTAAGATTGAATTAAATATGTAAATTCGGCAGGCTTGATGTCTATGATAGTGTTTTGTCTAGAGAACATGTCTTTTTTTCTTTATTTAGTATACTTTTGTTTTTAATTATGCTTAAATGTTTGTATACATATACATAATTGCATTTATTTTAGTTTTGTATATTTTATAAATTGGATTCTTTGTATAAATACTTTTTCTTCTAAAGAGAAGCAAAGACTTTACTAACTAGTAGCAAATTTAATATTTTAAAACAAACCTTCCAATTTTGTGAAGGAGGTATTACAGCAAAAGAACTGAGGTCTGTCACTCAGTGGCTGAATTGTACTTAAAAGTTTGGGTCTGTCTGCTTCTAGATCGATTGCATATTCTTAACAATTACTATTCCTTATTCTTTGGTTTATTTCAAGGCTTCAGTAGAGCACAATTTAAGCTCTTTATGCTGTAATTTAGATTCTAGTTCTTACGCTAGTGCCAAAGGACCTCAAGTGAAATACTCTTTCTAGTATTATAGGAACAGAATAGCTTCTGAACTATGTTTTTGTTAAGCATTTCTTTAAATTATTTTCAAAGGAAAAAAGAATCAGCTGTATACTTTTTCTTCCTTAACGCAGATTCACAAGGCCCTAGAGTTTAAGTGATTCACTTGTGCTTTAAACTATATCGTGCTGTATGTTTTCAGTAGATACTTGTATTTGATAATATCTTCAAAATAATTCGTGATGGTTTTAAAATCATTCCATGTTCAGAAAAGGGAAAGGTCTCAGCTATCTAGATATCCTTCGACTTTTTAGTTCTTGTGACTTTTGTAGTCTTGTAAATTATATACCCTAAAAAAGCAGAAGGATTTAAAATGTCTCAAGGCAGGAAAATTTCTGAATGTGTTTTTGTTGTTGCTGTTGGTTTTCTTTCTTTTTGTACGGGGATCGAACTCTGGACCCTGTGGTTGCGAGCCAGGTGGTACCACCACTGAGCTCAATGCCCTGCCCTGTTTTTCTTTTTGTTTGTTTGTAATCATCCATTTACTTTAGCCTTTAGAGCAAGGCATGACTTTCCTGCAGATGGGCAGCTATGTACAGGACCTGGTGTCCAGCATACAGGATTCTGTTGCCCAGGCATAGTCAGTCAGAACTTTCGTCATTGCTCTTTGCAATGTTGATTGCAGGTAGCTTAGTAGCAGTGTAAATTCTGAATTTAATCAATTGTTTATTTTCAGAGGTTGTTTTGAAATGTTTCTTTTTGCTGTTTGGAAATTTGATGGTTTTTGCAGTCTGTGAAAAATGGAATTAGATTTTAAAATAACCTTTTGTCTAATTTTAGAAGTATAGTTTGGAACCTGAGAGACATTTGCAGTCAAAAGTTCCATTCTAGAAGTTCTCTTTAAACTCTTTCCTTCTCTCACAAAACCTCAAGTTACTTTGAAAGGAATAGTGGCCGAGAAAATAGGGAGAATTTTTTCTGGACTGCTCATGTTCTAGAAGGAAAGGTGGAAGAAAAATTTTAAGGTGGTGTGTTATTTCAGAATGACTCCAAAATCGCTTTATCCTTTATAGGGATAAGAAATCAAGAGTGATTTCCATTGACACTGAATGTGTAAATATTAAAATAACCTGAAAATATTAACTGTCGATATGTGTCTATTTTAATTGGAATTTTCCTATATTAAAAATACCAATTGAGATGTTTTAAAGTTTTTTAAAAACTGACAATATGAAGGATTTTGAAAGGCTAATAGTGTAGATATTAGGTCTTTTGTTTTGAGTAGAGGAATGGAAAGGATATTATAGATATTATCTCATAAGCCCAAGAACATTGGTGTTCACATTTTGAAAACATAATCATAACTTATCTGGAGTCACATGTTCCATTTTATTGGCTTCCTTCATATAGAAAATATAGTAACTAACACTAAATGCCTGTGAAAAAGTGAAGCAATGTATATTTTCTGGGTGAAGGAAGTATTCTGTACATTCTCCATGTTTTACATCATGGTACTTTGAATAACCATGCTTCCATGTTCACATCAATTTTTTGTTTTTCAATTTATGCACAGCACTTGCTCTGAAATTTGGGGACTGAGTACACCAAATACGATAGATCAGTGGGATACAACAGGCCTTTACAGCTTCTCTGAACAAACCAGGTGAATATTTTGCCCTCTGTCAATCCTAGAGATCTTGTGGGGAGGGGGGTTGTTTTGGAAGACCTCTACTGGGTTGCTTCGTATAATTTTGTCTAGGATGTTTCTTTAAGGTACAATAAGGCATAGCATTTAAACTGTGTGCTTGCCAGTATTAAAAGTATATTAAATGTTTCAACTGATGTTTTGATCAATGCAATCTAGTTCTGAATCTTCTTTAAATTGAATCCCCTAAAGGATAAGAACTTTGATAACTATATACTTATTGTAGTTCAATTTTAGATTAATCTGTTGGCCTAATTTTTAAGCAAATAAATGATCAGTTTTTGCTAAATTTCTTGTTATCTAAATTTCATGTTTATATACTAATACATAGTATTTACTGAACTCTTATCACAATTAACAATAGGCTAACTCATTTTTATGTTACCTTTTAAAAAAAGTCACCTCATTGTCTTTAAGTATGTTGATATTTGTCCATTTCATCCCATCATATTCATCACCATCTGCATTTCTGTGTGAGCAATGTAAATATACCTCAGTTATCAAAATAGGGGCAAACTGAATAATGAGTTGTATTAGTCACGTCATTGTTGATATTTATCATTCTCCACACTACTTCCTTTTTTTGACTATTAAGTTACCTATAGAATTAAGGCTCTTTGAAGCATCTCTGAAAAAGAATTTGACTTATTAAAGATAGATGTTGAGAAAAAGTTTATCAAGTATGACCATATGATATTCTTTTTAAAAGATGAATTTTCTCCACGTGGTTAGCCTTTCATTGGCATTTGAGTAATTTATGTAGCATATTGTTGGGAAACATCTGCTAGTGCTGCTGCTTATTTTATCAGATCCTTAAAGCATACATTTTTCTTCCTTGTTCTCGCTAAGACTAACTAAATGGCTCATTCCTTTCTTTATGCTCTAAGTGTATTATTACCTTAGCCCATTTGGCTATACTTTTTTTTTTTTTTTTAAGTTTACTCCTTTCTTTTGCCCTTGCTTCCCAATAGGTCTCTTGATGGTCGTCTTCAGGTTTCACATCGAAAAGGATTGCCACATGTTATATATTGTCGGTTATGGCGCTGGCCTGATCTCCACAGTCATCATGAACTGAAGGCAATTGAAAATTGTGAATATGCTTTTAATCTAAAAAAGGATGAAGTATGTGTAAACCCTTACCACTATCAGAGAGTTGAGACACCAGGTAGGACAACTGCAGAAATTTTTCCTGATTTTAAATTAAATGCCTAAACTTAAATGATACTTAGGTACTCTTGTGGCACAGGGAAATTTTAGTGTAAAATTTATTTTAAATCAGGAGTATTTGGTAGTTAAAAATTTTAAATGCTGTTTTGCTTTTTAATAAGAAAATATATCTTAGAGGGAAAGTTATGTTTGTTTCTTGGGACAGTATGCCATTTGACATCCAGGTATGTCTAGGAAATCCCACGGCTTTGCTTACTCTTGATAGCAAAACCAATAGACCTCTGTACAACTCTGTTCAGTACCTTTTTTCAAGCATTTTGCTTTTTGAGTGCTTTCAGAAGTAGATTAATGACAATATTTGAAAATAAGCTATTTAATAGCAAGACTTTTCATTTAGTTGTGTGCTTGAAGTTTTTTTAAGTATATTTTTAGAAAAATTTCCTTAATCTGACTTTACAAATCATGACAAATCTTTCTTCAACTTTTCTAATGGAGATTTATGAACTTTTATGGTAATATAAAACAAGGTCACACTATCTCCCAAAGTATAAGATAAATGCACACTTGGAAATTGTCATTTATATAGGTTAAAGCCGTAATCAGTTTAGCAATTTCTGTGCAACTGATATAATACCAAATAGGTGGACCTTAACTTTTAAAAGCTAAGCTACTGCCTTCTTTCTTGTAAAAATTTTTCATAAAGCTTCCTCCTACACTCTTTTTGCTCCTTGGCACTAACTGTGATCTCTTTTAACTCTTGTAGTTTTGCCTCCGGTATTAGTGCCACGGCACACTGAGATTCTAACAGAGCTACCACCTCTGGATGATTATACCCACTCCATTCCAGAAAACACTAATTTCCCAGCAGGAATTGAGCCACAGAGTAATTATATCCCAGGTACTTTTGCTTTCTGGATCTACTAAAACTTAAGAAAAAAATTCTATGACAAACACTCAGGCATTAAAATTATGGTTTCACTTTTAAAAAATGCTCCTGGGTTTAGGATAGAAAAGTCTGATATAATGGGTAATTGTTGTGTGGAATAGATCAGCCCAGTATAATAAACAGTTTTGTTTGGAGACAAGTTTTACTTTATATTACATTTTCTTTTGAACTGGCTTTGGGAAGCAGAAAAACTCTTAGTAAGTTTGTCTTAGTTGTTGAAGCTAAGAGAGATGCAGAATGTAAATAAATAGTACAGGAAAAAAATATCTCTGAAACAAATACAACAAAAAATCTACCAAATAATCACTTTTTCTTGGGAATTTAATAATGTTTAAGATAAATGTAACATTTTTAACACTGGGCTGTAATAATTCAATCTCACGGCCGGGCAGTTCTGATTTGAATTCAGTTGTCCCACCAACTTGAACTACTGGTGGTACATGCATGACTGTCTCATTGGGTGGCTTGTGCTACTGGTAGTATAAATGAATCTAATCACTTTTATCAATCATTAATAAAATTAATAAAAAGTCTATAAATGGACCAAATGTAGTTAGTTGCTTGAATTTGCTGCCCAAAGGAACAGCCATGCATATGCCACTGGTGATTCAAGTGGGAGGGAACATGTTTAACACAATAGAAGATGTACTGTTTTAGTCCTGTAGATGGACCAATGCATATGTTATCCTGAAAAACAGAAAACTTTCATTTTAGTTCTGTTTTTCATAGACCTCAGTAGCTCCTGATGAGAAATAACTTCAGCTACATGATTCTTAAATGTTACTGTCTTACATCATGTGACCCAGCAGTATAGCATAATATAACACTTGGCCTTTTAGTTTTTACTATCAGGAGACTAATTTATAATTTGTTACTGTTCTTGTGCATTTCACTTTGTTTTTTCCCTAGAAGAAACATTAGGATGGAGATTAAGCTATATGCTGGATTTTTAATGTCTCAATTTTTTCACCTCTTATGTAATGTTGCTGTGTTCCACCCTTATTTTATAAATAAAAATATATAAAGAACCTTAAGAGTTTTTAAGCATATTTGAAAAATACTTAGTGTGAAAAATTTTATGATTCATTTATAGATGAACAGTGGAGAAAAATAAAGAAACACAATAAGAAAAAGTTGAGTGTTTTTGAGCCAGATGTGGTGGTGCACACTTGTAATCGCAGCACTTTTGGAGGCTGAGGCAAGAGGATCTCAAGTTTAAGCCCAGCCTGGGCAACTTAGCAAGACCCTGTCTAAAAATAAAAATAAGACTGGGAGGGCAGGGGATTTAGCTCAGGGGTTCTGCCACCTGCCTCGCAAGTGCAGTCCTGAGTTCAATCTCCAGTGCTAAAAAAAAAAAAACAACAAAAAAAACTGGGGGTGTAGGTCAGTGTGAAGGACCTGGTTCCCATTTGTACCATAATACCACCAAAAAAAATTTTTTTTTAGTCTTTCTTCTTACATCTTTGAGAAGTTTACAGTTAAACTAGCGATGTTTAGTTCTGTTTAATTTTATTAGCTTTATCCTTTAAAACAGTGCAAAATGGGTATGAATTATTTTTGTGTTATATTTTGGTATTTTCTTAAAATTTCAGTATTAAAGATTTTGGGGTACTGACACAAATGAAATGTTTGGTACATAAAAGTTATGATTAGTATATTGAAGGTAGATTTAAATGGTGAGTAGAGCAAGTCTGTGAACTGCATCTTCCCTCACCTGTTTGGTAATTACAGAATCCTTTTTAGGTATCTGGCTGCATTATTTTGAGTTGCTTAAAACTATTTAGCAATGTAAATGCTGAACTGTTGAAGACCGTTTGAACTTATTTTTCCTCTTTAAAATTATAAGTAATGAAATTGTATAATGTTTTTATTTTCTGTGAAGCTTATTTGGCTGTTCATATGCCTCCTGCACATAAACATAAACATTTTATTCAGAAACATGTTGGAAATGACACATTAGAATCCTAATGTTTATTTTCAGAGGGAGTTAATGCCTCTTTTATGCAGTAATTTATACTTGAATTTTCTGCTTCAGACAGAATTACAAATTGGAAATCCCTGGAAAAAATAATTTTTAGATAGAATTCAGCCTAGACTAGTCCTGAACCATATTACTATAATTTGTCTTAATAAAACTTAGTGTAAGATGTAAGCCTGTGTTACTCTTTATAATCTGAAATTTATGTGTATGTGTCTATGTTCTTTAATTTCCTATACCCATCCACAATGTCCATTACTTGAGAACTGAGGCATCTTTGAAGTTGTATTCTTGGCTCTTGGCCCAGAATATGTACATTCGGAAAGAGCCAGATAGATAAATGAGCTGGATTGTATAACAGGTAGAATTAAGAATTCATCTGCAGAATTTGGGTCAAAATCTGAATTGTAAGCCCTTAGTCTAATATTTCTTTTTATAGAAATATTATTTGCGTTCTTGTTATTTGGAGTGATTAATTGGTTATACTTGGTAGTTGAGAGAAAAAGTACTGAAATTATATCACACCTATACATCATTTGTCTTAAACTTTTGTAGAAACACCACCACCTGGATATATCAGTGAAGATGGAGAAACAAGTGATCAACAGTTAAACCAAAGTATGGACACAGGTAAAAAAAAAAAAAAAAGTCTTAAAAAATTTTGTAGTGATAAGATAATATAGTCAGCCCTCTGTATCTACAGGTTCAAAATTCCTGGATTCAACCATCCACAGATTGATATTTGGGAAAAAATTGCATCTGTACTGAACATGTGGAGACTTTTTGGTTTTATTTTTATTCCATAAACAGTACAAGATAACAGCTGTATATATATAGCATTTACTGTGCCATTTATGCCATGTGGAACTTGAGCATCTGCAGGTTTTTGTTATCTCAAGAGGTTTCTAACCTTTCTTGTGTTGTTTAAAACTCATGAAAGTTGCCGGGGATTTAGCTCAGTGGTTCCACCGCCTGCCTCACAAGGGCAAGGACCCGAGTTCGATCTCTGGTAAGAAAAAAAAAAAACTCATGAAAGTTATCTCTTAATTTAGAGAAGTTAGAAATACAGTGGACCCTTGACTTACGAAGTCAAGGGCTGGTTGTAACTCACGTTGGTCAATTGAAGGTCAGGCTTCTCTACATAGCCTTCAAAGTCTCTGTGTCGTATACAGACAGATTTTGGTGTCCTTAGACATTGGCCCAGAATTTCTCAATTAATCCCACACAGAAAAGGATGTTATAATATTCCTTCTAGAATGCTTTTAAGGATTAAATCTGTATCTGAGACCATCTGGAAACACAAGTGGCCGGCATTTGGGCCACAGCTCAAGACTTTGTAAGTTAAATCTAAAATTCCGATGATAACCCAAGTTGTTTGTATGTCAGGTCAGTCATAACTCAAGGGTCCATTGTACACTAAAAAAAAAATATTTTTTTTTGGTACTGGGGATCGAACTCAGGACCTTCGCTTGTGAGGCAGGTGGCAGAACCACTGAGCTAAATCCCTGGCCCCCAAAAAGAGAATCTTTTGATCTTGATTTAACCATATCTGAACCATCAAAGGGGGGCCCATGTTGTCACTACAAAAGAACATACACTACTCTGCAGAATAATCAATAAGACTTTTATCATTAGAGCGAATGAAAAATTGATAATATTCACGCTTTTATTCCTTGGTAAGTAATGCATACTTCTGTGTAAAAATTTTTGTTACCTTTTGAATAAATATGTTTGTGACAAAAGACTATATAATTAGGCCAGTAACAAGGTTTCAGAGGAATTCGAGTGTAAAGGATGAGGATCAACTTTTTAGTGAATATTTAACTTAATATGTAGTGAATTCTGGATTATAGTAATTTATTTATACAAAATATTTATACTTAACCTAATTTGATTAATTTCTCATATTGAGCTGCTATGTCCAAACGATGGGGAATAAGCTGCAACATATAAATATTGCAGACATCAAAGCTTTAAGGCTGCTGTTATATAGAAAAAATATATAACTCATCAGAACTTGTAATGTTATCAGGGAAATCACTTTGATGTTATTGAAATTGTCCAGTTTAATTCATTTCATTCTGTCTGTATGTTAAGGATTGGACATCTTAATAATGACATCTCAACAAATTCTACCATCAGCCTTTCTATTTATTTTTACAGTAACACATTCTGCAGTTATGATAATCTGAATTATTTTAAAATTAACATTGGCAGGGAAAAGGGCTTTTAAATAATTCTGCTGTGTGAATCCTTCCTTTTTTGATGTCTAGGTAGTTAATCATTTATGGCAGTTAGGCACAGTAAATAATCTAATGATCATTGGAAATAGTATGTTATACATCTTAATGCAGGTGATATTTGGATTTCTAAATATGTCATCTTAACACTCCTGGATACTAGTGAAGTCTATTGTTGAATCAACAGTGTTTTTTGTTCTTTTGTGATGGATAGCTATTACTATGACAATTAAAAGTGAATAGCATGAAAAGTAGCTGAACATTATCATCGTGAAATAAATATTACTTACACTCACTAGATGTCTATATTCAAAAGGGCACTACCAAGTGTTGGTGAGGATACAGAAAAACTAAAATCCTTTTATCTTGCTGGTAGAAATATAAAATGGCTTATCCACTTTGGAAAAGTTTACTAGTCCTCAAAAAGTTAAATATGTTAACATAAAACCCAGCAATTTCACTTCTAGGTCTAGATCTAAGGGAAGTTTAAATAGGTCCATACAAAAACTTGTATACAAAATCAAATGTAAACTGTAAGCATTAACTATAGTGGAAACACTCATATGGATAAATAAAATGAGATATGTTGCTGTAACAGATTTTAACCATCTAAAGGAGTGATTAGTACAGCATGAAGTGTGACAAAATGGAAGGGCCTTGAAAGGATTATGGTTAAAAGAAAGGAGCTGGACACAGAATGCCACGGGGATCCCAGTTAATACATAAATATCTATTTAATAATGTAACTAAAACACAGAAGGCACAATAAGATGAATATAATTGCTCCTTATGGTAAATGAGACAAAATTTTTAAAGGGACAAGAAATTCAATCAGTTTGTGAACTCAGTGTTGAGCCTAGCATTGAAACCTCATCTAAAAGTTTTAATTCTGTTTCATTGGGGGCACTGTTACTGACTTTCAGAATGACATATTTACAATGACAGTATGAATATCTCATTCATGAGGTGCTATAAGTTATCATATTATCACTCTCTTACCCACCATCATTTCCTGTCTCAGTGCCATGGCAAGAAAGACAGTTCCGGCAACATGCAATGAAACATATCTATAATCCCAGTTACTCAGGAGGCTGAGTCCAGAAGATCACTTGTGCCCAGGAATTCAAGGCCAGTTTGGGCAAGACCCTGTTTCAAAAGGGGGAAAAAAAAAAAAAAGTAAAAGAAGGAAAAAATAGTTTTGATGGATTCAGGGTCCCAATTTAGAATAAATTTTGCCCACCCTCTAACTCTGGTTCATGGCTTCCTTGGAAAAGGACATAATTAAATCCATTTCAACATCCTGCTGGGACAGGATGAAGTAATATTTTCTAAAAAGCAACCAGAGAACAAATTGAACAGAGTAAGAAACTATATAAACAACCACCCGCTGCTTTTCTTTTTTAAAAAATTTCTTTGTTCAATCCTTTATTCTTCAGTTAGAGTCTTCTGGACATTAGAGATGGACATCCTGAGAAATCTAAAAGTTTGATCAACTTTTCCTGTATAGTATTCTGTAACCTTTTTCAAATCTTGATGAATTTTATAGACATGTTTTCAAGCAGGTTTATAGAGAAATGAGTGAGTCTTGAGATGTGCATTCTGGGAATCATAATTTAAGTATGTATTTTCTAGATATTTTGTGGTTGGTCCATCATATACAAAGATGTAGACTTAAAAGGGTTTTGAAGTTGAACATGATAGCACACACCTGTAATCCCAGCACTCTGGGAGGCTGAGGAGGATTGCAAATCTAAGCCCTGAGGGTGGGCAGTTGAGTGACTCAATGAGACCTTGTCTCAGAATTTAAAAATTTTAAAAGGGGTGGCTCAGTGAGAAGGCCCTGGGTTCAATCCTCAGTACCAAAAAGAAGAGGAGAGGGGCTTGAATCTGTACCTGTCAGTGGATTGAATTGGGTGTCCCAAAGGCTATGTTGAAGTCCTAACCTCATGTGCCTCACAGTGTGATCTTACCCAGAAAAATAGTCTTTGCAGGTGTAATTAAGATAAAGCCATATGAGAATATCATGGGCCCCTCATTCTATATGACTAGCATCTTTATAAGAAAAGCAAAGATCTATAAAAAAAGATGGAGGCATCTATTGGAGTAAGCAGCTGGAAGCCATTATTTTTTTTTGGTACCAGGGATCGAACTCGGGTCCATTGCACTTGCACAGCAGGCGGCGAAACCACTGAGCTAAATCCCCGGCCTGGAAGCCATTATTGAAGGATTACTGAAGAAACTAGAAGTTTAACAGAAAAGGCATGGAATAGATTCTCCTCTGAAACTGTTGAGAGAGTATAGTCCTGCTGACACCTTAGCTTCAGACTTTTATCCCCTAAAATTGTGAGAGTAAATTTATTGTTTTAAGCCATATCATTTTTGGTATGTTGTTAAAACTAGTCCTATGAGACTAATACAATGAGTAATGGGCTTTGAGAGTGTACTCCTAATGACTTAATATACATTTAGTTATTTGTGAATTAGATGCAGATACTTAATATATTTTACCTTTTAAAGTTTACACAAAAATTAGAGATGAAATGATGATATTAAATGCATAGACAAGTACCTTCTGATTTTCTCCCCCCCCATTAACTTTATTGGTACATTTTAGGTATAAAATACAGTTACATTCATCATTGGGATCTTGTACCATTACATGAGTCTCTAGGTTCTTATTTTTTTTTTCCCCTTCCCTTGCCCTCCATCACCCCCTCCACCCTTCCCTATTTGCAAAGACCTTGTCTTCATTTTTTTTCCTGTTCTCATATTTTTTCATTTCCTTTTTTTCCATTCCCCTACCCCTCCCAATTCCCCTGCTCTTTTAGACCTTTTCTTCCTGTTACACAATATCAGTTATACATTTTTTAAATTACAATATTAAGATCTAGGAGACATTACCACAGATTTTACAGAATTTAAAAGGATATAGCAAGCATATTACAAAAATCTTTTTTGAAATAAATTTGACAACTTTTAAGAAGTAACTTGGAAGACAAATTAATGAAACTAACTCTGGAGGAAATATAAAATTTGAATAGCACCTATTAAAGTATATACTTTAGATATATTTTTTTAGATTGAAAACCTTTAGATTGAAAACCTACCTATATGACAACAGCAGGCTCATATACATTTTAACTGATAAATTATATCAAACAAAGCAGAATAAAGAAGGAACACTTCTCCCCTCATTTTAGGAACTCAACATTGTGCTAATCCTAAAACTGGATAAAAATAATAGAAGAAAAAAATATGAACATAAATAGAAATTTGTTTAACAAAGCAAACTATTGGAAGTCAGATCTGCCAGGATGTAGAAAGTGGTTTTGTTATAGGGATGGCAGTGTTGGTTCAGCATTGGAAGATCCACCTCTAAAAGTCATCATTTAAATAGAGGAAAGGAAAAAGCCATATGATTTTGTCACTAGTTGGAGAAAAAGTATTGGACTAAATTCTACAGCTGTTCATGGTAAAAGCTATCAGGAGACTAGAAGTAGAACAGAACTTTCTCAACAGATTAAAGACATGTACTCCATACTTCCAGTGAGAACGCCTTCTATGAATGGAGATGATACAATGCTTTCTCCTTAAAGTAGGGAACAAGGGCAGATATGCTTACTCTTTATCTGTCCATTAAACTTTGAAACCTAGGCCCCACCAAAATAGTCTGGCAATAAAATGACACAACTAGGATGAGATTGGCATGGCAGAAGCAAAATCTTTATATGTAGATGAAATGATCATCTACAGAGAAAATACTAAGAAATCTCTAGGAGGCCCTAAAACTTGTATTTGAATTTAGCAGGATTAGAAAACACAAGGTATATATAAAAATTCAGGTCTGTGTATACTTGCCATAAATGAAGAATTGGTTATTGAAATTTAAAAGTTATGTAGGAGTACAAAGGACTTAGAAAAGTTAAAAACAAAAACAGTGTTGGAAGATGTTTAGTACCTAATTTTAAGACTTCCTCTAACGCTACATTAATCAAGGCAGTGTTGGTGTAAGGAAAGACATATAGATCATTGGAATAAAACAGAGAATCTAGAAATAGAACCACACATATATGGTCCACTGAGTTTTGAAAGATTATTTAACATTAGCATTTTATAGAATATAAACTCAATTCAAGAGCCGAGGAAGAGATAGTGTTTTCAGCAAACGGCACTAAGAACACCTGGTATCCGTATATAAAAAAATTAACCTCAACTCTTTTTTTCCATACATGAAAATACCTTGAAGGGATCTATGAACCTAAATAAGAAAGCTTAAAAGTATAAAACTTTAAGAAGAAATTATAAGGGAAAATATTTATGAATTTCAGGGTAGGCAAGAAATACCTAGGATACAAAAGACATGATGTATAAAAGAAAAAAACTGATAAATGAGATTCCATCAAAATTTAGAACTTTAAATGACCTCATTAAAATGAAAAGTAGTCCTTAAACAGACCATATTTACAATGCATATAACCTATGACCAGAATATATAAAGAATTCTTAGAGCTCATTAATAGACAACCCAATTAAAATGTAGAGATAAGAAGATGATAAATAGCCAGTATAGCACAAGGAAAGGTGTGCAACTCTAGAATCATAAAAATACTAATCAGTACAATAATAAGATTGAATTATATACTCATTAGAGAGATGAAGTTAAAAGTTTTAAAAGCCTTGTCATGACTTTTTCTTTTTGTTGGATTCTCCCTCCCCCTTTGCGTTTAATTTGTCACACCCAATGGATTCATTCTGTTGAGTTTCCTGGGGTTGTGATCCTCATTGTCTTTTCCTAGGATACTGTCTGAAAGTTTTTGGCGTGCTGGTTTGGTATTCATGAAGTTGCTGAGGTGCTCTTTATCATGAAAGTATTGTATTTCTCCATCAATTTTGAAAGATAGTTTTGCAGGGTACATCAATCTGGGTTGGAGGCTGTTTTCCTTTAGGGCTTGAAATCCCTCACTCCAAGCTCTTCTTGCCTTGAGGGTTTGCATTGAGAAGTCTGCTGTGATTCTGATGGGCTTTCCTTTGTATGTGATTTGTTTCTTTTCTCTGACTGCTTGGAGAACTTTGTTCTTCTGTTGGATTTCTGGAATCCTAACTATTATATGCCTATATATAGATTTTTTTTGATTAAGGCTAGCTGGAGTCCTATATGCCTCACTTATCTGTATGTCAAGTTCTTTTCCCCTCCTTGGGAAGTTTTCTGCCATCATTTCTATGAACAGTTTTTTTATGTCATCTGCACTCTCTGCTGTTTCTTCATTGACTCCAATCAGTCTTATGTTATTCTTCTTTGCATCATCTAGCAGCTGCTGGATTGATTTCTCATGTTCCTTTACAATTTTAAAGCAATTTTTCTTTTCCTGGTCACTAATTGCAATCTTATCTTCTATATCTGAAATTCTATCCTCACATTGGTTCATTCTGCTGCGCAGACTTTCAATGGAGTTTTTAATCTCTTAGAAATCTGTTTGTATCTGTTTTATGGATTCCATTTGTTTCCTATGTTGGGATTCCATCATGTTCCTCAGATCCTCTATTTTTTTCTCTGTGTCCTCTCTAGATTTATTAATCATGTCTTGCCCCATGAGCAAAATCTTTGCTGTTATCTGAGTAATTATTTCTGATTTCATTTTTCCCAGATCCTCTTTTGTTGCCAGTTCAGAGAGTCCAGGTGGTTGAGTATCAGATTGTTCCATTTCGTTTCCCTTTGGGGTTGCTGTAGGTGATCTGGAACTCTGTTTTTGAGGCTTGCTCATGTGTTTTCTCATTTCCATGGGGGGAGGGGTGCTTCTGGCACCCACGTGGCTCACCTTTTCTGCCCTAGGAGCCTGGGATGGAGGCGGGGAGCTTCCTTCCAGTACTGGGACCGGCTCAGCTTCTCTGCCCTAGGAGCCTGGGATGGCAGCAGGGGAGCTTCCTTCTGGGTGCTGAGACTGGCTGAGCTTCTCTGCCCTAGGAGACTGGGATCCTGATTTTTTCTCTTGTGAGCCATTTTTTTTCTGTTCTCGGGTTCGGCATAGCATGGTCATTCTCTGAGCTGGACTGAATTTGAATTCTTCTTCTACCATGAACTAGCTAGATGACCTAGGCACAGCAGTTTCTTATCCGTAAAATAGGCATAATAAGTACCTAAGATATTAACAGCTAATATATATATATATATATATATATATTTTTTTTTTTTTTTTTTTTTTTTTTTTTTGATTCCAGGGATCCAACTCAGGACCTTGTGCTTGTGAGGCAGGCGTGGTGCCACTGAACTAAATCCCCAGCCTTAACAGAGTTAATATTTGTAAAACAATTAAAAGTGTTCCTAACTTACAGTAAGCACTATATGTGTCCATTTAAAGAAGGAGTAGTTAAGCATTGAGAAATGGAGAAAGTTGAATGTAAAAAGATGGAAAGGAAGATGAGGAATTAAAATCCAGAGGCAGAAGCAGTTTCACCTTCATAGTTTGGGCTCTTCTGTGTAAAATAGGAATGTAAGGTTATTTGTCAAAAATGAGGGATCAAAGGTGCTGGAGATGTAGCTCAGCAGTGCTGTGTCTGCCTGGCAGGCACAAGGTCCTGAATTCAATTCCTGGTACCAGGGGGAAAAAAAAGGTGGGTCAGGTTTGAGAACTTGCAGGTAGTTGTCTCATTGGTGATACTATTTCTTTGCCATGTTCCATAGATTTTAATGCAGACCAATATGTTAGATACTTTTCTTGGTTTAATGCTTTTAGTGCTATTACAGATGTACAGTTCTTAATAAAAATTTTCCAATTGTTTAGTTCTAGGATATAGGCACATTCTACATTTTTGTGTATTGATTTTTTTTCCTGAGTTATTGCTAATTTCACCTTTTGGTTCAGGAATTCTGTAGATTCTTGAGATTTCTACATACACAGCCATGTGATCTGTCGAATAAAAAGGATAATCTTTGTTTTTTTTATCCAGTCTTTCTGCCTTTTTCTGCCTTGGCTAAGACCTACAGTAAAATGTTCAATAAAATGATCAGAATGAACACTGTTGCATTGCTTCTGATTGTAGAGGAAATAAATACATTCCTTAAGTCTCTATTAAGTAGGATTTTTTAGTGCATATTGGCAATACAAAATACACTTATTTTGGTATATTGATATGCACACGCAACATGTTTTTATTATCATCTACTCCATTACTTCCTCTTGTCCTCCTTTTTCCTTGCCGTGGTCCCCTTCCCTATCTAAAAATCTATCTTCTAGTTTCTTATCCTTTCTCCTTTAGTTTACTTAGATTCCTTAATAGGAATTATTAAAGTTAATATTTAACTTTGAGTGTGGCTTATTACACTTGATGGTCTCCAGTTTATTTTCCTGCAAATGACATGATTTCATTCTTCATTATAGGTGAGTAATACATTCTGTTATGTATATATTACATTTTCTTTATCCATTCATCTCTGACAGACATCTAGACTGTTTCCACAGCTTAGCTATTATGAATTACACAGCTATAAACATGGATATCATGTATTGCTGTGCATGCTTTTTTTTAATTTTGAGGGGAATGTACCCAAGGAGATGTATAGCTGGATCAAATGGTATTTGGTTTTCAGTTTTCTGAGGAATGTCCATACTGATTTCCATAGTGGTTGTACTAGTATACATTCCTACCAACAGTATGGGAGGGTTCCATTTTCTCTGAATTTTCACCAGCATTCATTGTGGGGGTTTTTTGTTGTTGTTGTTTTTTCCGGTACTGGGGATTGAACTCAGGACCTTGCACTTTCGAAGCAGGCACAGGAACCACTGAGTTAAATCCCCAACCCTGTTTCTTGTATTCTTGATAATATCCAGTCTGACCAGAATGAGATGGAATCTTTATGTAGATTTGATCTGCATTTTCCTAAAGGCTAAAGATATTGAGCATTTTAAAATTCACATATTGACCATTTGTACTTCCTTTGGAAATGACTATTCATTTGCCTAGTTATTGATTGGGTTATTTGTTTTGGAAGTCGGGCTTTTTGACAAAGTTCCTTATATGTTCCAAGTGTTAATCTTCTGTCAGAAGAGTAGCTAGTGAAGATTTTCTCCTATTCTGTATGTTGCCTCTTCATTCTCTTGTTTCCTTTCCTCTGCAGAAACCTTTTAAATTGATAACATCCCATTTGTTGATTCTTGATATTATTTCCTGTGCTATTGGAGTCCTATTAAGGATGTCTTTGTATGTCTCTATGGCTTCAGGTGTTTCTTTTAGCAGTTTTGAAGTTGCGGGTCTTTTATACCTAGATGCTTGATCCAGTTTGAATTAATTTTTAATATGGGGTGAGAGGGATATAGATTTCAGTAGTCTTAATGTGAATATCCAGTTTTTCCACATCAGTTGCTAGAGACTTATCTTCTCCCTGTATATGTTTTCAGCCCCCTTGTCAAAAATCAAATGGCCATTTTGGCAATGTATATTTTGATCATTGATTCTTTAATTCCTCCTACACTTTTCTTGACCTGTTATTTAGAAGTTTGATTTTGTGCTTGCTTCGGCAGCACATAATACTAAAATTAGAAGTTTGACGTTTTTTTTAAAACAGTGTGTGCCTTTTCTAAATACTGCATTAATTTCTAATTTGGTTTTATTATGGCTGAAAATATACTGTGTATAACTTCAGTCCTTTGAAATTATCTGAAAATTATTTTATGCCATAATGTGGTTTATCTTTGAGAGTTTTATACACAGTTGAAAAGAATTGTAGTGTTCTCTGAATGTCATTTAGGTCAGGGCAGTTGATGGTGTTTAAAACATTTTAAATTCTTTTTTGGTTTTTTATTCTACCTGTCATAAAGAAGAGTGTATTTCAATTCTAGGTTTTATTTCCTCTTTCAGCCTTTGCTTCAGTATTTTTAGTTTCTGTAATTAGATGGCACACATTTAGAATTATCCTGTCTTCCTGATGAATTCATCTTAATAAAATCTGTTTTATATTACCATCACTGTTATCTTCTTTTTATCTCAGTGGCTGCATAGTATATTTTTCATCCTTCTCAGTTTATTTGCATCTTTATTTCTAAGATATGTTTCTTATGGACGATAGCATTTTGTGCCTTGCTCAACCAATCTTTGTCTTTTAATTGGAAAATTTAGTCCACTTTTATTTAAAATAATTAATTGTTTTCATAGCAGTTAGGTTACCACTTTGAGAATTATTTTCTGTTTGTCCTATGTGGTTTTTGTTCCTCTGTATTGTCCTGCCCTTTAGATAAGGCAGATATTTTTTATTCTATTCTCTTTTGGCTTTTTAGCAGTAACATTTAGTATAAATTTCTCAGTAGGTGTTGTAGTGATTGCACTGTTCTTAGAAGCACCTTTTACCTAGAAGGTTGCTTAAGTTGTAATACTTTAGAACTTGATATAAAATATAACTACACTGCTAGAATTACATTCATGTACCACTGTGGTTTGTGCTATTTTCATATATTTATTTTGCTTTATAAATACATTTAAACCTAAAGTACAATGTTATTTTAGCTTTAGACTTTGAGTTTTTTAAAGGATAAAAATATCATGCTTCATATTTACCATTTCTTTCTTTCCTGCAGACATTTGTTCCATTGCCATTTGTTGAAGAAACTTTTCTTGCTCCATTGATTTCCTTTGGCTCCTTTGTTGAAAATCAAGTGATAATATATACATGGGTCTGCTGTTAAGCCAATTAAATCTTTGTTTTGAGATATTTTAATTTTCAGTTTTATAATTTTTATTGTAAAGTCTTTATCTGATAATCCCAGTGTCTGGTTAATATGTAGATCTGTGTCTGTTGATCTATTCCATCTTTTGATTATGGATCTGATTTTCCTACTTTGTTTTGTGTTTTTTAATTTGATATTTTGTGTTGTACATAAAATAGAAGTGTAGAGTAATATAGATAATATTTTCCCTTGGAAAGACCCACCCATTTCTTTTTGTGCTTGCTAAGTTAAAGAGCTGATCTCTCCTCTAAGTAGAACCTGAGTTGGGTGAGTGATAACATGGTGCTTTTTGTGTGTGTGTGTGCGTGTGTGTGTGGTACCAGGGATCGAAAGGCAGGCAGCGGCACCACTAAGCTAAATCCCCAGCCTGATAACATGGTGCTTTAATGTCAGATCATCTCAGGTTTCATAGTGGGTCAGGGTCAGTAAGGCTTACATATATAAGTATGACAAAACTATAGGATATCTCACTGTTTTCTAGCTTTGCCCAAGATTTACTGTGCTGCCACAAACACAGTAGAGAACTGTGTATATAAAAATCTGCTAATGACCAGCTTGGGGGTTCTCAATTTCAATTGCCTGGGCATGGCCATTAAAATTTTGGGTGAGGTGGGCCCGGGATTTAGCTGAGTGGTTCCGCCACCTGCCTCGCAAGCGGAAGGCCCTGAGTTTGATCCCCGGTACCAAAAAGAAAAATTTTTTTGGTTGGTTTTTCCTTTAGCATGCTCAATTCTGTATCTTTCTGTATCCTAATTTGGCAGATGCCACTTTGGAAGATTTGGCAATTTCTTAGAAAACTACCCATCCTCTTTAACATATAGTCTTACGATCTTATTCCTTGATAGTAACCCAAATGAATTGAAAACTTACGTTCACACACAAACCTGCACATGGATGTTTACAAAAGTTTTATTCATAATTGCCAAAAATTTGGAAGCAGCCAAGATATCTTTAATAGGTAAATGGATAAACTATAGTATGTCCCAATAATGTAATAGTGTTCAGTGCTAAGAAGAAATGAGCTATGAAGCTATGAAAAGACATGGAGGAATGTGCATTGTTAAGTAAAATAAGCTAATCTGTAAAGGTTATATACTGAATGATTTCTACTATGTGGCATTCTGGAGAAGGCAAAACTATGGAAACAGTAAAAACTAGGGGTTACAGAGAAGGGAAGATTGACTAAGTGAAGCACAGGGCATGTTTTAGTCAGTGAAGCTATTCTGTTTTACCACAGCTGATGAATCAATGTCATTAGATGTTTATCAAAACCTGTTGGAAGTATAAGACCAAGAGTGAGCCTTTGGGGTTTTGGTGATAGGATATGCTGTCAGCCTAGGTTCCTTGATTATAAGAAGTGTGCCATTGTACTATGGGAATGTTGGTAGTGAGATTATATGTGTGGGGGTGTCAGACATGTTAATCTCTGTACTTTTTATTTTGTTTTGCTGTGAACCTAAAACTACTTTAAAAAATAAGAAAAAAAATTAATGTCACCTGGAAAGATACACCATAACATCTGAAAACTGAGGGAAATATTTACAAATACATGCCAATTCTAATAACTGACTTCAAAATTTAAAAACTTACAAATCAAGAGGAAAAAAAGACAGTAGTTAATAGAAAAATGGACAAAAAATATGAATGTAGTATGTATAACAAAAAAAGGTAAATAATAGCTTCCCCCTGTAAGCCCTTTGCAGTGGCAAATGTCAATATTTGATAACAGTGCAAAGAGACACTAAGAAATTTTTGGTGTTTATTTATGCACTTACTTATAAAAATAAGTAACATTTCCTCTTTGGAAAATGTATAGCACAAATACATGTGAAGTAATATGCAGAGATATGTGCATAATGATTTCTCTGGATGTTCTAGCAGCATGTAACAGTGCTGTTTCAAACTAGCTGAAATAGAATATTTATTACCATCTCAACTGAAATGCTTTTTGTAAGCTAACTTCAGCAGCAGCATTTATATGTGAATAATATATAGTTTAATCATCAGGTACTTATCTCAAAAATTTTTTTCTAAAATCTTTCTTCACTTAATCTAAATTCTTAAAATTTTGTAATGAGCCTCTCTTTTTGTCATCTATAAATCTAACTCTTGTCACATATAACTAGACTCCTAATTGGTTTTAAGTTGATAAATTATGATCTTCCTGGTCTCCTCTGATCAGTATTTAATAGAGAATTAAACAGTTAAAAGATACAAATAATCAGGTAGTTTCTTGCATTTCTAATAGTGGCTTTACCTTATATCTGCTTCAGGAAGCAGCAGTGAGTTTTAGTTCATTGTTCTAAATTTATTTTGACCTTTCTTAGTTCTACCTGTTGTGACTTACCAACAGATTTTTCACCTGAGGAACAAAGAACGTAATTTAAGTGTGTTAGGGAAACTATTCTGTTTTCTAAAAATAATTATCATGTGTTCTAGTCTTTCATCTGTTTATCTAGGGTTTTCTTTTTCCCCTTTGTTTACCTGCCATTTTATGTTATGGCCATAGTAGTATGTGGTAAAAAGGACTTCATGAAGTCTTCTGACCTCACTTATTCCATATCTGTGCCATAATGTATGTTTGAAGTTTGAGAGCTATATGTTGGTCATGCTTTTGAAGGTGTTTCCCTGAATGATCATCATCAAAACTATCCTGTATTTCTAATTATAAAAAGATTATTTAACATTTACAGCAAATGTATTTTAAAATGTAATTGGCATAGAATTGAGTGAAGTAGTTCCAGTAATTTTTTTTTGTCTGTTCATTTCTCTTATTCTGTATATTTATGCCCTCTCATTTTCTTGATTAGATTTAGCTTGTTTACTTAAAACAGAATTGTATAATTTTCTGAGAAAATATAACTCAGTAAATAAAACTGATTACAATAAATAGAACTCCCTTTTTTTTTTTTTTTTTTTATACTGGGGATGGAACTTGGGACTTTGTGCTTGCGGTGCAGGCAGCGGAGCTACTGAGCTAAATCTTCAGCTAAATAGAGCTCTCTTAAGAAGTCAACTTTCATGGAAGAAATAGAGAAATGTTTTGGTAACCCTAAAATGTCAACTGCCATGTCACAAGAGAATTCTACTACTTTTAAAAGAATGTGCTGTGCTGTTATAATGCAATTTAAATTGTTTAAAAGCATTGAAAGACATAAAGCTTTTAAGTTTCATTACATTGATCACAGAACCTTAGAAACATAACACTCTTGCAAATCTGCTCATCACTATTTCTTGAGATAATTGATGCAAAAATCTGGAATAAGTGACTTTCTCTCTTAGCTTCAAACCCAGTTTCATGCTTAGTGGGAAAATACCACAAGCATTATCTCACAGTCAAGGTTAAGATGAGCATATTCACTGTCACAACTTCTTTACTAAACTGTGACATGAACCCCATTAAATTCTGCATGATCATAACTAGAAATGAGTCTTAAAATAAATGACCAAATAGTTGCACACTCTACCAGGAAGGGACTAATACCTTTAATTCATAAAGAGGTTTCTACAAATCAGTGAGAAAACTGATTAATACAACAGACAAATAAGCAAAAGAAAGGACTATTCAGAAAAAGGAGTGTAAAGAACCATAAAACTTATCAATATCATTTATAAGGGAAATGTGAATTAAAACTATACTTGTTGAGTATGTTTTCACTAATCAACATCGATCACTCATCACCATTTATTTTGTTACTGAGAATGTAAACTGGTAGAACTTCTGAATGATAATTTTAGCAAAATCTATCATAATTATAAACAAACTCAGCCTGGCAGTTTCTCTGTTAAAAGTATTCAGATATTTTTGGAAGTTTGCAAAATGTGTAGGATTAGTCCTTGTAGTCCTGGTTCTTAGTGATCAAAAGCAGCCTTGAATATTCATCAGCATGGTATCATAATATACCACAGTGTAACGTTATGAGTGATAGATACATGGACAATAATGAAACATCAGCACAAACAATTGAATAATTGTTGAATGAACAATTTCTGAATCAGTAATATTGACGGTCAAAACTGTGCTACCATTTGATATATGAAAATATATTCATGTGTATGGTTCATAGAGTAGTTTGAACCATCTGTATCTTGTTTAGAAGGAACTTTGGAAGGGGAACTGGGTAGTGAGAAGTCAAAACTGTTCGTGCGTTTTATATATTGAGATCTCCCAAATTAAACTAAAATATAATAGTTAATTTTTAGTTCTTGAGATTTAAGTTAACTGTGTTTTATTAGTGATATTATAACTACTTGACCAGAAGTTGTGGAAATATGCCAGCATCTATTTAAAATTTTTCTCTTTTTCTTTTAGGCTCTCCAGCAGAACTGTCTCCTACTACTCTCTCCCCTGTTAATCATAGCTTGGGTAAGTTGTAAATACTCCCCACTGTTTTAACTATATCGAAAATTATTTTTCATATGAATGAGAAAGGGATATAAATGAAATAAACAAGTAACTATGCAAATAACTTTAATCAGTGCTTTTTAAAAAGATTGAAATATCTGAATATAACTAAGTCTTTTCTGCTGGCACACATGAATGTATGAAACAAATCCTTATTCATTGAAACACATTGTTCATCAAAAATTTTATAACCGACTGTGGATGGAGTTCTGCAGGTATGCTTATATTTCTTGTAACAGTATAAAGTGTGTGTGTATATATATGCAAAACATACATCACATAAATACATGTATCTGGAATATGAGATAATCTCTATGTCTGTGAGATTGAATGTGAATGTATTATGTATATGTGTATATGTAAGTATTTATGTGCTTTATTTTTGACCCTTATTTTACCTTGCTTTCTCATAATTTCTCTTCAGCTTCTACATGTTTGCAATATGTTACACAAAATTATCAGGGTTTTTTTTTTTCATTTCTTTATGACATGTTTTAGTCAAGTAATAGACATGAAGTACATACAATCTTTATTTTCCTGTAAATAGCCTCATGACTATATTCTGTTTCCACTTGCATATTTTATGTTTTATTACTTTCTGGTTCTTATATATGCATGAATTTCCTATGTTTTGTAACTAGGGTAACTCACCTAGAATTTCATGTCAAAATAGACAAAATGCCAAAAAAAAAAAAAGTAATCTGTTACAGCCTTTTATTATGAAATTTTGTTCTGTGGCTAATCTTTTCTCTGGCTTTATTCTACTTTATCCTACTAGATGTTGCCTTTATTATGTACAGTATTTTAGAAATAAACTAAAGCAAGTGGACTTACTCTTGCCTGTGGTTGTTTTGTATTTAAATAGAAACTAAACTAAAACTACTGATGAAACAGTCCAACATAAAGTAACCTCATGAGATGGGGGACATTTGAAAAATTGAAAATCTGATATGATCTGTGGAAACCATTATAGATGTAAGGTCTACTTCCTAAATTGTTGCTAGTGTGTGGTAGCATAGAGCATGTGAAGATGATGGTGTTCAGTCTATTTTCAGCTTGTTGTTCACACGACATTTCTTTTCACTTATTTATTTTTTCAGATTTACAGCCAGTTACTTACTCTGAACCTGCATTTTGGTGTTCAATAGCATATTATGAATTAAATCAGAGGGTTGGAGAGACCTTCCATGCGTCACAACCCTCACTCACTGTAGATGGCTTTACAGATCCATCAAATTCAGAGAGGTTCTGCTTAGGTTTACTCTCCAATGTTAACCGAAATGCTACAGTAGAAATGACAAGAAGACATATAGGTATGTTTTACTTTCCTTATGTGAAAAGCTCTGTACTCATAATGTGGGCATTATGTGGTATACCACATGAAAAGCTTAGATGTAAAAACTCAGCTGTCTCTGCACCAGTTTAAGTGCCACCATGTGTAAGTGCATGGGCCTCATTGCTTTTAATAGATCCTGGTGATTCTTTAATCTGCAAACTCTTTCCTTCAACTTAATCTTTGGCACCCTTGATAACTGGCAAATCCTCCAGTAAATATGTGTTAAAATAACATTAACAAGCTGAGTCTCTGCAACTCATAAAATGGCTGTGTTTCAAATCTTGGGATTATAATTTTTACAAATCATGAACTTTTAAAAGAGTTTATGTCTCCTGACTTTTTCCCAGGAGCTCATATACTAAATCTAATCTGCTAACTGTTAATCTGAGACTAGGTATCTAAAACAAGAACTACCATTTACATAGTTCGAAAATTATAATTCAGTGGACCTCAAAATAGGTCTGGAGATCAGTTGTAGTCCCAGAAACCCTTTCAGCTTGAAATCAGAACTGTTTTCATAATGGTACAAAGATAGTACTTTCAGAAGTATATGGTGGGGTATCCAGAAGCTGTGTGGCATGTGATTTTGCCAAAGATGAAACGTAAATCTGGTAAGATAATCCAGTTCTCTTTCGTGCCAGACAATAAAGAAATTTGCAAAACTGGGATACATTGCCACTCTCCAGATTTTTACTTTGGAAGTAGTTCTTTTTTATAAACATTGTTCACATTAATAAGTAATAAGTTTATTGTTTTTAGTTTTAAATGAATTAACAGATCTTAAAATCTTAATTTTAGCTGGGTGCAGCAGCACACACAGTAATCCAAACTACTCTGGAGGCAGGAAGATTGTTTTAATTTAGTGCTTTCTAGGTTCAGTCCCCAGTACCATATACACACACACAAAACACAGGAAAGGGAAAGAAACTCAGTTTTAAATATCAAATATAGTAAATGTCTATAAATAGAATCCACATATACAAAACCTTTTTGGGGTCGTCAGTATTTTTTTTAGTAGTGAAGTGAAAAAAGTTTAAGAGGCACTAATTAAGCATCACTCTTATCAAGTAACTTCTTTTGCAGTAATTTGCTTCTATTTTCTTTGAATTAACTATCACCTGTGAAAATAATGCTGATTAACCATGAGTGATTTTAATATTATAAAATACAGTGACTAGGAGGTGTATTATTTGGCTTTCTTTGGAAATTCTCTCAAGTCTTGCTTGATGAATTATTACAGGTGAGGAAGGCCTCTGACTATACATAGTTGGGCTATTCTGTGTTTTAATTGGGGTTTTGCATAAAATTTTAACAGTTTCCTTTGCCATATTTACTTCTTTCAACAATATTTTAGATTGTTGTAATTGTGGGTCACTTGTATACTTCCAGTATAGTTTGAAAAATCTACTTGGTTGGACTTAATGTTTTCCTGATAGAAGGGTACATGACTAGGGCTGGGGATTTAGTTCATTGGTGCCGCTGCCTGCCTCGCAAGTGCAAGGTCAAGAGTTCGATCCCCGGTACCAAACAAAACAAAATAAAAAAAACTGAAAATAAAGACAAAAAGGTTCTAATGAGTCAAAAAGAAGAGTACATGATTGATTGTTTTGACAGTGGTACCGTCTTAAGAGAACAGGGTACGGCTTCTTCTGCATTTATCTATTAAATCTGGCTGTTGGTTGTCTTACTAATTTTCTTTTGCTGCATAACAAGCATATCTGCCTTTGTTGAAGTCAGCTGATTTGCTGCCTTAATTACTTCTGAAAAACTCCTTCAGAGCAACACCCAGTGACTGTTAGGTGCTAGCTTAGAATGCTGCCTGCACAGGTATTTTAAGTCCTCATAGCTAATTTTTTAGTGTTTCTTCAGTTTTACTATATTCTCACAGAAGTATTAAAATATCCCAATATAACTTTTTATTACTAATGCTGCTTATTATAGATTTGGTTGCCACCATAATACATGGTTTTTTAACCTCTTAATTGGTTTTATCTTTTTCTTAACCTGAGTGTGATTTTTAAGGAAAGACAGATGAAAATATTTGTCCAGACATTAATTAATTCTTTAAAAATCATCTCAGTTTTTCTTACTAATTTTAAAATAGTATGTAACTTGTGCAAAACTATTTTACTATCTATATACTTTCTTTTACATTGTTTAAATATTTTGATAATCATGTATTTTAAAAATCAAAATCATTGTTTAAAAAACTTTGAAAAATATACATTGTTAATTTCAAATTTAGACTTCGGAAAAGCATAGCTATAACAAGAGTTATGGAAATACTTTATATCATTTTAGAATCCCTCCAAGAAGACTCTCCCAAAGTCACACTGAAATAGTAAGTGTTATAAAACTAATCCCATATGTATTTTGTTTTAGGAAGAGGAGTGCGCTTATATTACATAGGTGGGGAAGTTTTTGCTGAGTGCCTAAGTGATAGTGCAATCTTTGTGCAGAGCCCCAACTGTAATCAGAGATACGGCTGGCACCCTGCAACAGTGTGTAAAATTCCACCAGGTATGGACTCAACAATGTAAATAAACGTAACACATCAACCTGCTTAGTTTTTCTAGTTGCTAATAATTTTAGGAATCAGGAGATAGTTTGCATGCTCATATTCTAAAACCTATAGCCTTTTAAAAATTATTTTTCTGATGATACTGTTTTACACAATTTTTTTACTTTTTCTTAATCCTAGGTTGTAACCTGAAGATCTTTAACAACCAGGAATTTGCTGCTCTTCTGGCTCAGTCTGTTAATCAGGGTTTTGAAGCAGTGTATCAGCTAACTAGAATGTGCACCATAAGAATGAGTTTTGTGAAAGGGTGGGGAGCAGAATACCGGTATGAATACATATTTGGTTCTTAAATTTCTACAATGTAGTTATTTTTTATTCCATTCATTTGCATCTTCTGGAGTTCATTTATGTCTGTTTTCTTTGAAGTTGTGGAGTCAGCAGATCTTTGTGTAAAATAATGCAGTAAAATTGGAGACCTCTAGATTAATTGTGCTGGAGAAGATAATGATTAAAATATGCACAGACATTTTAATATAAAGAAGAGTGTTAAATATCATAAAGTGTGTATTTGGCCCTTCAGTTCATGGAAAGATTCCTGGTAGAGATGGCACATGATCTAGGTCAGTGATGGCGAAACTTTTAGAGCTTTCAATGTTCACAAACAGCCAGCTGTGGCATGCACACCGTAGGTACACCACCACTGATCTAGGTTCTAAATGATGGATAGGATTTCAGTAGATGAGGATGGGTGACATGGGAAATCTGGACAATAGAATAGCAATTTAGTTTGGAGTATAGAATGTCGAGAAAAATAAACTGTAGCAATAAATTGAGACCAACGGAGCAAGTAATCTCCTTTTATCTGCATTTCAGTTTCTTTTACCCACAGTCAACTGATGTTAATTTCCTATCACTTTTAGGTTGCTACGTATGCATGTGTAGCAGAGAATTTTTCAGCCATAGACCTGCAATTGGAAATTGGCTAGAACACACTAAGAATCTTAAGGGTGTAGTGGGCACTGACACCATTGGCTATAGAAAGTAACATTCCTGGAAATACAATTTTAAATTGCATCGGCCCTTGTTTAGAGTTGAAGAGTTGGCAATCAACTGTTCTCATGTTTGAAGGGCTGTTAGTTTGAAGAAGTAAAAGCAGATGTATTGACTTATTCTGTATGATGAAGACAGAACTAAAATCAGGCTGTCACTGAATAATTTGTAATTCCCAAGAAGTAGCTCCTTTTGTTCAAGTACTAAAGGTGTGTATTTTTTTTGAGGGGGGTATTTGTTTTATTAGTCAAAAGCTTGAATAACATTGCTAAAAGGAATGTTTTATATTGGCTCTGTCAGGGAAAGTTTAACCCCAAGTCTTAATAACACTATGGTAAAGGCTTACCCGAGGTAGAAATTCTTATTGTTCTGATATACTTTAAATTTGAGCTGGGCACGGTGGCACAGGTCTGTAATCCTAGCACTTGGAAAGTTGGGGCAGGATTGCTGTTAGTTGGAGTCCAGCCTGAGCTACTCAGTGAGTTCAAGCCTGAACTACATAGCGAGACCTTGTCTCAATAACGAAAATAACAAGAAAAAGTTTGAACCCTGTTTTGTGTAGACTCTTTGGTATTTGAGTGTCTACTGTTCTTTGATTGACTGAGTAGGATGACTGTATGTTGGAGTTTTCTTGGGACAGTCCTTCCTAGTTTACATTTCTCTTCTTGGCTTGATAATGACGCCTATATATTTTCTTTCAAAGGTATCCCACTTATGTGATGGTAAATAATAAATAGTCACCATACTAATTTTAATTTGAAAGGAAAATAATTTTTCAAAATAATAGTTGAGTATCCAAAATTAATATTTAAAATAAATTAGTTTTACATGTACGGCCTTTATGTTTTCAAAAATTCTTAATATATGTACCTTATCACAGCCATCTTTCCCTTTAATTTCATTATTTTCTTGTAATCCTTCCCACAGAAGGCAGACAGTAACAAGTACTCCTTGCTGGATTGAACTTCATCTGAATGGACCTCTACAGTGGTTGGACAAAGTATTAACTCAGATGGGATCCCCTTCAGTGCGCTGCTCAAGCATGTCATAATGCTTCATCACCAATCAAGTCCCATCAAAAGACATAACAACTCTTCTGTCATAGTATTTGTGTATGGTCCCCATGGACTGTTTGCTATCCAAAAATTCCTGAGAGAAAACAGCACTTGAGGTCTCATCAGTTAAAGCACCTTGTGGAATCTGCTTCCTATATTTGAATATTAGATGGGAAAATTAGTGTCTAGAGATGCCCTCCCATAAAGGGAGAAGAGAAGATTTAAAGACTTAATCATGTCTTGGTGGGCGTAAGACTGAATGACCCAAAGGTTTATTAATAACAGTAGTAGTTATGTGTACAGGTAATGTATCATGACCCAGTATCGCAGTATTGTGCTGTTCATACATTTTTAGTTTGCATAAGTGAGGCGTGTGTGCGCACACGCGCACTGCTTCTTGATCTAGGCAAGCCTTTAAGTTACAGTACCTAATCTGTTATTCTCAGTTCTCTGTTATTTTTGTGTCTTTTTAAATATATAATATATATACATCAAGATTTTCAAATTACCATTTAGAAGCAGATTTTCCTTGTAGAAAAACTGATTTTTTCTGCCTTTTACCAAAAATAAACTCTTGGGGGAAGAAAAGTGGATTAACTTTTGAAATCCTTGACCTTAATGTGTTCAGTGGGGCTTAACAGTCATTCTTTTTGTGTTTGTTTACTGCTAAATTTCATTGTAAGAAAACCATATTGAAAACCTTTCTAAGCCTCTTTCTTGATCTCCCTTTTGTTCTGATACCAAAACAGTGCAGCGTGACATTATTGCTGGTAATAAGTGCACTGATACTGCTGGTACCAGTTAAATCTGGGTCCAGTAAAAGTTCATTTGGAGTAAATCCCTTGTCTTACAACCAGATTTCAGCATATACTAATTTACTTGTATGAACTATTCATTTATTGATTTAACCTTCCACCTCATAAAAATGCACAAGTGGCAGTATAATTATTTTCAGGGATGTGCTAGAATTCAGTATATTTATCCTTTTTTAAAGCCAATCTATAAATACAAGTACCCTTTTTAAAAAGATATTTTAAGATATTTCAGCAGCAGATGTGCTCTTTGAGTAGCTTCATTTGACTTAGTTACCAGATTGTATTATGAAACGGACCTTTTGTAACTGTAATTGCTTCTGCAAAATACCTAGAAAAGAGATGCTGAGGTATGATCAGCAGATAAGGGCCATCTGTTTTTAAAGTATGTTATATTCAATTTATAAATTGAATGTTATTTACATAGTTACCAATTCAGAATTTTAAAAATTGGAGAAGCTGTTTAGCAAGTTTTTTTAAGCTTACAATTACATGTCTGAGCTATTCTTAACTTATCCTAGGTATGTGGTTGACCATATTTTATGATGTGCAGTGAGGAGATTCGAGCACCACTGTTGATCATCCATTCTGCAACAAATAATGATAATGTTTAATGTTGACTCACTGCAGTGTAAACATTTCTTCTTGTTTGCATCTCAGTAGAAATGGAAAATAACCACTCCTGATCCTTTTTCGTAAATTTTCACAGTTTTGAAGATAGATACCTTTGGTACTTGTTTTTTGAAACCATATTCACCTGTATGTACAGGTATCATTTTCAATACTGTCAGCATTGGGTTGTTTTTTATTGGATACTCCCCATTTTCCTATATTTGTGTGTATATGTTTGTGTTCATGTAAATTTGGTATAGTAATTTTTTATTCATTCAGCAAATATTTATTGTTCACCTGTTATGTGCCAGGAACTTTCTTAACCTTTGGGTAAAGGTGAACAGGACAGCTATAGCTCCTGCCTCTGCTGAGACAGCAGTTACTCTAACCCTTAATCATCTTATGTGTCTGTGAAGGAGATAAACAGGGTACTATGATAGAGAATAACAAATGGGATGCTTCAGATAGGACATCATCAGAAGGGCCTCTAAGGAAGTGATGCTGAGTTAACACCTGACCTAGAAGGAGCAAGCCATGTGAAGAACAGAGTGAAATAAGCATTCCTGGTGAAGAGAACGGCATCAAGTGCAAAGGCACATTTTAAAGGAAACTCTCTATTAGGTGGTAATGCTTTTCTTTATACAGAAACCTCTCCACAAATCCAAACTTGAAGATCAGAATGGTTCTACAGTTTATAAAATGTTGAAGGTGGCCTTATTTTGTGATAGACTGCTTTGTGTCATTCTCACTAATATATCTTCTTCCTCAAATCTTTGCTACAAAATTTATTTGCACCAGGTCAATACCACTTAATGTGGTATAACTACCCATACTTGTGCAAATTTTCACCAACATAGTAACCTGCTTGCTTCCAGACTTCTGCTGCCCACTAATTATTACTTCTACTGCCCAGATTGTGATTAGAGTAAATGTCCCAAATGTTATCATGATGGGGACTGCTGGAGCTAATCGGTGGAGCCTCTGCACCTCTGTGGATGTTTACATACTTGAGAACGTGTATACTAATGCTGGGGAAAAGTCCTGGGGGCAAAGAACAACTCTGAAAGCAGTAAAAGGTCCAGGCAGTTAACATGTTAAATGAAGCAGTGCCAACAATGGCATTTCAGCAGTGGAGCACCCCTCCACAGTTCAGGTGGGACTTTTCTGTACAGTATGAAACCAGGACCGAACTCTTTGCAAACACTTGTATTGAGCAGCTGTACCTCTTGAGTAGTTAATTTCATCATGGTGATGATTACATTTATGTGAATATGTTTAATGATTGTATTTGTTTTTATGAGATACTGGCTTTTGCATTATATTTTGTCTACTATGGCCTAATTTTTGTTGACTTTTTTCCTTTGAAAGGTGGTTTTTATTCCAAACCATAAAGTCTCTTCTGTTGAATTTCATCTTTATTTAAAATTAGTAACATTATTTAGAACCTATCCTGCACAACAATGTTGTTATTCTCAGTTTAATGACCTGAGAACTCGATGGCTCTGCTGCTGTCCTGGGTCTAAAATGGTTTTCCCAGTGTCTCAAGTGACACCACAGGGTAGGCTTAGGACATGGAGGCTGTTGGAGTTCCCACTGATCTTGGCCCAACCAATGACAGGTTATTTTATTTTATATTGGAGCTGTACATGACATTTCTTTTGAAAGAAGAGTTTCATTGATTTTTTTTTTAAATAAGCTTTGGAAAGTCTTTATAAGTGGATTAGAAATATAACTGGATATAGGCCAATCTTTTAGAATGCCACTAAATTGTGCTTTTTTTCATCCTATTAGAAGATGCTTTCTTGACTGAACCACACCAGTTGTACTGACTGTACATTATTGTATACATTTGGTCAATGAACACTTACTGATGCCTGTTTACCCAGCCACTGTGATAGATGTTGAGTAATAAAAAGATAACTAGCTTGGTCCTAGCCCTCAAGTAGGGCTTAGTCCCCTGGGGGGTTACTGTTGCTCTCAGGACCTGTCACTTTGCCGCCAGAAGGATATCTGCCTAATTTTTCTTGAAGGCTACAGATTCTAAAGGCTAAAGATCTGTACTCTTACTCTGTATTCTAAGTATATTTTTGCAGATTATTTAATATCTAGTTATATTTTTTACCTTAAACCATATACAGTTTTGTTTGATTCATCTGTCTTAAGATTGTCAGATTTTCCCTTGTTAAAATTATTTTAATTTCACTTTATTTGTGCCTTCGTTGTCAGTTGCATCAAGACTAAGACTTTGAACGTGAAAACCAGTCTAGTCTCTTGCTAGTTGAAATCACAGAAAAGCATATACCCAGTTGGTTTCTCTACCTCTTCTAAAAACTGCCCATATATACCTTTAAAATCTATCTTTCTTTAAATTACTAAGTACTTTGAGCATTTATTCTGTTAGGCACCCTCTTGGTCCGAGGGTGGGATGGGTTTATGGTGGGATGTAAAGTAACAAAAGACAATCTTCTCTGTACTTAAAAATCCCTTTATGTGCAGTCTTTGCTTTAAAAGCTGAACATTCCATTTGCCCCTAGTCATGCTATCTCCTCAACTATCTTTTTAGATAATTCAGTCTTTGGACATGAGCAAGCGAGATCTTTCCTTTTATTATCAACTGAAGCATTGATAGTTAATTATCACCCATGTTTTTTTCTTTCATGTGCTTTACTAAATCTTTCATATTCCTCAACTGGATTTTATTCTTCCTCTCATGCTAACATGTATCTATATGGTACTTGCTGATTGCCTTCTCCCCTGTCAATCATACTTTATCTGCATACATCAAAATATGCCTCTCCTTTGAACTTTAGTATTACCCATAAAGGAAGGTGCTTTTTATATCCCAGGTCCTCATTTCTTCACCAGAGAGGTTGATATTGTTCAAATTGGCTTGTTTCATTAATCTTACAAGTATCTCTGAAATTCTCTGCAGTTTGTTGTCTTTGTGACTGGCAAGTGGCACATTATCAGATCTATGTAAGTTATATTTAAGATTATGAACTTTGTGACAGTTGGAGCCAGTGTTTTCTCTGTAATACTAGCCTTATTTTATTATGGGGCATATTTGATTTTTGTATTTAGTACAATCAGGATGAAAATGGTATGCAGTCTCGAGATAGTGTCAGAATCCTGCTATTGAGTTCCATTTCTATTTTTCTTTTCAGATTTTCATGAATATTTTGTTTGTTCAGACTACCTTTTGTGTGGTGATTGAGGGACAAATTATCTTTTGGAGTAGAATTCCTGTGTTTTGAGCCTCACAACCAGGAAATGTGAGCTATATAAGATAAGCTCGTGATAGCCTTTATGATAAGAACTTGTCTCATATGTTCATGCAGTTTCTTAAGTTAGGAACTGTTTTATCTTTGATACTGTAGCTAACTTTATATATAGCAGAACTGCCTCAAACTTTTTAGCAGGAAATATAGTATATTAAATATGTGTATAAGTTTAAATACACATATATACTCATAAAACCATGTCATTTTAGGAATGGTAAATCTATTGTTTAAATCTCAGATCTCAATAAAATATTTTTAATTTGCTTGCCGATATTTTCCTTTCATAGACCATCAGTGTAATTTTTAAAAAGTTCTACCAGAGGCATAATTTGGCACCAGTTAATATGCCATTTTTAGGCAGCTTGACAAGAATCACAAGTGGAATTCATTAAAATCAGGTAAAATTCTGGCATATACCCCTTCATTAAATTATTATACATCCAATACAAAGGCCTCTAGAACGTACCAACGTAGGGTTAACTCTTAAAAAATGCTAGATTGTGCTTTGCTTAGGAGGTCCCTCTCTGTCCCCAAGTAAGATAGATTGCTGCTTCACATACCTAGAAAGATCACATTCTCCTGTATCTGGAAATAGCTTGAAGGTGATGCAGACCTCATTTTCTTAGCTGGGCTCAATGGAAATGGTTTTTCCAAAGTTCCTTGGGCCATCCATCCATGACCCACAGGGGACCTGGCCAGAGTACTTTAACTTAATGTCAGTATTATTTGGCTTGCTACTGTAAGGACCATAATGGACCCAAAATTTCACTAATGCTTAAGATGTAAGGATCCCTTGGAAGAATAATGCCACTGGTATTTTAGGTAAGAATTGATTAACTCTACCCAGGGGACTGTCAAATTTTAAAAAAAATTTTGAAGAAAAATGGCTTTCTCCAACCCTCCAACAAAATAAGACACTCATCTAAAATTTCTAGTTTATTTTGGGGGATGGGAATTAAGGATTTGCTTCCTATTTCTAATTAAAAATAATATATTGAACAATGAAATTCATAATATATTGATTTAAGACTAAAGTTTTAGAAATATAAAAATACGTAAATATTATGTATTTCCCATTTTATGATTGACTGTTCTTTCCCTGTGGCTTCAAAGTTCTTGGCTATTTTACATAGTTAGTCACTGGGTAACTTGCTACATTTTTAGTTCTATATTGAGTTCTGCCCTTTACAATGCTATAGCATAAAGTTTGTTCTTAGCATTTTTCTGTAGGAATAGAAGTCTTGCTACAGTCTCTGTTCTTGCAGTGAAATTTTCCTTTTTTCATAAAGTCCCTAAGAAACTATGTTTGCAGCTTTCATTATGCACATTTGCGGATTGTTGAAGCTGAAAAGATGTGGTGAGAAAGGATAGGGCCCTTTTCTGGTGAATATGTAGCCTTGCCTTAAGAATGTAGTCACTTGTTGGTTTATATAACTGATATACACAGATTAATTTAAATCAGGAGAAAAATTATATATGTAGCAATTAGGTAACATGCATGAGTTTTTAATTAAAAATAACTATTTTTTTGGCAAAATGCAGAACCCAAATTGGGCATTTCTTAAACCACTTTTACCTCAGGCTTCATTTTTGCTTTTATGACCCTGACTTTTAAGGCAAACGTATTTGTACATTTTTATTAGTGATAGTGATGCTATGGCACTGAACATTTATATAAGAGTAAAACAAGTAAATCTGTAGAGATTAAGATGAAAGCAGTTCTGCAGTCATTGAACTAGATCACATCATTGTAGGCAAAAATGTTCATATCTGAGAATATTTTTGCCATTCTTTCCCCAAGGCCAGCCCTTCTGTTGGAGCACAGTTAAAAGTAATTCTGGGCCTTTGTAAATATCTCCATTTGGCAGTCATCCTTTCAGTATATGAAGCAAGAATGTGGGCAATAGCTGGCATTGAATGTTTCCACCTAAAAAAAGAATATGAAAAGACATACAAAACTGGCTTATTCATTTAGCTCTGCAAATCTTAAAAGCATACAGTAAAATACTATATAAACCAATAAAGCCAGAAGAACCTTTGGAGGTTTTGTCTGAAAGATTTCAAGAGTGACCTTTGATACATTGCTCACTAAATTTGTGTGGTTGCTCACAAATATTCTTAATGCCTTTAAATATGATACTTTGGGACATCTTAGCCTTTTAGCAAGTTTGGAGGAACTGACCATTAACAAGTGAGCTAAAAACGTTTTGGACGCTGATGTTCCTTAAAAGTAGTCTTAGGCTCTTGGAAAGTCTTTTCTCTAGCCATGCTGAGAGATGAGTGTCCTTAGGAAGACTTGCTCCCCTAGTGAACCTGGGACTATGAGGTTTCTTGGTTGCAGGACTCAGCTGCTAGACCCAGGTGAGTCCTAGACACCCAGGAAGAGTTCACTGCTGTAGGTATTCTTGCAGTTAACTCTCACTATGTGACGTCATTGTTGCTCCTGCATTCAGCTGCCTCAGGGTGGTTAGCTTTTCTAATACTAGGATAGGTTTCCTCCAATCACCTATACTATGAATGGAACATGAGGCTTATAATAGCTAAAAACATCAACATAGGTAAGACTAACATTTAGTGACCCAGGAAAGGTAACTGGTTTAATGGGAACAGAGAAGAGGCAACTAGATAAGTTCTTAGGCTCTGTGTATATATATATATATATATATATATAAGTACAAATCATGTGTCCTTACATGGTTAAATTTAATGTGAAATGTAAATTTTTCACAGTAAAAAATTGAGTATGGTTGTGAATTTCTTCTCTCGAGAAAATATGGCCTTTGATGGCTCTCTCTGGCCTTTACTACATTTCTCTGTCCTTTTCAAGAAGATAGAATATGTTATATTTGTTCTGGTGACTGTTATATTGAGATTCTTAAATGCAGCCAATAATACGTGAAGGAATTGGGTATTCTGATAGAGACTGAACTACTGTATTTGTTCTCAAGTCTTATGTCCTACTCCTAAGGTGCTCACCAGCTAGAACACCAAGCATGTGAGCTGAGGCTTTCCTAAAGCAGCATCAACTTTGTAATGCAATATGACGGATGTGCACTCTGTTCTTGTTCCCTCTGGTAGTCCTCAGTGGCTGCATCCTCTGCGCACTGTGATGGAGATGTTAAATGTATTTTATGTAAGCTTTCCTCCTTTGTCAGAAAAATGATGTGTTTTTTGTTTTTGTTTTTTTAACAATGAGCTGGGGCTTTATTACAGTTGGTTTTCAAGTTAAAATTGTGAAATACTGGTTTTCTTCCCCCACCTACACCAAATATTTTAGTCTATTTAAAGTATTAAAAAAAATAGTTCTGCTTAAGAAAACATTGCTTAAATGTCCTGTGATTTCTGGTCGATTTTTGTATATTTGTGTGTATCTGTATGTGCTTTCACTTTTTACCTTGTTTGCTCTCTACCTGTGTTACAGTACTGTCACCATTGAAAGGTGGACGATTTTCCTAGCATTAAAAAAAGCCATTTGAGTTGTTTACCATGTTATTATGGGACTGATTTTTAATTGCTTTTGATTTAAATTGGTCTCTTTCTTTTCAGAAGGGATTACATTTTGGTGTCTACTGCCTAAATTCTATAGGTACCCCCCAAAAAGGAAAAAAAAAAAATGTGTGAATATCACACATGTGGTATGATCTTAAAAGGTTATCTTTACTTTTTAAATTGATGTTATTTAAAAAAAAGACTCATCCTTATATCAGACAAATGGCTACTGCTTATTTAATACACTGCACAGTGCTGGTTATGCATTTTAGTTTATTTCATAGCTTGCTTATACCAAATTAATAACAGGTAAGAACAGTGTTGTAAACAAAAACAAATTAGGTGAAATTCAAGTTTACTCTCAAAAAACACTTAGCAAAAAAGCAAGTTCTATGTTTTTAAAGCTCCCACTGAAAAATACTAGACAAGACATAATTTCATAAGTTATATTGTTATCATGAGATAATTGTTAATCTTGAGAAAATTTTTATATCTACGTTTGTGTCTTGGAAGAGCTCAGTTTTGTGGAGTAATCAGTCATTTTCTGTAAAACTGCTCCTTCAAGCTGTTTTATTGCTTTAGGTTGAAACAAAAAGGGGACCTCAGAAGATGAAATGCACTGACCTATATTGGTGTTAAACAGCCCAGGGACTAGCATAGTTTTATCAACAATTTTTTATTGGGATAAAACCTAAATAGGTTTACTTACTAAAATTGCTGCAAGACACAACAATCTAAAAAGCACTTTTCAACCTTGAACTGCAACATCCCTTCAGTTGGCCAATGTGTAGAGGAGATCTTTCTGGTTTCCACCTCAGCCAGGCACACTTGCATCTGACTAGCCTGTTGTAGGGACACTGGTTATCTGTCCCAGGAGAAATGTCATTCTACATGCTCATCAGATGGCTGACAAGGAAGACAACGTGTTAAGGTGTTCATTTGGGCTCTCCCCACACTTGGCATATCTTTTGTCCGGATATTGGCTACCAAACTGGTGCAATTCAGTGCAATCTATTTAAATACGAAGCATGCCCAAAAGCTAGAGTAAAAACTGTTGATTTGCACTTATCATACTTCCACCATGCAGTTGTCCAGCTTTCCTTTTTACAGACCTGTCCTTTTCATCAAAACATGCAATGAAATCAAACTACAAATTAGAAATCCACAAAGGAATAAAAACCGGATTTTGTACATAACAAAAATCTGCATTGAAAAGGTATAGAACTAAGTATAAAATCAGTTTAACTGATGAAGAATTTTAGATATATCTTTAAAAAATTTTACTGGTACATTTTAGGTATACAGTATGACATTCATCATTGGAAATTTGCACCTTTACATAATCTCCCTTGGTTCTTATTTTTTCCGCCTTCCCCTGCCCTCCCTTCAAACCTCCCTATTTACAAAGACTTTCCATTTTTTCATTTTCTCATATTCCATTCCCTTCTTTCCCCTGCCCCTCACACTTCCCTTCCCCTTTGCCCCTTTTCTTCCTATTTCACATTATCTATTATACCTTTTAGTCCTATTTACACTTGTTTCTCACACTAGAGAAACTATTCAGTATGTACACGTGTGTCCTATTTATTTCACTTAAGAGTATGGCCTCAATGTGCATCCATTTAGCTATAAATGTCTCTAATTTCACATTTTTTATGGCTGAGTAGTATTCCATTTTATAAAAAAACAGGAGACAAGGTCTCACTTTATAGTTTAGGCCAGCTTCAAACATGTAGTAGTTCTCGTGTGTCTGCCTCCCAAGTGCTGAAATTACAAGCATGCAGTATCATGCCCAGTTTATTATAATTATATTCTTGACAACCACATTAATAGAAGGCAAAAACATTGATTCAGATGGAAAAGTAACAAGTTCAAAGTAACAGTAGGCCACGCATGCAGCCTAGGAAGCTACACTACAATAGAATATGTTACTGTACTCCAAGCTACATGACCTTATTGGTTATAGCATAAATGGAATTTAAGATAATATGCCAGATCATTCTACCTCTTTTTTTAAATGCTGTGTAAAAGTAAGATTACTGTGAAAGTCACTTTAAAAGTACTTTAGGGAAGAGAGGTTATTGCAGAGGAGGGAAAAGATATTTCTAAACAGTGTAGTCCAGGAAGAACACAGACAAAATATACTGTATGTGCAGTGTTCAACCATGGACTCAGTTTGGAGGGATGGAGAAGCTTTAGAAGCAGATCAAAAAGTGAATACTGTTGTTACTTGTCTGAACATGCATGAAAATTGGACATTACTGAGCTGCTCCATTTATGGTAGGCAGAAATATTTGACAGCCACAAACTAAGTAGATGGTACTGTGAAGCCCACATCTGAAAGCTTAGGTAGCTGGTAGGTAAAAGCGGTATGCCTGTACTTTCATAACATACGATGAGATCATTCTATGGAGTAGTCAGTTGACAGCAGTAGTTTTTAAGAATGGCAGTCATGACCAGGAAAGGGAAGGTTACAAGGGAGGGGGTGGTGAGAAAATTGCTCCATTAGTAGACACTGTGTGTGTGTATACACCACAACTTACTTTTTTACTCATTTATGTAGCTGCAGTTTGTTAATCTAGAGAACCCAGAGCATTGTAGCAGATGTTTGTATATAGATTTTTCTGATGTATCAAGTCATCAGAGACCTTAACCACTGCCTAACAGCAATTCTGTAGGGAGACCACCCATCCTGAGCCTAAGCTAGAAATTCATTTACTCTGATTTTAAATCTTAAGATTATTTTTGTGAGAGATCTTATCTACATTGGCTGGTTATTGACACTGCACACTAAGTGCTATGTAAACTTAAGATTTTAATACAAAAAATGACCCACTTTTACATGGTCATTTGCAGTTTAAAAGTATGCTTTGGCTGCAGTGAGGGAAAAAAATGAAGACAAGTAAACCTAGTTTGCCATCTGGAATGAAAATATTTTATAGGTACTTCTTTGTTGCCCTTTTACACTGAAAAAGTGGATTACTGTAGTGCCTTTGTTTTACCCAAGAACCACAAGCTACTTCACTCCAACTTTTCAAGCAAGATCTTGAATAATAGCCTGTAGTATCCCCACATTTTAAGAACATACTTAGTCAATCACAAACACATTTTCTAAGGAATTGAATTTTATAGAGATAATTGAATTATTTCATCTGTAACAGAATTAGCGGCCTGCAAAGCACTGTGGTTTCTTACATAAAGGAAGTAAGAGGCAAGGGAAAATATAATATTTAAATTCCAAAATTAAAACCACTGGCAAAAAACGTTAACACTCCAAGCATTTAATCTTTAAAGCATTATCTTCTTATCTATCATTCCAGTTCCCAGATACTTAAAATAAGAATCAAATATAAGTTAATAAAGTCAAGCTAGACTTGGAATTTATACTCACAATTTTCATAGTCAGTGATTAGTTGGGAATATTGAACATAAAATCCTTTAAACTGGGAAATGGCAGGTCTATATGACTTAAGTCTGGTTGTCTGGATATTTCTCAGCAGGGAATATAGCAATATCTTAAAAGCTAAACAATGCTAGCAATGGAATGCTTGAAGAAAACAGTGCTATAATGATCAAATACTTCAACTATCTTGGGTAATGGAATAAAAACTCAATTGCCTTTGAACAAATTTTTGTAGCCTTTAGTGATTTGGGCAGAATAACATTCTGCTGGTTTTAAGCCTTGGTTATCATTTCTGATGTAATGGAAAATACAGTTGGACTTAGAATCAAAGGTCTGGGGTTTGGACCCAGAATGTGCCAAATTACGTGTCTTTAGATAAACCATTTCATCACTCTGCCTCAAAGTCCCTTATTTCCTTAAATTCCCCCAAATTGGGAAGTTAATCTTCAGAGTGATTAAGAGGCTGAAGTGAGAACACTTGCAAGAGCCCTTAGTACAAAGTACGAGCCCCATATTAGATGGCTGAATCTGCAGTCTGCAAAATACAGAATGGTAACTGAAGGTGTTTACTAACAATCCTCTGACAAAAGTTGCAAAAGATGTCACTCAGAAGTGTCAAAACCTACTGGGACAGTTACCTATTGCCACAAGAGTAATGCATAGCAACCACAAAATCCCAGTGGCACTGTTTATTGTGCAGAATAAACGTTTTCTTTATGAGGTAGGTCAATCATGCAACTGGATGTTTCTAGGTAGCTCTCTTTCCTGGCTTCCTGGGAAGTTAGCCTGAACCATTTTTCACATGCCTTTTGTCCTACATAGGGTAGCAGCGACAGAGCCCACTCAAGTCCCTTTGAAGTCAGCATGTTTTACACTGACCAGCAATCATTAGAAGTAAACGACATGGCTAGGCAGAGTGGAAAGCACTACTGAGTGCTTAAGCAAAGGGAGAGGTCATAAGAAAAGTGAAGGTTGGTGTACTAGGAGAATCTCTGCCCTGTCCTTGCTTTTGAGTTGACCAGATGCTTTAGTCATTGCCACCAATGAGGAAGATGGGAAAAAACTGAAGTGGTCTCATGCTGGGTCTCAGCAAAGCAGCTCTTTGGTTCAAAGTATTTTCAATTCATAGAGCATTATGTAGATGCCTATTATTTAACATACCCCCAGGAAGGGGAGTCAAAGCAGTGTGTGTTCTCTGTAAAGGTCTATCATTGCAGTTGTTCCTGACCATTTTCGTGACAATGGGAGCTCACACCCTCTGTCTTCTGAGTTTGGCCTCTAGCCAAGATCCAGGAATCATTCAGAGAAATATTTTCATGATGAATGCATGAACACACTAATGCCACTTCTAAAACCTTTCTGGGATTTCTTGAGTGCAAAGATGCCATCTACCTGGTATCCTTCCTGCTGGCCACTTTCAGAAGCATGTAGAGCTTTAGGAAGCTTTACTGATAATGCTTTAGTAATGATTTGATTTGTCAAGGTATTTTTGACTGACACTGAAAGTTTTTATAGAGCCACAGTTATTTGTTTCTATAGTACCCGTATCAAAAACTGCCTGGAGAGTGAAGCTTGTGTTATCGAAGAGGTTAGTAAGAGATCCTTTTGGAGAGAATATGCAGGCACTCAGTTACACTAGAATGTAGTCAACATCAGCCTCAATTCCATGTACAGTGCCCCTTTACCAACTCCAGCAGGCTGGCTGCATTTCTTGGATATATGTTTAGATGGGCTTCCCTGCTCCACATTTGTTCTGCACAGCCCCGTAGCTTCCTTTGACAGTTTCTTTAAAGACCCAAAAATATTCTGTGATCTTTTATTGGCAGCCTGTGGGTGAGACTTTAACTTTTTTTTCTGGTTCCAAACTTTCTAATATGCCTATTATTTTTGTAAAATACAAAAGCACCATAAAACAAAAAACACCTAAATTTTAACAGCCAAAGAACAGTTATTTGGTGCATGTTTTTTCCAGTTTCTTTTTGGTCCTGGGGATCAAACTCAGGACCTTGTGCCTGCAAGGCAGATGTGGTGCCGCTGAGCTAAATGTTTTTTCCAGTTTCTTTTTGGTCCTGGGGATCAAACTCAGGACCTTGTGCCTGCAAGGCAGATGTGGTGCCACTGAGCTAAATCTCCAGCCCTATTTTTTCTAGTTTTTACTTAGAATCCATATGTGTAGTCAACAGGAAATGTTTGAAGCTTTTCTTACAACACACTCAGCTAGGGAAATTACAAACAATAATAATCTAAAATGCAAGAAGCCAATCACCAAGTCATAGTGGACTTGCAAAAATGTAATTTTTAAACAAGCTTTTGAGGACCACAAAAGAGCTGGGTGTTCTATTTGGAATTGGTGTTTGAAATACAAGAATTTTAGGCATACTTTTCATGATTTGTTTTTTAAATACCCTCAAGTAAATACACTGTATTTGGAACTAAATGTTTTGTCATGTTATGTGGCACAAAATAAAATTATATAGTGAACCAAAGAATTTGATCTGCTAGCATGAAGTGTTCTGTTATAATGAACATAGTTCATTGGATATGTATAGTGTTAAACATGCTAAGTTAATCTATTAGTAATATTATATTAAAACATTTGTGACTATTTCCTTGCTAATGTTTTGATAAGTTGTTTAGACAGTTATTCCAGAGTCTTTAAATTTTCAAATTATAAATGTATTCAAAATATTTTTATGGTGGTCATTTTATATTTTTGGTATCTTCTAAAGTTACACAATTATATAAGAACTATTTCTCCTAAAAACTTTTGAACAATACATAGGTACAGTTAAAAAAAGAAATTCCCTTCCATCTCAACCAATTTTCACTGCCAGCCCTGGAGAAAATCTGTTAGTACTGTTGTCTTTACTAAATATGGTATGAAAGCTAAAATTTTCAAGGAAAGCTGATCTAATCTCCAGGCTCTAAGAGACTGGTGGTGGGGTATGCCTTTACTTTTGATTAGGTGACTACTCTTCTGACCCTAGTGTGACTCCAAAACTTTCATCCTTGAGCTCCTCTCTCAAGACAATTCCTTACCCCAGTGGCCAAGGAAAGGTTTCCTGTGCCCTGGAGTGCTCAGTAGTTCTGGCAGTCCTCTCAGACTACATCAATTGCTCTGCCATTTTCAATTCTCAGTCACCACTGATCCCTTCCTACAGCCATGTAGGCGAGGTAACTCCCTCTTTATAAGACAAGAGGAAAAATCGGGGAACTTTTTTGTAGCCCCTGTCACTACTTTCCATCTCTGCTGTTCACAACCAAGGATGTAGACCTGTTCTTAACAACCATGTCGCCTTTTGGTGCCACGCCCCCCCCACTACTGTCACTTCTCCACCTGCTACAGTTGCCTTTGGGTGTTTACTTGTCCTGATTTAGAAGAAGTGTCACCCAAGGCTAACTGGAGTCCCAAGGAGAGCTTTTAAAATGCAGATTTCCTAGTCTCAACTGTGGGCTTCTAATTTAGCAGATCTGAACTTGGAGTGCAGGGTTCTACATTTTCAGAAAGCCTGGAGTGATGACCAACCAGGACTTAAACCGCTGCTGGGGACCACATCCCCTGTGGCCTTCCCAACCATGACCATCGTATTCTTCCCTCTTCCCACCTCTCATTAAACTCAGGCCGTGCAAAAGAAAGTTGCAGTTTCTTCTTGCATCCTATTAATTTGAAATTCCTCATGAATCCCATCTGGCTTTGGAGGGTGTGGGAAGTGGTACATGACCTTAAACTTGCCAGTCAAAACTAATGTTCTCCTCTGGTCCAGGCTTAAAACTGCGTCTTTGAATAAATATTCCATATTTTTAAGCTTCCTCCTATTTTTCGGCCCAAGGTGGCATCTAGTGGATTTAGGTAGGGGTGGGGTCATCTTGAGAGCCTTGGAAGCAGGTTTTCTAATGCACATGCTCAGGTCCTTGACAGTTCTGCTCCTTCAGCATCTCCCTGCTGTCTCTATTGGACATCACTGTTCTGGCTGAATTTGCTTGTTGATGTATGTGGACCACTGGCTTTTGTTCACATGGTGGCATGACTTGCTGCTGCCCACAACTCTGCCATTGCCTTTGGTCTCAAGGTCTTCCTCTAACAGCCTCCGTTTTCCAACTTTAACACTGTAAATTGCTTAGGATTTGGTGGGTCGGAAGGGAGGATGTTGGAACTTTGGGATATCCTGAACATCTTGTTCAAGCTTTGAGAAGTTCTCACCTCTGCACTAATGCTGAGCCAGTGCTTCCATTGCAGTGTTGGGTGTGTCCCTAAAACATATTAGGCATCTTAGCAGCTTACAGCCTTCCCCCAGCTATGCCTAAGCAAGTAGTTCACTAACCCTGATGCTTTAAAACTCTCACATTCCTGCCCTGCACTTGCTGCCTATTTCTAACCTGGGCAATTTCTGTTTAGTTCTCCCTACTTCTCTACACAAATTCATTCATGCACAAATGCACCAGGCTTGACCCTGACAGTGAGGAAGGGTACAATTACAGTTGTTTTTATTCCTTTCCTAAACATTCTCTTTCCCCTCATCGGAGTCATTCCATTTCCTCCCTGATATGCTTTTTTGGAATCACATCCTGAGTTTCTGCCATCTTTGGTTTAGAGTAAAACTTAAGTTTAATCATCAATGCTTTGCTTTTGCTATGTGAATGGAGCTCTTAGAATTTAGAACAACTTTTTTGTTCCCAACGAAGCCGAACTTTAAAAGCTATAGGCTGGAGATGTATTTAGAGGTAGAATGCTTGCCTAGCATGTGTGAGGCCCTGGGTTTGATCACTAGCACCACAAAATTTACCTATCTTCCTAGAGATGCCAAAGACTAATCAAACAAAACAATGAAAGACTCAGTAGGTCACATCTGAGTAGTGGTTGTGTTATATCTCTAGTATACACCCTCTCCTTCCCTGTGACTATGAGGTGCGTGGCTTCAATTTATTGGAAAGGTGGCTTGGAGGCATTTACAAGGAAAATGAAATCTTCAGTATTGTCAAAATATTGATCCAACCCCAGATATACTTGTCACAGACTTGCTTTTTCTGCCTCCAGTGCCTTTTCCTGTTATAGTTCTCAGGACCTTGAATCCTTTTCCTGATTGCTTGACATAGCACTGTTCATTTCCCAAAGCCCAATTCAGATTTCACCTGTATCATTTAACCTTTGCCATTCTCCCCAGCTTTCATTGCCCCTTCTTAGCACTCCTCTGGTCATTTTTTTAAACACTGGTGAGAGAGCATTCATCATAATCATGACTAGGCATCCTTTACTCCCTTGCTGTGAGTTCCTTCATACTTTGGAAAGCTCTCTGGTCTTTGCATTTCAAATATACCCATCTTCTAAATGCAGTATAAATTTGATCTCTGTAAAGTAAAATTTACTCCCTTCCTGTTGCAGTAGATGGCACCAGTACTTGTATGTTCATGGAATACACATGTTCTTGTTCATGCACAAGAACATCTGGGTGGGTTAGAGGGGACCTGGGGAGACAGTGCTAGATTCAAGGAAGAAACCTTGGCATAGTGAGCTCCTGTAATGCATGATGGCTTCCTAAGAGTGTGGCCCTCAAGACAAGTGCTTTAGATCTGATCAGCACCACTTAGGTTATAAGCCCTTTGAGGACAGATAGACTCATTTCCCCGCAACTTTTTAATATGTGTTACATTTTTATATCTGCTTCAACACTTCCACCAGGGTCTTTTACATAATAGGAATGCAAGAGTTTGCTTCTTGATCTGTGGACAGGTGCTCAAAAGACCTAGCTTGATTGACTCTTGGCATGACTTCCTTTCTTGAGAACTCATTTATTTTTCAGTCGTTTTCCTCAAAATGCTTGATATGCTTTCCTCCAACCTTACCCCTCTCCTTTTTCCATAGGATTCCATCTTGATCTGTGGCTATCATTTTTCTCTATTATGATCAAAGGTTTGACAAACCTAGAAATGTGTGTCTGTTTGGAGAGAAGGTGAGGTGAATGAAGACATGGAAATGGGGTCAGTCAAGCCCATGAAAGTACAATGGTTGGTTCTGAAGCACTGCGATAGATTTGAGAGATAGCTTCAGAGCAGCTTTGGCCTTGACTGTGGTTGTGGAAGGCCATAAGTTTTAAGGTTCTGACCCTGTCCCTGCAAGCCAAGCAGACAGCAACTAGGTCTTGCCTTGTTTGCTGCACATTTCAAGACAGTGGCTAGAAGTCAGATTGGCCTGAGTTGAAACTATAGTTACTGCAGTTGTAAAGATAGCCCATGGCACTCTATAATTTGTAGTATGGTAGTGGTCACTCTAACAGAAAAACCTCTAGGTCAGTAATTACTGTCTTTAGAGAACAAGACAAGCATGGAAGTTGTTATGGCATGAGAAAAATATTATTTGCATCCCACAATGTAAGAAAGAAAGAAGATGCTGGATTCAGAAAATCGTGCAAGAGTGTGAGAATTCAGCCAATGCTATTTTATTTACATTTCTAAATCAAATACATTAGTTGATCAATTAGCCTTTGTAGCACCCAGTAGGCACTATAAGAAAAAGACTATTGGAAGGACTGTGACCCATGTTGAGTATAACACACTGTAGAATCAGAGGATGGGAAGCATGGCCAGTGGCACAGAGACCGGGTGGGAGTGGGGTTGGGGAGCAATTCAAAGTGGCCAAGGTGGGCAGAGAGGGTGAGTAACATTTAGCTTTGAGAACATAGCCTGAGTGGAGGCACAGTGGGGATGGTGAGCTGGGGACTGGGTGAAGCAAGACAGGAAGGTAGGAAAGAGGGAGAAGAGACAAGGAAAAAGCCCAAGTGGTTCTGGAACAGGGAATGACTTGGCTGATGAACACTTAGTTTATTCTCACATATGTACAAGGTGGAACTACTTAGTTCTAAAGATTCCTGGGTTAGGTGATTTCTCTCCAGGATGAGAAGCCATCCTACAAGACCTGTTTACCTGGATTGTGGTATTTTCCAGGGCTCCTCTGTCATTGTGCTCACATTAGCTGGTCTGGGCAGGCAGGATAGCAGAAGCCCTCTGACTTCATGTCTGAAAAGATCCGTGCTTCAGGTATATAATTATCAGCATTTATTAGATCATATCAACTCTCTTTGGGATAGCTTTTGGCAGATGCATTTAGATCATACTTAGTCTTTTTGAAAGATTTCCTCAGAAAGTCCACCCAATTCCATATCCAAGTATATCTCAGAGCATGAGTCAAAAGGAAGTGGGTAGTGTGTTCTTTTTGGTTGGAGAATTAAAAAGAAATCTCCACTCAAGAAACAGGTATGTGATGGGGAAAAAAATGATATCTCTCTACAGCTTAATCATCAGGCAAAAAGAGGGGCAGGTAAGTGCTCCTTGATGGACAAAGCTTGCAAGATTTAAAGAGAACTATAGACAGACAGGGCTGAACATTGGCTGTCATCCAACAAAGCTCTTTAAAGATTGGAGTCACTGCTCTGTTCTCTAGCTCTGACCTGGAGGGAAGAGGAGTCTGGGAGTCCTGGCACACACTAAAGAATGCTTAATTGTCTTTCTGGTTCTGGGTCCTCCTTAGGCTCTGAGAAGGAGATGTGGGAGGAGGGTAGGCCATTCCTCCCAAGTGTGCACATCTAGACTGGCTAGGCTACTTTCCAATGCCCCTGTGGGTTTTCTTAACTTCCACCTGGCTCATTTTCCAGCCTTTAGGGATGTGGGATGCCACCCACCTCTCACCTCATCCTGCTTGCTTCTGGCCTGAAAAGCTGACAATCCTTTACTATCCTCAACTAACATCTACCATGGGTTTTAAGGAACTAAATAAAGAAAAGATGTGGGTGGCTGGAGAAACTAGAGTACTGAAGGTCTGACCCCAAAATACAGAGACTGCCTGTTTCTATAGCAGCACAGTTGACCTGCATCTTTACACAGATGCCTGCTTGCTCTAGTGATGCTGTTGTTGAGAGCATTGCTGAAGACCCACTGTGGGCACCTTTAGTTCTTCACTAGGTCAGTGGAAAGACTGCTGGAAACAGCCACAAATTACTCAGCTGATTACCATATAAGGTGCTGTTTGGTGTTGGGAATAAAGGTGGAAATGAAGCAATGAGACTGTGTGTGTGTTTATGTGTTTCATAAATTAACTCTGATATCAGTTTCCACAGAGAAGTCTAGAAATATTTTGAGTGCAGAAAGGCTCACTGAGATAAGTAGGTGGTCTTAGACATAGCCAATGTGTCAGGTACCATGTTAAGAGACATTAAGATTTATAGACATTGCTTCAGTCTGAGCTCCTGCTCTTTGTACCAATGGACCAGACCAACAAGGGATCACTCATAATAAGGTCCCACATCACCAAACTGAAATTAATTTGTTTATCTGACCCAAGAAATTGTAGAGACTGTCATGGTGTTGTACAGCAGAGGAGGAATCAGTGTCAATATGGTTCCTAGTATTTTTGAATAGAAAAGAAGCTCTTTGGGCTGGTGACTTCAGGTAAATATTAGGTTCTCTTCCTGGGCTGTAGCTGATAAAAGGGAAACACCAGGAACAACAGACAATGATTGCAAAAGTGCTTCACAAACTACAAAATGGCATAAAATTTCAGAGAATGAAAAATGTTCATTCATCTTTCCAGATGGAGCCATCTTGAGGGTTATTATTCTGGGATATGCTCTAAGACAGGTTTATTCAAGACAAATCAGAGGTACAAGTTATTTGAGGCAGCTCACCTCAGAGGTGTACAGACTAGATGGAAATGTTGCCTTAATGTACCACATTTGGTGCAGTTTTGCATAGAACACTGAAGTATGCATTGCTACTGAAAGACAACATATGAAATACATCATGGAATGTCACTGCATATATCATGCATTGTGAAGCTGGAGGTGTAGCATGTAGCTCAGTAGAAGAGTGCTTGCCTAGCATGCAAGAGGTTCTGGGTTCTCCAAAAAAGTAAAAGAACATATCATATACTGACTTATCCATAAAGCATTTATTATGTATATTTGCCTGTTACTTTTGTGTGCCTTCACAAAGAACTAAACAAGAAAAGGTGGCATTAGGGTCTAGAGTCCATACCCCATGAGCACATAAGGAACAATTTCTACCTTGAGGTTTGTGGTTTTTTATTTGCTGACACTGATCCTTTCCATTCTACTTTTCTTTATAGTTGTGCAGTGTCACTGGGATCCAAGTGTGGTCAGTGCACGAGGAAGCCCAAGTGTACATGGGAAGCCTCCAGAGTACAAATTCTTACTTCAGCTGTAAGAGCCCTCTACCTTACAATATTCCAGAAAAAGAGGGGACAGATGTTGAGTTCACTATCCTTGGAATCCGGGGAAAGCCAGTCCTAGAAAAAGTTCCAGTCTGCCTGCCAAGAGACAGCCATTCCATAATTAGTCATTATCATTAGTGCGTCTCAAAATCTCTGGTTCACATGCAAATATCCATGGAATGGAGAAGGATTAGCCCATTGACTTCCCAGCATGAATGTTAGAGTAGGCAGAAATACCTAGAATGGGGGTGGGTATGACCAGTATAAAACTTGGAAAACCTGGCCCTATTCTGGGTTTCTAGAGGGGCAGTGGAGGCACGGCTTGGAAGGCCAGGCACCCAGATACCGCAGATCTGAACGGAGGCAGTTTGTGATGCCTGCTTACCTGGGACAGTGGCAAAATAGACACCCTGCTACAGGTGGAAGGCAGAATTATTATTAATTAGATTAGTCAGCAAAAAAAGACTCAAAGGAATGGGAACACAGAACAGGCAAGTTTTGAGACTAGTGGGTGGGGGTGGATGTTATTTGGCATATGAGAGAGAAGTTAGGGGTCCGTCTGAAGGGTCACCCTGAAAGGTTATTTGGGTGGAGACCACAAGAGGTGGTCCTTGAGAGAGCTTAGCTCCCTGTGCAATTGCATGTGGAGAAGATCTCAGAGAGTGTGTGGGAGGGGATCACTGGGTTCCAAGGCGGAGCAGGGGAGTAGGTGAGAAGGAAGACTGGAGAGTGCCATGGGAAAGGAGGAAACTGGGAGAATGCAGAAGGAGAAAGGTGGGACTTGGCAATGAGTCAAGACTCAGAAGACCAAGTTCTCTTGCCCACTCATCACCACCTGGCTATGTGGATTTGGCAAGGCTCTTCTCTCTAGGCTGGGAAGGGGATTTTGCTGAGATGACTTCTTCTTTAGAAACAACCTGAAGGCCAGAAATGCCTTCTGGAAATGAAATGGTTCTGGATCAGAAGGGACTTAAATGGCTGCAGAGGATACAGAACCTTTTCCTCTGCCACAGTCAGCTCTGTGTGAGACCACATGGATCCCCCAAATGGTCTCTAGTTTCTGTTCCTTTCCATAAAGATGCCAAGAAGTCTTTTAATTTTCATCCTCCTTTTTTTTAGAAATCAGTTGAGAGAGAATAAAATTGAAAAAGTCCAATACAGTAGCCATTAAAGTCTCTTACTCCTCAGAGGCAGTCAATATTACCAGTTTCCCTTGCATCTTTCCAATTTGTGGTAATTTGTGATCACGCAACCAATTATACACATGTATGCTACCTTAAATGGTAGATCCACTAGATCCACTATTCTATACCTTAATTTCATCATTTATTACTTCTTGAAAGTTATTTCATATAAGTAAAGAGCACTCTCATTTCTTTTTCCAACTGTATAATATTCCACTGTGCAGATCCACTATAACATATTTAATTAGTCCCCTGCTGGTGTCCACTTATATTGTTGCCAGTATTTTATTATTATAAATAATGCTGCAGTGATTAACTTTGTCATTCTGGACATATGCAAGATAAATTCCCAGTTGTAGAATTACAATTTTGAGTTATTTCAGAATTGTCTTGCATGCAAAAAGTTTGTGTCAGGGTATATTACTACTAGTTAGGAAAAAGAATACTTTGCCACATATCCTCTTTAACCAAATATGTTGTCAAACTTGTTCATCCTTTTCAATGTGTGGGAAACAATGGTGAGAGAGTTTAATTGTTTAAAAAGGCAAATCAGATCATGTCACTCCTGTGCTCAAGCCTTCATTGTTTTTTTGCTGTTCTTAGGATGAAGCCAAGCTCCCTTGTAGCCTCATGGGAAGGTCTTTCTGACCTAGACTGGTCACCTCTTTGACTTTATCTCCCACTTTTCTTGGGTTGCCTGTGCTTTGGTCTCACTGACCTTCTTGTTCGTCCTTGAATGCATCAGCCTGCTCCCATCTCCTGAGGTTTGTATTTGCCAATTCTTCTGTCTATCATCTGCTTTGATCTTAGTGTTGCTGGCTCAGTTTTCTTATATTATTTCAGTTCCTCCCCAAGCTCACTACCTCAGATCTTAGAGAAGCCAGCATTAACTGCAACCCCTAGAACAGTCCCACCAGGAGAGAGCATTTCCTTATATATAATACCAACCAATAAGTATGAGGAAATCACAGTTATATAGAAACCATCCTAATAGCCAATTCACCGATGGATGCTAAGACCAGTGGGTGACAGTTAGTTGGGGATCAAGACATTTGCACAGATTATTAATTACAAAGGAGGAAATATATCACTTAAGTATAGAGACATGGTCAAAACCTCTTTAACGATATGATCAAATTTAACACCATCAGCAATAGGATGAATAGAGATCATATGCTTCCTGATATAAAATACTGAGAGATGCACATAAATCACTTCAGTGAGTTTTTTGCCAAAATATATAATTTAAATCTAATCATGTTACAACATCAGAAAAAATCAAATTCTGGGATGTTCTATAAAATAACTGCAATAGGATAATGGATAGGTAATATAAAGACAGAGAAGTAACAATAAGCCTTATAAACTTATAAGGTCTTTTTTAAAGTAAATAAGCTGGAAAGCCATGGATGGATTTTGAACTGAGAGTGACATAATATGACTTACTCTTAAATGACTGCTTTGATCTGGCAGCTGGATTGAGAGTAACCAATATAGGACAAGGATAAAACCATATGACAGTTTAGGAGGCTATTTCAACAACCCAGGCAAGATGGTGTTGACTTGGATCATGGCGCTGAAAAGAGGTTTGGTTACACACATACCAGTATAATATAGGAAAAGATAGAACCATTTATTTCAAATATAAAACAGAGAGAATAGAATAACACTACTCTATGGTCATCATCTATCAATAATTATTGGCTTATGATGGATCTTATTTCATCTATACTCCTACCCATTTGCTTCTACCATTTTATTTTTATGCACATCTCAGACATTATTTTTTTCAGAAATATTGCATTCTGGTTATATCTTTAAGAATTTGCTGATGGATTTGATGTAGATTGTGAAGAAAGGGAGGGGTCAATAATGTCTTTGACTTTTGATGTGAAGGATGCAGGTACAATTCATTAGGATGATTAAGGCATTAAGTGGAATAATTTTGTGAGAGAAATGACTGAGAGATTACTTCAGTTCACATATAGTTTGAAACACCTATTTGAAATTCCAGAAGCTCATAGATTTACAAGTCTGGAAATTAGGAAGTCTGGGACTATAAACATACTTTTGGGAGTTGTCAGATTATAGATAGTATCCAAAACCAAAAGACTGAACTTCAGCTTCTGCTAATTCCAGAATAGTTTATGTCAGACTGATTGCTGATAATTATAAACTCTGGAGGCATGGCAGAGTTACCTAAAGCAGATATATACTGGAGGAGGTTCAACCCTTGAAAGAAAGAAATCACATTGGGTGAGATTCATATTTATGAGTCTTCTTTTCCTCAGGATATTCTCCAGCCCATACAATACACAGTAAGTAGAATTCAAGCAAGAAATGGCAGTCTGGCTGCTAGACTCCTAGAGAAGCTGGGAATTGAGCGGGAAAGGAGTCATAGAAGATGGAGTCCCATAATCTGTGTTTAAACTTTCCTTATACCTTTCCTAGTCCTTAAGTGTACATGGAGTAGGGGGGGATCAAAGCTCCAGGGTGCTCGGGAGAAAGCAATTCCTGGAAGGTTTAGAGTTGAGCAGAGATTTCAGCTTCCCACTTTATTTCACTTTTAGTTCTTTCAAGATAGAAGGACTTAGTAAGGAACTCAAGCTTTCCACTGAAACTTCAGAAAATGGGATATATCCTTAGGAATAAAGACCAAATTGAAAAAGAATCACCATAATAGAACCTCAAATCAAGCCATCTGAGGATGAAGATGATCTGCCAGTATTAAATAGCTAACAAAAGCAAGCATCTTTCAAAGAAGATAACAGGATCTAGAGTCTCTACAATAAAACATGTATAATCTAAATTTATTAAAATGTAAATAAACAGGAAAATATGACCTACACTCCAAGAAAATCAATCAACAGAAGCAGATACACAGATAATGAGGTTTTGGAATTTAGCAGACAAGGACTTTCAAACAATTATAAATATTTTGAAGAATCAATGGAAATAATGGGTTAACTAATGAGGATATGGAAAATTCAGGAGAAATATAAAATAACGGTAAAAAATAATGCAGTGGACACTCTAGAATTGGAATATGAAATATATGCAATAAAAAGTCCAAAAAATGGATACAAATCAAAGAAAGTATCATCATCCAAATGAAAAACACAGAAGAAAAAATAGAGAAAAGAAAAGAATTTCAATGACCAGAATGAAGAAGTATAACTCACATGTAAATGGAATTGCACAAAGAGCACAAATTAGAAAGAAAAAAAAAATTCAAAGAAATAGCCCCAAATGTTCAATTTCCTCTAAAATAGCAACCCATGAATCCAGGACTATAGTAAACCCTATGGATGATAAATACAAAGAAAACCATACCGAAGTACACATAGTTAAATTGTTAAAACAGCATGCCAAAGATACAGGGACAAATCTTAAAAATAACAAGACAAAATAGACATACTTCATACACGAGCGTTGCATTAAGTATAATGGCCATGTCCTCATCAGAAAAATAAGTTTCCAGATAATGAATGAATCTTTGAAGTGCTAAAAGAGAAAAATATTAAAAACAAAACTTTGTCAATCTTGAAGTCCATATCCTACAAAAACATATTAAAAAATGAAGATGAAATGCAGACATTTGTAGATACACAAAAGCTGAGAGAATCTGTTACCAGCAGATCACACAACAAAAGATGGTCAAAGAACTTTTTCAGGCTGAGAGGAAACAATACCCAGTAGACAGGGATGAAGCAACTGGGATTCCAACTGGGTTTGGGAAGTATTTGGGCAAACATATAATCATGAGATGGGTAAGATCTCCTTGGAAGTTGTTATGGATATAGAGAGAAGAGGTACAAGGCTTGAACTTTTGGTTACCATTATAGCTAGAGGTTGAGAAGTTGAGGAAGAACCAGTTGAGACTGAGCTTCCCAAGAGGCAGAAGGAAAACATGATGGGTGCAGTGTTTTGAGAAAGCAAATGGTCAACCTGTCAAATACCATTAATGCTGATTGGTCATGTTAAATTAAGAATGAAAAGTCATCACTGGGTTTAGCAACTTGGAGGTCATCAGTCACCACAGGACCTTAGCTGGTACAGTGATGTGGGAGGAAGCTGGATCTGACTGAGTATAAGAGAAGTTCAGCAATGGAAGAAAGAGCAATAGATGTTAAGAGATAACCAACGTTTTCCGAGGTGAGGATTAAAAGCTAAATGCTTGGCACATAGCAATGACCTCCAGTCATCAGGTTCTTTCCTCATTTTTCCCCAGAAGGACTGACCTTCAGAAGGTCAGTAGACTGGGTCCCTGCGATACAGAATATCTTGGGCCAAGGGGCCTGCCCTAAAGTGTCTGGGTGGAGGGAGATCTAGCATTCTATTATGGCCTTTTCTTTTGCTCCAAACTCCTCACCTAGGAGCACAGAACCCTGGGGAACCACAGAGTATTGTGGTGTTTGCTAGCACAGTGATGGATTCTGAGGCATTGTCTCACCATGTTAGGTGTGAACTTAGGGGAGAGACTTATAAAGCTGCATTTGAAGTGGCAGCTCCCCAGCCCCATGCTGCCATGGATAGGCTTTCTGGTAGGATGCTCCTGCTTGGGACTTGTGTACTTTATCCTTGCCCATTTGCCAAATGGTAGCAATTCAGCAGTTAGGATGCTCTTGGCTGAAAAAGAAAGGAACTCAATTTAAAATAGCCTAAATAGTGAGGAAGCTTAATGTTTCACAAAATAGAAGTCCAAAAGTAGCCTAGGCCCTCTGCTGCAAGGGGGTGAGTCACTTTCTGTCTTTGTGGTCTGCTATTCCCATTCATTCATTCATTCAACAAATATTTATGGAGTACCTACTTCATGTTAGGCTCTGCTCTAGGGGCTGGTGCTACAACCATGAATAATACAAGACTGCTTCTCTTGACATTTACATTCTACTTTGGAGAGAAAGACAAAAAAATGTACATAGTAATAAATGATATGAAAAATAAATCAAGATGGGTAAGACAGTAAAAAAAATGACAGAAACTCCAAGGAGTTTATTTTATAGAAAACATTTAGGGAAGATCTCTTTGATAAGGGACATTTGAATAGAGGCCTGTGGAAGCAAGCTATTGGATATCTAGGTAGGAGAACATTCCAAGCTGAAAGAATAAGTACCATGGCCTGAGGAGGAAGTTGCTGGGTGAATTTGAGGATACTGGGATGGCTGAAGTTAGCAGGTGAGGCAGGTGAGAGATAGAGAGAAATATCAGCAATGGACCTGATCACATGATCTTGATAGACATGGTAAATTCACTAGATTTCATTCTGCAGTTGCAACCTTTGGGGCATTTTGGTAAGAGGAGTGCCTTGATTTTAGATTTAAAATCAGTCTTAAAGAGTCACCCCATCCTGGAGAAGCTCAGGAGATGGGTTCTTGCAACAACAGCCCAGGTTAAAGATGACGGTTATTTTGCACCAGAGAGATGGTAGTAGAAATGGTTATAAGTATTCAGATATGGGATATATTTTGAAGATGGGGCAAATAAGGTTTACTGATGAATTGGAAACCCAAGTTTTCTGAGCTGAATGACTTGAAGTATGGTATTGCCAATAACTAAAACTGAGGGGTACAGGGCGTAGTAGGTTTGGGGGACTAAACTTAAAAGTTTACTTTTGAATCTGTTTTATTTATCTAAGTGGAGCTGGTGATTTGGCAACTGAACATAAAAATCTGAAGTGTAGGGGAGATGATGGGACCAGAGTTTGGAGTTCAGGATGGTACTCAATGCTGTGCGACTGGTGTACTGCATAGAAAGTATGTGTAGAACGGATGGAGGCACAAATTTTAATTCTTAGATTCTCCAAAGTTTAAAGATTGGAAGGATGAGTTGAAACTAGTAAGGAGATTGAGTGAGAATGACCAGTAAAAAAAAGGAACAGTGTTGTCCCTGATACTAGGTTTCAGGGAGGACAGAATGATTGTCAGGTGATACTTGTGGGTCAGAAAGACAGGACAAAACAGACTATTAGTAACAATATGGACATCATGAGATAAGACTAATTTCTGTGGGTGGTTAACAAATTTTGAGCGGTCTAGGCCAAGAGTGTGGAAGTTGAGGAATTTGAGACAGTATCAAGATAACACATTTGGAATAATTTTCCCATTAGTAGGAGCAGGGAAATGAGGTGGTAGCCAGAGAGGAAGTTGAGGTCACATAGAGTTTTATTAGAGATAGAAAATGAGGCAGCATGTTTGGTTCTATAGAGAAGAATTCAGCAGAGGAGGGGAAGTAGAGGAGGCCAAGGGGACAATGGTGACAATCATTGCAAGGGTCTTGGGGTAGAGGCAAGACACGTGCTCCAGTGAGAGGGAAGGCAAGGACTGGTCTCAGGTGAGGCTGCACTGGAATACTTGGTGGTGAAAGCATATGAAAGCTGTTTTATGGTGACCTCTGTTTCCTTAGTGACAGGAGAAAGGACAGTCACTATTTGGCTGGAGTGAAAATGAGGAAGGAGGTGTCAGACATTTGAGAAGGGTGGAGAAGCCATAAGGGTGGAAGTCAGGGAACCGAGAGGATTAGGCAAATGAAGAAAGTTGCCAGAGACCTCAAGAGCCCATTGCATGGGAGCAGTCACAACCTCGCGACACAGCAGTAAGCCTGCTTAGTTATCCTGCCAAAACTCCCTGGGGGAGATATGCTTTCCTGTCCCGATGACTCCAGACTTGGGCATACATCAGTGAAATAGGAAGGGACATGATGTGTGGCAGCTCCAAGCAGAAGCTTTATGATACAATGTGTTCACCATGTTTCCTTTTCCCTCTGCCCACAACTGGCTGTGTCCCAGGGGAGGCTGCTCCATCAGCTGGATGCTGGAGTGAAGATTCAGGGGAGCAGAACCACAGCTGACCTGCACTGGGCATGGCCTGGAGGGAAAGTGATCCTTTGCAATGTGGCCTGGCCTGTGCTAACAGCCCAGAATGCAAATTGCTGGGCTCAGGATACCAGCTATCTTTGCTGCCTGCATGTGGGTTCGGGGAGGGTAGACTCTTGATTTAATCGCTGGGATTTTGAGGGCAGGATAGAGGGACAGGGGACAAAGAAACTGATGGTGTATTTATGGGAGTCTGAGCAAGGGGAGAAAGGATTTAGAAGGAAACGCTATATTCAACCCGAGGTTCCTTCCCTTATAGTAATTACAAGGTAGCATTTAGAGACAATCAGGGCTAAACATTTTATTTTTATGTCCCTGATGAGAATGTGTTCCTGTTTCTAGTAGTAAGACATTTTGGCAACAAAGAGTCACTAATCTTTCTTTTACAAAGGACATTTATTTTTATTTTTATTTTTTTTGTATATCCTTTTATTGGTACATTTTAGGTGTACAATGTAATGACATTCATCATTGGAAATTTGCACCTTTACATAGTCTCTCTTGGTTCTTATTTTTTCCACCTTCCCCTGCCCTTCCTTCAACCCCTCCAGCCCTATTTACAAAGATTTTGTTTCCATTTTTCCATTCTCTCATATTAATCCCATTCCCTTCTTTCCTTTCCCCTAGCCCTCCCACTTCCCCTTCCCCTTTGCCCCTTTTCTTCCTATTTCACATGACCTATTATACCTTTTAGTCCTTATTTACACTTTCAGTTTCTCACACTAGAGAAAGTATTCGGTATTTACACATGTATGAAAGGACATTTATTTTTTAAGACCAGGTCTTCCTAGATTGCCTAGGGTAGCTTTGAACTCCTGGGCTCAAGTGGTACTCCTACCCCAGCGTCCTAAGTAGCTTGACTACAGATACAGTACATGTCACTGAGCTTGGCTAGGACTTATTTTAGTTGTCTTTCCTGCAGAGACTCTGTGTGTGTGTGTGTGTGTGTGAGAGACAGAGAGAGAGAGAGAGAGAGAGAGAGAGGACATCTCCCCGAGGGATGTAGGAATTTCTGCTCTTTACACACCACCATGTGCTTGGGTGAGAATGGTGTCCAGGCAGGAACGGGGCTCAAATTGCACATTGTGGAAGCTGAGCCCCGGGACCCTCTCCATCTGTGTCCCTATTCGTCCCCTATACCTTGTTGTCTGGGGCTGAGAGGCCCTCCTTCCTCAAGACCCCCTTCCAACGATTAGAGAAGCCAGATGGCCCTGTGCAGCTGTGGTCCTTGCCCTGGGGTCTCTGCAGGTTCTGGCCCCACTAGTTTGCCTCTGGCCAACCAGGCTCCCGGAAGCTTGAGGTCATGCCTAGATGCTTCTGCCAGTGGCCCGCACGTTTGCCCAAAGATGCTGGATGAGATCCCACATGCTCCTTCCTCCCCTCAGCCACTCCCTGCACCAGCACCGAGAGGAGACTTATGATGAAGGGTGAGAGGGTGCAGACAGGTCTGATTCCGAGAATGCAGGGTCTGAGTCCTGGCTGGGTTGACATCCCCTGACCTGGGCTAGTCTGCCATGGGAGCCTGATCTTGATTCAGGATGGCTCTGTGCCCTGCCTGGCCCTTTCTCTGCTCTCAGGTTCCCACTGAAATCAGGTAGGGCCTACATGAGGTGACCTACAGCCAGAGGGGGTGGAGGGGTGGGCTGATCTCCCGAGACCCATGCCTCTAATGCTTATGTGAGTGACACTCACAAAGGCCCAATGAGGCATGAAGGGCAGGGTGTGCTTATAGACCAGGAGCGGGACCTCAGGAGAGGAGTTCCACCTGAGAGCACACGACTTGGGGTGGGGGTGGCACTCATGACAGGGAGCCCAGGGCCTTTCACCACCCTGTGCTCCCAGAGGCACTGCTGAGCGTTCACTATGGTCTGTCCAGGCCCCTGCACCTGAGCTGCATGGAACTCTGGCTTCACCTGCAGTGTGGGCCTCTGCTATCTGGAAAACCTCACTAAGGCTCCAGGCTGACCTCGCACAGGGAGTGTTGTACACCAGGTAGGCAGAGTGGTGGGGGTCAGAGGAACCTTTTGTAGGGTTTCCTAGACTCTTCCGCAGGAGGGCACCTACTTTTGTATTTTATAGAAGTGAAGCGTTTTATCTGCTCAGCAACCACAAACTGAGCCTCGGCTCCCTTTGAATGTGCTCTGGGCTCTTGGGTGAATTGCTTTTCCCTGCTTTGGTCTCCCCCCAGGTTTTGGATCAAGTGGTTGACCACAGTGATTCTGAGAAGATAGGAAGTATCCCTATGGCTGGCCTGACTCACAGGCCTCCCCCAGCTGCAGACCTCCTCTGGCTGGGTGGGCTGGCCTGTGGGGAGTGTCAGCTGGCAGCAGTTCCTACTGAGACACTGAGTCGCCACCCTGGGGACTTGAGGGCAAGCCAGCCTCAGTTTTCCCAGATGTGAAATGGGTATGGGCCTTTTACTGCCATGGGAGGGCCTGGAGGGCTATAATTATGGGAGACACTCATATTTCTCGGAGCCCTCAGATGAGTTGGGTTGTCCCAAGAAAGTTGATGGGTAGGCATGGCTTTCATCTGGTTCAGGGAGGGATGAAATTCCTTTAGAGGACAGCACTATGAGGGTGAGAGGGAGGATGGAATGGCGACTCAGGAAGAGAGTGCCTGGCGCCCTTGGGAAGCCATCTTAGCACACACCAGAGCCTTCTCACAATTCAATCAAGTTGTTGCTTCTGTTCATACCAAAAGGGCCTTTTTAAAACACAATTAGGCTCTGTTTTATTATGTGTGACAGACGAGGCCATTAACCATTCCGACTATTAAATCAGACTTCATTAAAAAAAATGGAAGTAACTGTAAATTGCCTTGGGTCACGATCATTTAGAGCTGAGACATTTCAAAGAAAAACATTAGGGAGCTCAGGACCATGATGAAGTTAATCAATCTGACATCCCAGGCGGGGCGGGTGGGTGTGTGCTCTCCCAGAGCTCGCTCAGCCTCCCCTCCCGCCAAAGGAAGCCACAGAGGCACCGAAAGTAACTCAAAAATCTCGGGGAAAGGGAAATCTCTTTTTCCCAGAGAGACTTTGTTGGGTTTTCTTTCTGAAAAATTACCTAAATATATCAAATGTGATTCAAAGTCATACATAATACATTTTTTGTTTTTGTAGCAAAAAGTTACTTTAGAGCTGTAAGGAGCAGTGCTATGGAAGCATATTGTATTTCTCTTACTTCCCAAAAGAAGCTGGGGGCCTTCTCAAAATTCCTCAGTTTTGAGCAGTTTGTGCTCCTCTGCAAGGCTCCTTGGCGGGAGGCCCGAGGCAGAGGCCCCTCTGTGAGTTTAGGGCCCCTTCTCCTGCGTGGGCTGGGAATGGAGAGGACAGTACAGCCAAGGGGCTGCCTACCAGCCTTGCACCCCTTTTTCACCAGGTCTTGCTGAGCCATGCAGAGCAAACACAATGCTCTTCCAACAGCAGCAGCAGGCCTGGCCTGGGAACAGGTGCTCAGGAGGACTGGGGGTTGGGGCTGTGTCTGGGACTTGTGCTGGCCTTAAGGTGGCACCAGGCACTGTGTGTGGGGTGTGCTCCAGGCTGGCCCAGGCAGGGTGGGCATGGGGGCAGGTCTGGTCCTAACTGGCCGGGAGAGGAGGTATAGATGAGGAGCCTGCCTGGGGCCTTGACACTTGTTGCCCCACCCCCATCCTGTGGATTGAGAGTGCCAAGGCCCTGAGCCCTAACCTGCCTCCCTTCAGGTGTGGCTGCATAGCGCTCGCCTTCCTGCAAGCCTCCCAGGCCAACTCTGGCTGCCAGCTCTGTTCTCAGGCACCCTTGGGCCAACCCAGCCTGCCGCCCTGCCCTGCTAGCCTTGTCTGAAAGCTGCTGAATCAAGTGTCCCTGGCCAGCAGCCCCTTCCCTTCCCCATCTCTCCCCTTCCTACTTTCCTGCTGAACCCTTCTAGATGATTCCTGAGGAGGAAGGCCAATGCCTGTGCTGTCTCTTCAGGAAGGTCCCCACCCACCTCTCTGGCCTCACTCCTGCCTCTGCTCCAAACCTTAGTTAGTGCCCTTACCAAGGCTTCCTCCAGCCACTTTGACCTTGCTGCTTCCTTTTGCCTGAACTGCTTGTTCCTCTCTTCTCCACTCAGGGAAATCCCATTGGAGCAGTAATACCAGCCCTAGGTCACCTCCACCAGGCAGCCCTGCTCAGATCTCCCAGACTTGGTGAGCCCTAGCATCTGCCGTCCCCACTCCCTCCCTCTCTCCCTTTCACTCTCCCATCCTTATTTCCTACCCTCTTTGTGGGTCCTCCCACCCAGGACAATGGGTCCTGGGCACCATCTGTGTCAAACTCTATAATGGAGCTGAGAACTCCATGGTGGACGGGATGAGGTCCTTCCTTCCTGGAATTGCCAAGACAGGACTACACATGTTGCCAGGTGATGATGGTGCTGTGATAGCATCAAGCAGGATGAGGGGACAAGGAGAGATGGGGAGCAGCCAGGGAAGGCCCCTGTGACCCAGGAGTTGGAGCAGGCATGGAAGGAAGTGAGGGGCAGAGCCCAGGTAGAGTGGCATGGAGGGCAGGCAGCACAGGGTTCCTCAGTGCAGCAGCCCCAGGAGCCAGGGTGGGACAGCTTGGGCCTGCCTTGCACCATGGTATCTCAGCTGTAGTTACTGCAGCCTTTCTTTCCTCTGGTGAGGAAAGAAGAGAAAAGGAGGAAAGACACATGCCGGTTTCATACTCAAGAGATTTTCAATCAATTAGGGATAAAAGACATCTTTGCCCATAAAACGGTGTTTTAAAAAACCTTATTTTATATATCTAAATGAATTATTAGGTGGCATTTTAGAATCCATTAATTCTACCTTTCACCTAGGGGGAGAATCAAACCTGTTCAAATCCCCAGAGGTCCTGGTATTTATTCTGATGGTACCCAGGCCACTTTTGACTCATAAATTGTTCTGAATATTGGGCAATCCTTCCTTATTTGCTTTAATCCCAAACTCTATGCCTTTACCAAGCAGTCATGGCTCTCTCCGCTGCTTCTTTTGTTGTCTTTCTAGCAACCACTGTGGAAAGAAATTTATTCTCTCTCTCTTTCTCTGTCTCTCTCTCTCTTTCTCTGTCTCTCTTCATCTCTCTCCTTACCTGGAGGAAATAATCCCACTGTAGTAAATTTAACTTTTATGGTCTGTCTCCCTTCACCAGAAAGTAAGGCACCTGAGGGCAGGGCCATTCCCATATGCTGTGGTTTAGGTATTGGTGTCTTTCCAAAGGCTCATGTGTTGGGAGCTTGGTCCCCTGGGTGGCAGTATTGGGAGGCTTTGGGGACCTTTAAGACATGTGACCTAGCAGGAAGTCATTATGTCACTGGGGCGAGGCCTTGGAAGGGATTCTGAGGAAGGTGGCTTGGCTTCTTGTTTTGAGAAGTGAGTTCTTTCTCCCACCATTATCTTGGTCATGCAGTGACAGCCAAAGAAAGCCCTTGCCAGAGCTGAGCAATGTGATGCCCTTGACCCCCGCCCCCAACGGTGACCTAAATAAAGCCCTTTTCTTTATAAGGTTTGCCCAGCTCAGGTATTTTGTCATAGTAATGAAAAGCTGGTTAATACACCATGCTTATAAAAGTGCTGGCTTGCAAGAAATGCATAGTGAATTAATGAGTATATATTATTCATTCAAGAAAAACTACATTATCTCCCAAAACTCAATAAGTTCTCAAAAGATGGAGATCATTAGCCTACCATGTGGGTGATGATGGGGGCCATGTCTCCTTTGTCTCTGGAGTCCCAGCATGGTGTTTTGCATGGGCATAGTGTCCAACCATAGTGTCGGTCTGTCTGAATGACAGATGGGGCAAATGAGAGCCATTGATACTGTGACAGTGACTGGCAACTTCCCAGCGCAGCATCAGATACAAGAGGCAATGAATATAAGCCTGTAAAATGACAGAATGGATAAATGTGTGGACATAGGAAGAAATGAATGAATTTCTGGACTTGCACAAGGCAGAGTATAGTGACTGTTACCAGGTGACCACTAATGGCCCTGTGCCTGTGGGAAGCTAGACAGAACTGTAGGTTTTGGGTACAGTGCTCTTTGACTCCTCTCTAGCCATCAACAGACCACTGGAGAGCTTCTGCTATTGTTCTCTGGATTGTGCCAGTGCTGAGGGTGCAAAGTGTGTGCTTAGGTAACATTTTTGAGGGCCCAGGCCTGAGGTTTGGAGGGCTCTGGTGTAAGCATGGTTTGAATGTCTATATTATTACCTTGTTGGGGTCAATACTGGATGTTTGACTTTCTACAAAAATGGGCGCTTTTTTTTTCTACAAAAATGTTTTGTTTTGGTAAGAGGTCTAAAATATGAATCTTCAAAAATGTTAAGTCTGGGGCAGCAATATTGAGATTATACTGTCCTGGGAATATGATGGAATCCATTACCTCTGGCCAGGAGGTTGCATGATCTTATTCTTGTAGAAGCAGACAGCCCCATTGGGACTGGTTCCATCTTTGTCCCTGCCACCAGACTGAGGGAGGTGTCCCAGCACTGACAGAGGAAAGGTGGCTCCTTAATACACTCCCCCAGCCCACGGTGCTTCCTGTATGTTGCTCACCAGATGCCCACGTGCCCTGGAGACTACCACTGTTGCCAACTGTTGTGACTTTAATCCTGGCTCTGTTTTTCCTTCCTGGAGACTAGGGACCTTCCTGAGGTTCATCCATACAAAGCTTCTCCTGTGTGCTCCTCGGCCATTTCCTCCAAAGGCTGCTCCCTGGGGAGGAGCGAATCACCAGGCCTGGGCACAGTCCATCGGCTGGGCTGGTGTGGGGGATGGGGCAAGGGGCTGGATGGTTAAGGGTAGGGGTCCCACTGTTGTTTTCTTTGGCCTTCTTCTCGGGGCTCAGCCAAGGCCAAGTTCTGTTCTGGCCTGCAGCATGTCCAAGCACTCACCCGGACTGGCAGGCCCCTCGTGTTCTCTGGCAGTGACCGAGCTTTTCACAGCTTTCTGCCCCAACAGAGGCCACTGTCTTCCCAGGAGGAAGAGGTTTCCTTTTCACACCCTCACGAGCCATTAACAATGCTGGATGCCAGGAGAGGGTGTGCAAGAAATTGCTGTGTGCCCCAGAGTGAGCTGGCATCCTGGGGTCCTGCCTGCCACCACTGGACCCCCTCCTGGACCAGGGATCCCAGTCCCAGATGTGCAGAGTTTTGACCTAGGAGCCAGAGATGAGGATTCCATTCAAAACTCTGCAAACCACATCTCCCTGCCCCCTTGCTTATTTATCTATTAAATGGGGATTGAAAACAAAAATTTAAAAAACAACACCCTGTCTTGTCCACCTCGTGGGGTGGGACTCTGCTACAGTTTGAGTGCACACACCCACATATTTATAAATCTGTGTGGCATTGTGATGAAGATTTAGGGACAGCCCTTGCAAGAGTTAAAGGGAAGTCTTGAGAAAGTCCTGCCTTCCAATAGGCAGAATATTTTTTAAAACTATGTAATCCTGTCTCTGGGGGAGGGGAGCAGTGACTGGGAGGGGACATCAGGGGAGATTTGTGGTCCCGGGAATGTTCTTTTCTAGAATTGGGTGTTGCTTATACAAATATGTTTGCTTTGTGAATTTCTGAAATTTATTAAGCTGGGCACTTAAACAATTTGTCTATTTTCTCTCCATCCATTATAGCTTAATAGTTTACTTAAAATACGTAACATAAGCTGGGCGTGGTGGCCCATGCCTGTAATTCCAGCATTCTGGGAAGCCGAGGCAGGAGGATTACATGTTTGAGCCCAGCCTGAACAACTTGGCAAGACTGATACCCTGTCTCAAAATAAAAATAAAATTAAAATAAAAAGGGCTAGGAATATAGCTCAGTGTAAAGGCCCTGGGATCAATCCCCAGTACTGGAAAAAAAAAAGTCACAGAATTTCTTGTGGTTTTTGCTCAAGAGGGAAGCAGTTAATGTGTTCCTGCCATTTCTCTGTCTCATAGTCCACGCCCGCTTCATAGAGCCGGTCCGGTCCATGGCGTTTGTCACCACTAGGGGAGCCGTGTCAACGCCAATCATCCAGTGGATGGGTTGAGTGAAACCGGCCCCGTCCTCCTTCAGCCTCCTCAAGGTCAACTCCACTGGGCTACTCAGGTAACTGTGAATTTCTTTTCTAGGGGTTAGGAGAATTCTGATAGCTATTAATAGCCAGGATGAAGATTCAACTTATGGCTAGTTTGCACTTCCCCTTAAATATCACTAGTAGAGATACCCTAAAGACCTAGACCATTCAAATAAAACCATGAAAAGATGCTTAACTTCACTGATGAAAAGGTGGGCTGCAAATTAAAACCCTAGCAACATACCATTTCATATGGCAAGGGTTTTTAAAAGGTCTAATAATACCAAGAGTAGTTAGGGATGTGTTGAGTTTGTGCTTATCGAGGTGGAGTATAAATTAGTAGAACTGCTCTCGAGAGAAGTTTGGCAACAGCCAGAAGAGTTGAAGATGCTCCTCTCCCATGGCAGGCATCTCACTTTTACATCTATGCCACAGAGGAGACAGAGGAGAACAAGATGCTTGTTGGTACAATATTCTTCTTGCAAAATCATTTACAACATTAAAAAAAAAGGAAACAACCAGAATATAAATTTAAAAACTGTAGTCTAACCATAAAGCAGTTAAGATGAATGAAGGACAGCCACATGTACCAACCTGGATATATCTCAGGGACATAATGTTGGGTGGAAAAACAATTTGCAGAAGAAACGTCCAATAGGATACCATTTGTATAAAGTTTAAAACATGAAAGTTAATACCATAAAGTGCTTATGGATACTCTCTTAGTATATTTAGTCCTTGGTAAAACATAATTCACAGATAATTTATAAAGAACAGAAGTTTATTTGGCTCACAATTCTGAAGATCAGGAAGTCCAAGGCATATGGCAAATGCCTTCTTGATACATCCCACTGTAGTAAACAGGTGACAGGTGAGCCTGTGCATGTGAGACAGAGACAGTGGTGGGCAAATTCATCCTTTGTCTTAGGGGTCCACTCCCATGACCCTTTTTCTCTAATAGCATCTGATTTGCTCTCTTATTACCTAAGTACTTCTTAAGGGTCCCATCTGTCAAGACAATTACAATGACAAATTTTAACATGAGCTTTGGAGAAGACATTGAAATCAAAGTAGATACAAAAATATGTATTAAAACTACAAAAATCTTGGGCCGGGGATTTAGCTCAGTGGTTCCGGTGCCTGCCTCACAAGCGCAAGGTCCTGAGTTCGATCCCTGGTATCAAAAAAAAAACACTATAAAAATCTGCATGGGAATGATAAACACCAAATTGAGTGCTTTCTCTGGGGGAAGAGAGATGTCAGTGGGAGTGGTATGCAAGGGGCTTCAACTCTGTTGTGGCATCATTTCTTAAAAGTGAAAATCTGAAGCAAATAAGGCTTACTGTTAAACTTCATAAAGCTGGGTTGGGGCAGACTTTTATTTTCTATGTTTATTGGTATGTTTGCCAATCAAATCAATCAAGTAATGAAAAAAGCTACATAGTTCTTCCCAAGGGGAGTGCATGAAGAATTCTAGATGGTGCACCTGTTCTAGTCTTTTCTTCCCAGCATTGGTCCCCTTCTTTCAGGCACTTAGCTTAGAAAATACTGAGGTGCAACAATGGAAAATTCCATCTTTCTCCAGGCCACACCTCTCTCCCCAAGCCTACTCCTCAACACCGAATCATACACTAAGTGCTTTGGTCTGGGTCAGCCTGACCAGCTTCGGCCTGATGCAAGGAAACATGGTCTGTTGGAGTGAGGCTGGCTAGGTCCAAGTGCTGGCTCTGTTACCTGACTGCATGACCTGAGGCACATTTCTCCAGTTCTGAATCACAGAATAGAAGGAACACAGGCAAAGAAGATGCTCCATGAGTCCTGAAGGGTGATCTGGGACAGTTCAGGAGGCCTGTGATCTTAGTCCTATCCAGAGGCAGACCATTTCACAGTGACCAAGCAACAGGAAGTTCAACCCTTGTCCATCTGTCCCACACTACACAGGGGTAGAAATAGAAATGACTGATGTTAAAATGATGTACTCGGAGAAAATCCTCTGCCCAGCTAATCAAGCCAGTGACATTGAAAGCAAATTGGCTGCTGAGCTTTCTGTAGGGTAGGAATGAACCCAAAGCCCTCTCCAGATAGTTGTGGACCAAGAGGCTCTGCCTCTGTAGAAACCCTTCTGGGACTGTCTTTACATCAGGAATTGCAGGGAAACACAGATGCGCACATGGGCTCCCTGCCCAGGCTCCCAGATGGCCAGGAACTCCTTACTTCAATGTTCCTGCCTCTTGGTCTTATCAGAGCCTTGGCCCTCAGATTCTGAAGAGACCATATAACCTCTTACATTCTGTCTGCATCTATGCCTCCAAGTACATTTCCTGTGGTCTTTGATTGCATCAGGCCTGCCAGTGTGGCAGGGATGGGTACTGTTGTGGGCGGAGTTGCATTCTCCCCAAATTTATACTCTGAGATCCTAACTGCCCTGTACCTCAGAATGTGAGGTATTATTTGGAAATTGGGTCACTGCAAGTATATTTGGTTAAGAGAGGTTGGTTTTGTGGGCCCCAAGCCAACATAACTGATGTCCTTATACAGAAGGGGGAGTACTGAGGACCATGGGTTGCTCAAGGCCACATAGCTACTAAGATCACTGAAGAAATCTGGCATCTCTACCAGTGTCACAGGATGGTTTGGACACTTTCTGGAGGGAGTCAGTATTTCTTTATGGGCTTGTTGCGATTTCTTTTTCTTTTCAGTGTGATATGTCACAACTTCTCTTGATGGTCTGTTTTTGACCTTGGTCTAGATGGTGTTTGCAGCAAACAGCACTTTAACTTATCACCTGTAGGAGATCATATAACAGCCAGACTCCTGCCTTGGCCCAGCCAGAAAGGCTGTTTCCTTCAAAGACACTGTCAGCCTGTTGGGTAGTTATAACAAGTTAGGCATGTTTGGCAGCTTAATTTATGGCACCTATGGCATTTTGGCATGGACTTGGCCTTCTGATCCCGGACTCCCTTCTGCCTTGTGTCCTTGAGTGTGGAAGGCTCTAAACTCCTCCCTCTGGGAGCTCTCCTACCCCTCCTTGTGAGGTTCTGGCCAGAATTTACAAGCTGAGAAATGGGGAGTGTGTGGACATGGGAATGATAGTGACCAGCCACCAGAAGGCCTGTGACACAGTCCTATCTCCATTTCTCTGTTTATGGCAGTGTGGCCTTGGCTAAGCTTCTTTTCCACCTGAGACCCAGTTTTCTCACAATGAAGTGAGACAATTGGAAGGGAAGAATAGCTCTTTCCAACCTGGAAGGAAGGGAGAGACTTTTACCAAATGGTAAAAAGTGCCAAGAGTAGGGTTGGTTCACCTGCTATTTTTGCTGGTTTTAAAACCCCACTTTAAGCTCTGGTTTTTGTCCAGAATGAGCCTGAGCAGACTGTCCAAATGTCACACACCTGGCAGCTCAGCTTATGGTCCCAAGACCCTTTGATCAGCGATTTATGTCTCAGGTGAAAAACACAGAAAATGTATTATTAATTCTTTTTTAAAAGAATTCTTTTACTGGTACATTTTAGGTATACAATACATTTACATTTATCATTGGGTGCTTGTACCTGTACATGATGTATTTTGGCTCTTATTTTTTTCCCCATTGCCTGTTCATCCTTCACCCCCTCCACCCTTCCCTATTTACATAGACCTTATTTCCATTTTTTTCTTTTCTCATAATTTTTCCTTTCCCTTCTTTCCTTTCCCCTTCCCTTCCCACCACCCCTACACCTTTGGACCTTTTCCTATTTCAAATTATCAATTATTCATTTAATTCTTAATTAGTACAATTAATTGGCAAAGAACTCTTAAAACAGAAATCTCCAGGGGTGATAATTATTAAGAATTGTCTTTGGTTTTTCAAAGATGGAACCCCTGGGACAGGTTCCCCAGCCTACCTGCTGCTTCAGAAGAGCTATGTCCTTTGCCTTACACTGGGGTGGTGCCACCAGTCTCAGTGATCCAGGTAGATGGTAACCCAATGTCTGTGATTGGCCTGCCTCCCTTGGTCTTTGGGGGGTGTAACCTGAAAGATGTATTCTTGTTCCTGGCTCCTTGTCTCTCAGGCTCTTCCTGCTTTCTCTTGGCTTCCTCCTGCCATGAGGAGAGCAGTTTTCCTCCCATGTGACCTTCCACCGTGATCTCTCTGCCTTGGAGCCAGCTGTCCATGAACTGAGAACTCGGAAACTGTGAGCAAAAATAAACCTTTCCTTCTTTCAGTTGTATATATTAGATACTTTGTCCCAGCAACAAAAAAACTCACTAATACAGATGTGAAAATGCTGGCACATCAGGATAGAGTCATTACAGCCAGACTCGTAGAAAGGATGTATGTTGTTGGCATTGTTGTGTTGGGTCCAGTGAGTAAGAGGCACAAGGAGTGGACTGTGGATGACCATCACAGCTGCCAAGAGGCAGAGCAGGAAGTGGGCCTGAGTCTGACTGGTTTCCCAAGCAATGCTCTCTTGTCTGTGACAATGTCATGCCTTGCCACAGCCCACCTGGCTTTAGGACCTGGACTCAGAGGGCAGGGCAGCCTTTAAAGGGCCTAATAACATGTTGCATTGGGGTGGGAAAGAGAAGTGCTTTCCCCCGTGGAAGGAACATTGTTGAGACTCCTTGACCTTGATGGGGCAAGGTCAGCTCCAGAGGCAGGAAAAGAGGTCCACGGAAGATCTAGGCTTGGCCACATTCACATGGTCTCTCTAAGGTAAATCCTGAAGGTCCACAGGTGTGGCATGAAATTACAGAGATTGCTCTTGTCTACCCATTTCCCTCTTCTCCTCTAGTGACAGAATTCATTTTGTATTTTTAAAAGAGAGGCATTTGGGTTCCCAGTGTGAAGCCTGCATTTCCTAGCCTGTCCAGCATGTGACTAAACTCAATGGGAATGGAAGCAAAGGTGAGAAAGCATATGTAGAGGGAAAGAATGGTCCTTTTGCTTCCCCTTTTCTATTTGCTGCTTTCTGGAAAGCCAACATGATGGGTAGAACCTCTTCACGACACTATGGTGTCTTGTCACACTAGGATAGTGTCACACTATCCCTGAGGCACCTGTTACCAGATCTTTGTGGGATGTAGAAATAAGTTTCTATTTTGTTTAGACTTCTGTTCCTTTGGAGTTTCTGTCCTCTAATCCTAAATTACAAGGAAGTCTTTGTTCCTTTTTTCAGTTTTCTTGCATTTCTGATTACCTTTGATTCTGGTCTGCCATGAACTCCTCTCTTATAGTTTGTTGAATCTCCTCTGTTTTAGCAAAAAGAGAGCTGGACTTACTCTCAGAGCCTTTGGCAGGCAACAGCATCTGACTGTAATTTATCGACATTGTTTTGTTTCTATGGTATTTATTTTTAGGTTACCATTTACTTAAAGTAAATGATACAGCTTTTCCATTTACAGTAGTGACATGAGGTCACTTTCCTTTTTTAATAATTTGCTTAAGCAAAAACAATTGAGTCGATTTAAAAGATATTAAGTGACTAAGAGTACAGGTTATGTCAGCCATGGCCAACATCAAGGGGGTGGCTGGAAGATGACTCAAGTTTGGGAAACAAGGCTATAGATTGTGCTACTTCAGAAAGAATTATCTAAAGATTTGTTCCTCCAATACTGTATTTATGGTTCTTGTTTTTGATGATTCAAAGTATTCTTGTAATGGGGCTTCCTAATTCCTCAAGGCAGTAATTCAGTAAAGATTCCCATAGGTCAAGTGTAACAGTTAAAGAGCATGGGGTCGGAAGCCAGTCTTCCTGGCTTTGATTTTTGGCTCCTCCAATTACTTGCTGTCTGACCTGGGGCAATTTCTTGCACCCTCTCTGTGCCCAGCAACTCCTCTTTATTTGTTTTGTTTTGTTTTTGTTTTGGAACCGGGGATAGAACTTGGGTCTTTCCGCTTGTGAGGCAGGTGGTGGAACCATTGAGCTAAATCCCGGGCCCCTGCAGCTCCTCTTTAAAATGGAGTTGATGATGTTGCTGGGACAATTAAATGACAGGTTGTACCTAAAGTACTGAGCAATGTCTGGCATACATTAAGTGTGCAATAAATGCCGGCTCTTACTGCTGAGGTTATGTCTGACTTGAACACACCACCAAATCAGTTGAGAGCTTTATGCTGAGTCCAGTGGGGTAGAATAACTATCTCAGTGCTTAAAGAGTTGCACATCTTATAGGGAAGGTGCAGTACATTCGATGACATGGATTTAAACTGGGTGTGGTGGCATATGCCTATAATCTCAGCACTTGGGAGGCTGAGGCAAGAGGATCACTGCAAGTTTGAGGCCAGCCTGGGTAGTGAGTTCAAGGCCAGACTGAACTACATAGTGAGACTCTGTCTCAAAAACAAAAAAACAAAAAAACCAGACTTCAAACGGATACACATACAAATGATCAAGGGTGGTCTTGGCAGTTGCCAAAAGGTTGAAGATGGAAATTTTCCCATGTCAGGCAGCCTGAATTGCCATTCAGTCCGCTGATCATTCTCAAACGGAAAAACAATCAGGGAAGTTCAACTTGGAGATGAACACAATGCTGGAATGCTCATATAAGAACTTTGAAGCCACTTTTATAATCATACTCAATGAGGTAAAGAAAAATGCATTCATATGATTGAAAATGAGGAAATCTCAACAGAGAAACAAAATATGAAAAATAGGAAATTTCTAGAACCAAGAAATGTCATAGCTGAACTAAAAAAAATGGGTTTAATAACCATCTGGGCCTAATGATAATATGGAGATGGTACAGAAAAAAAAAAGAATCAGTGAGTACAAGGTACATCAACAAAAATGATCTAATCTGAAGAAGAAAGACCAAAACAAATGGTTTAAAAAAATGAACAAATCCTACAAAACCTATAGGACAACGTCAAAAGATCTAATATACAAGTTCTTGGAGGAAGAGGAGAGAAGGAATGGAGCAGAAAAAGTAAGTGAAGAAATAATGGTTGAAAATGTCCAGAATCTATAAAAGACCTAAATGTGTAGATTCAAAAAAAGGCAGAGTGCCTCCTATAGAATAAACATAACCCCTTAATCCATATCTGGGCACATTATAGTTAAGACACTGAAAACCAAAGATAAAGAGAAAATTTGGATGCATCCAAAGAAAACCAACACATGGTATACAGGGTAACAACAATTTTAATCTCCACAGAATTTTTCTTTTCTTAATTTCTTTTTTTGAGAGAAGGTCTCATTATGTAGTTAAGGCTGGCCTAGAACTTACTATGTAGAGTCCAGACTGGCCTCAAACTTTTGACGATCCACCTGCCTCAAGCTTGAAGGTGCTAGGATTACAGATGTGTGCCACCGTGTCCAGCTCACAGACTTCTTTTAAGAAAGCAAGGAGACCAGAAAATGGTGGAACAATATTTTTAAAGTACAACAAAACAAAACAAAACAACTACAATGAAAGTGTCAATCCCAAATTCCATGTTCAGAAAAAGAAAGTTTGTGTGTGTGTGTGTGTGTGTGTGTGTGTAAAAACCATATGTATATGTAGTTTTTGCATTTTCAACAGACTTTCACTGGAAGGAAGACAAAAGAAAAAAAGTTCTTCAAGGTGAAAAGAAATTATATAGGAGGGAAACTTGGACCTTTTGGAAGGTATAGGAATATCGGTAATGATAAATATCTGGGTAAATCCATAAGATTATTTTTTCCCTCTCAATTTGTAAAAAATACATGACTATTTTAAAAAGGGATTATAGCATTTCTTGTAGGGTGCAATATATGCAACATATAATGTGTCATATAACAGGCGTCTACAACATAAAGAGCACTGTGGGCAGGGTAGAGTGAGGGATACACAGACCTCCATGGTTTTACACCATCTAAATTTTGTGTGAAAGGAACAGTATTAACTTTCTGAAAAACTAAGCGTACCTTCTGGAATCCCTAGAGCAGCCTCTGTGGTGTCACTTGCCTGTAATCTCACCTCTCTGAGATGAGGCAGGGAGATCACAAGTTGGAGTCCCAGCCTGAGCAACTTAGCAGCCCAGCAAGACCCTATCTCAAAATTAAAAAAAAAAACACCCATAAATAAATAAATAAGGTCTGTGTGAAGGCCCTGGGTTGAAGTCCCAGTATGGCCAATAAGAGGGTGCTGTGGGCAGGGTAGTGGAACTATATGGTTGTACAGTATCTACATTTCGTGTGAAGGGGAACCATGTTAACTTTATGACTATAAACAATGCAAATATGAACCTCTATAATAAAACACTCTAGCTTACAAGCCCAGAGCTATCTTAAAATGTAATTCTCAAATATGCATTGTATTAGTCAGCTATCCCCATTGCTGGGACAAAATACCCGACACCCACAATTTAAAGGAGGAGAGGTTTATTTTGGCTCATGGCTTCTGTCCACGGCTAACTGGCTCCAAGGCCGAAGCATCATGGTGGAAGGGCATGTTTGAGGAAAGCTGCTCACCTCATGGCACCTGGGAAGCAGAAAGCAGGCCAAGAACTGAGAAGAAGGGGTCAGGGACCAGATACAGCTCTCAAGGTCACGGCCCTGTGAGCCACTTCTTCCAGCAAGGCCTCACTTCCTAATAGCTCTTTGAGCTGTGAGTGTTGGTGCCCTCATGATCCAGTCACTTCTCCAGGAGACTCTTAATCCAGCCAAGTTGATAATCAAGATTAATCATCATATAAAAAAAGATTAATCATCATATGATTGAACAGTCCAAAGGATGCAGGAAAATGGGAACAGAGAAACCAAAAACCGGAAGGGCCAGACAGACAACAAAGAATAAAACGGTAGACATAATTCCATCTATATCAATAATTACATTACATGTTGATGGACTAATCACTCTCATTAATCAATAGTTACCTCCATGGTTATTACCATCATTATCATTTGTGCTATGGATTGCATGGAAGCGGGGTTATCTTTGATCCAATCCATCTTTTAGACTATTGTCAGCCCCTGAGCATTTAGGGTTTGGCTTTGGGTTGTTTATCACTTCTGGAAAAACTGTTTTTATTGCCCAGAGGGTAGGCACAATGCCCCGAAAGAGGCCACCTGTCTGCTCTTTCTGTCCCTACTGAGTGCCCAGGCTTTAGTCCACCTTGGTTGCTTAGAGCAGCATAGAATCAGCACTAGAGAGGGCCCAGCAATCACAGTATCCATCCTGACCCATCCTCAGTTTCCCTGGAACAGAGAAATCTCTCATCTGAAATTGATTTTAAAGGTAATTAACACGCACAGTATATATTTTAAAATTCTGTACAAAAAGATTTGCAGTGAAAAGTCAGCCTCCCTCTTATCCTTGGTCCTTGAATCAATTAGCAGGAAGGGTTTTGCTTTCTGCCTGAGCCATCTCTCCAGAGGTGGGTGGGCCAGAGACACGGCGGCAGGCACAGTGGGTTTTATGTTCTCTTCCACTCAAGCAGATGTCTGCTTCATGTTCTTTTTTTAGCATTTAAAACCACCTTCCTGGAATCTATGTCCTCATCATGGGCAAGTGATAGTATTCCAGAAAGCTTGTTTTTATGGAGGAAAATCCAGCTAAGCATGGTGAACTGGTCCTGCCAGCTGTATAAAATACAGAATTTGCATGAAGAGGAAAGTCCTTTATAACTAGGAGCTAGCTGAAGGGGTGTGGGTGGGGAGTGCACTAGAAATAGTTCCTGCTGGTTAAATTTAGGGATTGGAAATAAAAAGTCATCAGTGAAACACTATTTGATACTCAAAAGGTTTGAGATTTTTGTTTCTCTTTAAAGGACAGGAAATAGAATGGGCAAAAAAAGGGTCCTGGGCTATGAGATCTGATAGAATTGTTTTTCATTCTTGTTCTGCCAACAATACCTGCGACGAGTCACTAAATCTCACTAAGGCTCAGTTTTACCATCTATAAAGTGATCTCGGCACAGAGAACATATTTAACAAATATGGAATTCTTTCCAATCTCAGTGAATGTGTGTTTTATTTATGTAATATTTCACTACAAACCATCCCAAATTTTAGTGCATTAAAATAACAAAACATTCATTTTTCTCAGAAGTTACAACTTCTCATACACCTCTGGGGGCCTCTTGCCCTGTCTAATCTTCCCCTTGAACAGGGGTCTGAATGGCATGACTTGTTTCTAATGAACAGAATATGGCAAAGGTGACAGGATGTCCCTTGTGTGGTTAGGCAGTGAAAAGCGGGGACTATGGTCTTGCTGCTATTTTCACTTTCTTGCCTTCTCGGGTTGCATGAACTAAGTTGCTGTGTTGCAGAGGGGACGAAGAGACAAGGAGCTGAAAGCCAGAATACAGAGAGCCCAGGAAAATGAATCCCACTAGCAGGCCTGTGTCTTGGGCTTGGGAGAGTAGACTTCCTCAGTCACCTTGAGAGGGAACAAAAGCCCCAGCCAACATGTCCGCTGCAGCCTGAGAAAGACCCTGACACAGAGGATCTGCTCAGCCAGGCCTACACTCCTCACAGAGGCTGAGAGAAAATAAATGTGGTCTCAAGCCAGTCAGTCGTGGGGCATTTGTTACAGCATAGATAATTAACATTCAGGAACCTGCAGTTTGGGAAGAGCTCAGAAGGATAGCTCACCTCTGTTCCACTAGTTGGCTGGGATGAGAGTGGAGGCTGAGGGCTGAGGTCATAAGCAGGTTTGGCACTCTGCCTCTTCCAGGTCTGGCTGTGATTATTGGTGGTGGGCTGAGACCCTAGCGGGGCAGTTGGCTCGCAGACGCATGTGTGGCCTCTTCATGAGACCCGGGCCTCCTTATAACATGGAGGTGAGTCCCAGGGTCAGGGGTGTGGGGAGGGTCAGGGGGAAGTTACATCACCTTTTCTAACCTAGCATCATAGCATCAAAACCCACACAATATCACTTCTCCTAGATTCTATTCATTAGAAGAAAAGTCCCTAATGCTGAGCTGTACTCAAGGGGAGGGAAAATAGACTCTGCCTTTTGTAAGGAGATTGTGCAAGAATTTGGAAGATTGTATGCAATCAGAAATATCACTGCAGCTATTTTTAGAACATGCAACCTGCCACACTTGGGGAACCCAGGCTTCCTGCTCTTATCAGGTATCGCCTCTTTGTCATTATTTGACTTAACTCTAGTTGCACCCTCCTCCTTTTAAGGGATAGGGGACGTAGGAAAGGAAAAAATTGAGGAAAATCCTTTTCCTAACGTAGAATCAGCCAGCCATAGGCCTTAGGCTCCACCTGTCTTAGGAGTTAGGTTGACCTTTATTGTCTTTGAAGACACAGTCTCTATGATGCCCACAAAATATTTGGGTAACTCATAATTTTGACAAGGGGGATGCCCTGAAGCTGACTATTGCTCACTGACTCCCTGAGAAGTAAGTCTCTTGCTTGGTGACTTATCAGCTGTCTGCATGAGCAAATCTACAAAGGTGGCATTTCTGAGAATTGTCTGGAATTCTTTTCTTGGGCAAGAGAGAGAAATAAAGTATGTATGTGTGGGGGAGAGAAATAAACAGAGGGGAGACAGCCAGATTAGAGGGATCAAACATACACCCAGATAGATGAGTGGAACACAAATATGAAAAAGAGGAAAAGGCTAGAAACCATGAAGTATAAGAGTAATGACCCAACTCCAATCAAAATAAGGAAGCAGGATGTCACCCTGTTTTCCAAAAACAGCTTTATTGGAATAAAATTCACATGCTGTACAACTCACCCATCTCACGTGTGCAATTTAATGGTCTTTAGTGTGTTCAGAGTTGTGCAGCTACCACCACAATTAATTTAAAAATATTTTCACTGCCCTAAAAAGAAACCTGTGTACCCCTTAGCATGGATACTAGTAGCAATGGCCACTCATCCTCCTCCACCCTCCCTGCCCTGGCAAGCATGAATCTACCTTCTGTCTCTACAGATTTGCCTGTTTTGTGCACTTCATATAATCAAACTCATACAATATGTGGTCATTTGTGACTAGCTTCTTCCATTTAGTATTACATTTTCAAGATTCATTCATGCTTTAGTACATATCAATGCTTCAGTCCTTTTTATTGTTGAACAACAATCTGTTGCAAGACCATATACCACATTTTGTTTACCCATTCATCAGTTGATGGCCATTTGGATTGCTTCCATTTTTAGCTCTTATGAATAATGTTGATATGACTATTCATGTGAATATCTGTTTTCATTTCTCTTGGATATATATTTAGTCGTACAATTGCTGGGTCATATACTGACTATGCTTAACATTTTGAGGATCTGAAAAATTGTTTTCCAAAGTGGTAGCACAATTTTACATTCCCACTAACATGTTTGAAGGTTTCAATCTCTTTAATCTCTGTCATTCTATCTCACTGGGGTTTTGATTTCCACTTCCTGATAACTAATGACATTAGACATCTTTTCATGTGCTAACTGGCTATTTATAAATATATACATTTCTCACCAGGCATGATGGCATACGTCTGTAATCCCAGCACTCGGGGAGGCTGAGGCAGGAGGATCACTGCAAGTTTGAGGCCAGCCTGGGCTACATAGTGAGTTCCAGGCCATCCTAGAATACACAGTGAGACTGTGTCTCAAAAAAAACAAAAACAAAAACAAAGTTATATAAATTTATTTTTTGCAGAAGGATCTGTTAAGATCCTTTCCCCATTTTAAAATTGGGTTCACATTTAATTGTTAAGTTGTAAGAGTTCTTTATGTGTTCTAGACACAAATCTCTTAACTGATATATGATTTGCAAATACCTTCTATGGATTGTATGCTCACTTTACTGATGCCATTGTTTGCATCATAAATTTTGTAATTTTGACATAGTTCATTTAACCTATTTTTTTCTTCTGTTACTTGTGCTTTTGATGTCACATCTAGGAAGGTTTTGCTTAACCCAAGTTCATGAAGACTTACTCCTGAATTGTTCTAAAATTTTGGTTGTTTCAGCTCTTAGAGTTAGGTCTTTGATCCATTTTGAGCTGACTCTTGTGTATAGCATAAGGAATGGGTCCAACTTCATCCTCATGAATGTGCCTGTCCATAAAGCTGTTTTCTAAACCTTGGCTTCTCACTGAATTATTTGGGAGCTTTACAACCACCCACGACATAGTTCTCCTCCCTAATATTCTGATTTAATTGGCCTTTGGTAGGTCTGAGCATAGGCATCCCCCCCCCACCCCAGATATTTCAAGTAGTTCTACTGTGTAGCCAGGATCATTAACTCCCAAGCCATAGGTATGGACATCCAGGCAGTGACTGATTCCTTGGGGCCACCTGGTGGTGCTGGGGTGCACAGCAACTTTTGGGCACTAGGGAAATCCCTGGGTCCACTTCCTGACCAGAGTTCTAGGAAAAGGATATGAAAGGGGTTCTAGAATCTGTGAAACTACCTTCTCTTGAAAGTGGGGAGAGCAGACCTGGTTCAAATCTGAAAGGGACTTGACTGTTCAGGTTCCTGTTCTCCATTCACTGTGCACTTGGCTTCTTCAGAGCCCCTTTGGGAGGCTGTGCAGGAATCTGGAGTCAAAAACTGGATGAGCCCAGGTCTGGTCTGGGTAGAAGGTGTGATAAGGGCAGAGCAGAGTGGGAACCAGAGGTCACCATCCCAGCAGCTGTTCCATGTGCCCTTTGTGAGGTTAGAAGGTGGCTGCTTTAGGACAGCCCAAAGGAAGGTCCCAGTTCTAGCAGCAGAGTGTAAAGCAGTGGGACTCAGCATCCTAGTAGGATTGGGAGGTTGAACATATAATGGGAACCAAGGAATGCCTGGGCACTGGGTGACAGAACCATTAAATATTACAGAGAGAAGGTCAGGCCAAAGCTGGGAGCGTGGCATTACAGGGCTGCTTGCTCAGCTTGGATTCTACTTCCTCTGACCAGCATTCCTAATGGGACTCTGACTCTGGGAACCTTTTCCCAGCTTCCTCCCTTGTATGCAGAATTCACACACTTGTTGCTTTGAACATTATTGCATTTTCTACTTGTTTGTCTGTTGGCTCTGAGCATCTGGGGGTGAGATCCCATTTGTTGTATTTTGCTTTGTTAACTCAAACTGGACATGGGCAATATTTACCAAAGCATGTACTAAAAAAGAAAATGATGCTATCACATTGTTTCCTGGACAGAGGCAGATTGTGGGGAAGTTTCTTACCTGGACAAGAATTCAGAGATCTATAGAGGGAGACAGACATTTGTCAGCTTTCCTGGAAAGACAAAAATGAACAAAGATCCCTGAGGGCCCAGCATGAGCGGGTCTCCCGGCTGCCACGGTCACCAGTGGTTCTGTGTCTCTGTTGAGCGGTCTCAGTGGAGTCATGACTCTTCAGGTGCTCTGGGCTGGTGTTTGTAACGTCCATGGGAATTTTGCTGTGTGTGTGTATGTGTGTGTGTGTGTGTGTGTGTGTGTGGCGGGGAGGAGGGGGCCTTTTTCTCATGGTTGCAGTCATTTACTTTTTCTCTAAGTCAAGAAAACAGTGAACTAGCAGGCTTTCAATACATTCTAAATACCTATTGAATCTTAAATACATTTAAAAGAATATATATGCATATACAAAGAGATAGAAACAATACAATACAATGAATATACATCTACTGTGGATCAAGCTGAAGAAATTGTTTTTATAGAGTACATTTTTATCATTACTTCAAAATAGTACCACTGTAATATTTTACTGTAATAATTTGGAAGACTCCTGGGTATTCCTTCCCCTCCTCCAGAGGTTAGCATTACCTTAAACTTTGTATTTGCTTTTCCTTTCTTTCTCCTTAATTTATCACATATATATGATCAGAAACAATGTATTATTTAGTTGTGAATGTTTCTGAAATTTATTCAAGAGGAATCATAGTTCATGAATTCTTTTGTGGTTGATTTTTAAAGATAGCTAGTAGCTAGATTACTTAAAAATTCAGTTTTACAAACTATCTTTTTAACTGGAATGTTAATTAATTTGTGGTTGTTTATTGTGGCTGCTAACTTTGGGTTTATTTTATGATATTATTTTGTGTTTTCTACCTGACTCATTTTCCTAATTTTTAATCTTCTTTTATACTGCTGACTCTCATTATTTCCTATAACTCTATTAAGTTGGAATTATGTCTTAGTTCAGTCCTTTTATTGATTACCCCAGAAACTTCAAGCTTAGTCAATCTAATATAATTAAAAGCTAATTGGTGTCTTTGTTCTCCTGTGTTATCTATCTCATAGATAACACTTTAATCGTGCCCTGTCTGACTTAGTGTGGCAGAAACTCCTCAACCCTCTAGACTCTTAAGTGGGGATTGTGACTTGTACCTAAGCCATGGGATATGGCAAATGTGATGGGATGACACTCCCATTGTGGCTCTTCATATGGGACTGTGGCTTACCAGGCCAAAGAGACTTTCATGTTAGCCTTTTAAAAAAATAAATTTCATTTTGTGTATTTGGAGTGGACAACATGACATTATATAGGAAACACATGGTGAAATGGTGAAGCAGATTAATACATCCAGTATAATGCATAGTTACTGTACTCTTGCGGGGGGGGGGTCTGCTAGTCTTAAAGAAAAAATACCACATGAGAACATCTTTGGAGAGGGCATGTGGCAGGGTAACCTGCATATATTGAAAACTCATTAGAAAATGAGGACCTCAGTCCTACAGCTGTAAGAAGATGAGTTCTGTTTATGTAGCTCTGTGTAACTTTAGTATCTTCGTAGATTTGTATAACTACCATAAAAATCAAGGCTCAAAATTATCCCATCACCTTCTGCAGCCCGCTTTGGGGACTCTAAGTTTTCAACCATTAGGTTTCTTGAAGTTTTCCAAAACGTTATTGATTGTCTTGTATTTTGTTTGGATTCTTTTCTCCCTCATATATTTCTTTTCTTTTTTTTGAGACAGCTTTGTACTGCAGGCTGGCCTTGAACTCACTGTGTAGCCCAGGCTGGCCTTGAACTCATGGCAGTCCTCCTGCCTCAGCCTCCCCAGTCTTGGGATTATAGGCATGCACCACCATACCTTGCTCCCCATATATTTCACTTCAGATAGTGACTATTGCTATAGCTTTAAGTTTACTCCTTTTTTTTTTCCCTGAGGCTAATCTGCCATTAATCCCATCTAGTGCAAGATTTCATCTCAGATGCCTTCTTCATTTCTGGAAAACCAGATATCATTTTAAATTCTGGAAATTCAATTTGGCCTCTGTAAATGTCTCCTGTGTATTGACTTAAGTTTTTAAACATTGACAGTACAGTTGTAGCAACTGTTTTAGTGCCTTTGTTTGCTAGTTCTATGGCATTTGGTGGTCATTTTCAACTTGTTGGATGTTCTCATCTTTAGAGGTTGTACTTTTCTGCTTCTTAGCAAGCCCAGCAATCTTTGATTGAATACCAGACATTGTGACTCTTACATTTTACATGCTTGATAGTTTGTATTCCTGAACGGCATTACCTTTGATGTAGTTAGTTAGTTGGAAACAGATTGATTCTTTGAGTCCTGCTTTTAAGGTTTGTCATCCAGGACCAGAGAACCATTTCGTTCAGGGTTAAATATTCCCCATGACTGATGCAAGGTCCTTCTGAGTTACTCAGATGTCCCATTCATCATGATATTTTCCACTCTAGCTGGTGGAAACAGGCACTTTTGATTCTCATCATCTCACATGGGTAGTTTTCTCAAATGCATGTATTTATTTGCTCTATGCTGACTGCTCATAAAGAAAACCTCTGCCCTTCCTTGGAGTTCTTTCTCTGAGTAGTTTTCTACTTCCTGGTTTTCTGCCCTGCAAATTCTCGTTGGCTGAACCTCTCTGAACTCACAGGCAGGACTCTGCTTGGCCTGGGTTCACCTTCTCTACTCTGCAGCTTGGGAACTCTCTTGAAGCAGTAAATGGGGACAATCACAGGGCCTTTCTCTTTTGTTTCCACCCTCAAGGACTACTATCTTTTGTTGCCTGATATCTAATGCCTTCAAAACTATCGTTTCATATTATATATATTTTAAAATTCTTTCAAGTGGGGAGTAACTCCTTCTATTTAGTCTCAGATAGAAGCAGAATCCCCAGGAGGCATTTTTATACAAAAACCTTTGACTTATGCTGTTGCCATTGACTTTATTTCTATTTACTAAGTATAAGTGTCATTATTGTTGTTTTGTACAATGAAAATTTATTTCTATTTTTGTTTTACTGAAAAACTTGAAAACAAACTTCCTGAATTTCTGAGCTCCTATGCAATATAATTTTCCTTCTGTCTAAAAAACACTCTTCAGTATTTCCCTTAGTGTTGGATCTGCTCTGATGAATTTCTCTTTTTATATGTCTGAATATATTTTCATTTTACTTTATTCTTTTTTTTTTTTGGTGCCGGCGATCGAACTCAGGACCTTGCGCTTGTGAGGGAGGCACCAGAACCACTGAGCTAAATCCCTGGCCCCTATTTTACTTTATTCTTGAAGGATATTTTTGCTGGGTATAGAATTCTAGGTTAGCAGTTGTTTTCCTCTGGGCCCTTAGAAGATATCTTCCTATAGTCTTTTTTCTATTAAGAGAGTTTTTAAAGATAATCTCCCTTTTCTTTTTGGCTACTTTTTAAAAAACATTTTATCCATACATTTATTTTTCACTAGTTTAACTGTGTGGCTTTAGATCTTTTGTTGGTTTTGGAAAAGTCTCAATTATTGCTTTTTCAAAGATTGCTTGGGTTCCACTCTCTTTTTCTCTGAGATTCTAGTTGAATGTACGTTTGACTTTCTCAAACATCCTTATATTATTTCTCTTACATACTTAATATGTTTTCCATTCTCTCTGTCTCTCCATGATTCATTCTGTCTTTTTTGGTGATTTTTGTTTCCTTTTATCAATTTTTTCTGCCTTTGTCAAATCATTTAAAAGTTATTAGTTAAATTCATAATTTTGGTTATTGTATGTTATTTCTAGAATTTACATTTTATAAGCTTTAGAATATTTTTCTGCATTCTTTCCTGAAATTCTAAATCTTGTTTTTATTTCATTGGATAATAAAGACATGCTCATCTTTTCCTCATGGTTAACTGGTAAGTGTGTTCCCCACACACTGCACTTACACCGTCAATGTTGTGAGCATAAGGTATACTGAACATAAATTCAGTGTTTTACTTTAGTTGTTAGTTTTGGATTATCATTCTAAAGTTTCCAAATCTCTTTCCACCTTGACTTGGCTCATGATTTTATGAAGAAGTCAAGGCATCAAGAGAAACTATGAAAAGTAAGTTTAGCATGAAATCCAGAGATGGTACCACCATGGCAATAAATCCATGATCTGTAAATTCAGGAAATAAGAGAAATTTCCTGCCATCGAGGAGCTTACCATCTATCTGGGGAGGCAAAAGGCACGCAAATGAAATGATTAGTAGGACATATTAAAAATATGCAGTTTGAGGCTGATGGTGAGGAAGAGGTTAGAATGTACTTCACCTTTTAGATAGAGTCTGTATGAGATGGAATAGTTTTGAAAGGCTTCATGGTTAGTGTTGTCAGGCCTAAGACAAAGGATCTTGTAATACAATGGGTTATTTTTTTTTAAAAGTTCATTCATCTATCCACACAACAAACTTCTTCTTCTCTTTTTCTTTCTGTGTTTTTTAAATGTGTGTGCGTGTGTGTGTGTGTGTGTGTGTGTGTGTGTGTGTGCGCTGGAGATTGATACCAGGGCCTTGTCCACTGAGTTCCATCCCCAGCCCTCAACAAACACTCTTGTACATTACTCTGTCTCAAGCACTGAGTACTGTGAGAACCAGAGAGTCTGGCTTCTGTTCTTAGGACCCTTATATTCCAGACACTTCAGATTCTAGACCAGAATCTGGGGTAGGAAAAAGGCAGGGAGAGGATCACAGAGTCTTATCCTGAGAGGACTGAGATTAGGCCTGTGACCTGATCATGATCTGCTGTTTGATTTTGAACACTTGGACCTTTTAGGGTGGGTTGGGATCCTGAGGTTTTCTTTGGTTGTTGTTGTTTGTAGGCTTGGGGATTGAACCCAGAACCTCAAGCATGCTAGGCAGTTGTTCTACTACTGGTCCACATCCCCAAACCATTGGGATCCTGGAGATTTTTATTTGCTGGGGACAAAGTACTAACAAATGGCTCTCTCCCTCCTCTTCTGGATTTGATGTGGTGTCAGAGTGGGAATCAGAAGCCCACAACCTCTTCTTTCTGAACTGTGAGCTAGTTTGTGATTTTTACATAAGTGACCATCTATTTCTATTCTTGCATCCTTAAAGTCTGGCACGTTGGAGGTGGTAGTACTGTTTACTGATGAAAGATGCTACCTCAAGGATCATAGGCTGAGATCCCTACCTTTAAGTACTTTGTTTTAAGTCTGATTATAGATAAGCCTAAAGAGGGTATTGACTTGCTCCTGACCACAGAGTCTACCCAGTTCTTACCTTTTCCATTATGTGCTCTGTCATAATTCCAGTTCATAGTTGAGTTGACCTTTTCTTGAATTTCTTCAACACTTAGCCTGAATTAAGCACTTTTCACTTCAACAACAACAACAACAATAATGATAATAACAATCATTTCAAAATCCCCTTATTGCCTAACAAGCACTGTGATAAGTGTTTTTAATACTTCCAACCAGTTCATTGTTGCAAGAGGCAACAATGACAATGAGAGAGACTTTAATTATTCTCATGTTACAAAAGAGAAATATGAGGCTCACAGAGGGTAAATAATGTGCCCAGGATAGCACAGCTAGTAAGTGGTAGAGTCAAAATTTGAACCCTGGATGATGTGATTAGAAGTTTGTGCCCAAGAGCATTATGCAATCCTGTTTCTGTCGCACTACGTTAGACTCAGTGTCCCACTGGAAAGCAAGTGATCCAGGTGCAGAGGACATGTCTTGGGGTTTTATCTGTGATCTTCTGCCCACCTGATGTAGAGAGACATGACGCCCTGTATGTTTGATGCTCAGTGAAGACTTCCTCTCACCTTGAAATTTCACGATTGGCCCTGTCAGGCCTCAGACGGCCACTAGGTGGTGCTACATCCCAGGGAGTGGACAGCGCTGGCTACTAAGCCCACCAGAGGGAAGCTTGGGGCGGCTCCCCACAGTAGGAGAGGAGTGTGGTTCATGCAGAAAAGGAAAGGCTGGGCCTCATAGAGACAAATCCACGCCTGAAAGTAAAAGGACTAGAGAGAAGCTGCCACCCCCATTTGTGTCTGATGCAGGTTCCCAGAAAACCTGGCAGTCAGAAAAAATGGGTTGGCCCAGGGCAGAGGGGCCAGGGTGGGGGTCTGCAGCCCTCAGCGGTGGATGGAGCAATTCAGGGCCACAGTCATAGAAAACAGCCTGTTGGACTCTTGGTGGGGAGAGACTGGCCTTACTCTCTGCCAAGGACCATGGAATGCAAATGGTCAACAGCATGTGGATTCCAGTCCTGTCCTGATGTGGCCACTGCTGAGTGTCAGGGGAGCACTGTGCAGGACCCCTCCGCCCCCCTTCCCCTGCCACTGGCTCTCTTCCCCCTCCCCACTCCTCCCCACTCCTCCCCACACATGCTGCTCTCTGGCCTGGCCATGTTCTGGCGGAGAAGCAAGATTAGTGCCGTGCACAGGATTGGAACAGTGGGTGCTGGCAGGGCTCAGATGTGGGCAGGTCCTGACAGGCTGTGCTGTCCAGGGAGGGCTTCCTGGAGGAGGAGGTTCCAGTCTTCAGCTGAAGTCTCATTATGTGGCTTTAGGTGCAAGGCATTGGTACTTGGCAATGTTTTAACTGAACAGAAAATGCAGAGGCCATCAGGAGACACAAGCCCAGGCTGTGGGCTAGCTGTAGACATCTCCGCTTCACTTTCCTCTTATGTAGGTGACCACATTTGTTGCTCACATAGGATGCCTTTGTGAGTAAAAGGGAGTATTTTTAACAATTGTCCTGGGACAGCTGGCAGAACCTAGGAGAGCTGTCTGGGCAAACAGAACATCTGGCCACTGGGCTTATCTGTGACTAGTGGCCTTGGGAGGGCCGTGTGACCCAGAGGTCCTCTGAGTTTTGACCATCAGGGAAGCAGGCAGCAAAGACATGGATACGAGGCCTGAGGTTCCTGGTTCTGTCACGTTCTGGGAAGTGGGGAGGATTTGCATGGAGCTTACTCATTGGCCCATGGATCCAACCTCACCATTCAACTGTGGGTCCTAAGATCCAGTCAGTCTGCAGGAAGCAGCGGGTCCCAGGAGAGGCTCCCGGCAGTCCTGTCCTGGGGAGGCCATTGCACCTGGCTTCTCTTCTGCTGTGGCTGGCCCTCTCCTCCCTCCTGACCCCATCCTGACTCTGCCTCTGAGGAACCCTTGGACCTATCCCACTCCTCGGGTAGGCTACTGGCTATGAACTATGGTGGTCCTATGGGCATTTCCAGGAAGCCTTTGGGGTAGCCCATTGGCTGTCTGGTCCTGTCTTGCCCACCCTTCCTCAGCCCACCCCTGCCTCTGCATCCTAACAACCCCATGACAAATTATCCCACTGCTAAGTTAAATTGGCTGCTGCATGAAATACCACGGATTATAGGGAGTAGAAAATACATAGCTCATTAACTCAAATCCCAGCCCCTCCCCCAGGCCTGGTCCTGCCTCCCTCCCCCTCCCACTTATCTCTGCAGAAGAGGCTTGGCCAGAGGACTGCTGCCTCTGCCTCCTGAGGACTTCTTGGAGAAGGGAGGGACATGAGAATAGGGGACAGCGGTTGGACATCAAGGAATTAGGGCCAGGTGGGAACTCTGCAGCCTGCGCACTTCATGAGATCCGCCAGCAGAGGGCGCGGTGCAGGTGCAGAAGAAAGATGTCTGGATGCTGGGTCGACCTTGCCCTACCCTGGAGGCCTGGCTTCTGATTTCAGCTTCCCTGAGAAGTTCGCGTCTCCTGAGGGAGAGGAAACGGGTTCCTGGAGAAGACAATGTCCGTGCCTGCCTTTCAAGGACCCACCTGTGGCCACAAATAGGCGGGGGGCCTGGCGGGGCCGGCCTTTCAGAGGGTCATGAAGAATTCATTGGGCTTTTGTGTCTGCCTCCTTGGGAACTGGGAGCAGAGACAATGGCAGGACTGGGGCTTTTGTCTCCCTCTCCACTCAGGCAGTGTCAGATGTTGGCCACATGTGGGTGGGGAGCCTCCCTGGCCGGGGAAAGGGGCAGTCCCCGTAACTTGATGAGGGCCACCAAATTCAGAGCTAATTAGTTGGAAATTAAATTTTCCATTTGGCTGAGTTAGGAACAATGGGGTGGTGGGGACTTAACGTGAGGGGAGATCTTTGGGAAGAAGGGCACGTGCAGCGTGTGCCTCGGTGACCCTCCCCTTTGGGGAGGACAGGTGCGCCTCCACCAGCTACTCATAGCCAGAAAACCAACCAGACAAGCAGCCCAACAGCATGGAAGTGATGTGCTTTGTGCGGTTTCCTACTAAAGGAATAGCCAACAAAAGTGTCTGCAGAAGCATGGTGAAGGCCTATCTGCCCCCAAGTAGTTTCTAGCATCTACTGTGTATCTGATACTGTGTCATGCCCATCAGCAAGGGGTACATTACTTGAAATTCCACTGTCAGACATGCATTTCTTTGTGATTTTATGACCATTTAATTAATTTAGCATTTAATGAACTCAACGTAGCTGGCAGGTACAATTCCAGATGTGAGGCGACATCAGAGAACAAAAGGCAAAATGCCTGCTTTTATGGAGCCTCCAGTCTAGTTGAGGAGGCAAAAATAAAGAAACAGAGATGTTGCGGCAGGTTCGCCTGTGAGAAGAAACAAAGGTGGGTCAGAATTGGTGGGCAGTGGTGTGCCTGGGGCCCGGTGGGCACCTGGGAGGGGAGGGCACTGAGCAGCCCCCTCAAAGCTGTGATGGGGCAGCATCACAGGAGAGAGAAGGGCAGTGGTCCCAGGAGGAGGACTGTGCTTGGTGCCTGCAAATCTGGACCAGCGGGCTGTGCGAAAGTGAGTGTAGAGGAGGAAGGCAGAGGCCGGGCTGCGGGGGCGCTACTGGAAGGGCTGTGGCTTTAACTCTGGGTGAGATGGGCCTGGAGGTGTTGAGCAGGGCCTGGCCTGACGTGCCCCTGGCTGCTGCATGCAGGAGGAGTGAGGGGGTGGGGCTCAGGAGAAGCTGGGAGGCCACACAGAAGTTGCTGCGGTCAGAGAGATGGTGAGGTGGTGTCCGGAGTTCTGGGCCCCTTGGAAATGACACAGCCTCCCTCCCTCTCCCCCCCCACCCCGCCCCACCCTCTCCCCCACCCCCCACCAGGATGGCAGAGGTCTGAGGTTGACTTGAGAGGAGAAACATCAGAGCCTGCCAGGGAGCCCACAGGCCTGTCTTCTGATTCTTACTGAGTTTTTCCAAACGTTTTCTTCATACTCTCAACCTCAGTTTCCTCATCTGTAAAGCTCCTGTCCTTCAGTTGGACAGTCTCTCCTAGGCCAGGTGAAGTGAGGCTACAGGCGCTGGGTTCTGGGTGGAGTGCGATGAGGAGACAGGTGAGCAGGACAGCACAGGTCACAGGCCTGAGGGTGTCCATTCAGAAGTGTGCTGGGGGCTGTAGGTGCCACAGACTGGCCCGGCTCTGCCTGCTCAGAGAGCAAGCTTCCTAGAGGAGGCGGTGTTTAATATATACGTGTACCTCGGTTCATGAATTTAAGTCTTTCTATGATTCTGGTTGTAAACCGAATTGGACATGAACCAAATCAAATTTCCCATAAGGTCAATATTGACTTAAATTGGAAAGAAATAGGTTCATGCCTGAGGTACCACTGTTTGAGTATATTTTTCAGTACTGGAGATTGAACCCAGATTGAACCCTTCACACTAAGCTTCATCCCCAGCCCTTTAAAATCTTTCATTTTGAGACAAGGTCTCACTAAGTAATTAAGTTGCATGTGTGCGCCAAAAGCAAGCAAGAGCCCTTGAAGGAGATGAGGCAATGGTGTATCTGGCAGAGAAGACCAGATGCAAGGGCTTTGAGGTGCGAAAATGACACCAAGATGAAAGAAGTCACTTTAAAATCATAGAGTTTTAGGGCCAGAAATGACCTTGGAGATCATCAAATGCAGTGGTTTTCACACATGTTTTGGTCTTAGTTCAGCCCCAATATGTGGGATTCTCTTCTGTAAATCACATAATATTAATAGCTAACATGTATTGAGTGTTTACTGTCTGCCGGGCACTTTACACACATGAGCTTAATTAATTTTTCCACTAGTCCCCAGATTACCCATCCTCATTTTCTGGATGAGGAAACTGAGGCACAGAGGAGTTAAGAAACTTGCCCATGGTTACACAGCAAGTCAGTGCAGGGCTGCTATTTGAACCAGGCAGTCTGGTGCCCAGCGCGTGAATGTGGCTACTGGGCATTGTGGTGCCCACCGATGTGAAGGTGGGGCCCAGAAGCCCTGCTCACCTCCTTGGGCACTCATTCCCAGTGAGCATGTGGCTGGGACCCCGCCAAAGGCTACTTCTGAAAGCCCTGACTTGTGGAAGCCCTGTTTGCTGCGCTGCCCCTCATACTCCAAGGCTTTCCTCGGGTCAGGGCAGGCTTCCTGGAGGGGACAGCACAGTCTGTGTCACCAACACCCAGTCCTTTAGCTCCGGGATATTTTCCAGACAGAAGCCTCAGCCTGGAGGGGAGGAGAGTCCATCCCTTGGTCTGCAGCTAGGACTGCTGTCTTCAAATTTCCTACAGGGTCACAGGCTGGAAGGCAGCAGGCAGAGGAGAGGTCTCAGCGACTCCTTACGGGTGGTGATCAGGAAGGTGGGGACCTGGAGAATCCTGTAGACCAGAGCAGAAAGCCCGGGGCTAGGGCTGGTGCCTGGGCAGGAGGAATAAGCCCCTTCCCACTCTCTTCCCCCCTGGGGAGGGGGTTGCTCTGGTGTTGCAGAGGGGGAGCAGCATTTCGGTTTTCTTTGAGATGCACACCTGCCTGTTTCCCTGCTGAAGACTCCAGAATGCTAGGAGCCCTGTGACCTCAATGTAAGGCTGCAGTGTCAGCTTCTAGTGCTGAGACCCCACCTCCTCTGGAGGTCTTCCCTTATCCATGGACTGCAAGAGTGGGCCCTACCCTGGGTCTGGCTGGCCACTTTGGTCACAGCTCTGTACCTGATTTCCCATCAAAAACAAGCACTCTGTCCCTGGGTTGGTGCCCATCCTGTTCTGGGCATTGGCCAAGCATTAATGGAATGGCCACTGCAGGCATCACCACTGCATAACTAAGATGGTCAGCCCTCCAGCAGCACCCCAGAGTGTGCAAGTGTGCACATGCACTCACATACATGTACAAGGCCCGTGGCTGAGTAGACACTGACGGCCCACACTGTTGTTCTGCCCGAGGGGGCTGAGGTACATCCAGGCCGAGGACCCAACTTACTATGGTTGATTCCTGGTGTGCATTGAACAGGGCTGGGCAGATCTTGCAAGTGACTCTATCAGTGTTCCCTAAGCCACCAGAACGACAGCATCCTAGCTCATGCCAGGCCAGATCAAAAGGGTCCTGCCCATCCTGGGACTCACACTGTTTGTGCCTGCTGGCTTGGGAGCTGTCCTGGCTCTCTCCCCAGAGCACTGCATCTCCCTGCAGTCCCGACCTCTTCCTCTGAGGAGGAAGGTCTCCATGCCTTGGGCTTACCTTTTTCTTCTGCTCCATTCACAAAGCCACCCCACAAATACACCCTGTCCCGAGTTCCGAGGACTATTTAGGGGTCCACTTACTGCGTTATAATTTGGCCCTGTCTTTCCCTTTGGGTCCACCCAACGCGATATTGGTTCCTGGTCACCAGTTCCTGAGAAGGGGGCGGATGGCAAGGGGACCTTACTGCAGCTGTCATTCGATCTCAGCTTCCCCTCCGCCGAGTCCTCAGGTCTGTGAGGCAGCACGGGCACCAGGGGGCGCGCGAGGGCCGGGGTTCGAGCAACAGCTCCTCGATGCAGGGCAGGAGTGGGGCGTGGGTGCCGCCAGGGGGCAGCAGAGCGCGAGCTGCAGGCGCGCTGCGCGGGGCTGGGCCGCGGCAGCTGCGTTCCAGGCTCCAAGCGCCGTTCTCTGTTAGGAGGGTAATTTAGAGCAATTACACCGATTATTATTGCTTTTCTAATTAGTGCTTTTCCTACAGAATTAGCCGAGTGTTTATTAGGAGCTGCTTGTTGCCAGCAGCTTAACTGTTTCGCTGCCGGGCGCGGGGAGGGGCCGCCGCGTGGGGCTGCTTGGTTATGTGGTTTCGCATAAAAGCACGGATTAAATATTCATTCTGCTTTGTTACATATAGCATTAAATTTTTATCAGCTGTATGTTTTCCTTGAAGTTTTCCCTGCGTGTTAACATGCAGGCAGGCTGCAGAGAGACTCCGGGCCTTGGCTGGTGGGGAGGACGGACGTAGGGTCCGGGGAGTCCGGCCCGAGCTGGTCCCCGACGGCTGTAGCACCGCAGGCTTTTCCTAGACCGGAGCCCGGGATCCTTCTGGCCCCTGGCAGGAAGCAGGGCAGGAATTCTTCACCCATCTGCTGGAGGAGCCCACTGAGACCGGGCGGGCGGGGTCCGGTGGGACAGCCGGGGCCAGCACAGGATGGTGGAGCCCAGCAGCTCCTCTCCGCCCAACGTCATCTCTGGGTTCTCCCAAAGCCCGTGGCCCTGTCACTCGAAGAGGCGCCCCGCCACGCCCCACCCAGGCCTCCCCTCCCACGACAGCGCAGTTCTCACACTTCCAGGCTCCTGCAGGTGCTCGGGGCTCAGTCATCTCCTGTTCGGCAATCGCTTCTGGAGTCCTTGAGCTGGGGGCCAAAGGGAGAGATTTGGGGTCTGTTCAATGTATGCGCCCTCGTGTTGGGTAATTGCTACTTCCTTTGCCTCTGTAGGGGAGGGATCATCCTCCCTTCGCCAGTCTTAGGGGACCCCCACTTGTGAAAACTGGGTGCGCATATGCAAGCACAGCAAACCCAAAGGGTGCAGTCTGTGCCGCCCAACGTGGATTCAGGTTCTAGAGACTTCTTGGAACACAGTGCCCCAGTGAGCGGGAGTGTTTGCTTACAGCTCATTAACCACTTGACGGAAAGGTTGGGGAGGGGGCAAGTCAGGGCAATATTGACAGAAAATCAATCAGAAATGAAGATTAACGATCTCCAAAATGTTCCTGTGGGTCAATAGGGAAATGGGATTTGAGTTCTAAAAACCAGGTCTGATAAGCCGCAGCTTCATTCTCCATTTATCATTGTACAGAGCAAGGCCCAGGATGAAGACTGGGGCTGATGGGAGGTGTGGCCTAACCCGGGGCTCATGGATGGATTGGAGGTGCGGCCCACTGCCTGGGAGCTCTTTAGGGCAATCTCCTCTCCCTCGCCTTGGATTGCGGCAGAGTGGAGGAAAAAGCAGGGCTGGTTCACTGGGTCACAGGGCCCTGGGCAGGTCTATCCGGGCCTTGTTCCTTCCCACCCTCTGTCCTGTCTTGTTTACCTGGATCAGGCCATGATTCTTAGTTGGAGTAGGAAAGGCATGCAGGTAATTAGAAAGAAACCCAGAGAAACTGGGCATGGTGGTATATGTCTGCAATCCCAGCACTGTGGGAGGCTGAAGCTGGAGGAGCCCATGTTTGAGCACAACCTGACCCTGTCTTATGGCTAAAAACTAGAAAAAAGGATGGGGATATAGCTCAGTGTGGAGGGGTGGAGACCCTGGATTGAGTCCCCAGTCACACACACACACACACACACACACACACACACACACACACACACACACAGAAACCTATGGGGTTTTTCCAGTGGCAGTTGTAGAGGGACCTGCTTGGCCCCACACCATTCTGCTTTCAAGCCCTGCTGTGCCTTCCCTCTCCCCGGGGACCACCTCATCCAGCAGTCCAGGCAGGATAGGGGGACTATTAAGCTTGTGGCTCTTCCCCTGAACATGGCTGTGTAGAACATCCAGGGTCCCTGTGGGCCAGGGCTCTGTGCCCACTGCATCCTACTGTAGGCTACTGCGGTCACCTGGGAGGATCTGTTGGAGGCCTGAGTCACTTTGGCAGGGCCAGCCAGTGGGTCCCACATCTGGCCTCCCCTTGGGAGCTGTCATTTCCCTAGAGGCTGGGGGATTCTTCTTCTTTCCACTTGTAAAGATCCTTGGCCTAAGAAGCCCACCAGGGCCTGGCCATCTGTTTGGAGAGAAAGAAAAACCAAGGGAGACATCCTGACCTTTACGGTGTGACCTTCACCTGTAGTCTCAGGGCCTTCACATGGGGATCGGAACAGGGTGCTAAGGGGCTTGAGTCACCAAGGCTGGAAAGCTCAGGGACAGAAGCATGAGCCGGACATCCTCTGATTGGAGTGGCTCATATCCACCACCTTCAGAGTCGATTCCCTCACCACAGCGGCCAGCCTGGGCCACTTACATCTTTCAGAACACCATCCTGCTCTGCCACTGATACTGCAGGTGGGCAAGCTCAGGACTGCACCACACACTTTCAGGCAAGAAGAGGTCTCGGAGGGTCACTGGGGTTTCTGCTGGTGCTGATCAGCACTCCCAACATCTGGGCGGAATAATTCTTTGTCGTGGAGACTGAACTGTGTGGTGGGTTGTTTATCAGCATCTCTGTCCTCCACTCGCAGGATGCCAGTTGCACACACACAGTGTCCCTCTTAGCACCATCAAAACAGCCTCTAGGCATTGTCAGATGTCCCCTGGGGACACAGTCACTGTAGTGAGAATACCAGCTCTATACTAATCCCCTCTAACAAAGCACTGTATGTAGATTCAACTCCCACCTTGACCACTGACTAACTCTATTGTGATCAGAGACCAGAAACCTCTACCTTAGTTTGCCCATCTGTTGAGTGGGGGTAATAATACAGTGTGACCCTCCTTATGGGTTGCTATGAATACTAGACAAGATGGTGCCTGTGAAGAGCCCAGAAATTTGCCTGGTGCCTCACAAGGGCTCAGTTAGCAGTAGCGAGTCTCAGGCCCAGAATACAGTTCTGGATTCCTCTCCTGGTTAGAAATACGAAGGCCAAAAGAAGGTGGCAGATGGACACACCACCACCTCCCGCCCTCCAACCAACAACTGTAAAAATACAGAAAAGACTTTTGCAAAATATTTATGTGTGTTCAAAGATCACACAGTGGCCTTTGCCAGAAAGCAGATGGAAAGTACATGAGGTGGGGTCAGCCAAAGAGTTGCAGTGGATGGGGCACCAAGACAGCCCCAGGGGGACTAGCTGAGCCACCCCACAGCAGCAATGGCCTCTGTTCATTTTCTTGTCTTTACTGTAGGCCACATGGAACCCACAGGGCTGAGTGTGTGGGTCAGGTGCATGGGAAGGCTTGGTACTCAACACAGGGACTTCATGGAGGTGGCTGGTGTGAGGCAACACCAGTCTTCTGCTCTCACAGAGACCCAGTAGGGTGGCACAGATACATCTTGGGCCTCCACACAGATGGAACAAACAGGCTCACCCAAGCTCACCTCAGAGATGAAAGATCAAGAATCACCAGATGTCTGAGGAGAGCTGGCAGCTGAACAGAAGCACCCAGCTCAGTAAATGAAGGAATTCTCTGAGGAGACAGAGAAAGTAGAGCAAGCAGGTGTGATTTTCAAATAAGTGCTATGGTTTGGACCTCAAGTGTCCCTCAAAGGCCTGTGTGTTAAAAGGCTTGGTTCCCAGGGCGGCAATATTGGGAGGTTGTGGAATCTGTAAGAGGTGGGGCCTAGTGAGGGGTTTTAGGTCATGGGGTGGCCCTCAAAGGGATCCGGGACACTGGGCTCTTCTTTCTCCCCTGCCCCCAGCCTAGCCATGAGGGGAGCACTTTGCTATCATAATGTGCTGCTCACAGCAGGCCCTAAAGCAACAGGGGCACTGATCCTGGATTGGAAAACCTCTGAAACTGCAAGTCAAAACAGACCTTTTCTTTTCATAAGCTGGTTATTTCAGGTATTTGTTACAGTAACATAAAGTCACACAGGGAGGAAAATGAGTGTCTTCTAAAAGATGTGGAGGCCTTGGGAGTCATACGCTAAGAATCAATTAGATACTATGGAAATTAAAATTTTGTTAGTTGAAATTAAAAAAAAACAACTTCAGAATTGATGGGCAGAGTTGCACAATGGGCATAGATGATGAAAGAATGATAGTTGAAAGATGAGAGTAAGAACTTCTCCAGGAGTGAAGTACCAATGGCAAGGAGATAAGAGAGTGTGAAAGACAAACTACCGACACAGAGGACACGAACACAGGAAGTACCCAAAGGTGAAACTGGAAATAACAGGGAAGACAAGACTTAATAAATAGGATGGAATGTTCCAGCACCAACAGAAGATGTCAGTTTTGAGATTTAAAGGATCTGTGTATGGCCAGCAAAATGAAAAACCACCAACATAGACATGTTGAAGTGAGATATTAGAACATCAGCGATTCAGGGAAAGTCCTAGAAATCTTCAGAGAAAAAGAACAAGTTAATAATGGATTCATTTCCTAGGGCTACTGTAACAAACAAAATTTAGTTACGCCAGATTGGAGGCCGAAGCTGGAAGTCAAGGCCTTGGCCTGGTGGCTACTCCTGGAGGCTTCGAGGAGAACCCAGTGCAGGTCTCCTTTCAGCTTTGGGGGCTCCCACTCCTTGTGTTCCTTGGCTCGTAGCTGTGTAACCCCGATGTCCACTTCTGTCCTCATATGGCCACCATCTCTGCATCTCTGTGTTTGCTCTTATAAGAACATCAATCTTTGGATACAGGGCCTCTGTTGTAAAGGTTCCTATCTCGAGATCTTAATTATATCTACATCCATCCCCTTCCCAAAGGAGGTTCCCCTCAGAGGTTCTGTGTGGGAGGACCTGGCCATACCTTTGTGGAGGATTTGATTCAGCCCACTCTCCATAGGAATGAGAACTGGATTGATATCATACTCCTCATCAGCAAAATTGGATACAAGAATATAATGGAGCAATATTTTCAAAGCTCTGAGGGGAAATGGCTTTGAACATAAATTATCATTCAAGTGTGAGGGTAAAATGAAGCCATATCAGACAAATAAGGACTCAGAACATTTACCAGCCTTCCAATTCTTCTTTGGAAGAATTACTGTATTTGACTATTGTATTTTTTTCCCCTCTCTTCCCCTGCCAGCAAAGAAAAAGTAACCCCAAGTTGCCTGGCATTAATATAAACGTAGGGGCCAGGGATTTAGCTCAGTGGTTCCGCTGCCTGCTTTGCAAGTGCAAGGTCCCGAGTTTGATCCCCCGTACCCACCCACCCCCAAAATTATATATATATAAATGCATATTTGCCTTATAGTGATTAGCAAACTTATTATAATTACTTAGACAAGTATTATTAGGGGTACTGTATAAAAGAGTAGTTTGTTACCTCATCTCTCTCCATCCTCAAGTCTCATTCTCCAAAACAAGCACTTTCAACTCTTTTAAGCTATTCTGTCAGCTAGTTACTTGTATATTTTGAAATTTCTTATAGATACAGAGGTTTTTGATTTCTTGGTGTTAAGAACTACCAATTGGCTTTCAGTGATGGAGAAATAGATTTTAGCTCTCATGCATGCCTTTATCCCCTCTCCAAACACATAAACCATTGTCCTCCTTGACCTGCAATAGAGTTGTATCACAGCTTTGATTAAAGTTGCTACTGGGTGTTTATAGCAAGATGTTCACATGCTTATTACCCACAGCTAAGCTATGAGATGTGCTATGATTGTAACTTTTTTCTTCCCTCTGAAATGATACTTGCTTTCATTTGTATTGCTAATCCATTTCTAACTTCTACAGAACTGAAATTCTCTTCTCCTCTTGTGTTTACTATTCTGTTTTATCTAGGGACTTTTCCTTGTCATTTTTTCTGGGGTGGATTTCTAGGTTCCATGCCCTCCTTTTCCTTGGTAACGTCCTCATTTAGGTGAATTCCATCATTCAGTAGCTTCCTGTGAAAGATGAAAGCTTTCTGCTAGGGTGTTTATTGGATGTGTAATTCTCAGTTGGAGAACATTTTCCCACAGACTATCAAAGATATTTCTCTGTTATCGCTTATCTTTTAATATTGCTGTAGATATTCTGATTCTGACTCAACTGAGTATGACCTTTTTTGTGTGTGATCTTTTCCTTTGTCCTGAAAGATTTTAGGATCTTCTATTGATTCCCACTATTCTTAAATTTCAGTATGCTCTACTCTAATGAATGCACATAGTCACCCAGTTAAAAACAAACACATTTCATTTTTCCAGCTTATTTGCAGCTAGATATAGCCTATAAATATAAATAGAATTATTGTCTTCTAGGAAATCTTCTTAAAAGGGTGAATGAGTTGACCTTCTTTTTCCTTACCTTCTTCCTGGAATAGACATGTAATGGCCAAAGTCCCAGCAGCCATTTTGAACCATGCAATGACTTTTGGAATAGAAGTCATGGACTATGAAGCAACAAGATAGAAGAAGCTTGAATTCCTGATTCTGCAGTTAGCACACTAGCTTTGGGTTCATTGCTTCTGGGCTTTCATTTGCCTGAGAGAAACCTGCTGATACTTGCTTTCATTTGTACTCTACGTATTATTTCCCAGTTGACACTTTGATTCCACATTTCTGTATTTTTAGTCTACTATTTTGTGGGCTTTTGTTAAACAAAACCAGAGTTATTCCTAAATGATAATATAGACAAAATAATGTATTTGCTTCCATGAAAGAAACTACTTTTAGAGCACTTTCAAAAAATTCTTAATGCATGCATGATAAAAGTACATATGCTTTTCTCCTAAAATTTATCCAAATGTATTTGGCTTCATAAAATTAAGTATCTTGGGCCTGGGATTTAGCTCAGTGGTTCGGCCTCCTGCCTTGCAAGTGCAAGGTCCCAAGTTTGATCCCCAGTACAAAAAAAAATGAAGAATATAGGAGAAAGACATAGTAGATAAAAAAGAAACTAGAAAAACTTGTTGCTTATTGTAGAAATATTTAAAAAATCAAAACAATACAGAACAAAATTTCGAGTGCTATGAATGGAGATCATGGTTGCAGGTTGCAATGTCAAGGGACAGAGGGAGTGATAGGCAGTTAATTGATTCTTAGTTTGATCTAGGGATGCTGATCATTTGTAGATATTGTTAAAGAAAGGCAAGGGATTATTGACAAATTTTGAAGGGTAAATACTAGAAAAATGGAAAATTAGGAAAAGTGGAATCAAATGAAGACAATGCAAATTACCAAAAGGCATAAAAATGAGTTAAAAAAAAAGTAAAAAAACATGTTAAATAGAATACATAGAGAGACTGTCATACACACTCACAAACACACACACACATATCATTGTTAAAATAACTCTAAACATATCAGTTGTCACAACACCTTTCTTTAGAAGTGGATTAAAAAAATCCAGATTCATATAGTTTTCTAGCAAGATGCACATATACAGAAAATGCAAAAATTTAAAAAAGAAAAAACTGTAGAGACATACAACAGAGAAGGCTAATAAAATAAAAATAGGGATACTATTATTAATAGCAAATAAACTCCTGTTAAGATGATATGTAACATTCATGGACCATTATGCATACAAAAAACCAGAAAATATAAAAACAAAAATTGATAGTATTCCTGGGAGATACAGATGAATATAGTATTATAGGGACTCATTTCTTAAATGATCAACAAGACAGCCAAGTAAGGCTATGGAAGATACAAATAACATGATTAATAAGGTTGATGATATATAAAATGTTTGTTATGTCCTGAACAAATAGAGAACATAAATCCCTTTCAAATACACATGGAACATTCAAATAATTGCCCATGTATTAGGTCACAAATAAAATATCAACATAATAAAAGATTACATTCAAGCCTAAATGCCATATTCATCAGCCATAATACAATAAAGTGAAGAACCATCAACAAAGTATAGCAAAAAATGTGCACCTGTAATTTAAGTACCATATTCATCTCAATAGTTATTGGATAAAGGGTCAGTCAAAATGAAAATTGCATGTCATTAAAATAGACACAAGAGCACAATATACCAATACATGTGAAGTGTGGGTATTCAGAAGATAATATAGTGTCCTAGATCCATTAATTAGGAAACCTTACATCTGCAAATAAATAAGCTAAGATTTCATCTTTAGAAATTAGAGAAAGAAAAACATTACAAAGCTATCAACAATAAACAGAAGGAATTAATAAAGATAAAATCTCAAATGAATTGAATAGAAAATGGAAAGTGGAGTTAATTCATAAAACCAAGTCTTTCTCTCTTGAAGGCTACTAAAATAGACATTTTTTGTCAGAATTGATGAAAAACATAAAATATTAACACAAATAATAGAAGGAACTAAAAATGCACCTAATTATAACAGGAAAGTAGGAAAAGTAAATTATGATTTTCAAAAAAATTTTCAGATTAAAAATTTCCACTTTCATCCTCAGCTTTTCATGGATACAAGGACACTATAAAGGGGCCATAACTCATGGAATTGGATGGTCCATCTAACCGTTTCCACCTTATGTATCTTTAGATTTATGCACATACAATTGTGTTTTGTTTCTATTTCAAAGCATTTATTCTTTTTTTAGAGGTCTTCCCCAGTGGTTTCATTTATTCTGGAAATATCATAAGTCAATTCAACTCCCTCTTAGGTGTGGCCTCATCTGCCATTCTGTGTCACTTCCTGAGAGTCTCACATCCTGAATGTCCATTTGGTGGATCCTATTGCCTGAATATTTGTGACCCTCAAATTCAAACACTAAATCCCAACCTCCAAGGTGATGGTGCCATGAGGAGGGGTCTTTGGGAGCTGGTTGGGTTATGAGCATGGAGCCCACACAAATGGGATTAGTGCACTTATAAGAGAGACCCCAGAGTGCTCCCTCACCCCTTCTGCCATATCAGGACATTGGAGAAAATAGCCATCTGTGAACCAGAGAGCAGGCCCTCAGCAGCTATTGAATCTATCTGCCTGTGTGATGGGGACTCACATAAATCACAGTGATGCAGATCTGTCTAAAGAGATGTAGCTGAAGGTCAAGGAGAGCCTGTTGGGGCCAGGGGTGGGAGGCACATATACCTTGTTTATAAAATTGGATATGTCTGTCTGTGATTGCTAGCTAATTTGTTAATGTGCACCATACCTCATTCCAGGAAGGTCCTGAAGTTAAGGGAGCCTTTGGGTTTCTGCCTGGGGCCCCACTGCTGCGCAGATAGCTGGCACGACATCCCTCAATATATAGGAATTTGTTGGACATTGAATTTTCAAGCCCTCCCTTTCCTATTCTCTTCTTCTTCTTCTTCTGCAAACCCTCCCCCTTCCTGGGTTCCAAGGATTTAAGCTTCCTCCCTGCCAAGCAGACGGCTTTGCTGATACACATTAACACCCGCGAACAGAGTCCTTGGCCCGGAATCTAAAGAAGGCAGGTGTTGGATGTAAATGTTATTCCAGAACACATATTTAGGATCTTCAGAAAATCCTCGTATACCTTTCAGCTTCAATACCATAGATTGAAGGTAGCAGAGAAACAATGTTTAATGGCATTTAGAGGTAAATTATTGACATTAAGACCTCTTTATTAGACAGTTGTACACAAAGGAATTTTATTTCAGATCCTGTGACACATGACAAATGGCTGCTTCAGATGAGAAGTAAACTACATCTTCTGGCCAGCAGAACCGAGGCCGTATCAGCTGGGGGAAGAAAATCCAATTTGCTTTTAAATGCCATTCACAGACGGCTTCTTTCGTACTAACAACCTAAGTTATTGGAGTTGAGGATATAAAAGTTAGACATTAAGAAACTTTGCACAGACTCTGTCTAGCCAAAAGGTCCCTTCCGCAAGCCTAGGCTGGGATGACATGGGGGTGTCTAGGCAAATCTCAGCCCCACTTTTCAGGCATCTTCTTTTTCTCTGATATGCCAGGGGTTTGTGGAGTAAACTACTTTGCTAGACAGTGAGCAGAACATAAAATCCACCGAATTACATTCTACTTAGGAGTTTCCAAAGGCGGCTTTGAAACAAATTCCCAAGGATAAGTAGGATAGGCGATCATGTAGCTAATATGTGTGCACACATATAGTGAGCAAAGCCTGTCTTCTAACTGTTTAAATAGCCAGAGATGGGAGGAGAAATGGAATTCATAGTTAATAACCTATTGTTCTGCAGGCTCCTTTCCTCTCTCCCTGGCAGGGGTGAGTGGTAAGCTTGACGCTGGGTCACAGGCTGGGTGAGGAGTTGGGTGGCAGAAGGGTGCCATATTGGATGGAGCACAATGTGGAGTGTGCAGACTGGATAGGGTGGCAGGTTGGGAGCAAGGCAGAAAGCCAGAGGGACAAGGACCTTGAGCCAGGGTGTTCTGAAGCCTGGGATGGGGTCAGCAAACATGCAGCAGTGACAAATCACAGGGTTTTATAGGGGTGAGGAGGTAGTGATTGGACTCAGTGCCAGGGATGGTAGTGGGTGATGGCTGAATTGGATATCAGGGGGAGATGAACAGAACAGATAGTAGGGGCCATTGTAAGGCAAGACTCATAACAACAACAATAACAACAACCCAGATTCCTGAGGTCAGGGTATGGACTCACAAACCAGGCAGGCAGTCCCAGAAACTTCCATAAGACAGCAGCCACAGGGAGACTAGAAGAGGAGCTCAGAGTGTTAAGAGTGAGTACGAGCACATGATGAGCTTGGGTCTGGAAGAGGTAGCCAGTTTAAGCTCATAAAGAGTTAATATCTTGTGAATGGTGATTGTGGGTTTGGGATCAGAACAGGGAAGGAAAGAAAGTGGACAGAGAATCTATCTTCCCAATGTTTATGAGAAAGGAGTGGTCTGATGTGTGAGTGCTTTGAAATTGCAGGTGGCTGTATGCATCCATGCAATGGAATTAGGAGGAGTTATACAATACACTGTCTCTACTCCTCACTCAAACCCCTTCATGTTTGAGCCCTTAGACAATGATCCAATTTCTAGTAAATGTTGTGGGATTGATGAATCATCTTGAAGAAGACAAGTTAGTGAATAGGGGAGGTGCTCAAACCTGCCCAGGACCTTCACAGCTCTGCCTCTACCTATTGCATGGCTGGGCCCCATATGAAAGTTGGGAGCTGTTCCTCTGTCTTCCTCTGTCTATTTTACTACTCTGGTAGAAGAGTCTGGATTAGGGTCTGACTCTCCCCATGTGGCCGGCCAATTGCATGAGGCAGGGTTCTCCAGGGAAACAGAATCAACAGCGCGTGGTGTGTATGTGTGTATGTGTGTAATATGAGGAATTGGCTCCCATAATTATGGAGGCTGAGAAATCCCATGTGCTGCTATCTGTAAGATGGAGACCCAGAAAAGCTGGCAATATAGTCCCAGTCCGAGTACAAAACACTGAGAACTGGAGAATCAATGGTGCAAGTTTGAGTCGAGTTTGAAGACCCAAGTCCCAGAAGGCTGCATATCCACTCACATTGGGGTGGGGGACAATCTGCTTTACTTGTCTCCTGATTAAAATGATAACTTCATTTATAAACACCTTCCCTCATAGACACATCTCCAAATAATATTTATCCAAATAGCTGAGCATTTTGTTTCTCAGTCAAGTTGACCTATAAACTTAACCAACTCACCAAACGCTCATCCCTTTCCAAAGCTGCTCCCATCAAGAACATGGGCTTGAGTTCTCTATTGTCCATCCCCACAGCAAGGAGTTAGACCCTGTCCCCAAGCACCCCAGCCTGTGTTAGAGGCTAGGGTCCCTTTAAGGACTATAGGGAGATGTCAGCTGGGTGTGGAAAGTGAAGGGAGAGCTGATGCATTACGTAATGGGAAGTCTGGGGTTCTCTTTTGGCCTTAGCATTAATGGAAATTAGGACACCAGAATCCTAGTCCCAGATCTACTAGTTCCATTCTACTCTACTCCATCCCATCTCATCCCACCCATTTTATCCCATTCTACTCAATCTATTTCACTCCATTCTGCCCCATTCCATTTCTTTCTGTTCATGCTATTCCATCCATTCCACTCATTCTCTTCCATTCACTCATTTGATTCCATCCCATTAGATAAGCACTTTACTAGGTGCCAGGCAGTGTTCTAGGTCTGAGAGTGACAAAGTTGACCCAGTGTCTGCTCTTATAGGGTGTAAATTCCTGTGGAGGAAACAAAGGACAAACAATATCTTGCCATTGGACCTTGGGCCAAACCACAGGTAACGAGGAGTGGACAGACCCTGGCCTTGGTTTGACTCCTTGATCTACTACTAGCCTTGGAAATCCTACAGCTACATGGGGTTTAGTGTCCTTATCTATAGACTTGGAGATTCAACCAGAGTAATCTTAAATATTTCTTCCCAGCTTCAACATTGAAGTCTTTTAAAATTTACTTGATATTTTGCCTATTTACTTATATAATAAATTACATACTTAAATAATTTTTACTTTCTCTCACTATCCAAATATTGGAAGGCTGTTCCCCATTGCCAACATTCCTTTCCCCATGGCACATAATGGCTGCCATTTTTTTTTTTTTTTTAATTTGGTACGGGGTGGGGTGGGGGATTGAACTTGATTCCTTACGCTTGCAAGGCAGGCAGCGGCACCACTGAGCTAGTTCCCTGGCCCTATGGCTACCATCTTAACAGTGGGACTGGCATTTGGTAAAAATGAAAATGAGAAGCCCTCAGCCTTCAACTATTTTTCCTTTCAGGCCTGTGCTTGTCCTTGCCCAGTGCCTGCAACATGTTTCTATTCTTCAGGTAAATATTGAGTACATGTCCTGTCAAGTGCCACTGCTGTTTCCTGCCTGGCATCAGTTCTCAACCTCTCAGATCCTAGCCCAACCCAACCTTCCTTAAACTCTGACCTTCGCTATGCAAATGTACTTTTCCCCTTAGGCGTAAACTTGACCTTGGTTGAATTCTGTGGCCCTTGCATGCCCAGATACCTGTCTTCATTGTAACTTACCCTTTCCCTGGAGATAATATTGTAGCCAGATGTAGTAGGAAACCATGCTGTGTGCTGCTATGTAACAGTCAGGGGGTGGGAAGTGGTGGGGGCTGGGGAATGGGAATACTGCCCCATGGGAATCCTGAATAGAGCCGGTATTGTGGGTTTTGAGAAGCTGGATAAACCCTCAGGGCTAGTGCTGTAGGCCCAGTGCAACCTGTCCCCACATCTGTGCTAAGTCACTCAACTACAAAGCACTCCAGATCCCAGTCCATTCTCTGGCTGCCTTGTGTCTTCCCAGTTAAGTTCAATGATTCATGTGAAGCATGAGGACAAGGATGAAGAAGACTTGGGGGCTTTTTCTAGCCACAATCTCTCTCCAAGGCTCAGTGCCACACTCTCTGGAAATCTCAATTTAGGGGGACAAGGTATGGGTCTGTTTTGGAGAAGTGTACTGACGGGGAGGGGGAACCTGAGGTCACTGGGGCCACCCCGCCTCCTCTGGAGGGACCCAGCCTTTGGGAAGTCTTTGGTTGAGGCTGGTTGTGCCTTCTCACCTTCACCTGTCCCCTTGCAAGTTTTTGGTGATCCATGCTCTGGCTCTTCGGTGATTTGAGTGGGGTGTGGCTTTCCACACCTCAGAAGAGCTGGCTGGGTTATAAGAAGAGCAGGAGAACCTGTGGGCTATTGCATGCTAACTCCAAGGGGCCCAGCACTTCTGCCTCCAGGTGGTACCTGTTTCCAGGCCCCTGCTCCATGCAAGCCTGGTTAGCAGCGCGCCTGAGCCCTTCCAGCTCAGAGGATTTGAGTGGTGGCTTCGAGTCCCTGCCAAATGCTTCTGATTGTACCTTGAACTAGATGGTCAGTTCCCAGAGGGTGGTGCCACCTCCTTTTTTCCTTCTGGAGTCTCACTGGTTACCCCAAAACATTTAATAATGGCACAACACATTATACTTATCCAAATGCTCTTATTATAAGAAAGGATTTGCAAAAGGAAAAGTACCAAACAGTCTCACTCACTCCATAATCATTACAAAGTCTTTTCATTTCTCTAGTTTCTCATTTAATTTTTGTCCTGTTTAACTTTACCTTTTGCAGTGATGATCATTGTGGAGTTGTTAATGCTCTTGATTTTTAAACATTGAAATACCCTTTAAAGCTTCTATCGAGAACAACTTTTCCCATATTGTCTCATGGAGGTCACCTCTGTCCTTCTCTTCATTTCCTCCCCCAACAAAGCCCAGCATCCTGTCTTTTCTGCCTCTTCCACAGCCAGGTTAAATGAAGTTGATGGGTGCTGGGAAGCAAACTTCTCCTGGGGAGGAGTGGATAGAAATCACTCCTCAGGCTCTCAGAGGAGACAGGCCGGGGCTGCAGGTTGCCTCCTCCACCCCATGCCTCCCTCTCTCCCCTCCTTCCCTGTCTGTCCCCCCCACAAGCTACTGTTAAACACGTTTCTGCTTCTGTTGTTTCTTCCTGCATGCTAAGGCTACGGGAATAACTACATTGCAAACTATCAAGCAGAGGCTGAAATCCACGTATTACATCCTACTTAGGAGTTTCCAAAGGCAGCTTTGAGATAGATTTCCAGGGATAAGTAAGATCAGAAATATGCCAGGTAATGTTTGTCCATACACAGAGTGAGCAAAGCCTCCTAGCCTTGTTCACAGAGGGTGGGCAGGGAAGTGGATTTTGCAGGCTGGATGTCTAGCAGCTCACCCTGCCCAGCCTGCAGGGAAGAGGCCTGTGGTGAGGAGCTGGCCGTGTGCCTCCTTCAGGACACATTTTCTGACCTGGTGTGGGCAATGGGTAGCACTGTTTCTAGAAAGCCCATGCCATCTCACTGAAAAATGGGCTCCCTGGGGCACTCCTGGATGCTGGGTCTCGTTAGCCAGGGGGTCTCTGTACCATGAAGCCTAAAATTAAAGTCTGATGTTGTGTACTGCCTTGACACTTGGTGAAACCAGAAGGGACTTGAATGGCCTAGTGGCCTGTTCCCTCTTCATAGCTCTCCCATGGATAAGGCCACCTGGCTAACAACCCTGCTTAGGAAAGTGTGTGGGCACAGGTTCTGCTTCTGCCCATAGGCAGTTTCAGCTTGCTGCCAGCTGTGGCATTATTCAAACAAGATAACCACATAGTCTGCTGGAAATCAGTGATCACTCATCCTCTTGGTATGATGAAGCCTGCTTCCCAGCGTCCCTGGGGTTCATTCTGCTCCCAAGAACAATCCCAGGTGGTCCTGTGTGGTGTGCAGCATCTTCTCCTCCTGGATTTGGGTGTAGGTGAGTGATAAACTGCTTCTGGTCTCAACTTTCCAGTGTCAGGTGTCCCGCATGTGGCTATCTCTGACTTGGCCAACAGGAGGTGATTAAAATAGCTTCAGAGTCCATATGTACCAGCGGTGTGACCTTAGGCCAGGACCAAGGCTTCAGGGCCTTGTTTTCCTCTCTTGCCCACTGGGATGGTAATTTCTACCCCCTTCTATGGGATTGCCAGAAGTGGCCCATGAGATCAAGGCTGCCAGAGTTTTTGCTTTGCTACGTAAAGGTGACAAAAATATCCTCTGTCTAACCAAAGGGCTGGTGAGGGACAGGTGTAGAGAGGGCTGGGGAAGGGCAGGTGCTCTGGGCATGCATCATTATTGTCAGTGTGATCACTGCACAATTGGATTCGCTCCCCTTGAAGCACATCCGCTTTCTTTTTGTTGTTTCTTTTTCCACTAGAAGCAGCTAGAGACATTTTGTTGGTGAGTTTCTCTGTCAAGCCTCCCAGCTTCTCCATGGAGGAGTCGATGATCTGTAACAAACACTCCAATGTGCCCCTGTTTAAAGGCACCTTAGGGAGAACCCTTTTACAATGAGAATTATTGCCCCACAATATCCCTCTTCATGAATTTGGAGTTTTTCTTAGAAAGCTCCTTTAAAATGGAGGCCATGTATTCTGAGCACAACAGAGTAGGAAGACTTCTCTCTAAATCATAGGGCTGGGCTGTGGAGGCAGCCAGGCAGGTTTGCTGCTGTTAGGATGTTTGCCCACACAGACTCAGGTAGGAAAGGTAATGCTAGGGATATGGTGCCATCCATGTGTCAGAAAGAGCCCTGGCCTCTGCTTCTGACTGAGTGATCTTCGGTGAGCTTGCTCAGTCTTCCCAGCTGTGAAATGAAGCTAGCAGTGCCTTCCTTCAGTGTTGATCTGAGGATGCACCGGAGTATCACAGGTGATGTGCTTGGGATCTGCAAACAGAAGGTTTCTGAGCTTGCTGTCTTTCCATCTCTCTCCTCCCTTTCTAGGGAGTGTCCAGGGGAAAGGATCTTGCTCAGGTCCTCCTTCTTCAACCTCATGGGTGGACGCTAGCATAAGCAAGGTTGCCTGTCATCCTTGCAGCTGGAGGCTGCAGTAGCAATGTGGGTGTATTCCAAAAGTCCTTCTTGGGTGAATGGAAAGCATCCTGAAGGACTCTGTCCAGGAAGACTTCTTTGACTGCCCTCCTTTCACTCTGCTCCTCTGCCTATTCTTTTCAATCCTTGCCCTCTTTTTATTGATTTATTTTTCTGATACTGGGGATGGAATTCAGGGCTTTGTGCATGCCAGGCAAGTGCTCTAGTGCTAAGGTGCATCCCTAGCCCTGGATCTCTTTTAAAATTTTCCTTTGAGACAGGGTCTTGCTAAGTTGTTCAGGCTGGCTTCAAACTTGTAATCCTCCTGCCTCAGTTTCCCAAGCGGCTGACATTATAAGCATACTTCCTCATTTCTGTTCTTCTGTCCCAAGTTCAGGCCCCCTTGTGCTTTCCCTTCTCTCAATTTTCTTTTTCCTCTTTCATCGCTACCTTCTCTTGGACCCTCTTCTTCCCCTTGCCCCCATCCCTGCTCTCCCTCCTGTTTTTGGATACCTCAATCCTGCTTTGAACCCCATAATCTGTGTCACAGGGCTGGGAAGGCAGATTCTTTGGCTTCTCCTGCCCTGGCCTCCCCTGAGTGCCACTATATGGAATTGCCTGTGGTCCTGGCCCATTTTGCCCTTCTCCTGTGGCCAAGATTTGCACAAATGAACCCTGGGCCCCAGTTTGGGGGCCAGGGGCACCTCAAGTCACGGAGAGCAGGCTCCCAACCCAGTTACCCCTGAAAATAAGATGCTCCTTTGCCCAAATGACAGAAATGAAAGAAATCAAGGAGAAAGGCCTGTATGAGCAGGCTTGGCGGCACTGAGTGAGACTCACCAGCCGGCTCACTCACTACAGTGAGCTGGGCTAATTAGAGAGGCCTGGCAGTCCCCGTGGTAATTTGCTTAAATGGAAGAAGTTGCTTTTCTCTCCTTTTTCTGTTCTCAGGAATTCCAGTTTTAGGCTCTGGCAGTCTCTAACCACCCTTGGCCCTCTGGGGAAGTGTTTGCTATGGAAATATGCAATTAATATTGCAGCGATCATAATTGCTAATTATTAAAACAATGCTACCCCCTTTTCTTGGCCTAGTTTCATGTTTAAAACCATTTAAATAACAGGGAGGAAGAAAAAAAGGAAAAAAGTTAAACACCAGTGCTGAACTTGTGCAGAGCCAAATGAGACAGTCCCTGGGCTGCCCAGGATTTGTCCTGGCGATGATCGGAAGGATGGTGTTCTCCAAAGCCCATTGCCTGGCTCCCCTGGAGCCATGTGCTAGATAACAGTGAGGTGGAAATTGCATCTTTGTTTCTGGAATCCCATTTCCATGGTGATGCAGAACTATTTTCTCTTCTTTTCTGATTCATCTCCAATAGGGTCCTAGATGGTTAGGAAGTATATTCTGGGTCTCCCTCCAACGTCTCCCTGCCTTGCTTCTTCAGAGTCAGAAATAAACAGTTGAGGTTACTCGAGGGGTAAAGTGCAGGAGTGTGTCTGTAACAAATAACAATAGTGATTTCTATGGTTCTTTCAACAAGAAGATGTGGAATAACTGCTGCTTGGTCAATACCTGCAAAGCACCATTTGCTTTATGTCATCCATAGCCAAAGCTTTCAGTGCCTTTCTTCCCCACTCAGCCTACAGCACTGACTCCTAAGCATTAGCTTGGCATTTGAGTGCTCCATTAATCAGGCTTAGTCCAGTGTCTGCTTTATGTGCCACTACTTCTCCCCTCCCCCACCAGTTAGGCCATTCCAAAAATGTGACCCTGTGTGCCATGCTTCTGCGGAATGTGCTTCTCAGCTTTACTCAGTAGCATCAGTTCCATCTGTTAAGATCCGCTCCAAGTCTCTCTCCTTCCCAGGACATCACTCTCTTCTTAGAAGGACCTCACAGTTCTCTGGACTCTCCTAGCAAACATTTCACCCCTCCCAGGGCCTCATTGCATGCTTCTTTGTACTGGATCCATTTCCACATGTGTCTTCTGGTCCTGATAGAATTCCAAACCTCTTCAGGGTGTTGCTTGTTGCCTGCTGGCCTCAAAGATCTTCGAATCCCAAGAGCCTAGCCCTGTGCTTTGTCTATAGCAGCGGCTCAAGGACAATTAAGGAAATGATGGATAAAATCTGAGAAAACATCTTATGGATACTAGATGGGTCCTAAGGCTGCTGTAACCAAGTGCCACAGACTGAATGGCTTAAAGCAACAAAAATCCATTCTCTCATAGTTCTGAAGGTGGGAGTCTGAAGTCAAGGTATTGGCAGGGCACTGCTCTCTCCTAAGTTGGCATGACCTCATCTTAACTGATTGCATCTATAAAGAGCCTCTTTCCAAATAAGGTCACATTCTGAGGTTGTGGGTAGACATGAATTTTTCATAGGGAGGACACTATTCAACCCAGGAGAGTCACCAAGAGGGTCATGGAGGTAGATATGAGGGCTTCACATTGTTAAAGCCAGAGAGCCTTGGTGGGGAGTGGCCATAGACAAAGCATGGGAAGGTCACAAAGCCCTTTGCTTGTTGATGTGTGACAAGTAGAAATATTCATCAAGAGCTGGAGTTGTGAGGGGGCTAGAACTGGTGACAACAGCAGCTTACAGTTACCCATGAAGACATTAGAGGTGAAGATTTTAGCAGAATCCAAGTTTTAGACTTTATCCAATAAAACATTGTTTTCAAGAAAGCATACTACCTAAAGTATTTTCTACAAGAGTAATAGATGTTGAGTCACAAGGATACGGAAAACAGGAGGGAACCAGCAGAGCAGAGAGTTTCCATGGCTTCTAGGAGGAAGCTGTGGAGGTCCACACCTCTCTCAGTGGAGGGGAGGATGTTAATCTAGGACTTTGGAGGAGACTCAAGAGCAGGGAGCAACTGTCCTGCAGGACCCTTGAGACCCATTCACTGCAGTGTCAGGCTGTCTCCAAGTGTAAGAATGAGGCATCCAACTGCACACAGGGTCTTGGCTGAATTTCTGTTTAAAATGAGTTGGAATCTCCAGGCTCTTTCCTTCCTGGTGCAACTGGATATGACCCTTTCCCCATGACCCTCTTAGGTAAAGTGTTTTGTTTCCTGGACCAAGGAGGTGATGTACTTGATATGAGGTCAGTGAGGTTTTAGGTGAAGCATTCAACAGTCAGGGAGATCCTATGAGGAGCTCATCTTCCACCCCTGCTTGTACCTGAGTCATACACATGTGGGGTGCTAGTGGAACATCAGTACCAGGTATGTGGAGAGAACCCTGAGCTTCCATCCAACTCTACTGCTTCGTACCATGGTACTCTATGTCACTCAGCCAGCCTCCCTAACCTGCCGCTTTCTCATCTGAAAAATGGGACTATTTGATATGGCTGCCTCCTGTGGGGTTGGGGAGTGTTACTGTACACAAGAGCATTTGTCAAAGGGGAGAGTTGTGAACTAGAAATGTACACAACCCAGCAAAGGCTGAGCCTCCTGCCACAGTGTGGCCAGGAGTCAGGTAGGCCTAGAATGGACTAGAAATTTTGAGCACAGGTTCATGTTTCCAAAGCCACACCCCTCCTCCCACCCCTCCTCACTTCTAGCCTATGAGACATCAGTTCCTAAACTTCCACCTTTTTCTGAGGCATTCTTGGGGATCACTTGCTCCTGCAGCATGCAAAGTTTGAGCATTACTGTGTGTCAGGCACTGTGCTAGTGGGAGGGTAACCTGAAGGAGATGGGCACAGACTTGCCTGCTGGAACTCACTGACCACAGGAAGTACACCTTAGCCCAGGGTCTAATGAGGAACAATGGTTACAGAGGTGGTGGTGATGGGGATGGGGGAAGGAGAAGGCAAGGTAAGCATTCAGGAGAGATGGCTGGCCCTCTTCTTGGTCTTAGAGGAGTCTTCCCCAGCAACATATACCACAGCTGCTGTTCCAAGGTGAAAGTCAATGTGTCATCTAGCAGCAGAGGGAAGGGAGGAACTGAGGACTTGACACCGTGAGTGTGGTAGGAACCAAGGGATCTTGGGTAGGGTTGGAGGGACTGAGTGAGGGTCCATGGTGCATAAACAGGCCATGGAGGGACAGGGCCATGCCAAGCAGGGCTCACAGGAAACACCAGGGACGTTGGTCTTTATCCTAGGAGCCCTGGGACCAGTGAGGGGTCTTAACCAACTTTGGTTCTGAAAGCCGTCTGGCTGCACAAGTGGAGACTCACTTTTGTCTTCTGCTTGTTCTGCTCTGAATACAGAACAAGTAGGATAGCTGTCCTTGATCTGGGTCTAGTTCCACATTATCTTTGTCCCCTCTAACATGCTTTTTATTTTTGGAGTCTCTTGTAGACAAGCTCAGTTATTCATTTACCCTTGATGGAAACTGACCCTGTTCTACTGAGAATGTCATTTTCTCAGTCTGGTCTTGTAGCTTCTAGAGGTGCCAGCAGGGAACAGCAGGGCTGAGAAGGTACCTGCCAGCCAGCTGACCAGCCAGGGTAATCAGTGAGGTGACACATGACCCTTTCAGGTGACATGTTGCTGAGGAGGGAGATCGGGCTTCTGAGGTTCAAATCTCCCTCAGCTACTTAGTAGATGTGTCAGTTGGGCAGATCATGTACACATGTGCACTACAGAGGTCTCAGAAGCTGATCACAGATGACATGCATAAAGGCAGAGCCTTGTACTCACTGATGGTTTCATAAGAGTTGAGTGGCTTCACCATGGCCAGTATGATGGGACTGAACAAAACTGCATTTCTTGTCATGGTGTGGGGGGCAGGAGCCTTTGGAGCAGGACCCAGCTATAGGAGCCAGCACCCAAGAGCCACCCAGTGGGAGTCTTAGGGTCCAAGACTCTCCTCTAGGGGTTTGAGAGTCCAAGACTCTCCTCTAGGGGTTTGAGTGGATATGGAAACAGGAATGGGGGTGTGCAGGAGGCAAGCTAGGGCGCACACCCTTCCTGCTGCTTTGGCTGGAGGAGGAGGGCAGGAGCACTAGGCAAACCTGCCACTCTGAAGGCCCTTTACAGCCCCAGCACCAGGCCAGGCGTGAGCAGGGTGAGCATTCCTGGCTGCTTCAGGCTAGTAGGGTCAAGGCTGCTAACGCTTTGGCCACAGAGCTGTGAGTGGGCTCCATATCCAGCCTGGGGAACATCTCCATGGCCTCTGGAGAGGCTTGGGTTATGACTGCATTTGTTGGTTTATGCCTCTGCTGAGGTACTGGCCACGGATTAGATTACTGTGTGTGGGGAGGCTGCTATGCTCTGGGGACAGCCCACGTGCAATCCTGGGGAGCAGGAGCTCTGTCCACCATCTGGCCCTGGCTGTGTGGGGTTAGGAACCTCATGCTTCTGGATGGCACTGGAGGAGACAAAGTGACTCTTGTATTTTCTACCTTTTCTGAATCTGAATCCACACACCTGAGGCAGAGGGTTTGCTTTCTACAAAGCTGCCCTCTGATAAGTACAAGTACGCCTGTGAATTTCCCCTCCTAGCACCAAGGGTCTATTTTCTTCTCCACATAAAAGGAAATGAAATGTGCAAGCCTCTAATAAAACATGAAAGGCTTAGGTGTAAGCCAGGAAGCAGGGCTCTGAATGGGATCTGGTGGTCTCAGCTGGTTGGAGGTGTATCTATTATATGTCCAGCAATTAGAAACAGGTTTCTATTAACTGGCAGACTTTGTTTGGAGCTACCAGTGAAATGGATGGCTTTCCCAGTGGCATTCACCAACCCCTGTGCACCCTGGAGTCGGTTACAAGTGTTAAGTGTTGTAGGTCTTACATCCATATGTTGAATATGCACAAGGGTTTGCACAGTTGCTGGGACCTTAGTTATAATGCTGAAATCAGATAGACTTATTCATTCATTCATTCATTCATTCAGCTGTGTGTACTCACAAATATTGCATGACCGTGTGTGTGAGACGAAATAAGGTAATGAAGTAATTAGGAAAGGAGATGGCAATCACCATCAGTGTGGTGCTGGCAAATGTCATGGGAGTGTGAAATAGGATGGTCATTTTGGGGGTGCCATCTTCCCTTAGCTGAATATTGGAAGATGGGCAGAGATGGAGTGAGCTACACAGGGTCAGAAAACAGCACCCACCAAAGGATGGACCCAGCATAGGGGACAGTGAAGAGCCTGGTCTGTGTGACCCAAAGATCCTGCTGCTCGTTTTCCTGCCTTGCCCCATTTCAGCCTGGCTTGAAAATGGTTTCTGACTGGGCCCTTACTGAACTGAGCACTGTGGTCACACATGCCACGCGTCTGAGCTAAGGCTCAGAGGCAGATCTCAGACTCCCCCTTGGGGAATAAGGCATTGGACAACCTGTTTGGAAGGCAGCCCTCAGCCTGCAGGTGGCTGGAAGCACCTCCTGCAGAGCCAGGACAAATTTGATGAGCCCAGGAGCCTTATGTCAGCTGATGACAGAGTGGGTATATTGTTGGATTGTCCAGGCATGAGCTAGAAGGACCTTTCTTGAGTGGAAGAACTGGACACTGAGACCAGAAGGAATCTGGAGTCTCCTTGGCATTCTTGTCTTTGCCTGTGTCCTGTAGATGAGGTACTATCAAAAGTGCTTGAGTGCCCAGCAAAGGGAGGGAAAGCCCTGCAGGGACTGAGAGTAGGGTTACCCAGTGCAATTGCTGAAGTGGTCTATGTACAACTGCAGAGATGCCTCTCATGTAGAAAAGCACTCTTTGGGCTGAGCAGAACACCATCCCTTGCAGGAAGTCCTGTCCTAAGAGAGGACGGTTCCTTAAGAGGGGCCACCTTACCAGCTGTTCCACATACAGCACCCTGGCCTCAGTATTCCTCACTGTCATTTGGCATTCAGTAGGGCATGGCTGTTCTGTTTCCAGCTTTATCTGGAGGGAGACCTGTGGTTTTGACCTGGGATTCTCTTCTAGAAGGAACCAACCCTTTCTCCACCCATGAGGGCCAGCCAGGTGAGGTGGCTGGCCTGGCTGGGGGAAGAGGTAATGATGGGGTATAGGGAGAAGAGCAGATGGCCCAGCAAACTCGACAGTTAATCCACCCAAATTACCGCAACAGATGTTTGAAGATGTTTGCATTCAAATTCAAACTGTTAGGTCCCTTGGAAGAGCCAACCAGAATGGGGGGAGTTCAGGCTCCCTTTTAATTAAAGGAAAACAAAACTAAACAGTCATTTTTAAAATTCAAGCCCTGGTACCAAGTTGTCAGGGATCATCCCCTGAGAGTCTGGCTGCCTGCTGGGCCTGGGGTCCGGCCTAGGAGCGGAGCAGTCCGGAGGGCGGTCAGCTGCCCGGCAGGTGGCGTGAGGGATGGGAGGGTGGTAATGATGTGCCGGATGCCACCAGCAATGGCCGCAGCCCGCATTCAGCGCGGGGCGAGCATCATCCCCCCGAAGAGGGAGTGTTATTGATGCTCTCGCCTCAGGGAGAGAGAGTGGATAATGGATGGCGGACGGGGGATGAGCTTTGTCATCAAACAAGGGGCCTGAAAGATGGCCCGCTGGAATGCTATCAGTCATGCCTTGATCAAGATATAAGACGCTCAAGGGCCTCTTCCCTTTCTTCCCTTCCTCCCGCTTCCCTGCGCCCAGCCCCTGGCTCTCTCAGCACCTCCCTGGCTCCAGGCTCCTCCTCCTCCTCTCCAGCCCACTCCTGCCTTTTCTTTTCCTCCCCTTCTTTCCTTTTGTTCTAGCTTTTCCTTTGTCCTCCTCCTTGTTCCTCTTTCCCTTCCTTCCATCCTTCCCTCTTTCCTCCTTCTTACCTTCTTTCTTCCCTTCTCTCCCTGTTTCCCTTGTTTCCTCTCTTCTGCTTTTCCTTCTCTCCCATCTTCCTTCCTTTTCTCCTGCTTCCTCCATTTTTCCCTCCCTCCCTTTTCCCTTCCTGCCCTGCTCTCTTCCTCTCTTTCTTCTTCGGCTCACCCTTTCCTCTCTCTTGTGTTTCCTCCATTTCCTTCATTAGTCCTCTCCTTTTCTTTCCTCTTCCTTTCCCTTTCCTCCTGTTTTCTCTCCTCTTCTTCCTTTTGTCTTGTATTCTCTCTAACCTAGAGGCCAAGCACCTCGTTGCTCCCCAGGGTCCTGCCTGGCTTGTGTATTCAGTAGGTAATATTTCTGGGTGATGCTGTTATTCTCAGTAGTTACTTTTCCCTCTCCTGCTCTCCCCTGCCCCACTGATATTCCTGACAAGGACGTTAGAGGTGCTGGAGTGGGTGTAGGACTACTAGCAAGCCTTTGAGGGCCTCAGCTTTTAGCAGCCCTGGACCCAGATCACACCAGCCTGGCCTCTGCATAGCCTTGTCGCCCTTGGTTTGGCTCCTGGCTGTGTGGTTGCTGCTTTCAGAGGCCCTGCTTTGTACTACCCTAGACTGAGTACTCCCCAAAATAACAAAGGTCCCTAGAGCTGCCACCATCCCCTTCCCTCTGGACTGGGGCTGTCTGAGCAAAACTGGGACACTGTCACACTGTCTAGAGGCTCCCTCCTCCCATCTCACCATTCTCTATATGCTGTTCCCACACCTTGTGCCCTCCCTTGGCCAACAGGTGCTAGGTGACCTCAAGCTCTTTATCAGATGCTTTCATCTTGTGGTGCACCCACCCCAAGGAATTAGTGCATGATAACAGATTAGTTCCAGAATGAGGGTTCCATGGTGGAATTTCAGGTGTCATTAAGCAGGTGCAAGAGGTACTATTTGAGACAGGCGATCTCTTGGTGAACTTGAAATCACACAATGTAGGAGACTGTCTGTACATGGGGTGGATCTTTCTGGATGTAGTAACCATGCCTTTCCCACCTTAAGACAAAGAATCAATCCTAGCCAATTCTCAAAGGTTGCAAGTGAGGCTTGGACAACAGGTGACCTGGGTCCCTCTCAGCACCCATTTGGGTCTCCTGTAATTCTCACAAGTCTCTGACACAAGTGACAATCATCTCATTTTACTGATAAGGAAACTGAGGTCTGACAAGGTACAGGAACTTGCCCAAAGCCATCTACCTTACTCAATGGAGAGTTCAAAAGGCCATACCTTCACAGGTCGGTGTGACACTCTAGTGGTGGAAGCAGTGCTAGGGTGTAAAGAAGACACACTGGAGACAGGGTGGCTTAGGCACTGGTTGCTGGTGTGCTACAGCCAGCTTATCAATATCCTTTCCCAATGCTGCTTCAGTCTGCTGGTGGCTTGAGATGGCACACAGTGAAGGTCTTTACACCATTCAGGTTGGCCAACACTCCGAATCAGGTCTTTTCCTCCTGGAGAGCTAGGTGTTGAATAGCTACCAGCATTCCTCTGATTCTGCCTCACCCATGGGTAGCTGCATGAACATGTGTCCTAGCCTTTGCAAGGTGGGGGGCGGGGGAGCTAGAATGGCCCAACATTTCAGGAAGTGCACTCTCTGGCAGAGAGCAACAGGGGTTTAGTGTGGAGGAGCAGTCAGGGACGGCCAAGGGAACTGCCTTCCAGAAAGAACAGGTGCATTAGTGTTCCCCATGGAGGCACAAGGCTGGCTAATGCCTGTACCTAATGCCTGATGGAGCAGCTGCCCAGGCCTCCTGGCCCCAGCTCATGTAGGTGGGATGAGAAGGAGCCAGGGGTATTGGTAATTACAAAATCAATGTGAACAGGAGGTGGGTGGTGGAGGTCTGATTTAGCCAGGAAGAGCCAAGGGAGGGCACTGGCTGGCCCCTTGCCCATTGCTTCTCTGGTTTTCTATTTCCATCTTTCCAGAGCTTTCAGGCTCTGAGGTTATATAAGGTGTGTCCTGTGTGGTAGAAGTGATGCTCAGGAGCCCCCTTCCAAGTCCTCATCCACATGGACTTGGGTTAAGAGGAGCATAAAAAGTGTCCTACCCAGTCAGACTGTGTGGTTAGAGAGATGGCGACTGAGGGCTGCTGTCAGGTACCTGCCAGCCTCACCCCAGCTGCCTCCTCTTGAAACACCTCAGCCCCGGTGCAGTTGGGTTTTCCTCCTCTGAGCCCCCTTAGCCTCCCTCATCTTTCCCTGAACAATTGCCTCTCACTCACTTACTTCTGTTACCTGTGATGGGAAGTCCTTGGGTGGTTTGAGCTGTGTGCCCTGGCCCAGCCATGGCACATTTCCATTTACTAGAGGAGTAAATGAAGCAGAGAAAGTGAGATGTGCTGAGGAGCAGAGAGGGGTGGCTTAGTGTGCAGCAAGGGGTGCACCAAGTCAGGCTGGACACATTCCCTGGGGATGAGGAAGGGGATGTCTGTCATGGGCCTGAGCCAGGGCATAGTCGGGTTGGCTAGTCTGAGGGAGACTCCTTTCATATGAGCTGCTACTGCAGGTTGTGAGGCAAGAGAGGACAGGGCTGAGATGTGGTAGAAACACAGAGCAGTGGCAGGTCCATACGGGAGAATTCCCTGCGCAGTGGCTGAGTGGAGACCTAAAATCAGGGTGGGAATACACCCCTCCCTTCAAAAAGAGGTGAATCTGGTTTGGGCTACAAAGCTGTGATTGCACGCCAGGCATCTAACATCCTTGTCAGCCCTACTCAGCCATTCCTGGGCCACCAGACACCACTGTGGCAGACAGAAGAATGGGCCCCCAAATATGTTTGCGTTTAAATGCACAGGACCTGTGAATACATTACTTTATACTGCAAAAGGGACTTGGCAGCTGATTTTAGCTGCGATCTTGAGATGGAATATTACTCTGGATCATCTGAGTGGGCTCCATGGAACCTAAGGGTCCTTATAAGAGGGTGACAGAACCAGATCGCAATGAGATGAAGGAAACAGAATGGAGTGATGTGACTAGGAGCTGAGAAGTGCTAGCAGCCTCTCTTTGCTGGGTGACATCCTCCTCTGATGAGGAGCCAGCCTTGCTAACCTTTTAGCTCCTTCAGACTCATTTTGGTCTTCTGACCTCCAGAACTATGAGAATAAATTTGTGTTGCTTTGAACCACCAAGTTTGCAGTAATTTGTTACAGCAGTAAGAAGACGCTAATATAACCACAAGGATCAGTACCAGGAGAACACAGTGCTGCCTGGGAAGACAGTGAAGCTGGTGGACATCCTACCTCTGTACCCTTGTCTTCAGCCTCTGGGGATCTTTTTCAAGACTCTTGGATCTGCTGAAATCTAGCCCACCTCAGACTTTCCATGGCAGGGAAAAATCTTTCCTTTGATTATTTGCCCATAGAGCTCCTTCTCAATCTTTAGTCCTTCCCTAAATGTCATTTCTGTCTAAGGTACATTCTAATTACTCTCTGCAGTGGCATCCTATTTACACTCTCATTTTTTTCTGTTCATGTGTTTTTGACCATTTTCTTGCTAGCATTCAAATGCTTCAAAAATGGAATGTCCTTTCACATAACATCAGACTGCTTTCTCTTTCTTTGTAGGACTTATCTCCCTGACTTTATGTGTAGATTGCCTCTTTTCACTCACTAGACTGACAGCTCTGTCAGGCAGGGGCTTGGCGTTTGCTTATAATCATGATCCTGCACCGTGCCTGGCACAGAGCAGGATGAATGAATGGAGGAACACGTGGACGGGTGAATGGATGGATGGGTGGATGGATGGAAGGGTAAATGGACAGATGGATAATGGATGAATGGATGAGTGGATGATGTGGGGCTGGATGGGTAGATGATAAATGGATGGGTAGATGAATGAGTGGATAGATCAATGGAAGGATATTCTCAGAAAATATCTTGAGTACTGTTGGCAACATTTGGTTATGGATATGAGGGCTTTCTCTCAGAGAAAGATGGGTTTTCATTCTTCTAACGGATTCAGTGTCTTGAACACATTCATGGTGCCAGTTCTTCTCAACAAGACAGCCACATAGGCATTGTCCCTGATTTACAAAAGGAGAAAACCCAATTGTGGTGAGCTGGGAGATTTGTTTAAGGTTAGGGCCAGTGGGCTGTAGAAGTGAATTTCAGATTCAAAGACAGCTATTGTATGTACTAGGCCACCGGCCTTAGAAAGGTTGGGAATCTGATTCCATCGGAAAGGGATTCTAAACATCCCAGGGCAGAATGAAAAGGAGTATTTTGGGACAGGGAGATATGGGATGTTCCCAGTCTCTTATGTAGAGGGTTTTGTTGTATGTCAGGGCTCCCAAAGCTTGGGTCCAGCAGGCAGCATGCCCAAGGAGCCTCCTCAGAGACCTGCCCCTCCACCTGTAACTGATCAATCATGTGTCCTAATTTGAAAGTCCCCTGGACAGAGGACTGGGGAACCCACTGCATGGCCCCTTTCTGGCACTTTGGTCACATGGCCACAATCATATGTTTGAGGAGACATAAAGGACCCTTGAGGTACAGGACATTTTTTTTTTGACTCCAAATTGCCTGTTGTTACCAGAAATGGGGGATCATAAAATAGCAGTCTTAGTTTTCTTGCAGTGGAAGCTGTGCAGAGAGAGGTTTGGGTGTCAGCTCGAAGCAAGGAAGGAAGCAGCGACCTTCCTCTCTGATCTCAAGGAACACCTTTGGCATAGGGTTAGAGACAGCTGTTTTTGTCCTCATCTTTTTTTTAGTACATGTTTGCAGTGTATAGCGATTATACTCATTGTTGGGAGTTGGAACATGTACATAACACATCTTACTTCTTTTTACTTCCCCTTCCTTTCCTCTCTGTCTCCTCTCTCCATCTCTAGATCCCTTTCCCATTTGCAAAAGATCTTTCTCCCTGATTCCTATTATCTTTTCAGCTCAGCTGCTCAGTGCAGACAGTTGGCCAGACCCTATAGGTGCCATAACTCTTTGGATCTTTTTTAGAACAAAAAGAATGACAGGAACCACTCTTTCTCACCGATTGGAACCAGGGGATCAAATGAAGCATTTTACCCAAGGACTCTCAATGAAGAAATGCCAGTGGCAAGACTAGAACTTAACTTCTCTGATTCCTAGTGCTTTCTTTAGAAAGGCAGAATAGCCTAGTGGTGAAGCCCAACATTCTGGAGTCAGACACCTGGCTTTCAATCTTTGTTCTGCCACTCAGAAGCTGTGCAACTTTAGGCAAGTTCCTCAATTTTTCTGTGCTTCAGCTTCCACACTAGAAAATTGGGAGTAATAATGATACTTACTTCCTAGGTTATGGCTATCCAAACTTTTGGCTTGCCTGGGCTACATTGAGTGAAGAGGAATTCTTAGGTTGCATGATAAAACATATAATAGAGTTAATACATGTAAGTAACACGACTTCCTTTTTTATATTTTAAACTAAATCATTTGAAATTATTTTACAAAATAATTCAACAAGCTCAAGTTTTATAATTAAATAAGAGAATATGTCTACTTATAATAATAAATGCATGTCTTTCCTGGCACACACACATGTAGGTAGGTTGAAATACTATTATCAGTAATTACAGCACTTTATTCACCAAACTGTACAAGTTCATGTAACATCTCACATGTGCAGGGTTTCATTCAACTGACTGTGTCAGAGGCCTGGGAGGTGGAGTTAGCACTAGGTTGTGCTCTACCCTACACAGCCTTTTCTTGTCACCTACACAGTCTGAGCTCAAGTACCCCACAATTGAATCATGAAAAATATTGCTAAACAATCTCATAATAATGTCCAAAGCTGCATGGGGGCTGCTGGCCACGGGTTGGACTCCTGCTGGGTTATTGTGAGGAGTAAATGAAGTAACATCCCAAAGTGCCTTGAAGAGAGCCCAGCCAACATAGCTCACACTGGAAATGCTGAGACAAGTGTTTGTTGAGTGAATGAACAAATGCATGAATGGCCTAATGTGAGCTGACAAGTAGGGAAATTGGCCTTTCAAAGATCTAACCCTAATCTTTCAGGCCTAAGTTTCTTACTCTAGAAAGTAGAGACCTACAGTCTTCCCTGGCACACCACACCTGGACTTGCTCACTTCCAACCCATGCTGTGCCCTCTCCTCATCTCCATTCTCCTCTACCCATTCTCCCAGCTCCTCATGTCATTAGCTTTTGCCATTCCATGCTCCCTCCCTGCCTCAGTGCCCAGAGTCCTGGCTCCTCTCCTACCTTCCACTCACTCTCCTCCATGCATTCTGACCCCGCACTCTCACAGCCGTGGTTCAGTTCTTCATTAATAGCCCAGCCTCACTGCCCAGCTGGGGAGCTTCTTTAGCCCTAACTTTGGAGGCCTCTTTTCTTCACTAAACACCTTTAGACCCATCTCCATCTGGAAACCCTCCTCTGCCTTTGTCTTAGTCACTTTCCCCTCACTGGGACAAATACCAAACACCAGCACCTTAAAGGAGAAGAGGTTTATTTTGGCTCACAGTTTCAGGCATGGTTGGCTAGCTCCAAGGCAGAAATGGCTCCAAGGGCTGGGGCAGAGGACAGCTGCTCATTACATGACAGCCAGCAAGCAGAGATAGAAGGGACGAGTGGGGTCAAGAATATACCTTGCTGGGTCATGCCCCAGTGGTCCACCTCCAACCAGGCCCCAGTTCAACAACACATTCAGCTGCTGAACTCATCACTGGGTAAATCCATGATCCAGTCACCTTCTAAACACATAGAACTTTGGGGGGACATTTTAGATCTGAAAGATGACAGCCATACAGGGTTGGTTTAATACTCTTTCAAACAGGTGCTCTTCAAACATCTGATGACACTCTTTAAGTGGTGAGGCCCAGAGGGGTATGAAGGTGGCCATGGGCAGAGACAGCCCGGGGGAGCTCTCAGTTGATGTTTACTTTGGTCTCACTCAGGCAAACAAGGATCCCTCCAGCAATCAGCACCATCTGCTTGCAAGAGACTTTTGGGACAATCTGTAGCTGCCCCAGACTGGCCTCCTAGGCTTTCTGCACATACCTCTACTGTGAGTGGTGCACTGGTGAATACCCTATCTCATCTCTTTATATTTCAGTGAGATTCAATGACCTTGTGCTTTGTTTCCTACAGATGTCTGCTTGGTGACCCTACCCTGGAATCCCTGCCCTCTGTAACCACACTTTCTCTGAACTACTGGATGCTGTTCCATGTTTCCTTGATGACTCTCACTCTTTTTACCTGGTCTTTAACTGCAGAGGAAGCCTCCATAATTAACCCTTTGTTCTTTTCCTGCTTTGTGCTTTCCCAGAGATCTCAGCCACTCCTGCGTGTCAACTCATGCAAGGTACCAGTGGCCTCCATGGCAGAGGTTTGGTTATCAAATTTCTTCCAAGAAATCTCCATTTGAATGTCTTGGCTTCTTCAAACTCAACACATACAACACTGTTCTCCAGTCTGTTCCTTCTCTTGGGATTTCTCCTGCTAGCCAGAGACCAGGAGACATTTCAGCTCTCCTGCAGCTCTTGCCCCTGGATTCACTAACCTTTCCCTTCCCACAAATTTTGTTGATTCAGATAGCTAAATAATGGCCATACCTAACACTCATTGGGTACATAGTATACCTCAAGCATTTCTCAAAACATCTTAAATACTTTAACTTTATAATCCTAACCACACATGCAGTAGTTCAGAGCTTTGCTCAATTCTCAAAGGATTTCTGTGGCCAAAGCAATAGCAGAGATGAGGAACTATCATCTCAAACTCAAGCCTGTGAGCACCTGTATGTGGCAGGTGCTGGTGCTCAGGAAGGACTCACAGCTGGGTGGAGGTGAGGCCTCTGAGACATGGTTAATGCTGCAAAGATGTGTGTTCTCAAGGCCATTACCAGGAAGGTCTAGGCAGTTGGGAGTGCTTGGGCAGAAATGGCAACTTGAAGGACAGATAGGAAGTCAGCTATTTGAAGGCAGTTACTTCCCCAGGGAAGGTAGTGGGCCAGGTGAGAGGAGAGGACACAAAAGCCAGGCTGTGGATAATCAGCTGACTGAAGTGAGGCTTAAGTAGCATCCAGTTCTTTCTTTAAGCTTCTCTCTCAGCCTCTCTTCCCCAGTTCTTTATAATGCAGCCCAACCAGACACTGAACCAAGTGGCGGGTGGTGGCAGAAAGTGCACCAGGCTTTAGCGGCCTCTGATTTCATTCATTGTCTTCACTTGTTTAACTGACCCCACAAGTTCCCCTATGACCTTCCTCCCTGTCTTTCGCCAGCTCCTTGCTGTCCCAGAGCATTAAAAGGATTTCAGAATGGTGAATGATTATTGATATCCTAATGAGTCTGTCCAGTGGCTATTAGACTGCAGACTACCTGGATATTTTTAAACAATTGAAATCAAATCTTGCAACATCCATTATACCCCGGATGGTACATTGCTGCTGAGGCCCATGCATAGACACCACTGAGCCTGCATTATCAAACATTTAAGCCCTGAAACATTGTCCAACCTCTAAAATCTCCTCTCAGCACCCTGTTCTGGCTTTGCTCAGGCAGGCACTAATCCCCATTAAGACCCCTTCACCTAGTCCCTGCTTGGGCCTGGGGTCTGTTTTAGACCAAAGCAACAGCTTTCAGGAGCATTAAAGGATCAGGCCAAAGCAAAGATGATCTTCTTCTCTTTGAGAGAGGCAGGCTGAGCAGACAAACCAACCAACCACTTTTGAGGGCAGGACACTGTTGAAAAAATTCTGAATATGTCTGTCTCTGTGGGGCTGGTGAGGGTGGGGCATATTACAGAGCTATTGTGCTGATGTCCACGTGGCCATTTCTGAGGCCTCCAAGGAAGCTGGGAAGTCCTTATGGATAGCAGGCAGCATTTAGTCCAGCCAGGAGAGGAGGTTTGACCTCGGGGTCACCAATGTGCTCTTCTCTTTGGTAAATGAGCTATTCACCTTGATATACGGGATCCATTATATAGTTCCAACCTGGGTCCATAGATTAGGAGTGCCCAACATTCTGAAAATATTGGGCAAAAAATCTCAGTGGGTAGCTCAGTCCTCTGTTTCAGCTCTGCCACTCCCTTGGTGGGCACAGTCTAAGCTGCTCTTCCATGTAGCAAATTTCTAGAAGCTATGGGGATGAGAAGCCAGGTGTATGATTCAGGAGTCTAGGATCAGGAATCTCAAGGAACCGTTTCCAAACAGCTGTTATTTTGGATTCCTTCTGTCTGGTTCTTTTGTCTTATTTCTAAATTGATTTAAACATTGAGGAGATAAGGAGGGTGGTTCTTACAACTCCCTGATCTTGCAACTTCCTCCAGGGTCTCCACTGAGTGACCTCTTGCATCTTCTTCCCTTGAGCTCTTCTCAGTTCCACAACTCTTCTTATACACTCAGTACTACCAGTCTTCACCAGCCCTTCTCCTGGACCCTAAATTCAGAGCTAATGTGGTGACACCTGTACAGCCCTGTATTGGGTCCACCATGGCCCTTGCATAGCCACAGGCAAGCGATTGAATATTTAACTTATCTGAGCCTCATTTTTTCTCCTTTTAGGTTTATAAGATGGATATTCCACAAAGATCACCAGGCACAGTGCAGGTACTCAATAAATGTTCATTTCCTTCTCTTCACCTCTATTTAGTTAATAGCTGAGTGGACTAGACAAGTATTATAGCCATTCAGACTCATTCTGCATCTGTAATTGGTCATCCTGAGATAAGCAGTGTTCACTGTGGTGGACTGATTATGAAACCATGGGAAGGCAGAAGTGTGAGCTGTGGTAGACAGATGACGTCAGGTAACTTGCTGAGGCTCACAGGGTCACTAGGGCTGGCGCTGTGCCCCAACTCCAGGTGTACTGGCTGCTTTCTGCTGGCTCACCTTGGTTTCTGTTCTGACATTCTCTGTGAGGTCCAGGACCAAGCTCTGTCCTGTCTTGTGGGCTGGTGCCAGTCAGAGCCTGGCTCCTTGTCTGTGTTCCTGATTTTTGGTTCTCTCCTTTTGACTCATCTCCAGTGCTCTCTCACCCTTGCTACATGGTCTTTTGGAATGAATATATTCCACTGGACCTGGCTTTCTGCCTGCTTCTCCTGAAGATCCCAGGGACCTGATGTCCACACAACCTGTGCTAACTGCTGGTCCTCTCACCCTCCATTCAGGATTCTGGAATTTCCTTTTTCTTTCTTCTCTCCACCCATCTAGTCTTGATATTGTTAAAATCCTAGCATAAAACTCTTGGTGTATCTTGCTCACCTATAGACTTTCCTGTTGCCCTTTGTCACTGTAGGAAGAGGATGATGCTTGTCACTGCTGACTTGAAATCCTTATAGGGCCTGAAATGCAGCCTTTTCTGTCCTTTCTTTGTGGCTACCATTCCCCACTGCAACACTGGACCATTTTTGGAGGGAGTATAGCAGTATAGAAGGAAACATTGAACAGGAGCTAAATCCAGCCAGCTGTCCATGTCAAACTGGATTGCAGGGATGTAGGTGTGGTGATACTAAAGTGATTAATCTGCTTTTTGGAAGTGGCCCACTGGCAGGCTGATGGCTGCCTTGCTAAGGTTCCAGCCTCCCACTGTTAGGCTCATTGCTACTCTGGATAGAAGGAAAGCCAGGTGCTATGGGATATTAATCTTGGTCAGGCCTCTCTATGGTACATGCAAAGCCTGTTGGGCCTGCTCCTGTCTAGGCTGGGGGTCTCTGTGTGGCAGGAAGGGGCTGGGGACTAAGGGAGGCAAAATCTGTGCTTGGTTTGTGGCTGGCAGACCCCATGTCACCTTAGGTCTGGACTCTTTCCAGAGGTGGGGGACATGCTCCCTGCCCTAGCCTCCTGCCATGTTCTCTGGCAACACTTTTCATTGTTCAGGCCTCAAGCTGGAGTTAGACTGGGGCTTATACTACCCACCACCTAGCAGTGTGACATCTGTGAATGGATTTCTAATTACACATATAAATCAGCATGATTGGAAATTCTAGAAATTTTATTGGGAAGAAAATTTATAGTGATTAAAACCAATTAATTTGGGCCTCCTATTAATCCAGGCAGCAGGGTGGGGGCTGCCATGCTACTGTGCCTTCTGAAAGCCACTGGGTGGAGATGGGCTCAACTTGGGGGCCACTGGGGGCAAGTGCTCATTTTTCAGGTTACAAATGCTCATCCTCCCCATGTTTTAAATTACACCCCTGCCCCCGGCCACGTATCTTGTTTTGTGTCTAAAAATAGAGTTCTAGGCTTTCACTAAAGATTCAGAAACACTGAAAGAAATCTTTTTAATCAAAATAAAGAACCCTTTTTAATTACTCAGCCTCCCTCACAGTTGGAGGTAATAATTGTCGTGTGCTCTTAAGTAGGGCTGTTATTAGATTTCCCTGGGGTTCCTCTATTTTCTAGAAGTTTGCAATGCTGGCTGTTGAATGCCAGAGAAGGAGTCAACTCTTGTCTCTTTAAGTCTTTAATGTCAGGACTGAGTGTGGGCATTCACTTGGTCTCACAGAAATAGGCAGGAGAGGAGCGAGCTATGGAGTTACCAGGTCTGCCCGAGGAAGAGCCTCCTGGTGGCTCCATATTGCAGTGGAGACAAAGTTCAAATTCCTTTGTGTTAGTCAGAATAGGCAACATAGGATATAGCAACTCTATCTATCTATCTATCTATCTATCTATCTATCTATCTATCTGCAAAGAGATTTATTATGAGCAATTGGTTCTTGGAATTATGGAATCTGAGAAGTCCTATAATCTCCTGTTTGCAAGCTGGAGATCCATGAAAGCCAATGATGTGGTTTCAAAACAAATGCAAAGGCCTAAGAACTAGGAGAAGCAATGATATAAGCAAGTTGTGGTCTGAGTGCAAAGACCTAACACTCAGGAGCAATGATGTCTAAGATCAGGAGAAGAGGGATGACCCAGCTTGAGTCAAAAGGGCAAGTTTGCTTCTCTTCTGTCTTTTTTTTTTTTTGGTACCGGGGATCGAACTCGGGAACTTGTGCTTGTGAGGAAGGCGGTGGAACCACTGAGCTAAATCCCCAGCCCTGTCTCCTGTTTTATTTGAACCCTTAAAGGATTGAAAGATGCCATTTATATTGGTGAGAGAAGATCTTCTTTGTTCAATCTTCAGATTCACATGCTAATCTCGCTCTTCTGGAAACATCCTCTCAGCTATGTTCAGAAATATTTTTTCCAGCTATCTGGGCATCCCTTAGTCTAGTTAAGTTGACATATACAATTAGCTAGCACAACTTTCATAACTGGCCACCTCTTTCCTATCTAATATCTTCTTTCCAAGACCCACTCCTGCTCCATTCAGGCCAGGAGACTTTGTGGTTTCTATTTCTACCAAGTCAACTCCAATTCTGAGCAGGTTGAAGATGTACTTGGATTCATGTTCTGGGGCTGCTGTGAGAGAAAGGACCACACACTGGGTAGCTTAAAATAACACAAATGTATTGTCTCACAGTTCTAGAGGCTAGAAGTCTGAAATTTGGATGTCAGTAGAGCCAAACTTGCAGGAAAGAGTTTTTTCATGCTTCTTTTAGCTTCTGGTTTTTGCTAGCAGTCGTTGACATTTTCTGGCTTGTAGATGCATCACTGCAATCTCTGCCTCTGTCATTTCATGAATATCTTCTCTTTTTCTTGTAAGGACACCAGTCATGTTGGATTAGGATCTACACTAATAACCCCACCTTAACTTGATTATATCTGAAAAAAAGCCTCATTTTCAAATAAGGTCATATAACCAGGTAACCAGGAGGGAGAATTTCAACACAAGTCAGCCCATGACAGGGCCCTCTTGCAAGATCTCTTGAGGATGTTTTTTGGTTCTAGTGTTGGTAATATTCACAACTTTAAACAGAACAGAATTGAATGTCATTTTCTAGTTCCTTTGGGGCTCATCAGTCTTTTGGCTCTGCATTGGATAAATTGCAGATGTTAAGATTCCTACTCTTCCCTCCAATTCGTCCTGTCTGATGTTTTTACTTTTGCATCATGGGGCAGGGTGAGATCGAACTTCTGTCTTCTTTCCCTCTTGGCCACACAGCTGGGTTGCATTCCCCAGCCGCTCAGCAGCTAGTTCGGGCCAGGTGACCGAGTCTGTGTGATGGAGTATAGGGAGACTTGCACATGCTTTCTAAGCTAGGCCTCTGAAATTTCTCCTGTGATATTCCACACAGTCTCTTTTCTAGCCTTCACAATCATGTGGACAAGCTGGTGGAAGACTTAGAGGCTTAAAAATGATACTATCATTGGATAGAAGGGTCTTGCATCCTTGGGTCACTTCACGGAGCAGAAACTGCTCTCCACTTTTTCATCACCCCTTTCCTATTTTACAATGACATAAACAAAAAGTCAACCCTTATGATGATAAGTCACTAAGATTTTAGTGTTGTTTAATGAGATGGATAGGCAACCTGGGTAATACACATCATCAGGAGTGTTAACATTTTCATCCTGCCTATACATTCAACTGAGCCTTTCATGCAGGTGAAAGATGGCACTAAAGTGGAAAACAGTGTTTACATCATTGTGACCATATACTCTTCTGGGCAAAGAGAGCCCAGGATTACATTTTCCCTGGCTGGCATTGAGGTCATGTCCATTTTCCGTTAGTGCATTAAAATTGTGCCTTATGTCAGCTTACTTCCTAATTGGAGCATTGTTCTCTTTTACAGCTTTCTCTGATCCCCCTGAAGATTCTGATGACTATTTTTCATTTTCTTATAAAATATAGTTTATCATATCCTCAATTTCTTTATTTTTAATTATACAGCTTATTGCAATATACCCTCCTGCCCTCAATTCTTAGTTTCCTCCCAGGATCACATCCCTGATCTTATCTGAAATTTGTTATTCTCTTAGCTCCTATCAAGTCACCATCTGGAGAATTCCAACTGCCATTTACTGGACTTCACATTTTTCTCTGTGTAGGTTTATTTCACCCTTTTGTTGAATAGACCTCAAGCTATGTTGTTCCCTTTTTCAAGACATGTTTAGGAAGGTATTTGGAAGGCCTCTTAAATCTTTGCTTGTCTGAAAATGTCTTTATTCTGTCCTCACTATGGGTTGATGTTTGGATATATAAGTAGGCTTTGAATAATTTTCCACCAGCACTTTGTCACAGTATTCTATTGTTCCTCAGCCCATAGGGACATTTGAGCATTCTTTTTATTTATTTTACTGAGCCTGCATTTGGAACATGAATGTACTGCCTAAGTACTGGGAAATTGTCTTGTATTATCTCTTTGATAATTTCCTCTCTTTCATATTCCCTGGTTTGTCTTTCTGGGATACCTAACACTCAAATATTGGAATTCTTGTATTCTTCCTATAAGTCTCATATAATTTCATTATATTTTCTATCTTTGTAGTTTGTCTTGGAGACTTAGCATTCAGAGAAATTTCTCAACCTTTTCTTGTGGATTTCAAGTGACATTATTTACATTTTTAAGAACTCCTTTATTTCTTTTTCAAATAATCCCTTTTTATAGTATTTTATTCTAATTAAATTGATGTAATGTGCTCTCAATAAAAGGCTCAGGCTCCTCTTCACAGCCTTCAAAGTCCCTCTCCTGTATACAGGTAGATCTCAGTGTCCTGAGAGAGACACTGGCCCAGGATTTCTCAAATAAGCCCACACAGGAAAGGATGTTGTAATGTTCCTTCTAGAACTCTTTAAGGGTTAAATCTGTATCTGAGACCACCTGGAAGGACAAGCAGCTGGCATGTGGGTCATAACTCAAGACTTTGTTTGTAAGTTAAAACTAAAATTCCGGTTCTAACCCAACTTGTTCATATGTCAGGCAGGTTGTAACTTGAGGGTCTATTGAAAATGAGGGCTTTTCACGTGCTTTAAAATTTGTCATTCTTACAGATCAGTTAAACTTCCCTATGTAGTCGTGTTTGCACCATTTCCTTAGCATAGGTGAACACAGTTTACCTTATCACTGCCTATCATATGTTTCCAATGGACAGGTATAGATGTGTGCTATTTTAATTTAACTCTTAAGCCCCAAGTTAGCAAGTCAGGTAGATAGTCATGGGTTTGCTATGTATTCAAGACAGAGACTTCCTACTGCAGCCTAGGAAAGGGGAAAAGGAATACTGTGGGCATTTTACAAGCTCAGTGAGTGAGGCTTTGAGGCTGGATAAAGCCTGGGATAACTGGAAGGCACCCATCCCTCAATCCTGGTTGCCTGGCATCTGAGTCCCTTTAAATCAGGCTGATAATTGCTCTGGGCTTGCTGCAAGGCAGTGCATTTAACAAAACAAACAGGTTCCATTTCACATGCAAGTAAATATTTTCCTCAAGTGATTAGCACCCAGACTAATAATTATCCCATGTGACGCTTTTAAAAGCTGACTGTGCATATTTATGGAAAATGATTATTATCACAATATCAGGAGCTCATTAATCTACAAGAGCACATGTGAGAACATTCCAAAGTCAATGTAACATTTGCACGCAGTAAATACCCATCTGCTTTGAAAGCTGGTGTGGTGGTGCTTGAACATTCTACAGGTAGAGAAGCCCTTTGGCTGAGGATTGGAAATAGTCCTTCTGGTTTGGGGTATGGCTTTAAAGATCATTGTCCTATCCAAGCATAGCATTCCCTGCACATGTATACACACACACACACACTCACACACACACACACACACACACACACACATTGCCCAGCAGAATTTAAGGACTAAAATGTCTTACCTTTTCTCAAATACTACTTTCACCCGAGGTTGAAGTTCCCACCCTCAGAGGACTGAAACTAGGCCCCTTGGGTTGCCTACCAAGAAATCCCTGTATCCTTGGGAAGAACAGTTCTGGTGATGTGGCAGTGAGCTGAGGAGTTAAACTATTGAAGATTCCATTAGAATGCAGACAGACAGGGGGATGACCTACTGGCAGGCATTAACTTTGTAGAGGGATCAAGATGCAGAATGAACAAGTCTTGTGGGATCCTAACGAGAATAGAATTGTCCCACCAGGAGCCCAGCAGGGCAGGGAGGCCTTGTGGAGTACTTGTAGCAGGAAATCTTGAGGGCACAGGGAGGAGGAAGATGGACACACTCTGGCCTACAAGTCAGAAGCTGGAAGTCCTGGGTTCCAAACTGATTTGTCATGAAACCTTGAACAAGTTGTGTGATGACTCTGGACTCAGTTTTCTTATCTGTAGAAATATTGCATTAGGTTAGAATAAACTGTAAACAATTAATGTGCTTTTTAATCTTATTTCCATAATAACAAAGGGAGAAGATGACGCTGAAGATAAATTATTATGTATCTCCTACAGTACTCCTCAATTGTGCAGGAGAGAATGGTCCCTTTGTGAGTGCACAGTCCCGCATCTTAAACACCATTACTCACTCCCCTTACCACATGATCTTATTCTTCTCTCCTCTTCAGGAGTTAAATTCTGTAAAAAGTGCTACTTATTTCCTTCTCAGCTTACTCAAGGACATAATGGCCTCTCAGAAGGTAAACCCAAGGTGACCCATTTCAGTACATCTTGTTTGCCCTCCTGGTGACATCCAGTTCCATGGGTTGCACCCTCATCCTGTCTCTTCCCTTTGGTGCATGACTCATTTTCTCCTTTTTTTCCTGTTCTCAGGCCTTTTCTTCTGCATTTGGGCTCCCCTTCCTATACTTTCCTCTTAGTGCTGGTCCTCACCACGGCTCTGAGTCAGTCCTCCACACCCTGGAGGTTGCATGCACACACAACTTTAGACGTCTTTTATGTGCTGGTAACTCCCAAATCTGTATCCCCAGCTCACGTCACCCTCCTGAGCTCCAGGCTCATTTATGCAAGCAATTTCTGGACCTCCTCATCAGTAGGTCCTATAGTCTCTCAAATCCTCGTTACCCAAACAGAACTTGTCTCTCCTTCCCTTGACCAAAGGTGCTCTTATGATCCTCCTTGTTCAGATCTCTGTGCTCAGTGAGTGCTTATTAGTACTATTTCTAAGTATCCTTTCTCTCTACCCTACTGGGCCTTCTACACTTGAGCAGCCAGCGTTTCCTCAATTGGTTCATTGCAGTGCCTGTTTACTGTTTTCCTTGATTTCAGTGTCTCCTCACCCACCTACTTCACATATTGCCACCACAGAGTGGGGTTATTTGATGGTTTGTTTTTAATTACAAATCTAATCACAAAGTCACTCCTGGCCAAAAAATCTTTTTGTATTAGATTTTTTGTTTTCTTTTTAATGTCCAGCTCCCATTCAATATTCTATTGGTATCAAATCTCTGAATTTCCTTTAGGGAATGCCACCTCTCTTAGCCCCCAGTCTCATCCCATTTCCTGGGGGCTGAGATGTAACATGTCACTTCACCCTAAATAAGCCTTGTCATTTCACTCTCCTGGTCACAGCGGTGTTCAAAGATGGGTCATTCAAACCAAGCCAGACCCAGGGCTTCAGCATGAATTAACTGAAAGATTTCTTGGTCTTAAACCTGAAGGACATGAGGCTGGAGTAGGTGTGGCCTCCATGTGGAGCTGAAGGAAGAAATCAGGTCTTGGAGGGGAGAGTGTTGAGCTGAGGTGGCCAGGGCAGGTCCCCATAACTTGGGCAGAATCTTGAATTTTGTCCCTACCTAAAACTACCCAACTATACTAGTTTTCCATTACAAGTGCCAATAATTCTGTTTTTTGCTAAGCCACCAGGGTTGGGAGTTCTTCCATTTGCTACTAATACACATTCAGTGCCCTCCATTGCCTGTGGGATAAAGTCCAAATTTCTTAGCAAGATTCACAAAGCCCTTTGCCACCTGGCTTTGTGTTCCTTCCAGCATCATCTCTCTTCACTGCTTGCCTTACCCTTGATGCTCCAGCAAGATGGAACTCCTTCCAGCTCCCCAAACACATGTTACCACTTTATTGTAATTGCTTTTAATTGTCCATCTCCTCCGGGAGACTGACAATGCCATAGGAATAGGGCAGTGTTTATTTTGTTCACTGCTGTAGCCCCAGATCTTAACAAGATGCTTGGAGTATATTTGGTGTTCAATAAATATTTGTCAGATCTATCAATGAACGTTTGCATGAGATGCCATTTATTTGATTAATTTGTTCTTGCACTAAATCTCATTTAATTAATTTATTCAACATCTACTATGTGTCAGAAGCCAAGAAAGATAAAAATAGTCCTGGATTTCAAACAGCTTATGGTCCCTGGGAAATATAGTGAAATAATCGTGTTATGTGATATCATATAATATAATTTCCCTGTAATTGAGATGTATATACTATATAATAGAAGCATGAGGGAAAAAGTCTCCTAACATTTCCTGGGGAATTCAGAGATGTTAGAAACGTAGGGGAAACAGTGCTTGAGATTGTCATGCCAATAGCAGTACTGACACTAATAGCAACACTCTGACAGGCACTGTGGTAACCATTTTGTAGTCTAAATCTCATTTAATTGTCAGGACCACAAATGAGATTATTATCCTCCCCTTCAGATGGGGAAAATAAGGATCAAACAAGTAAATGCCTTTCCCAAGGCCATTCAGCAAAAAATGACAAAGTCAGGGACTTGTGCCAGGCTGATAGGGTAGGGGAGAAAATTCCAAGCAGTGGCAAGATTCTGCAAAAAATCAAAGCAGAGGAACCAAGCTCATCTTTAGTATTTTGATTTTTGGTCCTTCATAGATTTTAAAATTAGTTTTGATGCACAAAAACATTGCATTAAAATATTATTTATCTTGATTACTGAGGCTTTTGCTGATTGGGTCCCTCACTTCCTCACCTTTTTTGCTAACTTAGAGTGGTGTCTGGTGTTTGGGAAACTACAATAATACAAGATCATAGATATGGCTGGTGATGGCAGAAGGAGATGAGAAATGACTATGGATAGATAGGTAGGTGGGGTTATGTGAAGGGAACCTGAGTTTATGTCATGGCAGGGTAATTTTCTCTCAGAGTCCAATTGTTTCCAAACTTCAATAATGGATGAAAGTCTTTTAAAAGGAAAAATAGTCTTCAATGACCCCTCCCCCAGAGTTACTTAAATTATTTTCATTGTATGGTTACTTGTGTATGGACAGACATAAATGAGATATCACTTTTGTGCAAGTATAAACATACATTTGCAAATAAAACACAAAAATGAAAAACTAATACAATTCAAATTAGTAGCTAAAATTTTGCATCTTGGATGACATTGGTTTGCTGCAAGTAAATTTCTGCTTATGTATGATTGTGTTATAACTATGCATTGATCACCAGCACAATTTTTTGCAAATGCTGAATCTCTATCTGCAAGGCAGAGGGCCAGTCACTTTTCTCTAGACCTTCTCCTCTGCAAAACCTTCCTTTCTAATGGAGGTTTTCGTTTAGTTGGGGACAAAGCCTTGACATTTTTATCTCATCATTATTACTCATTGGTTGCTACAAGTACAGTGGATCATCTTGGTGCCAATGTGGTGGAGAACATAGAAGTGAGTATGGAATGTGTGCAAGATATTTGTACTCCAAATGATCTAGAATGTGAAAAAAAATTGATCATAAATCTCTTTTGTGTGTTCAAGATATTTATAGTTCAAATGATCTAGAATGTGAGAAAATTGATCTTAAAGATCTCAGTTTGAAAAATAATTCTGTAGACCATGGGGTGGGATGAATACTGAGAGATTTTGAGTAGATGGGCATGCTCAAATGATGGCTGTTTTGACAGTGTTGTTTGTTAGAAGGATGAAAACCAGGTGAGCAATGACAAGTGTTTCAGCCTGAGCATGAAGTGGCTCCAGTCACAGCCTGAATGATGATGAAGAGATAAACTGGCAGGGATGGGGGATTAACTGGACATGGGCACTGAGGAAAGGCGTGACAAAGACTCCAGGTGTCTATCTTAGATGGTGTGTAAAACTGGCACTATTATGAGGCCAAATTTCAGAAAAGCAGCAAGTTTTGTAGAGAGGCTATTTAGCCTTGTACATTCTGAACTTAAGTGGCTGTGGGGCAGCTAGGAGATGCTACCCAGGAAAGTGAAGAATGCCCAGACCTAGAGATTGAGAGAGAAGCATAGGCCAGCACAGTCTGCAACCAGATGTTCTTGGTTCCCAAAGTCTAAAGGATGGGCCTTGGGGGATGAAGGATCCTGTGACAGATCTGACAAAATTTGTTTGAGGGTAGTTAGTGTATTTTTCTAGGGAGAAAGTCCTTGGCTTTCATCAGATTCTTCAAATGGTCTATGGTCACTTAAGAGGGGATAGTGCTAAAGAAACAGTCCTGGGGAACAATGACAATTCTGGAAGGCACAGAAAGATGCCTTGAGGATGGCAGAAGTGGTCAGAGTGGGAGGCACTAGGAGGGAGCAACCAGTGGACCAGCAAAGAGAGGAGAGAGGACAGTGGTGTCAGCCATGGAGGAGTGGTCCAGCAAGACAGGGATATAGCCACTGGTTTAGTCAGGCAGGATGCTTCAGGTGGAGTGGAGACTGAAGGGGCAAAATGACTGAGTGCAGGGAGACAAAATTATACATGAGCCACTGAGAAATTTGATTGGAAGGGATGGGGAGAAAAGAGAGGAGAGACTTAACTGTTCTAAATCTATGGGGGTGCGTTAGTCAGATTTCTTTTGCTGTGATAAAATATCTCAAAGAATCAATTTAAAAGGTGGAATGATATATTTTGTTTCATAGTTTCAGAGGTTTCAGTTCATGGCCACCTGGCCCTGTGACTTTGGTCCCATGGTGAGGCAGTAAATTATGGCAGGGAGCATGTGGTAGGGCAAAAAAGTTGCTTATACCATGCTGGCCAGAAGGCAAAAAGGTGGGGTATGGTGAGAGGGAGGATCTCAAAATACCTTCCAAAGGTGCACACCCAAAACATAACTTCTTTCACAAGGTCCTTGACCTCCTAAAGTTTCCATCACCTCTCAAGGATCACACAGACTTTGAGGGACATTGGAGATACAAACCATAACAGGAGGCAACTTAAACATGTGCCTTTCCTGACAGAAAAGGACCAGTGGGGAGAAAGGGTAAGATGCATACTTAGAAAAGATACTTAATGGATGGAGGTATCTGGTAGATATGGGGACATGATGTGGTTTTAAAATACAGGCTAGATTTGAAATACAGTAAGAACAAATGATTGTAGTTGAAAAGATAGTTTGTTAATCAGAATTCCCCAAAGGAAGGGACACGTGGGAAAACCAGGGCAAGCAAGGAGGACTGTGGGCAAGAGCCTTTTTATGTTTCTTGTGGGAAGGAAAGGGCAAAGTAGGGTACATGGGCTTAGGAGTTTGAATCACTAGTTTGAATCACTTTAGTAGGCTCTGGGATATAGGAGCTGTCCCTAGCTGTCTAGTGTGTGGTCATTGGGTATAAGGACAGGTGAATAGTGACTAGGAGTGGTGGAATACAGCAGACTCTGGACTGGCTGGTATGTATGTGAAAAGCGCTTACTGGGAAGCAGCTTATAGTCTCTAGGAATTAGCTCACACTGGGAGGGGCAGAGTCAGAAAACCTTAGATGTCAAGATATCTCATGCAGAAAATAAAAGCATAGTTAATACAGGTATCTAGGGCTGGAGATTTAACTCAGTGGCGCCATGCATGCCTGACAAGCACAAGCTCCTGAGTTTGATTCCCAGTACTGAGAAAAAAAATACAGGTATCTAGAACACAGATGGGTAAATTGGCCTTGAGAGGAAAGAGTCCATCTTCCTTAGAGATGGGCTCTGTGTGCGTGCGTGTGTGTGTGTGTGTGTGTGTGTGTGTACATATATATGTGAACATGCTTGAGGGTTGAGGATGCTGGCAAATCTGAGGAATTTCATGCTTTCTTCTTTAAGTTTACTTGAAACCACGTTGTCATGCATTCCAAGTAAAAAAACTGGGCTGGGAGGTCTGATGGTATAAGCAAGCTGAGGGTGTTTTCTGGAGAACATAGTGTGTCCAGCAAGGCTAGAGGTGGGTGACTTCTAGTGGGGGACCAAGGCCTAGGAGTGACTGGACTTCTTGTCCTGACTTTGAAGTTCCTCAAGTGGCCTTGGCCACACCACTCCCCCTTTCTGAGTCACTTGAGAGATCTCAGCCTTGATCTAGAAGGAGATGACTGTAAGCAACAGAGAGACTTAATGTTGCCCAGGAGTGTCACTTCTAATTTCTATCATCAAGGACAGCTGCCTAAGAGAGTTTATCCCTTCATGGACCCCCATGTACCAAAAGTACTTCTTAAATGACAGATTGGAGGAGGGCTGTTCATCTGACAGAAGAGACTTTTCAATAATAAGCTTTTCTAGTGGTTTTGAGTGTTTATAAATAATCAGAAAATTAACTGAGGTCTCAGAAGCAAGAAACCTTAAAACTGAAATGTTAGGGGCCACTGGCCACGGGAAGTCAATTCAAAAAAATAAAGTATTTCTGATACAATCATGTAAATCAAGGTGCAAAGTGGGCTCCATTGCTTAGCCCTTGTCTGCATATAATATTGCAAGGAGATGTAGTCAATGACAGCTTTTTCAAAATTTAATGAGCAAGTGTCTTTTCACCATATACTGTATTATACACTGTATTAACTTTTGAATAAGATATAACCTCAGAGTTTAAGAAGTTTGTATTTCTCACAATAAATCTTTAATTAGCATTGTAGCTACATGATTTTTGTTATTATTTTTGTTTATCTTTATTAATTTTATTTTTGATGATGAGAATTGAGCACAGAGCCTTGTGTCTGCTAAGCATATGCTCTACCACTGAGCCACATCTCCAGTCCTATTATTTTATCTTAAAGGAGTTTCTTGGGCTCTATATCTGGGGTTCAGATTCTGGAAGTTTGGGATGAGACTCAGGAATCTACATCTCTAATAAATATCCCAAATGTCTTAGTTACTTTCCTCATGGCTGAGACACAATACCCATCAGCTGCAACTTACAGGAGGAGAGGTGCATTTTGGCTCATTTTAGATGTTTCAGTCATTGCATGGTAGACTGGCTCCAGAACAGAGGTAACATGGCAGAAGAGTTGGGTGGAAGAAAACTGCTCACCTCATGGCAGTCAGGAAGAAGAGAGTGAAGGTCAGAGCCAGGGAAGGAAGTATGCCTTTCCTGGCTACGTCCCCAGTGGTGTGTCTGTTCTGAATAGACCTGCCTCCTAACGACAAGTCAGCTATAATGCCCCATGGTCATATCACCTTCTGCAAGCCCCTACCTATGAGCACGAGGCTTTAGGGGGTTACCCAGATTTGAAGTGGGTCCAGGACAGTACATTGAGAAGGTCAGCATAGAGGTCACAATTGTTGCTCAGACACGTATGTCTGACTTAAGGCAAATAGGTCTATTCAAGAAAAGGGCGGGGTGGGGATTTAGCTCAGTGGTTTCACTGCCTGCTGTGCAAGTGCAAGGACCTGAGTTCAATCCCTGGTAACAAAAAAAAAGCTGATCCCTGGGCCAGGGATTTAGCTCAGTGGCGCTGCACCTCCTCCTAAGCATAAGATCCTGAGTTTGATCCCTGGAACAAAAAAAAAAAGCAGATCCCTTATTCTTGGGCCAGGGATTTAGCTCAGTGGTTTCGCCTCTTGCCTCAAAAGCGGAAGGTCCCGAGTTCCATCCCTGGTACCAAAAAATAAGAAAAGGGAGCTGGTGATGGAGGAACAAATCAAACCATCCATGTCATTGGTGCACCACATCCTAATTAGAAGAAGAAGGAGGCTCTTTTCAGCAACAACTACCTAGAAGAAAAGAGGCGGTGACCTTCCACAAGAAGAATGAATCTATGGCTTAGCACAAGGGTCTGTAGTGGGTTCAGCAAACTTCCTGTAAGGTTCACAGAGGAGATGTTTCAGTTTTGGTGGCTCATAAGGTTTCTGTAGCAGTTATTCAGTGCTGCCATTGTACCATGCAAACAACCGTGAGCATCTCTACTTAAATGAACAGGAGTGGCTATGTTCCAATAAAATTTTATTTACAAAAATAAATGCTAGATATTATCCAAAATAGCCAAGATATAGAAACAACCTAAATATCCATTGACAGAAGAATGGACCAAGAAAATGATGGAATATCATTTGACCTTTAAAAAGGAGGGACATCTGCCATATGTGACTATGTGGGTGGCCCTGGAGAACGTTACACTAAATGATATCAACCAGACATAGCTGTACACATAGAGATAGACAGTGGAAGAAGGGCGATTGCCAGGATCTGGGAGGAGGAGGAAAGGGAGGGGGTATTTTCAATGGGTCTAAAGTTTCAGTTATACTAGATGAGTACGTTCTAGAGATCTGCTGTACAGCATCATGCTGATAATTAGCAATATGGCAGTATATGGCAGTGTGCATTTAAAGTTCAAGAGGGTCAATCTCATGTTAAATGTTATTACAAAACCAAAACCAAAGAGCACATGGAAACTTTTGAAGATGATGGATATGTTTATTATCTTGATTGTAGTGATGGTTTCATGAGTGTATGCATATATTCAAATTCATCAAATTATATATATTAAAGATGTACTTTTTTTGTATATCAGTTATACCTCAATAAAACTGTTTTTTTTTAAACTGGCCTGAGGGATTTGGCCTGTGGTTACCAATTTCTGGTCTAGAATCTGAGCTCCAGATCTTGCTTGGGGTACATTGAATGTGCTGCCATTCCTTAGGTCCTGGAGGAAGGACTTGTTCTTCTCCCAAGCAGAGATTTAAGGGTAGGGTGAGGTTGCCGGCTGCCCAAGAGCATGGGGTGAAATCCTCTCTGGAACTGATCACAGATACCACCCAGTGTTCCTAGCCAATACTTCGTACATATAAAACATGAACTCAAGCATCATGAATTGAAAAATAACTGAGCACCAGACATTCCAAACCAAGAACTAGTAGCAGTGATTTCTTCCGTTTATTGAATATTCACTGTATCCCTAGACAGGGAACTAAATATTTTTCTGCTGTACTTGAGCTCAGCTTCTCTGGAACCTTATCAGGTAGGTTCTATTATTATGACTATTTTACAGATGGGAAAACTAAGGCTCAGAGAGATGAAATGACCTGCCTAAGCTAACTTAACAAGTGAACAGTGGAGCTAGGACTGAAACTGGGCAGGAGGTCTCCAGGATCCTGCTCTTAGCACAGCATTCTCATATTTACAATAAACTGCAGTCCAATTGTAGACCACTGAGGTGCTAAGTGTGTCACACTCTGGTAGAAACTCACAATGACTAGAGTCACTTTGATGGAGGAGTGGTGTCTGAAAGTTTCATAAATTATGCTTATCCATAGAAAGCCTTGGCTTGCTGAAATTACCAAGGCATAATCAGAAAGCGCTTGTTAAAGTAATCATACTTAGAGAAGCAGAGATAGAAAAGGGAATCTGAAGTTGCCTCTGGATCATTTACTGAAGGATTGTCTTATCACTTTCCAAGAACGTTTGCAACCTTTGACTTTATACCTCTGACTCCAACCTAGAGATCTGCAGTTTTAATCTGAGAGAAGAAATTGATTCTGCCTCCAGGTTTTCCTCTGCTGGTCAAGGTATCCAGGAGCAATCTGAGATTTGCATTTCTATCACTGCTGTACTAAGCCTAATTAAGTTTATGAGAATTATATGACCACCTCCATGGTTTCCAGAACTACCTCTAGCTTCTTACAATTTCTAATCAAACTTTGTTTTGGAAATAGACATTTTCTGTATACTTTTAAAGGCTTTCTCTTTTTCTTTCTCTGTGAAATTATAGGGAAATATTTAATTTTTCATTCTAGATTTATTCAACTTAGTCAAAGATATCAGCAGCATGGCAAAAATTTCTGTTTCTTAATTTTTGATCTGCTCCCTTTCAAGTGCTCAGACAGTTTGGTTGAATGTTTATACCACCACTCTGGTTTAAGATGAAGGGAGGCAAGTATTAGAAACAACTTGTGGAAGGTAGGATTTGAGCTCTGTGGAGCCATGCTTTTGGGATCTAGGGGTAGGTAGAGCTGTTCACTTAAAGCTTGAAGTCTTAAGAAAGTACATCTCATCTTCTTAATGTCTCCCTTTTGTTTTTGGAGGGAAGATTTGTCAGCCACCTCTGCTGCCCACTTTTCTATTTCATCCTTTGAGTAGAATTCATCTCCAGAAAGACATGTCAACTTTACATGGCAGTTCCACATTCTCAGTACCAATCCTAGAAACTTCTGGAATGTCTTGTTCACTGGCCTAGGTATGGAGATCTACTAGCACCTTCCTGTCCACAATCCTCACTCAAAAGGTGAATTTGCTAAAGCTCTCTGCTTCTTAGGGTTGCAGAAAACCAATGGTGTGTGTGTGTGTGTGTGTGTGTGTGTGTGTGTGTGTGTGTGTGTGATCTTTTTTAAAAAGCAGAGCAAATCTTATACAAATCTGATAATCGTCTGAAAAACTCTGGGCCTTGCCATTTATGTTCCCCAACCTAGTCTCCCTTCCACACCAAGGGAGAAAATAAGGGCTTGTGAGGACTTAACAGCTTAGAGATGGAAAACTTAAAACTAGTCGGATTCTGCCCAAATCCTATCAGATTTTCTTGCTTCTCATAAACCTTTAATCAGTATCAATGGTGTACTGAGTGTGTGTGCTGCTGTTCTCATCTCAATCAACATAAACCACATAGCAAAAGTAGAAACAGTGTACACCATTACCTGGAATTGCGTTGGAAATGGACTTCAGTGTTGGCTGTCCCTGGGTCTCTGAAGGCAAACTTACCCTGGGGCCAGGCTGGGGATGGAGTGGAGGGTCCTATGATTCTTGACTCACATGCCAAAGTCCCAAGCTTTCTGCTTGTTGGCACTCAAGGGTATACAGGCTGTAGACAAGCAGAGAGCCCCCCCAACACGCATGCACGCATGTACTCCTCCTCTCCCCCATATAAATATACTCCCAGTACAACCACAAAGCACTGCAGTGCAATGCAGATCTTTACTGAAATCTCCTTCCCTCTGCCTTGCCTTCCCTTCCTTTCGCTTCCCCTTTCCTCCCCTTTGCTCATTTTAATAAAATGGAAACTGGTTACATCACATACCAGACAGCAAAACTATACCAAATCCTCTTATAATAAATAATACATTATGCTCTTAAACGTTTTCCCGTGTGTCCTTTCTTTCCTCCTCAGGCCCCACTCCTTCCCCTTCTCAGCTGTCCCTAAAGATGGTCCATTTTCTCACATAAAGAACTTTGACTTTCTCAGTGTCTCTAGTTTTATTGGCTCATTCACCCCGTTAAACCCATCCTCATGAGAAGGTAAGGTTGGGTGAGGCAGTAGGTGAGGGGCTGCAGAGTCCAGGAGGTCCTGAAGGGGCTGCCAGCACCTATGGCACCTGGGGCTTGCTTGGGAGGCAGGAACTCCTCAGCTCTGCAACACTGTTGCCACACAGAAATCCTGGCTCTTTACTTATTTTTTTCCCCCAACGAAAGCCAAAATTCTAGATTTTTATGTAAAAATCACCTTTAAAAATATTGATCATGAGCTTAATTTTATAAAAAAAAGTGAGTGGGAAAAAATTACGTGGTGTAACAACTTTGCTTCTGTGAATGCAGTATGCTGGGTGTGCTCTCAAGGGCACCAGCTACAGTGACTTCCATCTTCTTGCCCACAGCTGGCATCTGGAACTATATTGTGGATGCAGGGTAGCTTGGAGTCCCTCCTGAACCATGGATACTACCAGGCACCTTCAATCCCACAAGAGGGGTGAGGAGCAGACACCTTGGGAAGGAGGAAGCCATCTGTTTCTGGGTGTGGGGAAGTCCTGTCTCTAGAGATGAAACTTCAGGAACTGCTCAGATCAGGTAAGATTTCCCTCAGCAGTCTTGGTTTTATTTTATTGTGGTTGCCCATGTATTATTTATAGAGAGAAGTCCATTGTACTCAAGTTGCGCCTCTTAGGTCAGTGCTGGCTCTTGCACTGAGGGGAAGCACTAGCTTGTTAGGAAAGTGACTTTGCAAATGGGCTCATCGTCCCTGGCACGTATATTTGATAGGCTGCTTTGGGAGATGGGGCCTGTGGCAGGGTGAGCATGAGCCTGCTGGCTGGTGGGGGTGAAGCTCCCCTGGAGGGATCCCTTGTGTTTGGGCTGGTGTAGGTGACATTGTGAGAGTTGTCTCAGGACACAGTCAATCTGGGCCTTGCTCTTTGGGGCCAGAAGCTGGGATGAGCACAGGGACTATGAGTAGAGGAGGTGGCTGCCCCCATCTTGCTTCCTTGTTAGGCTTGGCTGGTTATCACCAGGTGGGGCTGATGGGGAAGGACTGCCCCGGAAGCTACCCGTGTTGGGAGGCGACCGCCACATTGTGTTCTCTCACACAGTGATATCCTGAGGGTGTGGCCCTCTCTGGGTGCAGCCTGGCAAAGCTTTGTGACCACTACCTGGCACCACTGGGACTGGGCCATGGCCACAGAGAAAGTTGATGTTTGAGCATTAGGATCTCCAGCCAACGGCTGCTGAGAGCTGCCCCCGGAAGCAGCTGCCACCTGTCCAGCTCACTTGGTTTAAGGTTTGGGCTGAAGACCCAAGGAAATGCTGAGAGTACTCCCTGAGCCTAGCCAGGGTGATGTGGACTCAATGGTTACTGCCAGGAGTGCAGCACAACAGAAAGAGCCTCCTAGCTCATCTTCCTGCCTCCAACCTATGCAGCAGAGAGGAGTATCCTGAATGCCATCCAAACAGATTGCCTGTCCACAGAACTCTGTCAGTAGCTCTCTCTCAGCATATGGGCAAGACTCTTCTTGAGCTGACCTTGAATTTTTCTCTATCTTCTTCCTTCCCCTTTCTTTCACGGACAGCATAGGCTCTAACCATTCTGTCTTCTGTACTGATCAGGACACATTGTAATGTTAGCAGGAAAGGCAATATGCTGAGCTAAAATTCCCCTGCCTTCTTGCAAATAGGGATGACCAATTAAATATGAGTGGAGGTTTTTGAATGAAGGTTCAGGCAAAGCTCTTAAAAGAGAAGGAGCTGGGTTCTGTCCCCTTTTGCCCTTCCCCCTTTGCTTGTTTGGAAAGCAGATGTAATAGCTGGATTTGCAGCAGCTATTTTGGAGCATGAAAAAAAGACTGAGAGGATCATTAAAGGCTTGGTTCTAATATGATCAAGTCTAAAAATAATGTCCACATTCTGAATTCTTGATATTTAAAAAAAAATGTCCTATGTGCTTAAACTGTTTACTTAGGTCTCCCCTATAATAAGTGCACTTCTCAACCAATACAACTTCAAGTAATTGCTTATTTTGTCTGAGCTAATTCAAGATGAATTATTTATAAAATAACCATGACTGCCTAATCAGAGTTCTGAGGATAATGATTAATTAATTCATGGAAGTTAAGTGTTTTCCTTGGGACAGGTGATAGGGCATAAGGAAGAATGCAGGTACTGAGCCAGGGCCAGGACAGAAGATATTTTTAGTGGAGGAACTCCTGAATTGTTCTTGCAGGACAAAAGTCTCTTTCTTCTATGAAATACCCATAACCAACCATCAAAGTATCTGGCATATGTCTTCAATATTGGGCATTATTTTACCACAGTAACCTTCGCTAAACAGAACACCAGGTTTTGAGATTGTAGTTAGTCTTTATCCCCAACTGTGTGTCATTTTTTTTTAGAAGTAAACAAATCAAACCATAAACTAGAAAACAATCTGATATTTATCAGAAATACAGCTAAATATAACCTGGTAATTTTCCAAGCTCATCTAGTAACTAGTACTTCTCCCATCTAATCTCTATTTCTTTCTAAAACCTGGACACTGAACTGACCTGAGACTCCAGAGAAACAGAACCAGCATACAATACGTGTGTGTAGTTTGTGTCTATCTGTCTATTGTTTGAGAGATTTTTAAGGAATTAATTTATAAGACAATGGGAGCTGGCAAGACTAAAATACGCACGGCAAGTCAGCAGGCTGGAAATTCAGGGAGGATCCTACTGGTGTTTTGTCCAAAAGCAGCTGGGAGACAGACAGCTGGGAGACTCAATTTTTTCTCCTGAAGCCTTCAACTGATTGGGTGAGGCCCATCCATATGATGGAAGGTGATGTTTTATTTAAAGTCTATTGATTTATATGTTAATCACTTCTTAAAAAAAAAAAACTTCACAGCAACATTTAGACTTGTGTTTGACAAAACTCCTGGGCACGATAGCCTGGTCAAATTGACACACAAAATTATAGGGTCCATACTTTTCAGATAGGTGGGAGGCCATGACAGCAAATTGCTTGACATTACCAAAGCCAAGAAGTCGACACAAACATATCTAAGATTAAAATTAGAATAAGTCTTAGCTAAGTAATGTAATAAAATTTATAATAATAATCCTTTTCCTCATTCTCATTTTAGTCCTCCACTATTCAATAAACAACCCAGCCAATTGGGATGTAGGGACTTGAAAAGTTTGCTATTGAATAAACCAATACAAATGATCTAGCCTGCACACTTGTTTTCTAAGAGGTTGACTCAGAATATAGGGGTAGCTAATGAACTGGAATGAGGTGTTTTAGTCCCACGTGCTCAGACATTTAGACCAGGCATCACTGTATGGAGGTGACACAGTTCTTAGCTGAGCTCACCCAACTTTTCTCTTTCTAGCCACTCGACAGAAAGAGATGGCTGTGGTCTCGAGCATACTCATGGACAAAGAGTATATTTGATGGTTGGTTTTAGGTGCCAATTTGACTCGATTGTGGAATATTTAGAGAGCTGGTAGAGCATCATTTCTGGGTGTGTCCACAAGGTGTTTTCAGAGATGTGTGAATTGGTGGGTGTTATAATTTGATCTGGAATGTCCCCTAAATGCTCATATGTTGAAGGCTTGGTCCATACCTGGTGGTTCTACTGGGAGGTGGGTGAGTTCCTGGCTGAGTCCCCTTCTCTCTCTGTCTCTGTCTCTGTTCCTGACTTCTGTCCACCAGGAGGTGAGATGCTTTGCCCCAACATGTGCTCCTTACCATAGGCCCCAAACCAATGGATCCAAGTGACCATGATCTGAAACTCTGAAACCATGAGCCAAAATGAATAATATTTCCTCCTTTTTAAGTAGTTTATATCAGATATTTTGTCACAGTAACAGCAAGCTGATTAACACAATGGACTATAGGGGTAAGTTCTGTCCTCAGTGTGGGCAGTACCATTCAGTGGGCCAAAGTTGGAGCAAACGAAAGGAGGAAAGGATTTTCTCTCTCTCTCTCCTAGAGTTGGGAGCCTCACCTCTCCTCCTGACCTTGGACATCAGAACTCTAATGTCTCTGGCCTTTGGACTTCAAAACTTATACCAGCTGTTCCTCCAGTCCTCAGGCCTTCAGGTTTGGACTGAGAGTTGCACCATTGGCTCCCCTGGTTTAGAAGCTCCCCTGGATCAAACACTTGCTACTGATCTTCCCAGGTCTCAGCTTTCAGACAGCCTTGCAAGTGACTTCTGAGTCATGCAGCCTCTGGTTCGTTCACTCCCCACCTCAGTAATAGTCATTGAGCTGCTTGTGTGTTAGGTGCTATACTAGTACCATGGACAGGACATAGCCCCTGATCTTTCAGAGCCTATATTCTAATGGGAAGAATAAAATGTGGTAAGTATTCCCAAGAATCGTTATATAATTACAGTTGGTGCTAAGAGTTGTGTAGGGAAGTCCTGCAGTTCTGGGTGAGAATAAAGGAGGTACCTGTCTTAGTCTGGACTTTGAGTATAGCTTATCAGAGGATTAGGTGATCTTCATGGGCCAGGCAGTTCTTATTTTTCTCCTACTCCAAACACTGGCTGTATCCCCCATTTTTCTTAGGTAAGTTTGAGTGGGTTCTGCCTTTTGCAACAAACCCAAGAGAAGGTTAAAAATCAAAACAAAAACTCTTCTGAAGTGAATGGATTCCTAGCATCAGGAAACGGGGTGGCAGAAGGGATTTTTTTTTTTTAGGTTGAGGAAGCTTTGCATTGCTTTTCAAATAATATCAGACTCCAAGGCTCTTCCTGAGCAAGGAGCTGCTTGTGAACCCTGAGCAGGCCCCTGTGGTTGGCAGAGGGCATGCTTGCAGCCTCCTGGCCCAGGAGGAAATGATGGCATTAATTCCAGGCCTGGAAAGGAATAGAAAGCCCTGCTCCCAGGAGCCCCAGCTCAGCCCTTTGGCTTTCCTGGGAGTTTCCCTGTGTTAAAATGCATTGGCTGTGAGTCAACATTTCCCTCGCAGCAGGGGGCTCTGTGCCCGAGTTCCTTGGCCTCATTTCCTTCCAGGACCCCAATGACTGGCAGACAGTCATGAGTGACAAGCCCCCCCCCCCAATAAGGGAGGAGGTTTGGCAGGGGGAAAACAATCCCGATTTGGCAACAAAGCTCTTAGCTTTGGGGCCTGTGAATAGCATGCAGCCACATCCAGAATGTGCATCCAGAAAGGGCATCTTTGGGTGAGTACTGAGCAGTTTGTAGGTTCCAGGGAAAGCAGAATCTGTGGGAGAAGTGTTCAGTGTCCAGGGAGGCCACCTTGAACAGGGAAAGAGTGAGACTGGCCGGGTGTACCAGCTGGCTTGAAGCATGTGTTGCCAGTTTCTCATCTCAAGAATCAGACGAATGGTCAGGGCACCACTGTCAGCGTGCTCTGGATGAGCTCCTGTGACTTTACTCAAACATTTGGGCTGGGAATTTGAAGAGCTTCTCCCAGATCCCACTCTGCAGCAATCTGCTATGAGACACCAGGCCAATTGCTGGAGTTCGCCAAGCCCCAGTCCCTTCATAGAAAAATAAAGGGTCAGGTCTATGAGGTTGAAGATTTAGATCTATTGTGGGGTCTTGCAAATTTTTCCTTCTTACCATTTTCACCACTATTAACTCATCCTCATCTGGTTTTTATGATATCATAAAGAGACATAAGAGATAGAAAACAGTGTTGTTAGCTCTTTGGTCAATAGGCTTCCACCTATTATGTATCTAAGATTAGGTGTCTAATACACATAGTATTAGACATCCCCACGTTTGGGGGTTTATGTCATAGATTCAAACTCATGTTCCTACCCTCCCATATACACCTTTAATATCATTAAAGCTTACAGTGACCAGAGTTATCAGTCAGGTTGGCACATTTTGTCAAACTATGGGAAACTATAGCTACACACGAAGACTTCTACTCACATTGGACTCTGTGAACATTTGCTAAAACTTAAAGAGATTTCTGCAACTTCTGAAATTTTTTTAATGTACTTTTTAAACTTTTAATTTTAATACAGTCTAATAATCTAAAATGTTGCAAAGAGAGTACAGAGCTGTATGTCCCTTACCCTATTTTAACCTAACATCAACTTTCACCTAAAGGTGGAGACATACCTTCATCCACTTTTATCTAATGTAAATACCCAGTCTAATGTAACTATGATGTTTATCAAAACAGAGACATTATCATCTGTACAGTACTATTAACCACACAACAGGTTTTATTGGATTCCCTAGTTTTTTCACAGGTGATCTTGTTCAATTCTAGGTTGTAACCAGGTACCACAGTACATTTAGTCCTCCTGTCTCTGCAGTGTTCTCTGACTGGGGACAGTTCCTGTCTTCCTTGCTCTTTTATTCCATAATTTGAAACTTTTGAATACTACCGATGATGTATTTTGAAGGCTATCCCTTGGTTTGGGTTTAGCTGATGTTTTATCATGACCAGACTATGGTTTTGAATTTGGAGGAAGAATACCACAGATGTGAAGTGCCATTAGGCCAGTATGTTTCAGGCCAAGGGTGTGTGATATCAGTATGATTTGTCACTGGCAATGGTAACCACGGGCACTTGGCTAAGGTGATATCTGAAAGATTTCTCCATCACAGAGTTACTGCTTCCTTCTTTTCATTGGTTAAGAGTATGAGTATTTTTATGCTTTAAACTTGTATCAGAATATTATTTCTAATGCCAAGTCCTAGACAAAAAATTTCCCCCATTTTAAGGAATATGATTTTCTGTGTGTAAAGTATTACAATTGTATGTGGTGCTTTGGGGTATGTGGGATATTGTACTGGTGGACCTAAGGAGATGCCAGCAGGTAAAATACAGGTGGATCTGAGGTTTCTTTAAGGTATGAGAGCAGGCTGGGGGCAGAAGAAGAAAAAGGAGCAGAAGGGCACAGTGGGTGGTTGTTATGGAGCAAGTGTGCCTAGCTGGGATGGGGGGGCAGGATGAGCAGGAAACTGTAGCTTAAATGGCAGGTTTAATGGGATCTAGGGAAAATTACGACAAAAGGGGACCCTAGGTGAATGCGTGTTTTCTTTCTCATCTGGTTGGTTCCATGAGGCACTCACCAATCTAGGGGTATGGTCTGTGGTCGTGAAAGTCAGGTTGATTGATTGGCTGGCCAGGCTCTCAGACCCATGACTTGGAGCTCATCAGCATCATGAGCCCAGGAAGGAGAGGAACTCTATTCAGGCTACTGTCAAATTGCAAGGGATCTGCTTAGGGGGTATATCTACCTGGCCATGTTCATCTGGGCTGTAAGAATGTCAGCACTTGGCATTTATCAGAAGGTAACCACACATCCTTTGCAAACAAGGGGCCTGGGGAAAGTAGATTATCCACATGTCTGCTAAGCACAGGTTTGTAGGAGACTCTTTTGGAGGCTCATCCTGGCATTGCCTAGCTCTGATCATCAGGGGCTTGCTATAAAGTCATTCTTCCAAGGGGAGGCTCTGGGTCACTTTTGCTGCCTTCTTCGAGTCTCAATGACTTTTAACAGGCAACATCTGACAGTGTGGAAGCCTCTTGCAGCCCTGGGTGAAATTATGATAACAAGAGAAAAAAGCTATTACTGCCACCATGCTTTCATTATGCAAATGATATTAAGATAGGCTGTGTGGATCGCCCCTGGCTATGCTATAATCTCCATGCAGTGATTATAATGTGTCAAACTTAGTCATTTTGATTATGACATGTTAATTACATGCCATCCTCATGTAGACATGAATATTACTCCCAGTCAGACAAAACACAAATTGGGGCCATTGTTAGTTGGTTAGTTGTGTGTATATGTATTAACTTTATTTTATTAAATGGATTAAAAGATTTAAAAGATATGTAATATTATAGACTAATTAAATGCTGGCCAGCTCCTCTGTGCTCTGCTGGGTAGACAGTGAATGTGACTCACTTGGACTTTCTGTCCTCTGGGACTATTGGCAAAAACAGAGCTTCCTGGGAAACAAGGAGCTTTGGTTGCTGGGATGGGGGGTAAGAGGGGATCTGAGCTGGGATGAGAGGGAGTGGATAAAAGGTTGGTAGGATGGGATGTCAGGGAGTGTTTGAAAGCTCCAGGCACAATATAGGGTGGGAGAATGAGTAGAGGGAAATGTTAGCATGAGTGACAGGGATGGCTGAGCCAGAAAGGTCCTGCGGACCCTCAAGTCCACCTCTCCTTTCACAGAGGGGGAGATCTGGGGCCCAGAGAGGAGTGAAGGAACTTGACCAGGGTTACCCAGCCAGCTAGAGAAAGAGCTTGCACATGGCTTTGTACCATGCCCCTGTGGCGTGAAACCATCATTCCTGGTGGAAGTAAACAGGCTTATCTGGTTTGCATGGGAAGCACCATGGCACCTCCAAGCGACCACTCTGGGGAAGAGTCCTTTATCCACACATTCATGGGTCAGAATCAAGTTGAAACCCCTCCTCTAGACACCCACGGTCCTCTATAGTCAGACTTCCTTCTACCCATTTTTTTGGCCTTTTCCACTAGTCTTACCCTTGCAATTCTTTTACTTCTAGGTGTATTTTCAGCCAAGTGTGGTGCTGCATGGCTATAATCCCAGCAACCCTCTGGGAGGCCAAGGCAGGAAGAGCTCAAGCTGGAGCCTAGCCTGATTTAGCAAGATCTTGCCTCAAAATAAAAAATTAAAATGAACTGGGATAAGGCTTATTGTGAAAACCCTGGGTTCAACTCCTGGTACTGGAAGAAAGAAAAGAAAAAAAGTATTTTCTATGGCAATATTCTCCAAACACACCTAGAATCTTTATTCCTTTAGGTTTACACAAAATATAAAATAATAGTAAGAGTTAGTATTTATCTAGAATATTTTGTTGATATTTATTTTCTACATTCCAGGCACTGTTCCAAAAGTGATTTTTTAAACTATATTTAGTTTCAAAGCCATTCTATCAAATATATCATATTAGTATTCCCATAAAACAGATGAAAAACTGAGGTACAGACAGCTTCATCCAGGATACCCTGCCTGCAGAGCTCCTACTTCTGCTAGATAGAATATGCTGCCTCTCTGAATTAATGTTTTCTTTCAATTGTGTTTGTCTTGCAAGGCCCACATCACATCAGGCCCTGGAAAGTTTCCTCTGCTGTAGAAGATTGTACTGTTACTCATAAATACTTGGAGTCTTCTCTTGAGGAGAATTAACCTCCCGTTCCATTAATGGTAGGCTTGGCTGTGCACTTGCTTTGGTCAAAATGTGTTTGGAGTGACATTCAGAGAGGATCACATGCAAGGAACAGCTTTACCAGCTGGTTCTCTTTTCTCCCTACCATGCCAAACAGAAGTCCTCGGTAGCAATTGATCTATCAGCTTGGGTTCCAGAATAAAGATGATATGTGGAGCAGAGTGCCCAGGTAGAGCAGTGAGAAATAAGTCAGATGTAAACTGTTACTGTTGTGAGCCATGGATACTTTGGGGTCATTTGTTACCCTGCATGACAGAGCCTGTGGTGACTGATACACCTGTTCACATATTTCCAAGGATTGTCCTGCCCGCAGTCACTCCTTACCTCCAGGTCTGCCTCGACTTTCATGGCTGAGTTGTCATAGCTTTCATTTTTTCCTTGACTGCCTTGTCAGTGCCTTGAGGGCAAGCAGTGTGCCTTACACTTGCTTCCTCATACCTAGAACCATCTACACATGTGCAAGGTTCTTAGTATATGAATGCCTATTGAGTTTTTGATCACTTATTCTCTTTATATCAGTGAGGACATTTCTCTGAGATCTTGAGCAGCAGGCTCTGGGCACTCTTTTCCACCTCTTCCTTCTCAAAACCACAAGCTGCACTTTCCTCTCTCTGGCCATGTGCAGCAGAGACAGTGGCGAGTCTTGTCTCTCAGGGCTAGGGGCAGTTAGTAAAGAGCAAAGAGCCCAACCACCAAGCCCATCCATAGTCCCCTCCTTGTACCTCCATGGCCTCCCATCCAAGTCAATATCAAGCCTTAACATCTGGCACTTTAGCTGCCTCACCCCAAATGACAGAAGGCTGGGCCAGGGCTGTTTAGGTCTCACCCGGGAATCTAGGTTCAGTGGTTATAGTAGAAGAATGACTAGTGAATGGGGCTGAGACTTCTGGTCTGTCTTTAACACTGCTTTGAGGGGAGTAAAAGGCAGGGCCAGGAGTAGGGTGAGGCCAGTGAGATGCATAGGATTCATATTTAAGGAGGAATTCACTGTTGGGCCATGCAAATGCCAACTTTGCAGTTTCTTAAACTTTGTGCCTTAGATGACTCATCCTAGTGCCAACTCTGTGAAGGGACAATGAGAGGCACAGGGGTGCCAATTTAAATAAAAGGGTAATAGGAAATTTGGTGTGAACTGAGGGATAAAACCTTCCTGTTCAAACACCTCTCCCAGCATTTTACAGGGGCTAGACACCCACTTAAGCCTGATTTGTTTTTCTTGTGTTGGCTTTGGAATGTGCAGCTACCTATGAGAATGTGAACATGCCAGGACTTGCCCTCAGCAGCTACCAGCTAACCCTTAATGGAGGGTGGTCACTGAGGGGTTTGGACAACAGGGCACAATCTAAGACTCCTTGGTCAGGGGGTGGGGGTGGGGGTTCCTGTGGGATCAAAGTGACTCTGAAAGGGAGAGGAAAGCAAAAACCAAATATGGTCATGTGGCTGTTGGGCCAAGGTTGCTGGTCACCTGCCCCAGAGCACGGCTCTGAGGGATACTTCCTGATCTAGGGAGAGATGATGGAAGGCGGGTTTCACATAGACACTGGGAGGGCTCCCAACCCCAACCTCAGGTCAAGGTCTTTGGCCCCACAACTGACATTTGTCAGTGTTGAGCTCACCCTGCCATGTCCATGTGGTAGGGTAGGGCGGAGGGCTCTCTGGGGCAGGCATTGGCTCTGCTCTTCTGAGTTCTATCTTCAGGGACTAACTCAGTTCCCAGCACTCAGAGAAAGAGAAAACTCCCTCTCAGCCCCTCTGCAGTCACATCCACTGATGTATAACATCAAGTTAAGACAGAGGAAGGGAAAAGGGAAGAAAAGTTAATTTAAGGGGGAAATTATCTCTGTTCTCTGCTAATAGAACCTGTAAATTAGGGCATTTAATTACCAGAGACAATTTGTTCATTTTGGAGGCTAATATTTACATTAGCGACTGCTTTGAAAGCATGAAATCTGATGAATTGGCAAAACATTTTTACTCCTTTTCCCCAAATTAATCAAACGAGCTGCGATCAGGCTATTTATAAGTCTAGTTAAGTATATCTCCCTAGTGAGGGATTCTTCCCCCCCCACCTCCTTCACATTTTGTGAGCTCTCTCAGATATTCAGCTTCTCACCTAGATACTCGGTAGCAGAGGATCTCAGTGGGAAGGTGTTTGATCTATTTCTATATTTAATGACACATTTCATCATAGCGGAACAGAGCATTGTACCATCTTTGTTGAAATTCTATTTCAATGATAATCCCTTCCGTTTTGATAACCCCTGGTGACTTCCAAGGCGCTGTTATGGAAAAGAGCTCACTTCCAATAACGGTTGGTGAAAGCCTCAACTTCAGACCATGATGCTGATGATGGTTCAGTTTAGAGGGGGGGCCTCCCCCTAAAAGAGCTTGGTTGGTAAGAAAGCATTCATCTGGAAGGTGAAGAGGCTAATGAGTGGACTCAGGATGAACCTAAGACCAACTTCAGAGCAAGGTCTCTCTCCACCACCTACTGTGATGCTGGCCATTCTGGTCTCAGACGCTGCTGGTCCTGGCTAGTGACCTTGATGGCGACCTAGTCTATGATGACTACCTTTGCTCAGCCAGAGGCATTGAGAGAGGCAGCAGAGGTTGCAGCCTCACTTTCCTTCCCCACTAGTCACTCTTCTATTAGACATAAGAGCCTGCACTTGTGTATGGGTCTTAGGGCTAGAAGGACCCCAGAGAACTCTTCTGGCCCAGCTCATGACTACTAGGGATAAGGCAGCAAGGGCCCAGGAATGTTAGGAGACTTGCTTCCGCAAGTCTTCATATATCTGAGTCAGGGAGAGGGAAGGATTCTAACCTGTGGCCTCCTGGTGTCAGGGACCACACCAGCTCCTGTCAGCTTACAGTGAGAGATAGAGGACGAATCTTTGTACAGAGAATGGGGTTGCCTCTTATTCTGCACAATAGTGTCAGTGTTTGCGTCCCTCCACATGTCCTCAAGGTGATGGTGTTAGGAGGTGAGGAATGAAGTCAACACAGTGGAGTCCTCATGAATGGGATTCATGCCCTTATAAAAGAGACCCAGAGAGCTTGTTCACTCCTCTGCCATGTGCAAGTATGACAGTCTGTGGACCAGGGAAACAGGCACCAAGTTTATTGGCATCTTCATTTGAATTTTCCAACCACCAGAGCTGTGAGAACTTTCTGTTGCTTAGAAGCCACTCAGTTTATGGCTTTTTTTGTTGTTGTTATAGCAGCTGAATGGACAGAGACATTCTTCATGGTTCACTTCCCTTTGAGAAGTTTCCTTGCTTCTATGCCCTGCTCCCCTTTCCATGTTTTGCCCCTAATTTAGTTATACAAATCCCCTCTTACTTCTAACTAGGTCCAGGTGAACTATTTAGATGTGACTTTGTTAAAGGTATGGCAATAACAAAAGAGGAGGAAGAAAACAGAAATGAAATCATGTAGATAAGACTAGATTCATTCATCTTTGCTTGGAATCCTCTAACAGGGCCCCTGCCTGCCTCTCAGCCCCCTTCACAGGCAGAAGCCAGCTTTCCCCTCTGCCATCTGGATGCTACTTTGTGCATGCCCAGGTTCCTGTAATGTTACACCTGGAAAAGAGAGATGCTCAGGAATGGTGAAGCGCTCACCCTCTGCCTTAGAAAATACTGTCTGGCATGGATTCCAATCACTTTGTAACACGATTTTCTGAATTTCAGAGCCTAGAAAGCTACAGCCTATATTACTAAGACTTCCTAACAGCCAAGGTACTGATTGAGAATGAAATTCTGTCCGCTTGTGTCAAATTTGCAAGGTAGAGCTAAGGCTAGAGCAGTTTTCCAGAAAGTTTGGCTAATGCTACAGGAAACCTGGAGTAAATAGACACCTTTTGCTGCAGGCAGAGGCAGGTACAAACTCTAGCTGTGAGGTTATTGAGGTGCAGCTGAGGCCAAGGCAGCAATGGCCTCCTCAGCCCTGGCTTGCAGCTAGAAGGACATGCACTGACATGCAATTGGTCCACAGTGATTCCTGCCTTCTCCACAGCTGGTCGGTTGAGCATTGTGCATGCTGAGGGTATCATTCCTAGAGATCTAGCCTAGAGTACACTCTGGCAGCCTTTGAATAATTTTGCAAGTATAATTTTCTTGTCTTAAATTATTTTTCTATTTAATATAAATAGAATAATTTCTGTTTCATGCAGGAACTTTGGCTGATATTCTCATTTATTTTGCTAAAGCTTGCTTTTCTGACTAAGGTCACTTGCCTCCCAATATTTACTTCAGAAAAGTGTTTGTCATTTTTTTCCCATCCCCAAGGATGTTGCATCTTTTAACCTGAGATGGAAGTGGGTGGGGTTATGGCTTCTTTAACAGGAAGTTTCTGTCCCTTGTTGCCCCAACAAATTACAGTTCCTCAGGGATGTGCCCTAGAAGTTGGAGGCCCAGCAGCCACTATGTGCTAATAAGTAAGAAATGTTCTGGGCTCCAGGGCCTCTCTTGTCTAGAGAGCTAATGTCCTGAGGCATCAGGCCTAAAGTTGCTACATAGTCAGGACCCCCCCAGATCTTAATGGGGTGAGCTCATAAATAAAGCTAATAAAAAGCAAGGAGGCTAGCTTTGAAAAGCTGGTTGGAAGCCGGTGTCCTGGGCAGAATTTTCAGGGAGGTGGGTGAATAGAGGTCAGAGGGTATCATAACCTCCTGGATTGTGAGAGGGCACAAAGGATAGAGTCACCACCCAATTATACTTAATAACAGGCTACACATTTATATTCCAATTAGTACTTTCATGTTCTAAATTACTTACAGATTGTGTGTCAGACATAATAGCACTTAGTAGCTTACAATAGTAAGTATTTATTATAGCATGCAGTTTCTGAGGGTGAGGAATCTAGGAGCAGCTTAGCTTAGGTCTGCAGCAGGTGTTGGCCAGGGCTACAGTCATCAGAAGGCTGGGCTGAGCTCAAGTTCCACTGCTCAATTCATTCATGTGGCTCTTCCAGGAGACTTCAATCTCACTACATGGGCCTCTCATGTCACCTGATTCCCTCCAGAGCAGAGGACTTGAGAAAGAGAAGGAAACAGGAAGAGGAAGGGGAGAGAGAGAGAGAGAGAGAGAGAGAGAGAGAGAGAGAGAGAGAGAGAGAGAGGCTGTAGTGTTTTTTATAATCTCAAAAGTGCCACACCACCCCTTCTGCCACATCTATCGGTCACATCATACACCCCTGGTATAACATAGGAAGGGGAACCTACTAGGTTTGAGTGCCAGGAGGTAGGATCACTGGAGACCATCTTGGAGGATGGCTACCACTCACTCCTGGTATTTTTTGCTAGGGCCAGGTAACTACATGTGTCATGCACCGTAGAGGCTAATGGGCAGCACAGGTCAGAACTCCTCTGACTCCTAAGCTAACAATGAGAGCTGACCAATAGATCCCAGTTTACAGTTTCGAACTTGATGGCTAAAGAAATGACATATTTCCATTCTTAAAATATTGCAAATTGGATATTAGATTTTGTTTTTGTGATTGGAAGAAAAATATTTCTAAATCTGAAATGATATTTTAAATACATTCTTGAGCCCAGGGAGTGAATTGTTTAGCTTCTGTTTGTCTATGGCAGGTGTTGATGGTGACCCTATATGCCCTGTGTCCTTGGGTATTTTCCACCTGCTCTTCAGATCAACTCTGTCCTCTCTTGTTAGTTTTTCCAGGAGGCAAAGCACAAGATATCAGCCCATTAAGATAACTTTGGAACCACTTAAGATGGGCTATTTCAAAAGGTACCAAATTCCCTGATCTTATAACTGAGCCATTTAACTAGATCATCCTGTAAAGAGAAAATGCGTTAAAAATACCAGTTAATTACTTTTTTTAATTCTCAAGGCACAAATAAGTCCCAGTTAACTGTCTTTGCACATTTATATATTTAGACACCAGGGTGTGACTCTATCACAGTCTCAGTGAGCGGGCAGGCACAGCAGCAGAGGACAACTGGCTGAAAAGCGACGAGACTGGCTCCTTTGGTAAGTTGGAGACTCATTCATCTAAGTCCATTGCCACTTACCATAGGGTACGTAGGGTGAAAAATCTTAGGAAGAAAATCCTTGAACCAAGACATTCCCATCCTTTTTTACAGGATACTTACTGCTGGCCTTAGCAACATGATGTTCCTTGACCAGAAATGTCAACACTCAGAAATATCAACTAAGCCTCAGTCCTGCCTTGATACATCATATGTATAAAATTCCAAAGCAGATTCAATTTACTCCTTGCAAGCAATTAGCATTAAAGAACTTCAGGGAATAAAATCTTTAATAAAATTGTAAAATCTTAGAGCTAACAAATGGTAATCTCCCCACTCCCGAGGCATTTGGAATTTGGCGCTGACAATATGACCAAAGGCCAGCACTGAGAGTGCCTTTGACAGTCCACCCATATCACATCAAGTAGGGAAGATGGAACGGGTTTACATGGGCTCATCGGCTACCTAGACATTTCACTTTTTTGAAATCTAGCTACGTAGGCGTCCCACATGTTTAGAACCAAATATATATGGAGTTAATGAATGAGTACGTGACAAATCAACCCAAAAAGGTTCACCTGTTGATGCCAGAAATTCAAGCCCTTTGTCCATGGGGCAGGCCTTAGGTCTTATCTCAGTATCTGGGTCCCTTTACTTTTTGCACCCCCAAAGGAAGATGAGTTATCTGGTTTCTGCATAACCAGTGGATTAGAGTCAGTGAAGCTGGAAGAGGAGTTGCTGCTAGAGGTAACCATGAACAGTAGTGGAACACAATGGGGACGAAAGAGGCTAGACTGACAGAAAGCGGACATGATGCCTGTAGCCTGAGATCATAAAGAGAGGGACAAGCAGCCTTAGCAACTTTCTTGATTTCTGAGCGAGCTAGTGTATTATAGCTCAACGCTAAGTCACTTATTCATTCTTTCATCCAAAACACATTTGAATATTACAGAGGTGTTAGCAATGAGGAAATGAGACACCATGTTGGGTGAAATCTAAGGCCTTGTAGTTCTGTGGTTTTGGAAATACTGAGCATTCACATGGAAAATTCATTGCTGTAGTCTGTGTCCCCTCTAAACTTATACTGAAATACAATCCCATGGTAGTCATATTATGCAGTGGGGCCTTTAGGAGATGATTAGGCCACGAATGGACTAGTGTCTCCTAAAAGAATCTAACAGGGAGAGTGTTGGCTTCCACTCTTTTGCCACGTGAGGCCACACCATTTGTGCCCCTTTTGCCTTCTTCCATGTGAGGATGCCACTGCAGGAAGATGCCATTGATGAAACAAACACCAATCCTGCCAGCACTGTGATCTTGGACTCCCAGTCTCCAGAACTGTGAGAAAATAATTTCACCTCTTTACAAATTGCTCAGCCTCAAGTACAGTGGACCTTCAAGTCATGACTAGCCTGACATATGAACAACTTGGTTTAATCAGGTTAATAGAAGATCCATCTGCCTTTTGTTATCTATAGCGTGTACCCAGGTAAACATTCAGATCTCAGCTGTGTTGACTTAACAACCAACCTGAGTTACAACCAGCTCTCGGGAACTGATTGAGTTCATAAGTCAAGGGTCTACTTTATTTTGTTACAGCAGCACAAACACACTTGGACTCCCATTCCGAGCATTCTACATTCTCTGATTCTATTTCCAGGTTTTGCTAAATAAAAAGCCTAATTTGCATTCATTCTACTCTGGAAAGAAGGCAGGGAGCTTTATCTGCTTTAAGGATTTCAATCTTGATGAGTGTAACCAAGGAAGTGTGATGCTTACGTGGGTCCATGACCTTTCTGGAGGGATGGAGAATGAGGAATGGCCATATCTGTCAGTGGGGCTGTGGATGAGTGAAGGAATTGAGTTGTGATTTTAGGATTAGAGCACAGGGAGATAGTGAGTGAGTCAGAGCCTCCTGGGAAGATAGGTAAGAACATCCCAGAGCAACAGTGGTCCCCAAGTCTAAACCTTTGCCATAGTTTTGGTGGAATTAAGAAAGTGACAGCCCATGAGTATGGAAACACCAAAAGGGTGTCTCCTTTTAATGGCATGGAGAAGGCAGAACTAATTTCTGTGTGATAATCTAATCCTGTAAACACTAGGTAGCATAATTTACCAGAAGAACTTTGAATTTGTACTATTATAAATCACGGGGCATTCTTTTGAAGTGTCTAGATTATCACATGTAGTTTGCGTTTACTAAAAGATTTCTTTATGCACTCTGGGTCCTCCACAAATGCTGGACTTCTTGCAGAGTTATGAAATCTCTAAATTGGAAGAGATTGCAGTGAATTTATTTCACCAGAAATGATATGGGGCCCCTTGGTGAGCCTGTTGTTCAGAGCGCTACCGTGAGTGCACATGTGGGTCCAGCATGATTGCCCTCTGCCAGTCAGAATGAGGCCTCCAGCTGCACCGAGGAGCTAAGGCTTAATGAGTCAGGTTAATGACTTATCTAAGGGCACACATGGGATGGATATTTAACCTTTAAAAGAATGGCCTTCTAAAGTTCAAAGGTGGAATCAAGTGCTGGTTCTTTTTCTCTAGCTGAGTGGGCCTTACACGGAGAACAACAACTGGTCAGATGGGAGAAGTGGGTTTTGCTGTTTTTCCTGGGATCCTAGACTCTTTTGGAGGAGAAAGAGGTAGAATTATACTGTAGCTCAGAGCATGGATGCTGGAGCCTACATAATGGACAACTTAATCTAACGTCCATATTCTTTAATTTTCTCCTTTGGAGAACAGGGTCAGAAATAGGATCTACTTCAAAAATTTGTTAAGAAGATTAAATGAGTTAATACACTTGGTTAGTTACTTTTCTATTGTTGCTGAGACAAAATGCCCAACACAAAGTTAAAGGGGAAATATTTAGCTCACAGTTTGTAGAGGTTTCAGTCCATAATTCCCTGGCTCCAAGGCAGGGTGACAGAAGAGCAACAGTTCATGGCAGTGGAAGACAGCAAAAGCAACAAGAGACCTTAACAGTGTCTTTTCCCCCCTTTTATTTTATTCAGACTACTTAGGGTGGGTAGTACTCACGCCCTTAATCCTAGTGCCCTCAGGCCTAGCCCCACTGTGAATCCATCACACACTTTAGAATCAGCTACCTCTGAAAAAGCATAAGGCTTGGGGGAGAGGGGCATTTAAACACAAGCCATAACATACATGTAAAAGGATTTAAAATGATGTTTGGTACAGAGTTAAGTATTAACTGTCACTTCTAAGGAGGATGTAGTACTTTTCCTGTGTGTGTATGTGGTGCCAGAGATAGAACCCAGGCCTTTGCACATGCTAAGCAAGTGCTGTACTACTGAGCTACATCCTCGGCCCAATACTATAGCTTTTTTTGAAAAACAAATGCAAATTAATTTCTATCCAGATGTCTGTTATATAAAAATTTCCATATAGGTGACAGAAGACAAGAAATAAGCAGAGCCAGCGACTCTCTGTTAGTCATTTGAATTCAGATTCAAAATACTGACTTGAATTTGGTCAATGAATCTAGCCTGATGATATCAGCATAGATCCCAGAACTGCTGATACATGGTATGTGCCCACTAATGGCCCTGGCTTTACAGGTTACACTAATCAATACTTGACCATGGCAAAGAAACAAGTATTATATGAAGAAAAATGGATCTGAGAGCTTCCAGCTATTTTTTAATTAAAGGAAAAAAGTTTCCCTTCTAGGATCTAATGCTGATCCCAGGATCAGGACTGGAGTCATATCTCATAGGGATGACTTACTGAATATGCTTTTTTCTTTACCAATGTTTATTTCTTTGTAAATAAATCTGGCCATGCTTAAGTCTGTACTTTGTTCAGTTCGGCACACAGTTTCTGAGATTGACTGTGCATTAGACACAGTGCTAGACCCAGAGACTCAGAGGTGAATGAGCACACTTCCAGCCCTCAGAGCTCACAGCCTGTTTGGGGTGGTTGACACATGTAGGTGGAACTATGAACCCGGAGGAGGGGCACCTAACCAGCCAAAAGGGATGGAGTGGGCTTCTTGGCTTCCTAGCCTCCAACTTCTTCCACTTTCCCCTCATCAAATACATGGTGTGATAAAAAGAAAAATACGGTGAATGTTTGGAATTTTAAAAAATTTTATTACAGTAAAAGACACATTGCCATTAACCCACCTCTTTGGTGAGTATCATTAGTTGCACTGCTGTGGCTGCCTCCGTGTGCTGAATCAGTTCAAAATGTTTATCTTTCATGGTCATTTTGACTTTGGGGTCATTTTGCCAGAAGTCACACAGATCTGGTGAATAAGGTGGATGAAGAGATACCATAATGCCTTTCCTTTGGACGGCATTTGGCCACACTTCGTAAAGATACTTACAAATGAGGAGCGAGAACTGCTTCAGAAAGTGGCAAGAATGCTGAGCTAAGTGTGTTTGAAGCAAAAAGGGGGCGTATTTTGTGGGGGATTAATGGCGGTTTGTCTTTACTGTAATGAATGTCTTTGTTTAATCATTCTTGTATATCTTAGTCAAGCTTTATATCCCATTTCTCTGTTCCTCTTTTTAGTAAAACTTTTCAAAAGGTTTCTCTATACTTACTGTCTCCAATTTCTCTCCTTCCATTCTCACTTGAACATGCCCCATAAAGGCTTTTGCCTTTTTTCCACTGATATTTCTTGTCAAGTCACATTTTTCTAAATCTGCCAGTTCTCAGTCCTTGCTTATTTGAACTCTCATTTATTTGAACACAGTTGATCACTCTTTTTGCTAAAAACAGTGTATTAGTTAGGCTTTGTCACTATAGTGAAATACGGGAGGGAGCTAACTTTATAAGGAAAACAGGTTTATTTAGGTCACAAGTCTGAAGGTTTAAGGACATGGTGCCTGCATTGGCTCAGCTCTGGACTTTCTCAGCTGCATCACACGATGGCAGGTAGCAGTAGTGGGAGTGCATGTGAGGGAAAGCAGGGAGAAAACAAGAGAGAGGCTGAGTGGGGCCAGGCTCAGGTTTTTATAGGAACCCCTGTTAGAAGTACCATGAGGTCCCAAAGAACTACCTTAATCTCTTCCAAGGGCAAGACTTTGATGATCTCTCACTAGGCTGTGCCTCTGAAAGATTTTATCGCCTCCCAATATTGCCACCCTGAGGACCAAGTCGTCAGCACATGAAACTTTGGGGGACAAAACATATCCAAACCTTCCTTCACTTGGCCTCTAGGACAAGCTGGATGGGGATATTCCTTCATCTGCTCCTGTTTTTCTTCCCACTGTACTGGCTGCTTCTTAGTTTCCTCCTCTCTGTGGCCACTGGACTCTGGGTCCCCAAGGGTTCTGTCCTTGGAGTTCTCTATACTCTCTCCTCAGTGTTCTCATCCAGTCTCAACTGTATGCCAATGACTATGAAAGTTATTTTTTTTGGTACCAGGGATCGAACTCAGGACCTTGCGCTTGCGAGGCAGGCACCGGAACCACTGAGCTAAATCCCCGGCTCTGAAAGCTTTAACTGTAATTTGAACTACTCTCCCAAATTCAAGATTTATACACTCTACCACCTTCCAGGCATTTGTACTTGATTATTTAACAAGCATTTTAAAATTTCCATATTCCATAGTGAGGTGCTGATTTCTTTGTCCCCAAAGCTGTTCTCTTTACCATCTTTGTATTTACTCAGTGGTAATACCATCCTCCAGTTGCTCAGGTTAAAAAGTTTCTGAATCATCTTTGATTCTTTCTCTCATACTCCACATTCAAGTTGTCAACAACTACATTTATGTTGACCTAAACAATACCTCTAGAATATGACCTCTTTTTATCACCTACAATACCACCAAACCATTTTTACCTCTTGCCCAAAGTATTGCAATAGTCTTATTTTCATTGGTCTCTCTGCTTCCATCCTTGTCCTTTTTATTCTTAACATAGAAGTTTATTGAAAGATAGATCATGTTACTTCCCTGTTCTACCTTCTTTTCCCACATGACTTCCATCTCAAAGTCCAAGTTAATTCCTTACTGTGTCCTCCTGAGTAATTTTCCATTGTATGCATGTATCACATTTTATTTATTCATTCATCTAGTGATGGATACTGTGGTTGTTTTTACCTTTTGGTTATTGTGGAAAATGGTGTTGTGAACCTTGGAATAGTAGGGTCTATTTCAATTCCTTTGGGAATATACCTACAAGTGGAATTACTGAGTCATTTGGTAATTCTATGTTTAACTTTTTTTTTTCTTGAAGTTTTATGGTCAGTTTATTAAGTTCAATGGTGAAAGTTATCAGAAGAATATTCTCTTGAGAGTTATTTTTTCTTAGAAAAAAAGAAAGGAAAATTAACAGCCTCTCAGCACAGCCACAGATGCTGTGGAGCTCTCCGGAGATGGTGCATCAGCCCTCTGAGTCACTCCCTGGGCCAGCAGGGTTGTAGTCTGGGTCATCCTCAACATCCTCCAGCTCCAAGTCACCCAGTTCCTGGAACGAAGACTCATCTACTTCCACATTATTTCCAGCATCCTCCAAGAACTGGATATCAGATGTGTCAAGATTATGATCCGTTTCAAACAGCTGTTTGCCACTTAACTTATTTTTTCCTGCTTGCTCTTCTTCTTTTATCTGTTTCTTTTTAATTTCCAAGAGTTCTGCCTCAAACTTGGCTTTCCAACATAAGAAATTCTCCATTGTAACAGGGGTGCCGTGGAATAATTGCTTCTCTGCTTCTTCTGCTTCTTTTTCTTTTAGTTTCTTTTCTTCCTCTCTTCTCGTTTTTATCTGATCTACTATTTCATTTAATTTTTCTTACACTGCTGTCACTAGAGTAAAGATCATGACCACACCAAGATTTTCCTCAGCCTCTAATGCTAATAATTTTAAAATGTCGATGACATCATTATCTTCTAGGTTTACCTGGGAAAATATTTCATAAAGAGGAGCTTCATCTGGGTATTTTTCACTGTATGTAAACTTGAGGGTAGTCTGGACAGTTTCATCATTTTCTCCAGCCTCAGATGTCACAGTGATGGTGAAGCTGGGTGGATTTTCTGATAATACTGTGAAGGAGTCGGGGTAGATGGACTCCAGAGCCTCCAGCTCGTTTTGCTGCTCCTCACTGTAGTCTGTCATCGCGGCCCTGGCTGCTGCCCATGGAGCACACTGACGCTCAGGCAGCACGCCACAGCCGAGTCCCCTCTATGTTTAACTTTTTAAGAAACTGCTAAACTGCTTTTGTGGCAGTTGTACATTTTCTATTCTCACCAACAATGTGCAAAGATTCCAAATCTCCAGATCTTTGCCAACACTTATTTCTGGTTTTGATAGCTACCTCTGCATAATGTTTATCATTAAAGGAGTCAAACATTCTCTGGTCATCATGCCAGCCACTTCCCAGTTCCTTCATATGGAATACCATCACCAGTCTGCATGGGTCACATGCTGTCTCCTTAAAGGTCCCCACTAGCCACCCTACTACAGTTGTACCTCTTCTTTGCTCTAATGTTTATCTACAGCACTTGCATTTTCTAATTCCCTGGTTAACATTGGTTTTTTTCTTGTCTGCTCTCTTCCACTCTGTGAGGGCAAGGATTTTTTCCTATCTTGTCACTGCCCTATCCAAGTGCCCAGAATAGTGCCTGGTCTTTAAGGGACAGGCACTATGGTAAAAAATAATTATGAAATGAATGAATGATGTCAGAGCTGTGACTTAAAGGAAGAGTTGGCTACACTAGGTAGGAAGGGAAGGGGAGAGAATGTGCAGAGAGAACATGTGGATAGCTATGGATTGGATCAGCTTAATGAAGTGCACGACATGCTCCTAAGAGGCAGAGACCCCCAGTCACCAAATGTGTCACAGCAGTTTCTCTGCATCCTTTCAGTTATCCTTTGTCTCACTTATATTCTTTAGCCCTAAATTTGGGATGCTTTAACTCAAGTCCTAAATACAGAAAGTTTTAACCCCAAACCCTTGTCTTGCAACTCCTGTTGTCCCCTCATGGAATCAGAATTCCAAGAGGCCTGAGGAAGCTGGATGGAATCATAGTGATGTGAGTCAGGCTCGCAGTTAGTGGTGATGAGGCCAAGTGCTGAGAAAGTTTGCCTGCCCTCTTCTCATGCTCTTTGCTTCCAGCTCCACAAAGAAGAAGCTGGACTGCGGAGTTGGTGGGACCCGAGGGAAGGCAGAAAATAAGGAAGGAGAGGAAGAACAATTGGTATTTCCAGTCAGTTTTCTGAGCCCAAACTTTGCTGGAGGGCTTTCTGGGCTCCAAAGATACTATTTGAATGGAGCTTCTGGAGATGCACAATGTTCCCTACGACACCCAGAGGCAGTCCTCTTCCTGCCCTTTATCCCTCCACAGACAGGGAGCACATGGATCTGAGTGACTTATTTTGCAGCAACCTGCAGCCACCCTTGCTTCTGGCCTGACCCATTTTTTCCACCTACAATGTGACTCTAATAATCCCCACTCTGCTCTCCATCTTGCCTAGAGGCTACTAGAGTTCATTAGATTAAAAAATCTATAAACTACTTTGAGTACCTTGGAGGTAAGTGCTCTATAAGTACAATGTAATAATAATAATGCTACAATAATTACCTTGATTAATTTATGCATAACACAGAAAAAAGATTCTTAATTAAGAAACATTCAAACAGCATGAACACAGGCCCCATATACTGGAAAGTAATACCACCAGCAGGGATTCTAACTCTGGGCCAGATCGACAAGGATAATGAGTCACCCATCCTCATTCAAGAGACCTCTGAGCGACGTGCTGTGGGCAGATGACTATGCTCTGTGGCCAATGGATTGCAGAGGCAGACAGTAAAAGAGAAGTTTGGTGTGGCAGTTCTATGAAACAGAGTTCACCTGTTTTATAAACATAGAACTAAGTTTCACCTGGTGATACTGTTATTGAGCTGCAAGTATTTAAGAACCAATGGGAAGCCAGATTGTGACATCAATAAAATGAATTAGTTTTAAAAATAGTGAAAACGCCCTTGTAACCTTTGCTGCCTTGTGCATGCCATGTTGTTTCTCCTCTGCGATGCCTCTGCCACCCTGTCTTGGAGCCAGCTGACTATGGACTGAAACCTCTACAAACTATCTTGCTTGATGCAGTTTGGAGGATAATCAGTATAGGATAAGAGTAAAAGAGACTCACCAGGAAGTAGTTTGGTAGTCAAGGCACTGAGAAGCTGCTGCAGCCACGATTAAAGGTATCTGCTCACTGCCCACACTGGCGGAAGAAATCTGTGTCACCCACATGATGCTCATTTTACTGACATGCAGAATACAGAAGTTGTGGTGTCAGAAAAACCTCCATCTAGATTTTAAAGGAAGGCATGAGAGAACAGAAAACGTGCCTCTAAGAGAGCTGGCTGTGAATCTATGAAAATGGAGGCAAAGGTGCAGTGGAGACCCCAGGAAGTCTGAGATTTCACAAGTGTGGTACCTCTCTTGAGAAAAACTGCAAACGGTGAGTAAAGCCAGTCCAAGAGAGAGGCTGCCCCCATCAAAGCCATAGGGATGGCATTGCCCAAGCCCTCTGGAGCTCACATCTCATCGCCTAATGCCCCCAATGCCAGACATATAGCTATAGGACTTAATGTTTGCTTTTTTGGCTTTTGGTTTCAGTTTGGTCCTATTGTTTTTCTAGCCCCTCATTCATCCTGTGATATTTTACCATGGGATTACACAATGTGTTTTGTAGAGGTTCACAGCTAGAGTTTTCCTTGTGTCTCAAAGAAACATTGACTTGGAGTTAAAAAAATGCTGAAACTATCGAGACATTGAAAGCAAGATTACTGTCTTCTAAGTTGTGCACAAGATAGAGATAACGTGTTAGGTGGAATCATTAACTGATGTTTATTTGGAGATTAAGTGTGATATAAAGAGATGGTGTAGGTGTCAGTCGACAAGGGGTGCAATGTGGTTGAGCTTAATCGTGTCTCCTAGACTGCCTTGGAAGCCAGCTGTTAGTCACACGCACTTCTGAGTGTGTCCGTCGGTCATGAAGCACGACTTTGGATACTACAAGGGTCCCTGGCCCCTTCCTTTCTCACGTTCTTCTCCTGCTCTGCTTCCCAGCAGCCATGAGGCAGAACCATTGCTCTGTCACTCCCTTCTGCCATGACATTTCCGCCTTGGCGCCAGCAGACCATGGACTCAAGTCCTCTACAACAGTGAGCCAAGCAGCCCCTTTACTCCCTTAAGTTATAGGTGTCAGATATTTGTCCCAGCGAAGCAAAGCTGACTAATATAGTGGCTCCTTGAAAACTTAAAAACTAGCCTCACCATTTAACTCAGCAGTTCTACTTCTGGGAATATGTGTAAAAAATGGAAAGTAAGATTTAAATAGACAGTTGTACACAATGTTCACTACAGTCTTATTCACAAGAGCCAAAAGCTACAGTCATCACTAATGTCCATTGTGGGTAGAAAGTAAAATGTAGTGTAAAAACAATGGAATATAACTCAGCCTAAAAATGGAATGAAATTCAGATATGTGACGCAATATACATGAGTCTTAAAGACATTGTATTTAAGTAAAATAAACCATACAAATAATAGTACATTTCGAACTATTTTATTTACATAAAATAACTAAAATACTGAAATTCATAAAGTCCAAAATAATAGTAGCTATTAGAGACTGGTGGGGAGAAAACCGAAGGTTATTGTTTAACAAAGAGCTGCTATTTGGAATAATAAAAAATCTAGAGTAAGATAATTGTGATGATCAATACAAAGATGATACAACAATATAAAAGTACTTCCTGCCACTAAACTATATTCTTACAAATGTTACAGTGATAATTTTTGCATTCTTAATTATTTTATAATGAATTTTTAAATATGTGGATTGAGTGTGATGATAAATATGGAGACCTCAAAAAGCTAGGCTTAGAGGTCCAATTTGACCCAGCTATTCCACTGCTGGGGATCTTCCCAAAAGATTTAAAAGAATCATACTACAGTGATATATATGCACCCGTGTCTATAGAGGCACAGTTTGTAATAGCTAAAACTTGGAAACAGCTCAATTCCCCATCAACTGGAGACTAGAAAAAGAAGATGTGGTTTTTTTATAAAATGGAGTACTACTCAGCCATAAAGAACGAGAAACTAGCCAGGAATTTAGCTCAGTGGTTCTGGCGCCTGCCTCAAAAGTGCAAGGTCCCGAGTTCGATCCCTGGTACCAAAAAAAAAAAAAAACAAAGAACGAGAAATTAGAGACATTTATCACTAAATGGATGCACATTGAGGACATACTCTTAAGTGAAATAAATAGGATACACATGTGTAAATACTGAATATTTCTCTGGTGTGAGAAGCTGAAAGTGTAAATAACAATCAAAATGTATAACAGTCAATGGGAAACAGGAAGAAAAGGTCTAAAGGGGAGGAGGAAGTGGAAGGAGTAGGGGAAAGGAAAGAAGGGAAGGGGAAAATATGAGAAAAGAAAAAATGGAAACAAAGTCTTTGCAAATAGGGAGTGGTGGAAGGGTTGAAGGGAGGGCAGGGGAAGGGAGAAAAAATAAGAACCAAGGTATATCATGTAAAGGTACAAATTCCCAATGATGAATGTCATCATATTGTATACCTAAAATGTACCAATAAATTTCATGGAAAAAAAATAGTCAAAACAAGGATTCATGGCATAATCTATGGGTGAGTGTAGATTTAAGCTGAAAGTGCCCCTCCTTTTACTATTCAGGTCCCTAAGAGCTGCTAGTGAAGAGAAACACTGGTCTGTTAGATGGATCAGGATATGTTTTAATGACCATAAAGATCTTCCAAGATTTAGCTCTTCTAAGATGATATGCAGCATACCATAGAGATTTTAAAAATTAGTTTAGTATCAGGACAACATCCACAAATCCTATGACCTGTCTTCTCTTTGTTCAGCCTATAGTCAGTCTTCCCAAGCAGAGGATTTAAATGGGTCACTTTGGAGCATTCAGTGTGAAGTAGCTCTGCATGGCTGAATACGAGCCAGGTTATTTTAGGGACTCCCTGGTGCCTGGGTCAGTTGTTCTTGCTTTAGCCTTGGACATGGATCAGGTTTTCTATGGCCTGGGTGGCAAAGGTGACTTAACCAACAAAATGTCCTTCAGGAGTTCTAATGCCCTACTTTATGGGAAGGAACTGACTGGCAAGCTACCTTTTTTGACAGTAATCATATGTTTAGTGACTAGAGCCCTTTCCTTTAGCCTGTCCTGTGCAATTTCCAGCTCCTTTTTCTGAGGAAAGCTAGAGGGTCATATAGAGGCTGAGATGGGAGAAGTGATATCCTCTTTTAACAGCTACACAGAAATAGAAAAAGTCAACCTACAGGGGACAGAAATGGCTGATGTAGGAGAAAAGAAGTATATGCAGTGTGTGTGTGTGTGTGTGTGTGTGTGTGTGTGTGGTCTCAGATGGAGTGGAGAAAGAATTACATAAAGCTGCAAGATTCAAAAAAAATTTTGAGGTCATACATAAGTGCTGCTTACTCAGATTGCTTTCTTAACATCTCACATAGAACTGGCACTCCTGTAATAAAGAAACTTATTATTTTAAATCTGTGCGAGCTAGCTGGGCAGAGCAAGATGTAACAATGTGGGTTTTCACAGATAGGGTGCAGCAGGAACCCTCTGTGTGAAAAGATGAAGCAGTACCAACAGAAGGTTAGAGGGACATAGGATGGGAAAGTGACACAGATACATTTATCTACCTGAAATTTATGTAGGTCAGCTTTCCTTTTCTCTCTTAAGGGCCAAAGCCTTTGGTTACTCATTGCCCACAGTAAGTTTGGCTCCACGGAATTGCCAGAACACATTGAAACTCGGTTTACTCTGCCTGCAGCTTGGTGGGATTGGGCCATGTAGGCAAAGCACTCAATTCAATCAATCTAATAATTGATACAACTTCCCCTGTGCTGGACAGGTGCTTAGTTTATGGGAGTGAATGAGATACAGCAGTGGTCTTTAGCAATATATAATATATTTAGTGACTGTAAGCCATAACTGGTAGATTGCAGTAGTGTTCCCAATTCTTGACCATTCTGTGTATCGACACACTTTCCCATATAACTTTGTATGGCCTTTTCATCGAGGACAAATGACCTACCCCACCAGACACTGGATTCAGTCATATGAATAGCAATATAGCAAATAAGACACTGAAATGGGCTTTGTATTTGCTTACTTTTCTGAGCTGTTGACATCTGCCTGGCAACCTGCCCTTCTTGGCCTGTGTCTTAGTTACTTTTCTGGTTGCTAAGACAAAATACCTGACAGCCAAAGCTCAGCCAGTCCCAGCACCTGGAAGGAAGCTCCCCTGCCTCCATCCCAGACTCCCAGGGCAGAGAAGCTCAGCCGGTCTGAGAACCCAGAAGGAAGCTCCCTGCCTCCATCCCAGGCTCCTAGGGCAGAGAAGCTCAGCTGGTCCCAGCACCTAGAAGGAAGCTTCCCTGCTCCCATTCCAGGCTCCTAGGGCCAAGAAGGGGAGCCGGTCCCAGCACCCAGAAGGAAGCTGCCCCACCACCATCCCAAGCTCCTAGGGCAGAGAAGCTGAGCCAGTCCCAGAACCTGGAAGGAAGCTCCCCCGCTGCCATTCCAAGCTCCTAGGGGAGAGAAGGTGAGCTGCGTGGGTGCCAGAAGCACCCCCCCCGCCGTGGAAATGAGAAAACACATAAGCAAGGCTCAAAAATAGAGTTCCAGATCACCTACAGCAACCCCAAAGGGAAACGAAATGGAACAATCTGATACTCAACCACCTGGACTCTCTGAACTGGCAACAAAAGAGGATCTGGGAAAAATGAAATCAGAAATAATTACTCAGATAACAGCAAAGATTTTGCTCATGGTGCAAGACATGATTAATAAATCCAGAGAGGACACAGAGAAAAAAATAGAGGATCTGAGGAACATGATGGAATCCCAACATAGGAAACAAATGGAATCCATAAAACAAATACAAACAGATTTCCAAGAGATTAAAAACTCTGTCAAAAGTCTGCGGAGCAGAATGAACCAATGTGAGGATAGAATTTCAGATATAGAAGATAAGATTGCAATTAGTGAGGAGGAAAAGAAAAATTGCTTTAACATTGTAAGGGAACAAGAGAAATCAATCCAGCAGCTGCTAGACGATGCAAAGAAGAATAACATAAGACTGATTGGAGTCAATGAAGAAAGAGGAGAGAGTGCAGATGACTAAAAAAACTCTTCACAGAAGTGATGGCAGAAAACATCCCAAGGAGGGGAAAAGAACTTGACATACAGATAGGTGAGGCATATAGGACTCCAGCTAGCCTTAATCAAAAAAAAAATCTACACATAGGCATATAATAGTTAGGATTCCAGAAATCCAACAGAAGAACAAAGTTCTACAAGCAGTGAGAGAAAAGAAACAAATCACATACAAAGGAAAGCCCATCAGAATCACAGCAGACTTCTCAATGCAAACCCTCAAGGCAAGAAGAGCTTGGAGTGAGGGATTTCAAGCCTTAAAGGGAAACAGCCTCCAACCCAGATTGATGTACCCTGCAAAACTATCTTTCAAGATTGATGGAGAAGTAAGATACTTTGATGATAAAGAGCACCTCAGGAACTTCATGAATACCAAACCAGCACTCCAAAAAATTTTAGACAATACCCTAGGAAAAGACAAAGAGGATCACAACCCCAGGAAACCCAGCAGAATGAATCCATTGGGCGTGACAAATTAAACACAAAGGGGGAGAATCCAACAAAAAGAAAAAGTCATGACAAGGCTTTTAAAACTTTGACTTCATCTCCCTAATGAGTGTAAAATTCAATCTTATTATTGTACTGATTAGTATTTTTCTGATTCTAGAGTTGCACACCATTCCTTGTGCTATCCTGGCTATTTATCATCTTCTTATGTCTACTTTTTAATTGGGTTGTCTATTAATGAGCTCTAAGAATTCTTTATATATTCAGCTCATAGGTTATATGTATTGTAAATATGGTCTGTTTAAGGACTACTTTTCATTTTAATGAGGTCATTTAAAGTTCTAAATTCTGATGGAATCTCATTTATCAATTTTTTTCTTTTATACGTCATGCTTTTTGTATCCTAGGTAGTTCTTGCCTACCCTGAATTCATAATCATTTTCCCTTATAATTTCTTCTTAAAGTTTTATACTTTTAGGCTTTCTTATTTAGGTTCATAGATCCCTTCAAGTTATTTTCATTTATGGAAATAAACGGTTGAGGTTAATTTTTTATATACGGATACCAGGTGTTCTAGTGCCATTTGCTGAAGACACTATCTCTTCCTCAGCTCTTGAATTGAGTTTATATTCTATAAAATGCTAATGTTAAATAATCTTTCAAAACTCAGTGGACCATATATGTTTGGTTTTATTTCTAGATTCTCTGTTTTATTCCAATGATCTATATGTCTTTCCTTACACCAACACTACCTTGATTACTGTAGCTTTAGAAGAAGTCTTAAAATTAGATACTAAACGTCTTCCAACACTGTTTTTGTTTTTGTTTTTAACTTTTCTAGGTCCTTTGTACTCCTACATAACTTTTAAATTTCAGTATCCAATTCTTCATTTATGGCAAGTGTACACAGACCTGAATTTTTATATATACCTTGTGTTTTCTAATCCTGCTAAATTCAAGTACAAGTTCTAGGGGCTCCTAGAGATTTCTTAGTATTTTCTCTGTAGATGATCATTTCATCTACATATAAAGATTTTTCTTCTGCTGTGCCAATCCTATCCTAGCTGTGTCATTTTATTGCCAGACTATTTTGGTGGGGCCTAGGTTTCAAAGTTTAATGGACAGATAAAGAGTAAGTATATCTGCCCTTGTTCCCCACCTTAAGGAGAAGGCATTGTATCTTCTCTATTTATATAAGGCATTCTCACTGGAAGTACAGAGTACATGTCTTTAATCTGTTGAGAAGGTTCTGTTCTACTTCTAGTCTCCTGATAGCTTTTACCATGAACAGCTGTAGAATTTAGTCCAATACTTTTTCTCCAACTAGTGACAGGATCATATGGCTTTTTCCTTTCCTCTGTTAAAATGATGACTTTTGGGGGTGGATCTTCCAATGCTGAACCAACACTGCCATCCCTATAACAAAACCACTTTCTACATCCTGCCAGATCTGACTTCCAGTAGTTTGTTTTGTTAAACAAATTTCTATCTATGTTCATACTTTTTTCTTCTATTATCTTTATCCAGTTTTAGGATTAGCACAATGTTGAGTTCCTAAAATGAGGGGAGAAGTGTTCCTTCTTTTTTCTGCTTTAATTGATTGATATAATTTATCAGTTAATATGCTTATGAGCCTGCTGTTGTCATATAGGTAGGTTTTCAAGCTAGGAATATACTTTCTTTAATAGGTGCTATTCAAATTTTATATTTCCTCCAGAGTTAGTTTCATTAATTTGTCTTCCAAGTTACTTCTTAGAAGTTGTCAAATTTATTTCAGTAAAGATTTTTGTAATATGCTTTCTATATCCTTCTAAATTCTGTAAAATCTGTGGTAATGTCTCCTAGATCTTAATATTGTAATTTAAAAAATGTATAACTGATATTGTGTAATAGGAAGAAAAGGTCTAAAAGAGCAAGGGAATTGGGAGGGGTAGGGGAAGGGAAAAAAAGGAAAGGAAAAAATACGAGAAGAGGAAAAAATATGGAAACAAGGTCTTTGCAAATAGGGAAGGGTGGAGGGGGTGAAGGGAGGGCAAGGGAAGGGGAAAAAAAAATAAGAACCTAGAGACTCATGTAATGGTACAAGATCCCAATGATGAATGTAACTGTATTTTATACCGAAAATGTACCAATAAAGTTAATGGGGGAAAAAAAAATACCTGACAGCCAAAGTTAAAGGAAGGAAAGGTATATTTAGCTCACAGTTTGTAGAGGTTTCAGTCCATAATTGGCTGGCTCCAAGGGAGGGTGGCACATGGCAGAGGAGCAACAGTTCATGGCAATGGAAGGCAGCAGAAGCAACAATGGACCTTACAGCTTCTTTCTGTCCCTTTTATTTTACCCAGATTACTTAGGGTGGGTAGCGTTCACACCCTTAATCCTAGTGACCTTGAGCCTAGCGTTGCACCATGAATCAATCCCAGGTTCACACACTCTAGATCCAGCTACCTCTGAAAAAAGCCCCACCTTTGGGTGCATGAGGCTTTAGGGGGACATCTAAACCCAAGCCATAACAGCTGGATAGAGGAGAGGGGATATAGAGGAGAGCTGAGTGGTCCAAGTCATTCCAGTTGAGGCCAATGTAGCTCAGCTACTAGTCCCCAAGCTCCGAGATGAGAGGGCTCAGTTGAGGCCAGAAAAATCACCCACTGACTCCAACCTAAATCTCTGACCTGTGAACTCAAGAGCTAAATGAGTGCTTATTGTTTCAAGCCATCAAGTTTTGGGATAGTTTCTCACAGCATTGTGTGACAATAAATAAAAATATGAAAAGATATAATGATATAAATGATACCAGTGGGCTTGTCTGACCTGCCAAAGATCACTGCATTGAAAGAAAGAAGCAGCTGAGTTCTGTCCCAGCTGTAACTAGAATAATGCTGGGCATGTTGCTTTTCAGCCTCATACCCTCTTCTCTGTCAGTTGAAGGGATCAGACTAGATATTACTAATTGAGATTCAAGGATTAATCCCCAGGAGGCCTTTAAACCTTGGGAAATTACATGTGACTAACAATAGCCAATGAGATGTTGTATATGGGGGTTGGCATATTCTTTATTGGAAAGTGTTGGTTCATGGCTTTCATCAGACCCTTAAAGGGACTGTGGCCTCAGATATCAGAGTCCCTGGATGAGAAGCCTTTCAAAGGCTCGGGTTCTGGTGTCCCGGTGTCCCAGGATGACTTCAGTGGGGGTTGAGTTACCCAGGCATTAACACCAAGCTGCCTGTGAGCTAGGGAAGGCAGGGGAGCACTCCTGTCTACCAGCTCATGGTTTGGACTCCAGTGGCTATGGGTAGAGCCTGCACCTTTGCCTTTGATTCACATAATACTTTAGCTCAAAAGGAGGCCTTGTGACTGGCATGATATTCTGAGCTGTGGGTGAGTTCTGCGTGTTCTTCATAGATTCCCTCACTTGGCCCTCTGCCAACCTCTGTCAGCTCAGTCCTTGATGGTCTTTGTCAGCAAGCCTCTTCTCCAGGAAGCCTTTCCCACCAGCCCTCTTAGTCTGGCTTCTCCTTTGAGTCTCTGTGCTGCTCTGCGTCTCCATGCCCCTCTGGTTTATGTTGAATCCTGCAACATCTCATAGTGCCAGCTTCCCTCTAAGCTCATAGCCCTAGAAGAAAGCAGGAGATGGTTCTGCTTCTCACAAGGCCTCACAGCTGTGAGCCCAGCACACCTGCTGGTCATGTCCCCTGGGCAATGCTGGTGCCAGTGCCAGGCCTCAGAACACTCTGAATGAAATAATCAGCTTGTTTTCAGGCTCTTCCCTCACTCCACTGAGTACTTTCACTGACCCAGCTGGCATTCCAGACTGGACCCCCCTTTCCTAGGTGGTAGCTGAGGTCTGTCTATGTCTCTTCCTTCTTCTAGTGAAATTTTTCTGCCTTCTTCAAGACCCTGTTAGGTGATAGATGAGTTGATTCTAGCTAAAGTGTTGATGATAATAGCAATCTCTCTCCTGAGTTCTACTGCATTTGAACTCAAATTTCTAATGTTTTCCTCCCTAGGAGTGACCAGACATTGTGATTCCTGACACAGGCTGGTAAGGATAAAATTTTAGTGCATGGAGTTCATGATTCCCCTCAAATCACACGGGCCAAGCCATTTGGCATCCTTGGCTGTTCTACAAGTGGTCTTGGAGAGTCTGAGAGAACAGGCACACTATTTTATACTAGCAGGACTGCATCAGACTGTTTTATATTTAACCTTTGCATTTTCTAAGTTGCCTATAACAAGCAAGTCAGTGATACGGATTTGTTTTTGTTTTTTTTGTACCTGGGATTGAACTCAGGACCTAGTGCTTGTGAGGCAGGCGGCGGCACCACTGAGCTAAATCCCTGGCCCGTGACATGGATCTTAACATCAGAGCTGCCATGTGTGTGAGCATGTGTGCTCTTGTGCTAGAACTGGAGCACAAACAATCTCTCATCTTTTGCTTACTGTCATTTATTTATAACGGAATCTAATCAAATTCTATAGCTTGAGGAATCCCCCAAAATCATCTAGTTGGGGATCTTGACTTTGGTCAACTAAGTGACTAAGTTATTGTTATCAGCCCTGCTTTATAAATAGGGCAAGTGATGATCAGGGGGGACGCAGATCTTGCCCAGTTCCCACTACAGGCAAGAGAAGTAATTGGATCAGAATTCAGAACTCTGCCTTTTATCATCACAGAATGCCATATGAAGCTCTCTGTGCCTTTCAGCTTTAAGCCATTAGTAGGTCCTCAGGACTTTTACCAATCAGTGTAGAAGCTTAGCACTAGACAGGCTTATCCAGGCGTGGCTCATTTTATGCAGTAGGGCATTGCAAAAAGAGTTACAAATGTGTTGCCCCTTTATAACTTGCATTTTATTCATACAGCTCAGGGACAACAGCTAAAAGAATCCTTTGAGGGCAACCCTAGTATTCTCATGTCTGCACTATTTGTGGTGGTTATAAGAACCCTATTGTCCTTTAACCCACACAATCAGTTCTGGGCATATCCATGTGTGCAGTTTATAGTCTCACAGCAAGGATGGCAAAACACATGAATTAACATGTGAATGCACAAGACACCATTGGTGTGGGACACACCCCAAGCAAAGGGAGGTGTTGGCCTGGGAATCAGCACACCTGGGTTCTCACCCCACCCCTTACCCTGACCTGGTGACTACCCCTCCTTCTCTGGGGCTGGGTTCATTATCTGCTGAATGGAAGGGCAGCATTGATTACTTACAGGTCTTAGTTCCCATTCTAACATCACAGGACTTGATGCATATTCATGTGCACAAAACAGCCCTTAGCCAAGGGGAAATGGGACTCTGCCTGGGGTGATTTGCATGGAACAGAAATCAAAACCTTAAGCCACAGAGCTAAAGCTCCAGGAGCGAAATTTCCAGTATTATCTTTATGACCAGGACAGCATGGGAGGGATGGCAAGAGAGTGAGATGTGCAAATGTCCCTGGAAGGAAGCAAACATCAGGAGCAGTGCCAGCCCTGCCAAGGCCCGGGTGCTGGGACCATGCACATGAGCATCTGCACATGTGGGCATTGGTGCATGTGGGTACAACAGGCGCCCAGCACCCACCTCAGTCTCCAGGTATAAACTTATGGGGTCTGCGGCTCACTTTGGCTGGCTATTTAGTTTTAATGCCCAAAATCAATTTTAACTAAAATAAAGGAATCCCCCTAAATATTCTATATGGGGTTTTCTTTTCTTTTAGAGGGACATTTCAAGACTAGCTTCACACAGGTTTAGCCGAAAGGGAAATTAAACTCTACATTTAAATGGAGATTACGCACAAAGGAATCCATTAGTTTCAATATTTCTCAGCAGGAGGGCTCAGAGTTATTTAAATAAGTTTAGATATTAAACCTAAAGTAGCCATTAAAGCAATGTGGATTTGTTTGTCTGTTTTTTTTACCCCAGAAATCTTTTTTTTCCAGCTGACTGAAAAAATCCATTGCTTAACCGATAGAGGATATTTTAATGCATTAAAAAAAATCCAGGGACTTTTTAATATAGCACTTCCTTTGAATTTTTAAGTACCATATCACAGAGTACTTATTATAGCCAAGTGTCATCTTTTGGACAGATTAAACTACCAGTGTATTCCCTTCCCCGCCCCCACCCTCTGCAGACCAGCGCTAATATAAACAGCGACATTAAACAGTATTGGCTATGGAAGAGTCTTTGATTGTCATTGAGATTATTTTAAAAGTTATTTAGGTCCCCCTGTTACATCTCTGCAAACCACTGAGAAAATGTTGCGCTAGGTTTCTCTTTGCGACATTTCTTTGGGGATTCATAAATATTGATTGTACCGTAAAAAATTGATGGAATCTTGAAACAGACTGCAGTCGAGGCAGCTGGGGAATTTACTCAATTTTTCTCAATCGCTGCAGTCTATAAAAAGAGGAGATTTTGCAAATTGTTTCTCACCTTGTCTTTTTAGTATTTAATAGCCCTCAATTCTATAGCCTCCTGAACCATGCGCTGGGCATGTTTTCTATCAAAATGGAATCAGGCCTATTCAATGGGAATTAAAAGGTGGGAGCAGGTTATGAAGGGGTTAAACTCCATCCTGTTCTCTGCCCTCTCTCAAAGCTCCTCTCCTCCCACCTCCTCTCCTTTGGAGTGTCCTGTTGTTTTGTTCCTATTAATCCTACATCTGTTCCACAAGATGCCCATATTATGGCCAGGAGCATCCCTTCTCCTCACTTTACAGGGCCCTGAAAAAGTAATGCCAGCAATCCAGAAAACTATTAAGCCACACTGTTATCAAGGCATATACTGATCCCTCTTGTTTACACAGCAAAGTCCTTTTCTATCTTGGCACTCATAGCTCTTTGCCTATCTAGCTCCAAACTGCCTTTTTCTTACAACTCTCTTTCTGGAGGGATAGTATCTTTGCTCATGAGTTCTCACACTGTCCCTCATACCTGTACCAGGTATTTCATCTTAGGACCTCAGGCTATACTTTTATATCATACCTAGAATGTCCTCTTTACCTTTATTTCTGTGGTAGGTATAATAATGGTCCCACCACAGATGTCTATGACCCAATTCTCAGGGCCCATGAATATGTTAGTTTATATAGCAAAGGGGAATTAAGGATGCCAATCATCTGACCTTAAGATTACCCCTGTAATCTTACTGGAATCACAAGAATCCTTAAAAGTGGAAGAGAGATTGAGGTACAGTCAGAGAGATGGCAGTGTGAGAAGAACTTCATCCAACCTTGCTGTTTTGAAGAATGGGGCACAAGCCAAGGAAATCAGGTGGCTTTAGAAGCTGGAAATGAAATGGGAAAAGACAAGGACACAGACTCTCCCCTACAGTTCCCAGAAGGAACTCAGACATGCCAAACACTTGACCTTACCCAGTGTGATTCATGTGGGACAGACCTATAGAACTGTAAGGTCATATATTTCTGTTTATGAAGCTACTAAGTTTATGGCAGTCAGGTCCTTACTGCCTTTAAAGTAAATACCCCAAATTACAGTTAAAGTCAATTTTGCCATATTATATAACATTCACAGTCTCCAGTGATTAGGATGTGCATTTATTTGGGGACAATATTTACTCAAGCATCCTTGGTAACAAGAAGATGGTGGCTGTGCCAACACCTAGGTCATAAAGAACCTAAGGATAAAAAAAAACAAAACAACAGCCCCACCTCCATCCCAGGCTCCTAGGGCACTGCAGCTCAGCCGGTCCCAGAACCCGGAAGGAAGCTCCCCTGCTGCCATCCCAAGCTCCTAGGGGAGAGAAGGTGAGCCACTTGGGCACCAGAAGCAGCCCCCCCCCCCGTGGAAATGAGAAAACACATAAACAAGCTTCAAAAACAGTCTTCCAGATCACCTACAGCAACCCCAAAGGGAAACAAAATGGAACAATCTGATACTCAATCACCTGGACTCTCTGAACTGGCAACAGAAGAGGATCTGGGAAAAATGAAATCAGAAATAATTACTCAGATAACAGCAAAGATTTTGCTCATGGTGCAAGACATGATTAATAAATCCAGAGAGGACACAGAGAAAAAAATAGTGGATCTGAGGAACATGATGGAATCCCAACATAAGAAACAAATGGAATCCATAAAACAGATACAGATTTCCAAGAGGTTAAAAACTCTGTCAAAAGTCTGCGGAGCAGAATGAACCAATGTGAGGATAGAATTTCAGATATAGAAGATAAGATTGCAATTAGTGAGGAGGAAAAGAAAAATTGCTTTAAAATTGTGAGGGAACATGAGAAATCAATCCAGCAGCTGCTAGACAATCCAAAGAAGAATAACATAAGACTGGTTGGAGTCAGTGAGGAAAGAAGAGAGAGTGCTGATGACATAAAAAAACTCATCACAGAGGTGATGGCAGAAAACTTCCCAAGGAGGGGAAAAGAACTTGACATACAGATAGGTGAGGCATATAGGACTCCAGCTAGCCTTAATCAAAAAAAAATCTACACATAGGCATATAATAGTTAGGATTCCAGAAATTCAACAGAAGAACAAAGTTCTACAAGCAGTGAGAGAAAAGAAACAAATCACATACAAAGGAAAGCCCATCAGAATCACAGCAGACTTCTCAATGCAAACCCTCAAGGCAAGAAGAGCTTGGAGTGAGGGATTTCAAGCCTTAAAGGGAAACAGCCTCCAACCCAGATTGATGTACCCTGCAAAACTATCTTTCAAGATTGATGGAGAAGTAAGATACTTTGATGATAAAGAGCACCTCAGGAACTTCATGAATACCAAACCAGCACTCCAAAAAATTTTAGACAATACCCTAGGAAAAGACAAAGAGGATCACAACCCCAGGAAACCCAGCAGAATGAATCCATTGGGCGTGACAAATTAAACACAAAGGGGGAGAATCCAACAAAAAGAAAAAGTCAGGATAAGGCTTTTAAAACTTTTGACTTCATCTCCCAAATGAGTGTAAAATTCAATCTTATTATTGTACTGATTAGTATTTTTCTGATTCTAGAGTTGCACACCATTCCTTGTGCTATACTGGCTATTTATCATCTTCTTATGTCTACTTTTTAATTGGGTTGTCTATTAATGAGCTCTAAGAATTCTTTATATATTCGGCTCATAGGTTATATGCATTGTAAATATGGTCTGTTTAAGGACTACTTTTCATTTTAATGATGTCATTTGAAGTTCTAAATTCTGATGGAATCTCATTTATCAATTTTTTTCTTTTATACATCATGTTTTTTGTATCCTAGGTAGTTCTTGCCTACCCTGAATTCATAATCATTTTCCCTTATAATTTCTTCTTAAAGTTTTATACTTTTAGGCTTTCTTATTTAGGTTCATAGATCCCTTCAAGTTATTTTCATGTATGGAAAAAAAGGGTTGAGATTAATTTTTTATATACAGATACCAGGTGTTCTAGTGCCATTTGCTGAAGACACTATCTCTTCCTCAGCTCTTGAATTGAGTTTATATTCTATAAAATGCTAATGTTAAATAATCTTTCAAAACTCAGTGGACCATATATGTTTGGTTTTATTTCTAGATTCTCTGTTTTATTCCAATGATCTATATGTCTTTTCTTACACCAACACTGCCTTGATTACTCTAGCTTAAAAGAAGTCTTAAAATTGGGTGCTAAACGTCTTCCAATACTGTTTTGTTTTTGGCTTTTCTGGGTCCTTTGTACTCATATATAACTTTTAAATTTCAATATCCAGTTCTTCATTTATAGCAACTATTCACAGACCTGAATTTTTATATATACCTTGTGTTTTCTAATCCTGCTAAATTCAAGTACAAGTTTTAGGGGCTCCTAGAAATTTCTTAGTATTTTCTCTGTAGATGATCATTTCCTCTACATATAAAGATTTTGCTTCTGCCCTGCCAATCCTATCCTAGTTGTGTCATTTTATTGCCAGACTATTTTGGTTTTGACCTATGTTTCAAAGTCTAATAGACAGATGAAGAGTAGGCATATATGCCCTTGTTCCCCACTTTAGGGAGAAAGCATTGTATCATCTCCATTCATAGAAGGAGTTTTTGTTGGAAGTATGGAGTACATCTCTCTGATCTGTTGAGAAGGCTCTGTTCTGCTTCTAGTCTCCTGATAGCTTTTGCCATGAACAGCTGTAGAATTTAGTCCAATACTCTTTCTCCAACTAGTGAGAGGATCATATGGCTTTCTCCTTTCCTCTGTTAAAATGATGACTTTTGGGGGTGGATCTTCCAATGCTGAACCAACACTGCCATCCCTATAATAAAACCACTTTCTACATACTGCCAGATCTGACTTCTAAGAGTTTGTTTTGTTAAACAAATTCCTATCTATGTTCATACTTTTTTCTTCTATTATCTTTATCCCGTTTTAGGATTAGCACAATGTTGAGTTCCTAAAATGAGGGGAGAAGTGTTCCTTCTTTTTTTTGCTTTAATTATTTGATATAATTTATTGGTTAAAATGTTTATGAGCCTGCTGTTGTCATATAGGTAGGTTTTCAAGCTAGGAATATACTTTCTTTAATAGGTGCTATTCAAATTTTATATTTCCTCCAGAGTTAGTTTCATTAATTTGTCTTCCAGGGTACTTCTTAGAAGTTGTCAAATTTATTTCAAAAAAGATTTTTGTAATATGCTTTCTATATCCTTTTAAATTCTGTAAAACCTGTAGTAATATCTCCTAGATCTTAATATTGTAATTTTAAAAATGTATAACTGTTATTGTGTAACAGGAAGAAAAGGTCTAAAGGAGCAGGGGAAGTGGGAAGGGTAGGGGAAGGGAAAAACGGGAAAAGAAAAAGTATGAGAAGAGGAAAAAAATGGAAACAAGGTCTTTGCCAATAGGGAAGGGTGGAGGGGGTGAAGGGAGGGCAGGGGAAGGGGAAAAAAATAAGAACCTAGAGACTCATGTAATGGTACAAGATCCCAATGATGAATGTAACCGTATTTTATACCTAAAATGTACCAATAAAGTTAATGGGGGGAAAAACACCCCAAAAAACCCAACAAAAAGAACCTAAGGATAGAGAGGGTTGAACCTGGTATCAAGTGACATCAAAATCATTGTTGGGTATAGTTTTGGGGTTTCTCCTGGGACAAAGGATATGACACTGACTTCCTCTGTCTTGAATTAATAAGCCATGGAATCAAGTGCAAACTCCTTTCTGTCTTGGTCCTCTAATTATTTTTTTTCTTTTTGTAACAAAGAAACTGAAGTCCAGTGCTTTGCCCAAGATGATAAATGGCTAGTATATAAATTACACATGGCAGCTGTATGTGCGGGAAATGATCACATCCCTTGGATTCATCACAGAGGACTCTCTGTGGCTTCAGCTGCCCTCATTAATAGGAGGCAATCTCAGTTACCATCTCCACATGCCCCACCAGGCACAGAGTACTGTACAGTATTAGAAGAGCCATGCGTGGGTTGTATAGTTTGGGGTGAGAGTGATCTTCAGAAACTGCATGAAAAGTTTGTTTGTTTGTTTGTTTGTTTGTTTTGCAAAGGGAGGTCTAGTGTTTTAGAGAGAAGTTAGATTCTTCAAGGAGAACACATTCTAAAAGTTAAAATCAAGGTCCAGGTCCTCTCTGAACCTGGTATTTAAAAAGGAAAAATCAGAAAGAAAGAAAGGAAGGAAGAAAGGAAAGAAGGAAGGAAAGAAGGAAGGAAGGGACCAGAGCAGACTGTTTATAAAATTACCTGGGGGGAAAAAGGCTTTATTTCATTCATTCCACATTTATTTTCTGAGCAAGGCTCTAGAGAAAAAAGAGGCTGGAAATTGGAAGATGAAAAGGAAGATAAGGAAAATGCCTTCAAGAACTGAGAATTTAGGTTTTCTCTGACCTTGAGTGCTCAGATACTTTGCCTTTTTACAATGCTGTAGTCCTTCTCTGTCTCCTCATGCAAAGCATCATTTATTGGTATTCTGTGCAGACACCTATGCAGAGGCTGGCCTCTGTCCTCAAGGAGCTTGCAGTCTGGTAGAGAAGTTGAGAACTGTCCATGCAGAGTACCAACTATACAAGGCAGCCTGTGACCAGAGGTAAGTGTTCCTAGGGTTCTGAAGGAGGAGGGCTGTGTGGGATGTGGGTTGGCTTATGGTTGTAGCGGTATCCTTAGGAGCAATAATGGGGGGGGGAGAGAGAGAGAGAGAATGGTTTTAGAAAGATTCCCCAGGCAGAAAGAGTGAAATAATAAGCCAAGAAGCAGAGTGGAAACTCTCAGAGCGTAAGAGAGAGGCCATGAGGAGTTCAGTTGGGAGAATAAGAGGTAGAGCTTTAGATCCTGGCTTTTTCTTAGATGCAGCCTCCTAGTCATGGCCCATTTTTACCCTCAATCCTTCTCCTATGCCCCAGGACTAATGTGGTTCACCTGAGCTCCAGGGAAAGGTGGCCAGGACCCAGGGTAGAGATCCAGCCCCACCCTTCCCTGGGCTGTGGCACCTAGAAGGAGGCTGCTAGAAGGCATGATCTGTTTCCTCTGGTCTCTAGCAGCAGCCACTGGTGCAAACTGAGTCTCAGACTCCTACTGCCTGCAGAAGTCAGTTCAACCATCCACATTTCCTCCCAATGCAGAATCTTGGCCCCTCCAGACTCATTTCCCCAGCAGATCCAATGCCTCCAAATGAATGATTTCTCCCTTGTGTCTGGCCCTTCCAGTTGTTCTTGGCAGGAAGGCTGGTCTGCCTCAAGCTACTGCTACTTCTCACCAGGAAGCAGCATACCCTCTTCCATCTTTGCCTTTGAAGGATATAGTCATTGCAGAAATTTTGTGTTGTCAGTTGCTTTCTTCCAGTACTTTGAATATATTATTTCCTGTCTTCAGACTTCCATTGTTTCTGTCAAGAAGTTGGTATAAGTTTTATTCCTGCTCTTTGGAGGTAATATTTGTCTTTTTCTTAATATTTCAAAGATTTTTGTGTGCCTTGGTATTTCAGTTGTGTGGAGTTAATTTTGTCACCATGTCCTGAATGTCTCCTGTGTTCTTGTCTTCATCTTCCATCCTTTCACCTTCTGACCCATAACCACTCTCTCGGGCCCTCACCTCTTCCAACCCCTATTTTGGTGTATTGTTAGGCTGGCTCTAGTCTCCATTCTTCCAAACTTCTCTCCTCTAATCTTTTTCTGCATTCCCAAGCCCTTGTGGATTTTCTAATACCAAACCTGACTGTGTCACGCCTCTGCTTAAAATCTCAAGAGATTTCTCATTTCCTGTGGAGTAAATTCCTAGCTTCTTATGTGACTTAGGACTTATTTTAGTCTAATTTGGGTTTCTATAACAAAATACCTGAGGGTGAGTACTTTATAAAGAAAAGAAATGTATTTAGCTCACAGTTCTGTAGATTCAAGAGCATGGTGCCAGCCTCTGCTCAGCCCTTGTGATAGCCTCATGGCAGATGGCATCATGATGGTGGGTACACATGAAGAGGAGATCATACAGTGAGATAGGAGGCCAGAGACCAAGCCAAGACATCCAAACATCCTTTATAACAATCTATTTTCATGAGAACTGATTCAGTTCTGCAAGAACTACATCAATCCTTTCTGAATGTTGTGCTCTGTTATGAGTTAGATCTAGAATGCCACCCCCCCCCACATATTAGAGGTGGGGCTTTTGGAAGGTGAGTGCATCATGGGGGTGCTATATTCACCAGAGGATTCATCCATTGGTGAGTTCATGGCTGAATGTGCTTTTAGAAGTAGGTTACTGTGAATATGATTTGGAAGGGTATGTTCTTGTCCCTGGCTTCTCCCTTCTGTCTCTGCTTCCTGGCTGCCATGGATTGAACAGTTTTCCCACACTTAGGCCCTTCCACTGTGCCCCTTCTGCCTTGGAGCCAGCCAACTGTGGACTAAACTATGAGTCAAAAAATCCTCTTCTCTTTTACACTGTGAGTGTCAGGGATTGTGTCTCGGCTATGAGAAAGCTGACTGATACAGCCTCCAGGACCTAATTGCTTTGCCCTAGACGCCACCTCTTAAAGGTTCTATCACCTCAACATCACCACACTGAGATCCAGGCTTCCAGCCCATGAACCTTTGGGAAACACATTCAAGCTGCATCTAAATCATAGAGGACTCCACATATCTTTGGATTTATTTCTAACTATGTTCTGCCTTTACCTTTATACTCTAACAACTCTAATGTGTTTCTAATTCTTCCATGCCCCCACCTGCTCTTTCTTCCTCTGTTCCCTAGTAGATCCTCCCCCACATGCTCGTGCTGCTCTTTCTTGCTGGAAAGCGCTTCTTTCCCTTTACCTGACTTAGTCCCATTCATTCTTTCAGTCCTGGCTCAGTCATCCAAACCTTGCCATTCTCGTCTCTGTTCCTGCCCCTTCCTGTGTGCTCCCATAATGCCTTTTGCATACTTCCATCATCACACTAATAGTCACACAAATAACTCTTCAAGGGTCAATCTTCCCCTCTAAGTTGAGTGTTCTTTGAGCAATGGTGTCTTATTCATCTTCTATATCCCAGTGCCTCTTGCCTTACCTGGGTTATAGAATACCCTTAGTAAATATTTAAGTGATTGATGATTTAATAAGTAAATTTTATGAAAAGTTTTTTAGTCATCCTTGTTTGACTCAATAGATTAGTCTCATTTCAGTTGTAAAAAAAATATAGACTAAGCATCCTCTCTCTAGTTGTGAAAGATGAAAGGCCCCCCAAAATCTCTCCCTCCAGAACTATTGACAAAACCCACACTGACTTCTGCCTTCTTTCCAGCTCCTCTACCACTCAGAGTTCTTAACACATGATCTAGTCCTTAATAATATGTGACCTCCTATTGTTCTTTAATTGTAACACCAAGGGGGAAGATTGAAGAACTACGTGTTTTCTGTGACATTATTCCATTGGTTTGGTTCAATACTGAAGCCTTATTTCTCAATGACATGGAAATTGGCCATTAGGAAAGTCTGTTTTCACTAAATGTGACCACCTTGATGGTGGTTGGGACTGGGCAGAGCTTGAGGTGTTGAAGTCTGCCTTCCTGGGAGGGGCTTTGTAGGTGGGGACCAAGTGCCAAGTTGCACCAATGAGAAGAAGGCATCAAGAGCACGTGCTGAAGAGTGATGAACCATCACATCACAATAGCCCTAGGGAAGGGTTGGGATGTTGGCTCTGACTTACACTGGAATTGGCCAACAGGGAATGTAGCACCAGGCAACTGTAGGAAGCCCTACTGCCCAATAGCAGGGTGCTGAGGGCTTAGATGGAGCAAGGCCTCACAGTGGAGCTGTCCTAGGTGGACCAGTAGCAGGTTAACCAGGGACAAGAAACTCTGGACTCCTTAGTGAATGCTCTGCAGATAGGATAGTCTGGCTTGAGGGTGTGAGTGTGTGGTGGAGGAAAGGAAGGGCTGATGTCACGTAACCCAGACAGAGGATTTAGGTTTTATATGCTGCTCTGGGCAGACACTAACCATAGCTAGTTATGTAAACAGGTGAAAAATCCAAGAAACAAAAAGTGAAATACTCAAAGTGCAGAATAGGTCTAGATGAGAGCGAGATGGGGCTAGGGACTGAGGTGTAGCTGAGAGCTTTGAACCACATGAGTGGGCAGTGAGTACAGTTCCAGAGAGCCAAGCCAGTTACTAACACCCATAGTAGGCCATAAGGCCAAGGGACGAGGAAGTAGATTGTGAAACAAGGGTTAAGGAGTCATATGTAGTAATTGGGCATCCGAGGGAGTGAGGTAAAATAGGGTTAAGTCTGAGGTCTATGGCTACTTCCCAGGAAGTCCTGGGGACAAGGGAGGGGAAGGCCAATGTTATGGCCAGGGCATAGACAAGATGATGGTTGGGAAGTTTATAAGATGGTCAGATCCAAGGAAGCCACAGAAAGAAAATGGTCAAGAAAGCAGCAGACAAGTGGGTCTGGTACAGGCAGCAAGCTTTGATAACTGGGGCAGCATTTCATAATTCCCTGAGCTCCTATTTGACCTCTGGAGGGGCAGAGACCAGGCAGGCAGAGGGTGGTTTAGTAAGGGCTTATTCCAAGTAACAATAAGCAATCCAGAGCATATGACATCTGGATAGGAAAGCAGTACTGATCCTGCCACCTTGCTTATGACTCGGGCTACCCCAGCACAGTCTCCTGGAAAGTCTATAACTGATATTGGCTTTACTTTGGCTGACTAAGGGGTCTCAGGCCATTCTACAACCAGGGGATTGTAGTGTCTATTTTTGGTAGCATCTATTGCAGATAAACCTTCAGAAGCATGACTTCTTGATTATATCTTAGTTGGAGACATCCTATACATCTGACCAATTTGCTAATTCCTGGCCCCTACTTGGAAAGCTTCCAGCTCATTTTCATGCTACACTGCGCAGTTCCGCCTTCTTAATGTAGTCTTAAAGTTGTATTCAGTAAACAATGGGTATAAAATCAAATTAATTATTGGACACTCCATGCTATTTAATTTTAAGGCTCCCAATTTGATAGTATTTCTTCTCAGGACAACAAGGCGTGCAGTGCCAGGCGGCTGGACTGGTCTTCTTTGAACATCTTGTGGAGGTGGAGAAAGGAGAAAGGAGAAAGGGGGAAGAATTAAGAAAACTGAAAGGAGAATGGTGGTAGAGAGAACCATGCTCTTTATTATGGGGAAATGTTTTTCAATCCAACTTCCTGGGATCCCCCAGTTATCTAGACATTCAAATAGGAAGAGGACAAATGAATTGTTAGGAAAAAAATCCAAAGACTTGAAGGGTATTCTGTCTCAGAGTTCTTGGGTTGTATTTGCTAAAATTCCTTTCCAGAATGGTCAAGATTTGAGCTCTTTCCACCTGTACTCACTCCCAATTCCTCACTAGGTCTCAGATTTATTCTTTGATCTTTTTCCTTGATTGAAGTTTTTTTCTGAGCTGTGCCGAGGATGTTCAAGTAAACCAGCAGACCCTGATTTCTGACTTTAAAGACCATATCAGATCCCTGTCATACTCCCATAAGACCCTTGGGGCTCATCTTCATTGCATTGATGCTATTTGTGATTGTATGTTTACTTGCCTGAGTATATAATTAATTAATGTCTGTCTCCTCCTCTTGAGCTGCATCTTCTCTGTGGATGGGGGCCATTTCTCTTTCACTCACTGTTGTGTTCCTGCCCTTCAGTACCTGCCCTAGAATGTACTGAGCACACGGTAACTACTGAAGAAAGAGTGACTAAAGTCAGCAAGGAAGAAGGGAAGGAAAGGGCCTTCTTTAATTCCTCAGAGGTCATAGCCTGGGACCCACAGCTTCATTAGAATCCTGGAACTTGGTTCCTGGTATTCCATAGGAGCTGAGTAGAACTTTCCCAGGAGTCTGGACTCCCCATTAGCCTGCAACGTCCAGCCTTTTCCTGTGCAAGCCTGGCTTCCCATGGGTCTAGTTGGCTGAGATGGTTTTACTCTGCTGTCCTAACAAGATCTCTGCACACAAGCATGATTGTGTCTTCCTTCTCCAAGATCCTAAGCTCCATGGACAGGAACTGTGCCTTCTTTTACACCTGAAACCCCTACAGTTATGATTCTCTCCTGTACATATTGCTCCTTCTGTTTCTTCCACTTAGAGAAGCCTCCCTTTTTCTCATTCAAATCCTTCCATCTTCCATGGCCTAGCATGTGCTCCACCTCCCCCTGGAAGTCTTTCCAAGATATTCCACCCAGCAATGCTCTGTCCTCCATAGAAAGCCTTACACTGTGCTTTTATTGCAACTCGCCTTCATTTTTACTGATTGTGACTTCTTGCATGACTGAAGGCAGGTGTCTCCTCTGTTTCACATAACCATCTCTTCCCAATTGGCCCTGGATTTTCATAGTTTGAATGCCTGAAACTCTCTTGGGCCTGGAAAAACCAGATCACTTGATTACCCTTACCCTTACTCTATCTTCAGCTACCCATTACAAGTCTCTGTCAAGCTTTAGTCAACTTGAAATTCAGGATTCAATTCAAGAATACCTTCCTCCAGAGAGATGTCCCTTTCCCAAGGACAGAAAATGTCCACTCTTCTGATATAGTTACTGCTCTACTGTGTGCCTGCAACTGTGGGTTTCTCTGGTCACATGTTCCATATCTCAAGTGCCCAGAGCAGCATTTGACACATAGCAGGTCCTCAAGAAGGAGGGGTTTGTTGAACAAGCATGTGTTATGAGTTAAATTGTGTCCCCACAAAAGATCCTGAAGTCTTAATCCCAGTAACTGTGACTACAACTTTATTTGGAAATAGTCTTTGCATGTGATAAAGTTAAGGTGAGGTTATCAGTGTGAGCCCTAATCTAGTATGACTAATGTTCTTATAAGAAGGAGAAATTTGAATATATAGAGAGGCACATAGACAAGAGAATATAAGATGACCCAGAGAGAAGATGGCCTAATTAAAGCCAAGAAACACCAGAGGCTCTCCAAGAAGCTAGGAGAGAATCCTGGAACAGATCCTTCCCTAGTGACTTCAAGGGACTGTGCTCCTATCAAGACCTTGATTTTGGATATCCATCCTCCAGAATTGGGAGATAATAAAATTTTGTTGTTTAAGTCACTAATTCTGTGGTACTTTGTTATAGTAGCCCTGTGTTAGTTACTTTTCTCTCATTGCTGAGACAAAATATTTGACAGCCCAAGGTAAAAGGGAAGGGTTTTATTTGGCTTACAGTTCATAGAATAGGTTTCAGTCTATAGTTGGCTGGCTCCAAGACAGGGATGGCAAACAGACATTGCAGAGGAGAAACAATATGGCGCACATAAGGTAGCAAAGGCAAGAGGAAGGGTTTAACAGCATCTTTCTGCCCCCTTTATCTTATTCAGACTACCAGGATGAGGTCAGTGCCAAACTAATCATTTACATGTAGTGGTTTTGTAATCACATGCCCTTAACCCCAGCATCACACATTCTGGATTCAACTACCTCTGAAAAAGAAAGTCCCACCTCATCCACATGAGGCTTTGGGAGAACATCTCAACACAAACCATGACAAGCCCCACGAAACAAATTTAGTAGAGTTCAATTAGAAAATAATTATGTTCTCCATCCCACTTTAACCTGAGTACAGGTACAAACCTGCTCTGCAGGGCTTGAGGCTTATATTACCCCTCGTCAAAATCTTGGAAACCACAAAATTCATTGTCTAGTTCTCAGATAATGAATGGTCTTCAGGTCTCATCCAGTCAGAAGAATCATCTTATTATAGTACTTAGAGTATCCAGTAACATAATGTTTAACTGCATACTAACAATTTTTCTCCCTTCAATATACCTGGTGGCTCTTGCAGCCTGGATTGAAGAGGAGGGGTATAATCAACTTCTCCGTTTCCTTCTATATCACCCTCACTGCTGGCCCCAGGAATTTCCTGATCCCCAAGTGGTAGGGAGGGAAAAGGGGTGTTACTCTTCTGAAAATAAAGTAACTGGAGCTGTGTGGAAATTGCTTCATATTGACTTTCCCTGATTGGCCCATGTTCTGCAGTGATCACTTCTAGGGACACTTTGGCAAAGATCCCACAGGGAACACTTGGCTGCACTTTCTGCAGGAGAATGCACTTTTTCAGGTGCTGGGGTGGCCATGGACAACTTCTTAGGCTTCCTGCCGGGCTCCTCTCAACCCTCCATCAGGTCTCTCCGGCACGCTTTCAAAAGACTCCCTGCTTCCCTTTCTTGATGTCTCACACTTGGTCCAAGGGAGGACAGAGGGTCCCAGTGCAGCCAGGTGCCTTCTTATCTCTTCATCACCCTGGGTCAGGAGCCATAGCTTCTTTGTTTAGGATGCCACATAGTGACCCAGTGTGTTCTTGCTCCTAAGAAAACAGTACACTTGAAGCCCTTCTCCCTAGGCCTGCAGTAAGGGGAAGGTACCCATCCCACCTGTCCCTGTGAGTGTAGGACTCATTGTACAGCCACAGCTCTTGCTCTCCAAAACAATCCTTTGTTACAGTGTCTTCAACCCTTAATATCTTTGAGGGGTGTGCAGTGAAGATCTACATAGGTGGTCTGTGCTTCAGTTTTAAATGTGGGCAGTGGCAGCTGGGAAAGTTGATTTGCTTTGGTTCCCAGAGGAACTAGGGCTGAGGTATAAGAAGTATGAGATACATCAAATGAACCAGACCATCTTGAGCTGGAAAGTTAAGAAGCTCTCCAAGAACGAAGGGCACCCATAAGAAGACACAAGAGCCAACTCAAGGTTCCAAACAGTCATCTCTGGGACAATGCAAACATCAAAATGACAGGAACATGAATGAATTATGACCCATAAATTAAAAAGAATGCTTGGGTCCATGCTGAGACTGAAAATAGAATGAGTCTAGGAATAAGAAATGTGTCCTTAGTAGTTTGACTTGTACCCCAAGTGTCTTCACAGAGAGGAGCTCTCATTTCATCCCATCCTCCCCATTTTTCAGATGGAGAAACTGTAACTTGGAAAGACATAGTTTCTTTCCCAGGGTCACTTAGTAGTCTAATAAGTGACAAATATAGGACAAATACCCAGGCTGCTGGACCCTGGTAAAATCCTGATGATGCCCCAGGCTGGCTAGAAGTGACCACCACAATGAGCCTCTACTTGCCCACCACTCTTAGACATGTCTCTTGCCCATTGTGGAGGTCACATCTTGTCCTCTGTGTCTGACTATTGCTCTCTTCTCCCGGGTGAAAGGAATGTCCTTGGAGCAACTCGCAGAGGATATGACCACTTTCCCACCTATTGGCCCCCATGCCAAAAACTTATTAAGCAGCAGCCTGTCACCTCCACCTTAATAAATAAGAATCTCTTTTCAGCTTCTTTGTCTTCCTCACCTCAGGGGGCCCACCTCCTGTAACCACACTGTCAATTACACCTCATGTCTAGCAAGGCCAGAGCTAATGAAAAGCAATAGAGAATTCACAGCCTTTTAATGAGGGAAACATGCCTTTTTACAGGGAACAATTTATTGGGCCAATTCCCCCTGTCCATCACCCAGGGGAGTTGCTGCCTTTTTGTACCCTGTGTTTGTTACCATGTCAGGCACCATGTAAAATTGCCAGCCAAGCACTGAGGTGAAGGCTCTGACTCAATTTGCAGGGTGACATCTCTAATCTCCCTCCTTGAATCAGTAAGTGATTCTGGCAATGATATGCATAGAAATTAATTACTCCACCCTTCTGCTTCCTGGACAGCCAGGAGCAGGACATCCTTCCTGGCCAGAGCAGCAGGGCCAGTGTCCAGTGACCTTCATCATCCCTAGCTGTTTGTCCTGGTAGGAGGGTAGAGGGGAGACAGGATGCCATTATCCTAAAAAGGCAAAGGAAAAATTCAGGTGAGGAGGTCCTTTTGTGCTATTAAGCCCTATTAAAGGCCAAAAGCAAATACCAGGTCTTTCACCATTTCCCAAGGAGAGAGGGAGGTTGAAAATACAGAAAGAATACCCAAGGCTGAGATTTATTCTGCCAGTAGTTTTCTCTGTGACCTTGAGCATGGAGCCTCATCTCTGAAGTTAAGTGTTGCAAACAGAGCGATTGCTCCAATGCTCTGCAAAACAGGATTTCCCCCTACCCCCCCATCTCTGGATAATATATTAAAATTGCTCTAAGTCATTGGACTTCAGGTTTGGTTGACCTGTGTGACCTCGAGTAAGTCCCTTTAATTCTCTGCATTGGGTCATATTGTTTAAAATCTACCTACTTTCAAAGATGGCACTGTGGGTCAAATGACATAGTTGCTTTAACATATAAGATTATATAATTTAAATTCCATACTCAGGGTTGGATTGGAAGTATTAGAGCAGTGATGGTAAATCTTTTAGTGCTTTCAAGCAGTCTGCTGCAGCATACGTATGTACCATAGATTCAGCACCACTGAATTAGAAGAAGCATGCATTTTGAGAAGAACTGACCCAGAATTCTTTCCTTAAAATATTTTCTACCCTTTTTGACACATCTGAAATCCTACTGTTAGAGATTCATCTTTGTCTTCATATATCATTTAATTAATAATAAAGTAATTTTTTTTACTAAGTACTTCTGTACTCTATTCTAAGTACCATACTTGGATAAATAGATCACTATCACACTTACATGAGTTCACAGCAAGATTTGTAAGGCAAATACTATGATTATTTTATGAAGTTGAGATTCTGAAGAATAAATTAGCCAGTGTCTGTGTTATGGCTTGTACTTGGATGTTCCCCTAAACCTCATGCTTTCTCAGAGGTGGCTGAATCTAGAATGTGTGATTGACTCATGGTGGGGCTAGAACCAAGGGCACTAGGATTAAGGGCCTGAGTGCTACCCACCCTAAGAGGTCTGAATAAGATAAAAGGGGGCAGGCAGAAAGATGCCATTAAGGTCTCTTGTTGCTTTTCCTGTCTTCCACTGCCATGAACTGTTGCCCCTCTGCCACTCTGCCTTGGAGCCAGCCAAATATGGACTGAACCCTCTGTGAACTGTAAACCAAATAAACCTTGTCCTCTTTTTTTTTTTTTTGTACCGGGAATCGAACTCAGGTCCTTGTGCTCGCGCAGCAGACGGCGAAACCACTGAGCTAAATCCCCGGCCCAAACCTTGTCCTCTTTAACTTTGGGTATTGAATATTTTGCCTTAGCAATGAGAAAAAAGTAACTAACACAGTCTGTAAGCAAAAAGAACATAATATTTTAAAAATACCAACTTCTCTGAGATATAATCTTCCAAAAATAAATCATACACATTTTGAGTGTAAAATGTGGAGAGTTTTGACAAAAGTATACATCTATGAAACAACCACCACAATCAAAATGTGAAGCATGCCCATGAACCCCAAAGGGTCCTTGTGCCCCAAAGCAGTCAATTTTTACTCCATGCTTAGGAATATGCTGATCTGTTCATTTACTATTGTTTAGATTTTTATTTTTTTAGCATTTTACAACACACATATACAGTGGTACCTTGTTACATTAATGGTATTGTTTGCAAATGATTTGGTCCACAAACAGGAGTATTTGGCAAAATTTTGTTTTTGTTTGCAAACTCCACATGGGTGACAAATATTACCACAGCCTTCTTTTCCATATGAGCACAAATATGGCCATCTTTTCTAAAATCATAGAACAAATTAAGTTCTGCTTTTTCCTTTATCCTGTGCTTAAAAATTATCAACTTTTTGGATGTATGAGACATTTGTCTTTTTGTTCTTTTTATTCATTCACCTATTGATGAATATTTATGTTTTTCTCAGTTGGTAATTTTTTAAAAGTTAACAGGTTTTTTTGAAAGTTTTCTGTGAATAAATGTAAATTCTGATAGATTTTTCAGAATTTTCTAAGTGCATGGTCATGTTATCTGAAAATAAAGATGGTTTTAATTATTCTTTTCTTTTTTTTTAATAGGAAGATATTTATTGATAGGAAAGCTCCTGAGGGGCAGAAGGGGTCCCGAGTGGGTAGCCAAAGACCCCACTTTACAGAGAAGTTTTATAGGGTGAAACCCACATGGGTACAACATGGGCCACAGCCGTGAACATCCAATAAGTTTACAAGGACAGTCACTTAGGTAATGGTGGTCCACTTGGGAAGCAAGTCACATAGCAAGTGTACAAGGATTTTCAGTAAGGATGGGGATCAGGGATATTTTCTGGAGAGGCTGGGTTAAGACCTTGATCCCCCACGCAGGTGATTGATGCCTATTTAGAATATCAATCACTGCTATTTATCCCCAGGGGAAGCACAAGGGTGTGTAGTTTGTCTCCTTTTAGAATTCTGGCTTTCAGTGAATGTTATTTTCTAATCTGTAAGACTTTTATTGGGTTTTCTTGCCTTATTGCATTAGGTAAGATCTCCAAGTACAGGGTTGGGCAAGGGCAATGAGAAAGAATTCTTTATTATTAGAAAAGTATACAGTATTTCACTATTAAGTATCATGTGATCTCTGAATGTTTTTATAGATATCTTTTATCAGATTTGTAGTTTGGTGAGTATTTTTTTTAAGATCATGCATGGTGTTGAATTTTACCAAATGTATTTTCTGGGACCAGGGATTTACCTCAGTGGTTCCGATGCCTGCCTCCCAAGCCCAAGGTCCTGAGTTCAATCCCCAGTACCAAAAAGAAAACAAAACAAAACAAAACAAAACTGAGGTACCAAATGCATTTGCTGTATCTGTTTAAATAAACATGGTATTCTTTATTTCATTAATATGGCACATTATATTGATTGATATTTGACTGTTAAGCTAACGTATTTCCTATATAAACCTCACTTGACATGGTAGATTACTCTTTGTATATCTTTCTGGATGCACATAGTTAATAAATTGTCACAGATTTTTATGATTATATTTAAGAGAGAGAGTCTGTAGTTTTCTTGTTATATTTTTGGTTTTGGTGTTAGGGATAATGGTCTCCTCATAAAACAATTTGGAAAGTGTTCCTTCTTTCTTATGTTCTGAAAGAGTTTATAGAGGATTGGTATTATTCATATATATATATACACACACACACACACACACACACACACACACACATAGTGGTACCTCAGTTCACAAAAGCTTTTATTTGCAAACAGAAGCATTTGGCAAAATTTTGTTTTTGTTTGCAAATTCTGCACCAGGTAACAAACATGACTCCAGTACCATCTTTCTCATACAAAAACCAATGTGGCCAGTTTTTCCAAAATTATAGAACAAATTATGTTTATGAACTAAGGTACCCATATACATAAATATATCAGGAAGTTCTTTTGTTTCTTTAAAAAATATTTTTCTGGTTTTTTATTACTAATTATTTCATCTTTGGTCAGTTTTGTTCTTTGTGTGTTTCAAACAACTTGCCCATTTCATCTAAGTGGTTGAATGATTAGCATAAAAATACTCCCAACATCCCTTTATTATTCTATTGTTTTCCACAATGTTAGAGTCAGAATTTCAACACAATTCTCCCTGACTCTAGAGTTTATGCTCCTTCTGTTGTGCAATCTTATTCCTTTTCTGAAATGGAGTTTGTCTGTCAGGGACAATGTACTGTATGAGGTCCTTAGGAAGAAATACCTGAACAGCAGTTGAAGCAGAGAAGAAGAACCAAGTTTGTAGAAGTAAGTTCATGCATGTGTGCATTAACCTTGGGTGAAAGAGTTTAAGGAGTGGAGCTGTGGAGCTCAGGAAAGGCTCAGGAAGGAGGCATCAACAGTCTATTTCTTTAAAGTAATGCATTATACACTTGGATTACATGAGCACACAGAGGTTGTCCATGCTGCCACAAGGAGGATCTATGGCTATCAGGGGTGGGCAGAGAAAGAGGAACAGATGCTGTATTACTGATCCCATGCACAGTGCTCTGGGATTAGCTTGCCTGTCCCATATTCCCACTGGACAAAGGAATGAATGATTCATGAGCTGGGCACAAGATTTCATTCAGATGATGGCTGTATTTCCTCTCTTCACAGCAAAACTCTCATGTTTACAACATATGTTGACAATATGTATCTTTAGCTTGGTACAAATGCATCATTTTCTTATGCAGAATGCACCTCTCTTCCCTTATTTCAAACTAGCAGGACTTACCTTCTGCTAAAGAAAGAAGATATTTACTTTCCCAGCTTCTCTTGCAGCTAGATGTGGCCTTGTGACCAGTCATTGTACAATAGTGTCCCCCATGTCTGTGGGGGATACATTCCAAGACCCCTACAAGTACCCTGAAACTTCAGATAATACCACACCCTTTAATTTAGTGCCCTTTCTATCTTACTAAGCATTTTTCATACACTCTGGTCATAATTTTATACAGTTTGAGGTGCAATAGCAAAACTCATAAATTTCTTTTTCTTTCTTTGCAATGTTACTGATAGAAGATTTGTTCCTTCTGTGCATCTTGACAATATCAGCATACATTTATTTTGTTTCCTTGTTGAGAATCCTCACATTCATTTAAAGGAAGTACTTTATGGCTTCTATTTGGCATATCTGATTTGTAATATTATTGCTCTCATGCTTAAAGGTCATTACTAAGTAAATTAAGAATTGCTTGAACACAGGCACTGTATACCACACAGTCAAATTGATTATTGAGACAGCTACTAAATGATGAACAGGCAGGTAGCATATATTACATGTATACACTGGACAAAGGAATGAATGATTCATGAGCTGGGTGCAAGATTTCATTATGCTACTCAGAATGGTGCCCCATCTAAAACTTATGAATTATTTATTTCTAAATAATGCATTTATATATTGCAGGTAAACTTAAACCTCAGAAAGTATAAATGCAGACAGATAGGAAGGAACCGCTGTGTGAAGAAAAGTCTGTTGGGAGATTTCTCTTTTCCTCCTGGTGAGCATTTTCACAGCTTACCCTGGCTTCATATACTTTAAACTAAGTTAAATGAAGATGGGATGCCTGGCACATGGAGAAGTTCTTTTAGGGCAATGGGCAGCAAAGCTGAGTTTGGAAAGCCAATATACATCAGATGGCATATAAGAAGAATAAAAAGAACCCAGATCCTTGATGATATCATTGAACCTCTGAACATCCCTGGAACCACTTACCTTCAGGCTTATTGATGAAAGACAGTAAATGTATTTTTAAGCCACTTTTAGGTGGATATTGTTTTATCAGAGCTTTAACATCTTAACTGATAAGCCCATTAGGGTCACTTCATACTTAGTGGTCTCACTTGGTACCAAGATGTTTACAAAATCAGAAATGTGAGCGCTCTGATCACATAGCATTATTAAAAATCAAAATGGCCCAGAAAATGCTTGTATTAATATAATCTTAAGACTATGAGGAAAATGAAAATATGAACTTAAGTATTCTTATAAATATGAACCTAAGTAGTCTGGAACTCTGCAAGAATATATCCGTGATCTTAGCTCAAAGACCCAAGTGGGAGGAACCTCCAGAAGAGTGTGTTTAGAAAGCAAAAATTTTGTAAGATGGTGAAATATTTGTAACATCCCTTGGTTTGTTATTTACATAATCTCTTGCCACTTTCTCTAGAACAATTGCCAGCATAACCTTTAAATTACAAAGGAACTTGGGATTTGCAGTGTAGTAGTAAGAAATAATAATGACTTTCAATTGTAAAAGCAGCCTTCTTAAATGAAGATGAGTCTGGAGGGATTAAAAGAGTGGTAAGATGAAAGGGGAGAGTGCTAAAACCTGGAGGAGAGAACCCAATCAGCCAATAAACCCATGAAAAAGAGGGCTGTCTTCATAATACGAAGAAAAATGCACAGAACCAAACATTAAAGCAATATGGTGCTATTACAAAATGTTATTCAAAATACTATTACACAAATCAGGAGGTCTGATCAGACCAAGGATGATATGAAACTATCCTCATTCATAAACACTGCTATTGAGGGGGTTAATTGCCAAAACCATTCTGAAGAACTATCTAGCAGCATCTGAAGAAGATGTACAGACACTTACAACCAGCAACTCTACAGGTCCTATTGCAGATTGTGCATGAGAACATGAAGGTTCATGGGAACACCATTCATAACAGTGAGGAGGTGGAACTACCAACTGTACCCTCATTATTTTTTAAGAGGGGACCTGATCAATAACATGTTGTGTATTCACAGAGAAGAATGCTACAGAGCACTAAAGATGAATGAGCCAGCACATTTCCATTGTTGAATAAGGGAGGAGAGTTGTAGAAGATTGTGCACAGCATTCTTCCATTTATGCAGATTAAAAACTTGGAAAATGAGACAGTGTGCCTTTGTGGGTTCATGCCTGTGCCTTAGTAGTACAAAAACTTATGTAGAGATTATAAAACCAGGATCGTGATAGTTCCTACCTCCCATGGGGAGGAAAGCAAACAGGACTGGAAACCAATATACAAGGCACTACCAATGGACTTGCCCTCTTTATTTCTCAACATGGGGGTTGTATATGGGCCTTCATGAGCTCTATATCTCTTTGTATGTTATACATTTTTTATTAATATTACTTTAAAATGAATGGAAAGCACAGAAGCAAAGGATATTGGCTTGGGGAGAAGTCCTGGGGGCTTGATGTTAGAAAAGTCAGTGGCAAAGCCAGGAGCCTTGGAATTGGAGACCTACACCTAAATCCCACCTCTTTGGCTGGTGAACTGTGATGTGATTTTAGGGGCAAGCTAATTAACCTCTCAAGAACCCAATTTTCCCAGGTGAAAGATAAGACTAATGATATTTACTATTACCTGAATGTGGGTAGTTCAGTAATTAAGTAAAATATTTTGAATAGCCAGTACAGTACTTGTACATTTTAAAAGAGATTGCACATTCTGGTTTATCTGAGGCAAACTTGGTTTATACCTATCAATCTTGAATGTGTTCTGATTTGGAGGATAAGTAACAGTGTGACCCTACACACTGTAAATACTCAATGCAATTATTTAGTCCCCTTTTTGGATTTCAAGTTGATAAACACCAAGCAAAAAAACCTATCGCAACTTATCTGTGCATGGGAGGTCCAGAACCTTCCATACCGTAAGCTCTGAATACCTAAACCATTGAATTTAATTGCTATAGGACTCCCAAACACTAGGGCCAGAATAAAATGGAAAGTTTTGATGTTAAGAACAAAGTAGGGCGACCAATGAGCGGACAGTGAGGGCCTCGGACATGTGAAGTGAGACTCTGTCCCACCCACGCCACACCTGCACCCTGGCCCCCAGACACCAGCTTAGCCATGCGGGTACCTGCAGCGCCCCCATCGCCCAGCTGTGCTGATACCTGGTTCCACATTACAGAGGCACAGGAGGTCAGAAAGGCCATTGTCCTGAGCTCCAGAAGATAGAGCAGAAGTGAACAACGGAAAGAGGGCCTCTCTCAGGCTCCTTGATGAAAATTGAAGCCCATTGGAAAAGTGAAGAGAATCTCTGCAATAAAGGCACATGAGGCCACTGTACTTGGTAAGTTGGAGGGATCATCACCTCCCATCAGAACCTGGACTATCTTCAGGGGAAGGCCAGCTGAAAACTGCAGTAGAACCTTGCAGATTTCAACCCAGCAGGAGGACAGGAGGCTCAACTTGGGACTTACAGCCAGAAATCTGCCTGAATCTCACAGGTCTGCTACTGGCTTGCTGAGACTCATTGACTTATATCTGCACACTGCTGCCTACACTGTCTATTGTGACAGGAGAGACACACCCTGAAGGAGGCCCTTCATTTTTATTTTTTATTTGTTATTTTCAAAATTTTCTTTTTGCTCTTATTTCTAATTTTTATTTTTTCTACCCTTTTCAATTTTTCTTTTTTCTTCTTCTTTTCCTTTTCTCTTTTCTTTGTCTCTCTCACTCTCTCATTCTCTTGCAGTCCCACATTGTTCTTCATCTCCCTTTTTGTTCCTGTTCTGGCACTAATTCAGATTTCTTCTTTACTTTTCTTTTCTTTTTTTTTCTTCCTTCTCTCAATTGTAATTAGTTTTAAAGGAAAGTAAATACAGTTACTAGCCTCCCTATTGCTGTTAGGTTGTTCTGTTCTAGTCTTTGTTCTTTCATTCTGTCTTTTCCTCTTGTCTTCAACAGTTTCATAGAGTTTGCTTGATCTTCCTGTCTCCTCTGGCCTCACTGCTAAACTTTCCCTATCCTTCTACCTATCTATCCCTCCTTCCCCAACTCCTTCTGACTCCCCATCCCAAAGGGTAGAGTTGCTATATTGAAGAGTTTATTCACTGTAAACATATGTTGGGCTGGTCCTTGATTTTGATTTAATTCACACAGTTAAAGGTGATAGATTAATAACTACCACAAACTGTCATTTTCTAAGCTGTGCTTGATGCTATGGTGTTGCTGATTGTATCACTTGGGCTAAGGTGTTGTGATTGATATAATCAGATGTCCTTCCTGGTAAAATGAAAATGAAATAGCCTCAGAGTCATTAGACACTCAAAACCTACAGACCAGATATATCTGGAAGACACCTCTGAGACGCAATCATTCCATAAAGGTTCTAAATACAAGCAACAAAGATAATTACAATAAGCAATTTCAAAGTTTCAACCCAGGAATTGAACCAAAAACAGTACCAACAACAAAAATGAGAAGACCTTTAAGCAAGGCACAAACCCAGACTTCCACCCCACCAAAGGCAAATTCTGGGGGAAATGAAGTGGAAAAGTCTGATAATCAACCACCTGGACACCTTGAACTGATAGCACAGGAAGTAACATAACAGAAACAGATAAAAAAAAGTAGATGAGCTCAGAGCCATGCTAGAAGCCATGAACTCCCAGCATAAGAGAGAAATGGAAACCATGATTGCCCAATATAGGAAAGAAATGGAATCCATGAAACAGATTCAAACAGATATCCAGGAGATTAAAAACTCCAATGAAAGTATGCACAGCACATTAAGGGAATGTGAAGATAGTATATCAGATCATTCCAGCAGCTGTTAGATGATGCAAAGAAGAATAACATAAGACTGATAGGAGTCCAAGAAAAAGCATGAAAAAGTACAAATGACATAAAAAACTGTTCACAGGAGTAATAGTAGAAAACTTCCCAGACAGAGGTGGAGAATTGGACATACAGATAAGTGAGGCACATAGAACTCCAACTAACCACAATAAAAAAATAAATCTACAGCTAGATGTATATTAGTCAAGGTCCCAGAAATCCAACAGAAGAATAAAATCCTACAAGCAGTTAGAGAAAAGAAACAAATCACCTACAAAGGAAAGCTCATCAGAATCACAGCAGACTTCTCAACACAAACCCTCAAGTCAAGGAGAGCCTAGAGTGAAGTATTTCAAGCCCTAAAAGAAAATAGCTTCCAACCTAAACTGTTGTATCCTGCAAAATTATCTTTCAAAATCGATGGGGAAATTAGATACTTCCACGACAAAGAGCACCTGAGAAATTTCATGAACACCAAACCAGCACTCCAAACAATTCTAAACAATATCCTAGAAAAAGGCAATGAAGGTCACAACTCTATGAGGCCCAACACAGTGAAGCCACCAGGCAAGGCAAGAAACTAAAGGAAAAGGGGGAAAAATAAAAAATAAAAGAGCCAACAACAGTAAAACATCATGACAAGGATGAATCAATATCTATCAATTATAACCATCAATGTTAATGATCTTGATTCACCAATCAACTGGCAGAATGGAATAAGAAGCAAAATCCAACAATATGCTCTATAAAAGAAACACACCTAACTCGAAAAGAAATTCATAGAATGAAAGCAAAAGGATGGAAAACAGTTCTGCACATGACAGGAACCTGGCAAAAAGCAGGGGTAACAATCTTATTTGCAGACAAAGTAGATTTCAAACCAAAACTAATTAAGAGAGACAAAGATGGTCACTACATTCTTGTGAAGGGAACAATCCAAAAGGAAGAGATTACAATCCTAAATATATATGCACCAAATATGAATGCCCTCAACTATACAAAACAAATATTAATGGACATGAAAAACCAAATAAGCACTAATACAATTGTAGTGGGGGACCTCAATACCCCACTATCATGAACAGACAGATCATCTAGACAAAAAGTCAACAACAAAATTCTAGAATTGAACCAAGCTATTGAACAAATGGACTTAATACATGTTTACAGAGGGTTCCATCCCACAAAATCAGAATATATGTTCTTTTCAGCTGCACACAGGTTATTCTCCAAAATAGACAACATGTTAGCTCCTAGAACATGTTTAAGTAAATGTAAAAGAATTGAAGTTACCCCGTGTATATTATCAGACCATAGTGCAGTAAAATTGGAGATCAATAGCATAAGAAACTACAAACCCCCCACAAATACATGGAAATTGAATAACACTCTCCTGACCAACCAATGGGTCACAGAGGAAATTGAAGAAGAAATTAGACAGTTTCTACAAGTAAATGATAATGTCAGTACAACATACAGGATTCTATGGAACACAATGAAAGCAGTTCTTTGCGGGAAATTCATAGCAGTGAATGCCCATATTAGGAAAACAGAGAGAATTCAAATAAACAACCTAATGTAGAACCTCAAGCTCGTAGAAAAAGAAGAGCATGACAAACCCAAAGCTTGTACAAGAGATGAAATTATAAAGATTAGAGCAGAAATCAATAAAATGGAGAGTAAGAGAACAATACCAAAAAAAATGAATTAAAGAGTTGGGTTTTTTAAAGAATAAATAAACTTGATAAACCTTTAGCCAACCTTATCAAAAAAAGGAAAGGAAAGGCTCAAATCTATCCAATTAAGAATGAAAAATGTGAAGTCACAACAGACCCAGCAGAAATCCAGAGGATCATCAATGCCTACTTTGAGAAACTGTACTCTAATAAAATGGAAAACTCAGAAGAAATGGACAGATTCCTAGATACATACAAATTGCCAAAGTTAAATGAAGAAGATATAAAAATTCTAAACAGCCTAATTACAATAAATAAAATTGAAAATGTAATTAAAAATTTACCAACAAAGAAAAGCCCAGGACCTGATGGCTTCACTGCTGAATTCTAGAAGACATTTAAAGAAGAACTATCACCATTACTCTTTAAACTCATCAATGAAGTTGAAAGGGAAGCAACACTTCCAATTAATTCCTGGAAGCAAGTATTTCTTTGATTCCAAAATCAGGGAAAGACCCAACCCAAAAAGAGAACTACAGGCCAATCTCCCTAATGAACATAGATGCAAAAATTCTCAACAAGATACTGGCAAACAGAATACAGAGGATCACCAAGAAGATTATACACCCTGACCAAGTTGGATTTATCCCAGGGATGCAAAGTTGTTTCAACATTCTTAAATCAATAAATATAATACACTATATTAACAGAGCCAAGGACAAAAACCATATGATCATCTCAATAGATGCAGAAAAAGCATTTGACAAAATCCAACACCAATTCATGATGATAACCGCACACAAAATTGGAATAGATTTTCTTTGTTTCAAGCTAATAAAGGCTATCTATGAAAAACCAACAGACATCACACTAAATGGTCAAAAGCTGAAAACTTTCACACTAAAATCAGGAACAAGACAGAGATGCCCACTATCACCATTCATGTTCAATATAGTTCTGGAAACATTAGCCATAGCAATTAGAAAAAAGAAAGAAATAAAAGGAATAAAGATAGGAAAAGAAGTTAAACTGTCATTATTTGCTGATGATAGAAGACCCACAAAACTCTGCCAAAAGGCTTCTAGACTTAATTGACAGATTCAGTAGAGTAGCTGGATACAAGGAAAACACTCAAAAAACAATAGCCTTCTTGTACACAAATAACAGACTCACTGAGAGAGAAATTAGGGAAACAATTCCTTTTACAATAGCATCCAAAAAAATGAAATATATCAATCTAACAAAGGAAGCAAAAGACCTCTATACTGAAACCTACAGCACTCTGAAAAAAGAGATAAAACAAGATGTAAGAAAATGGAAAGGTGTCCCTTGTTCCTGGGCAGGAAGAACCAACATAGTAAAAATGGCCATACTTCCAAAACTGCTGTATAGATTTAATGCAGTGCTGATTGAAATTCCAACAATATACTTCACAGAACTAGAGAAAAGAGTCCAAAAATTCATTTGGAAACAGAAGAGACCTAGAATAGCAAAAGCAGTTCTAGGCAACAGAGACATGGCAGGGGGTATCACAACCTCCAACTTGAAACTATACTACAAAGCTACTGTGATAAAAACAGCATGCTACTGGCAAAGAAACAGACCCAAGGATCAGTGGAATAGATTAGAAGATGGAGAAACAACTCCAGACATACGCAGCCACCTCATCTTTGACAAAGGAGCCAACCACCCTCATTGGAGGAAAGATAGCTTCTTTAATAAATGGTGTTGGAAAAACTGCATTTCAACCTGCTAAAGATTAAAACCTGACCCATATCTATCACCATGCACTAAACTAAGGTTGAAGTGGATCAAAGAACTAAATATTAAAACAGAAACACTAAACTCGCTGGAAGATAAGTTAGGTAGAACTCTTGAAGACATTGGCATAGGAAAAGACTTCATGAACAGTTTCTCAGTAGCATGGGAACTAGCACAAAGAATCAACAACTGGGATCTCATCTTATGAAAAAACTTCTGCAATGCAAGAGAAACCACCAACAGAGCTAAGAGACAACCTACAATGTGGGAAAAAAATTTTAGCAGTTGTACCTTTGACAAAGGACTGCTATCTAGAATATATAAAGAACTGAAAAAAATCAGACCCCCCCCCAATTTAAAGACTCAATTTAAAAATGGGCATCTGAAATGAACAGACAATTTTCAGTCAAAGAAGTAGAAGCAGAAAATGAACATATGAACAAATGTTCAACGTCACTGATCATTCGAGAGATGCAGATGAAAACAACATTGAGATTCCACCTCACCCCAGAAATAATGGTTGTTATCAAGAAGTCAACCAATAACAAACACTGGCGGGGGTGTGGAGAGAAAGGAGCCCTTCTCCATTGTTGATAGGAGTGCAGACTGATTCAACCACTGTGGAAATCAGAGTGGAGATACCTCAAAGAACTAGGACTAGAGGTCCCATTTGACCCACCTATTCCCCTGTTGGGTATCTTCTCAAAAGAATGAAAACAATCATACCACAGTGATATATGTGCACCCATGTTAATAGTGGCACAGTTTGTAATAGCTAAAGCTTGGAAACAGCCCAAGTGCCCATCAACTGGAAACTGGATAAAGAAGATGTGGATTTTTTAATAAAATGGAGTGCTACTCAGTCATAAAGAAAGACAAACTAGAAACATTTATAGCTAAATGGATGCATACTGAGGTCATATTCTTAAGTGAAATAAATAGGACACACACGTGTAAATACTGAATAGTTTCTCTGGTGTGAGAAACTGAAAGTATAAATAAGGATTAAAATGGATAATTGATAATTTGAAGTAGGGAGAAAAGATCCAAAGGGGTAAGAGAAGTGGGAGGGGAAGGGGAAAGGGAAGAAGGGAAAGGGAAAATTATGAGAAAAGGAAAAAACAGAAACAAGTCTTTGTAAATAGGGAAGGGTGGACAGTGTGAAGGAAGCACATGGAATGGGGCAAAAATAAGAACTAAGATGCATCATGTACAGGTACATGTACCTAATGATAAATGTAAATGTATTGTATACCTAAAATGTACCAATAAAAGAATTTAAGGGAAAAAAGGAACAAATTATAGCAAAAAAAGTAATGGAAAAATGTAAAATAAGATGCTGAAACAACCCAATAAAAATTTTTATTTAGTACCAGGGATTTTCTAAGTCTTTCACATGTGGAAACACATTTAATCCTTATATATGAGCAAACTGAATCCAAATAATTAGTAAGTGTCATAAATCAAATTATCTCAATCCATTGCCAAAGAATCTACTATGAAGTAATGGGATCAAGTCTTAAAAATAATTAGCTAAAAACACAATATTCAAATGAATGTTGTTCTCCAAAGTAACTGTTAGAAGGTTCTATGTGTGTGATTCCATTTTGTGGACTTTGCTCAGTGAAACTAGAATCTTCTTCTGGAATTCTAATTAAAATATAGGCACAAGCCATGAAATATCCTTAGCTTTCTTGCATTTTAAGGTGCATGTGGCTTTTGTGGAGGAATCAAAATTACATAAAAATACAAAGTAAAACCTGATGAAATAACACTGCAAACACACTTGAATGACTAAATTAAAAAGACCAGTGGACTAACTTTTGGTGAGGATGTGGAGCAACTGAAATTTTTATATATTGCTAGTTGGAAGAAAACATGAGCTGGCCTCCAGAAAACAGTTTGACAGCTTCTGATATAGTTAAGCATGTATTTGCTATATAATATAAGAGAAAAGAAAACTATATCCACAGAAAGTGCTATATGTGAAGCTTTATAGCAGCTTTATTCATAATAGCCTCAAATGGAAAAAAACCTAGATGTCCATCACCAGGCATAAGACAAGCCATCTGTGATGTATTCCTACCCTTGAAATATTACTCAGCAATGAAAATAAAGGGTGACTGATGCATACATCAACATAGACATGTTTCAAATGTATGAGACTGTGTTATGGTTTGTATTTAGATGCCCTCCTAAATCCTCATGTGGTCATAGGTGGGGTTTTTCAGAGGTGGCTGGATCTAAGGTGTATGGTGCTAGGATGAAGTATGTGATGCTGGGATTAAGGATGCCCCACCCTGGGTGTGGGTGACACTGCTCAAAAGGTGGGTAGCCTGGATAAAATATAAAGGCAGACTTGGTTAGTGCTGCTTCACTTCTTTGCTGCCTTCTTCCTATCATGAACTATTTCTCCTCTGTGATGGCCCCCTGTCATGCCTCCCTGCCTTGGAGCCAGCTAATTATGGACTGAAACCTCTACAAACTGTGAGCTGAAATAAAAATTTCCTTCCTTGGGTGTTGGGTATTTTTGTCTCAGCAACACAAAAAAACAACTAAGACTGTGTAAAGAAAGTTAGACACAGTAGGCTTTCCATTATATCATTTTATTTTCCATACACTATTGTTATCCCTGTTTCATAGGTGGGGACACTGATGTGTAGAGTAGTTAAGTCTTAGCTGTATAGGTAGACCATTTTAGAGCCAATATCTGGCATTAGTTGCCTGATATTTAAGGCTGGTTTCTTAGTCATTATGCTGCTCTGAAAGCTTCTGCCTGTCACAGCTCCTGTGACATAAACTCAGATACATTTGTAGCCATTCCCAATATATCCAGCCTGTTGCAACACAGATAGAATTGGCTTTAAGAGCCTCTGCCATCAGATGAGAAGAGCAGCAGCACTCCCAAACTACAGTGTCACTGTGGTGAAACCCACTGCCAAATGCTGGGGATCTGGCCTGCCCTGGAGCCTAGTCCACTTGCATTATACTTCTCTACTTTTTAAGTTAGATCTGGAAGGTAAGGATCAGTGATTATACTCTTTCAGAATCTGAGTTCTGATTGGAATGATGATCAGGTACAAGAGGGTCTTTGTGTCTTCCTCTCTGATATTTCCATTCCAACTTTCCCCAGGCCTGGCCAGGAACCCCTCTTCATGATACCACGATGTTGCATGCTTTTCTCTGTCATAACCACTCTTTCACCCACTGCTGTAACTTTTTATGTGTCTGCTTATACTCTGAAAACGTGAAAGGCTGGTAGCAAAGTAAGGTCTTACTCTAGTGTTTGGCATATCACAGGTAAACAATAAATACTTATGAAATAACATCTCATATATTATTGGTTAGCTTTACTTTACTGTAACAAAATACCTGAGATAGTAAAGTTAAAAAGGGAAAAATTTTATTTTGGCTCATGGTTTGAGAGGTTTCCATCCATGGTCACTTGATCCAGTTGCTCTGGGCTGTGGTGATTTATTTAGTACATCATGATGGGAAGTGTGGCAGAGAAGGCCTGTTTACCTCAGGACAACTGGGAAGCAAAGAGAGAGATAAAGGAAGGGGCAGGGCCCTACTACCCTAGAAGGTAATACCCCAGAGCCTAACTTTCTTCCAGTAGTCTCCACCTCTTAAAGATTCTACCACTTCTCAATAGCCCCAAGGATGAGAAACCAAGCTTTCAACACAGAGGTCTTTAGGGGAACATTCACGATCCAAACTATATACTTTCCTGTGTAAACTGGCTAGCCAATTAATAAACAGACATTTCTCAATTATTTACTATTGAGCATTCCTGTGAAGGATACACATAAGGAACTTGTTCATTGAGTTTACTCACAAGTCTTATTATCAGGAAGTAAAGACCAGAGTGTGAAGCAGAGCATGTCCAACACTGGAGGAGTGGCCCTGATAGTAAATTCTGACAAAGAAAGGAGAGATATCCAGGAGATCTCTGGGCTAGACACACTCATGTCCTGTTACTGTGAATGGGACAGGGAGGTAATTTAGGAAGTAGTTCCTCATTTCCTTGGCAGGAGTTATTTCTGACTAGAAGAAGGAAAGCTTGTGGGATTCTATAATGTTGCTGAGTTTCCACATTATGGAAACTGCAAGGTCATGACTCTGGTCAGGCCACACAAGAAGTTTTATATCTTTTTCCAGAAAGATTTGCAAATAAATACAGACTCAAAGGAGGGTGGCCATGTGCTAACTAGGTAGGCTGGGCTGCAATAATGGTCTAGCCCTTTTACAACCAATCTGTTGACGTTCCTTGTCCCACACATAAGTTCCTTCCTTTTTCCTGGAGAGACAGTCCAAAGTCACATTTCATTATCAAGTCCACACTCCAGGCTAGCACCTTGGGGTGCTAGGGGATGCACAGTCCTCACTACACATCTGGATATGGTTATTTTGGGCTATTAAGAAATCCACTTCCATCATATATGATGATGATTGTGGCCAAAGCAAGCACAGTAGTAACTGTGAGAATCAGAGGGCGGGCAGCATCCAGCAGTCCCTTGTCTGTAGTGTGCTCTCTGGGCAATCCCATGGTTATTTCAAGGAAGTGTATTGGAAGCATCCAGTCTTTGGTCAAAATCTTGCTTTTGGGGCCAAGCTATGGCTGGTCATCTAGGTCAGACTTTGTCCTCAGGGTAGATCTATCTTAGACAACTTATGTCTTTATCAGCAAAACAGCATTACATGGAGAAGAGCAGAAATGGAGGAGGCTCTCAAGAAACTGAAAGAGGTGCCACAGAAAAGCTAAACACATAGGGATAAAGAAAGACTGAGGTAGGAAGATGGGCTCCAGCCCTTTCTTCCCTATTAAGAGCTTCTGTGTTGGCTGCATAACAATCACTTTTTCTTTTATTTGTTCTCCCAACAGATCTGTCTAAAAGGAATTCTATAGACCCTTGTCCACTGGAGCATCACATGTACATGATTCAATTAACCTTTGGGGTGGCTCGGGAAGTTTGTGCAATAAGAGAGCCATACCTTAATTGGCAGCCTGACACAGACAATAAAGTTTGATCAGATAAAGGGGCATTGGGGATGTCATTAGCATCCTCTATTGAAGACTACGTGGTATGTAAAAGTTGTTTAATTTCTGCCAGAGAAGGAAAGGATGGAGGAATCTGGTTCATGTTTTCTGCATTTTTTGGCTTATTAAATATTACATTTCCCCACAGTTCACATCAAGTGGGCTTAGCATTTTGGTATATGTGTGGTTTCTAACCTCATCTTTATTTCTCTGTTCTCCACCAAATGGTCATTTTCCTGTTATTAAAACTTTGTACTTTTCAAGAGGTTTTTTGGAAAAGCAAATATAGAAGCAGAGTAGTGATTCCTTTTCCAGAGTTAAGTGGAACAAATGGGCAGAGCAGAGGGGAGGTAAGATTGTGTGCCAGAGAAAGCTTGGAAGAAGGTGGCCTTGGTGTTTTTTAAACTTTCTTGGGGGCAGAAGTTGGGGGAGGAGGATTCTGGAAACCAGGGAAATGGGTGCTAGGCCAATGTCTGATCATCTCTCTTTTTTTTTTTTTGGTACTGGGGATTGAACTTGGGTCCTTGCCCTTGCGAGGCAGGTGGCAGAACCACTGAGCTAAATCCCCGGCCCCTGATCATCTCTTATTTGGAAAAGTTTTAAATCTTGACTCTTTGGGTGAGTCTTTCCTCAAGAGGAAAGAGAAGAGGAAAAGAGAAGGGGGGGGAGGAGCTAGCAAGGAGAAGAGAGGAGAAAGGAGAAGCTAGAAGGGGAGGGGAGAAGCTAACGTTTACAGAATGCCTTCTGTGTGCTAGGCAAAGTCCAGGTATCTCCCTGATTTTCACAATCAGCCATAGGAATGATACGATATTATGTTGCATTTATAGATGAGGGGATTGAGAGAGAGAGTTCACAAAGCTTATTGAGGTTACCAATCAGTAAGTTCCAGGGCTTAGATTATATTTTAACTTTTTCCTGCCTCCTTGTTAGAAGGAGGAGTGATAGATCATTTCAAACACAATCATTTGTTTCGAGAACCCTTCTCTATTAAGTGCAACATTTTCCCATTTTTGTACAAGAGACAAAAAATGCCCACCAACTTAATTTATATATTAAGTAATGTGCATTTAGAAGAGCTTTGAAATGCATAATGTACTAAAAATGAGCAATTAATTTTCGCTCATGCAAAGACACTTAAAATTAAATAGAGCTAGACCAATGAAGGTATGATTGTCACTGGTATGTTGTAAATTCTTTTGGAATTAACAAATTATCATCATCATATATAGAGCAAATGCTCACTCTGAACAAAATGCTCTATTGAGAAAAGGTGGGAGGGGGAAATAGTGTAGAAAAACCGACACAGTGCTTTCTGAAAAGGGAAGCATGGCAAAAACATAAGAAAAGCTAAGGGTGGGTATGAAGTGTCCACACCTATTTACACACAGAAATACACACACACACTCACACACATATAGAGTCACACTCCTTACTTTAGGCACTAGGGGTATATGCTAGACCAGAGAGAGACAATGTCCATCTGCATTTAGGGAGCTTACAGACTTGAAGGGAAGATAATACCTGAATAAATTACGACAAGTGTGAAGAGGAGGAAGAAATCAGATCACTAGGGGGTTCTCAGAAAGGGAAGGTCTTGGACACTTCAGAATTCTAGCTCTTGTGGGTCCCTGAGAAGCAACCCGGGCTTTCTGTTCAAGACTCTTACCACCAAGAGTGAATTCTGTGTTCTCTGAGACCTCTTTTGCAGCTCTATGAGACTCCATAGGCTGTGGATATGTTCCTTTTGTCTCAGGCAAAAGGGAGAACAAAGCAAACTTTGTATATACTGCTCTCCCTTCCAAGGGTCTATATCCATCCCATAGCATTCCATCTTGTACTAGCCAGCACACTTTCCCTGCTGGACCACTGTTCTAGCACCTTGGACAATCCCCCAGATGAGCAGGCTTCATGGCCATCCCTGCTGCTGTCTTTGGAGATGGTGCTTTAGTGAGAAGTAGCCATGTGCGACTGGAATGGTGAGAGTTTAAAAATCCAAGGAGAAAAGCCTATGTGAACACTGGTCTTTGAGGACTTCATGGATGGGTTGGGATGGTGGATTAGAAAGAAGAACCTTTATTACAAATTTGAAGGAGGCATGTTAGGCCTCCTTCAGTGTCAGATACACTTGGTGACAGGAACAGAAAGTTCTAGGAGTAGATTTGATGCTTAAGGACAGGAAACTGTCTCTCTGCACTTAGACACATGTCTCCCAGCTCCTTAATTCTCAAGTTCCATTGAAGCTTATTCTTCCCTGATTGAAAACATAGGAATAGTTTGATGAAGCAGTAATTCATCAGAAGTAATGATGATGGTGATGATGATGATAATAACAATAATAACAGATGAGAGAATCATTTAGAGAGCTTTTCATTTTCCGTTTTTCTCTTTGTTCTATCTCAGGTGAACATCAGCTAATTATTTTTTTGTGGCATCTCTAAGAAGTGGGTAAGATTTAGAATCTCTCCTTAAGAAATATCTAGTGTAAAAGTAACCAAGGAGGTAGAGGACAAACTGTTAAGTCACTGGCTTTTCCTATCCAAAGCCATTGCTGGATGAGCTCCTCCAATAGTTAACAGTGGCACTTGCTTTCTCTGTTCTCTGAACTGGGTGAAGCACATAGTAGACCCTTAATAAATTTGTTGAAGGGCCTGTGGGCTTTGGCAGATGCAGCCTCACCTGGGACCTTCAGTGATAGAATACAGATGTTTGGGATGTTCATAATCAGTAAGGCTTTAGAGATGCCACATGAAACTTCCACTAGCCAGTCATAGAGAGAGTCTAAAATACCATCATTAATCCTCACCATCACCTTAGTAAGAAGGAGCACTGGGCAGAGGGCGATAAGGAACAACATAGCGATAAAGGAATGAGTTATACCTTGTGTTCTGATTCTCTTCATTTCTTATTTCTGCATGTATAAGGCTGAATAAAGCTCTAGTAACAACTCTGGGAAAGCCAAAATGTCTCTGTGTACAGTTCCTTCCCCTTAAAATCTACAACCATCTCCTTATTGAACCCAGAAGCTCAACTTTGTAGTTCTCGATGTACAGCTAGCAAGCACACAAAAGAGCTCTTTTTGGATGTTGGGATTGCTCCCAACTGTTTCAACAGCATAGATGTTGGCATTAGAAGATGAAGGTCTTATCAAAAGTTAGTCCTTATTAGCTTTGAGGCCTTGAATATGTCACTTAATCTTTCTGGTCTCAGTTTCTCCATCTGTGAAGTAGGAATAGTAATGACTACATTGCAGCAATGTTTGAATCAACAATACATGGCCAATCAGGGTTCTTGGCTTTTGATAAAGCCTCATAAATTAAAAAAATAGAGTCTGTAGCCTAGAGGAATTGAATAATTGATGAAATACTGGGTCTTCAGAAGCCTCACAAATATCCAGGGCCTGTCCTACTGGAAGTGCCCCTCATCCCAGTCTATCCACCTCTGCTCTGCTCCATCAAATTTCATTTGCATGCTATCCCCTTCTCTAAAGAACCTGCTTTTCTTTCAAATAATATTAGTCATGAGCTAAAAGATTCACTGGTACAAACTAAAATGTAACATGTAATGTAATAATCTATATTTAAACACTGTCTTTGCATGCAGTCTTTGGTTTTATTTTTATTTTGTCTTTACTTTTTCATTTTCTTCTTTTCCATCATGTTAGATATTATTCTATTTACATATGTTATTTTAAATTTTATTTATTTTTACTTTACATAAACTAAAATTTATTCTTTTTCTTTTTGGTACTGGGGATCGAACTCAGGTCCTTGCGCTTGTGCAGCAGGTGACGAAACCACTGAGCTAAATCCCCAGCCCTTAAAATTTATTCTTTTGAGTGTATAGTTATATGAGTTTTATAAGTGGCAAGAATTAGATAACTACAATCAAGACACAAAACAAGCCTATCACACCTCCAAAAATTCCTTTTATTAGCAGATTGACTTTTTCTAGCATCTATGAAAGAAAATGTGTTGTTTCTGCATTTGATTTCTTTCATTTAACATAATGTCCTCTAGATCCATCCATTTGGCTGTAAATGATATGCATTCTTCTTCATGGCTGAATAATATTCAGTTGTGTATATATACCATTTTCCTTTATCCATTTATCTGTTCATTGGCATCTAATTTGAGTCTGTATCTTAGCTATCGTGTATGGTAAAACCACAAACATAGGCATGCAGATGTCTTTTTGATATTGAACTGCCAAATTTTTGTTTGAAATTTTATATTTTTTTCATGAAAGATAACAGTTTGTGGTTTGCTTATTTGTTAGTGCCTTTGTTTAGTTTAAGTATTTGGGTGTTTAGTCATTTTTCTTGGGACAAAATGCTTGACACTTGCAATTTTAAAAAGGTTAGGTTTATTTTGGCTCGTATTTTAGAAATTTCAGTCCATATTCATCAGACTTAAACACAAAATAGGATGGTGGAAGAGCCTGGGCAGAGGAAAGGTGCTCATGTCATGGCAGTGGGGGAGGCAGGAGCCAGGAAAGGAGATATACTCTCCCAGGTCTGCCCCGAGTGACCTACCTCTTCAGACTGGGCCCCACTTCCCAATATCCAGTCAGCTGCAATGGCTCCATAATCCAATTGCATTCTAAACACATGAGGTCTTGGGGGGGCATTTTAGATCTAAACCATAACATAGGGTAATTCTGGCCTCTTACAGAGAGCAGCCATAGACAATATGTAAATAAGGGACTGTGGTTGTATCCCAATAAAACTAATTCCAAAAAGATGGCAAGTCAGGCCCCATGAACTGTAGTTTGCCAACCTCCAGTTTAGTTTATTGTTTTGAGACTCTTCTTTTCTAAGCATTTAATGCTGTAAGACTTTCTCTAAGCACTGCTCTGTTGTACTCCATAAATTTAAAAATGTTATAATTTCACTTCCTGTGGGTCAAAATAATCTCTAATTTCCCTTGACATTTCTTCTTTAACCCACGGATTATTTTAAAACGTGTGGCTTGGATAAAAATTGGGGGGAGGTGTTTCATATCTTTTTATGGCTGATTTCTAGTTTAATTACACTATGATCAAAGAACAAACTTTGCAGGGTTTTGATTATTTTACATTTATTAAAGCTTATTTCATTGTTGGTGAACATTTCATATGCGCTTGAATGTTTTATGAAGGGCTGTTCTATTGATGACAGTTGAGTCAAATTGGTTGATAGAGTTCTTCTATATCCTTGATTTTTTTCTTTCTGCTTGCTTTGGATTACTATGAGAGCTATGTTAAAGTCTCTATATGTATAGCTTTGTTTAATTCTTTTTAATTTCTATCAAATTTTGCTTGAAGTATGTACTATTAAGTACATACTCGTTTAGGATTATTCTTCCTGACATGACCCTTTTGTAATTGTGATGTTCCTCTTCATTCCTAGAAATTCTATTTGTTATAAAGTCTTCTATATGTGGTGCTAATAGAGCCACTCTATCTTCCTTGACTAGTACTTTCATGGTGTGGATTTTCCCATTGTTTTATTTTTAGCCTATTTGTATCTTTTTTTACTTAGAGTGCTTTCTTTTGGACATAGTTGTGCCTTCATTTTTCATTAAAGCTGATGATATCTGTGTTTTAGTTAGTACACCTAGACCATTTACATTTAGTTTACTTATTGAAGACGTTAACTCTAAGTCTACTAGTTTATTATTTGCTCTCTGTCTTTTTGTTTCTTGTCCCTTTCTGCTGCCTTTTCTGCTTTTGGGGGGATTATCTGAATCGTTTTCTTATTCCATTTTAATTTATGTATGTCTTTTTTTACTATAGCTCTTTGTATTCTTTAGTGGTTATTTTGGGAATCACAATATTGATACTTAACTTTTCAATCTACATACAGTTGACATTTTACAACATCAAATAAAGCAGAAATATTACAACTACATTGATGTCTTTACTCTTTCCAACTTTATATTATACTTGTCATATATAATATAGATACACACTTTAAAAACACATCAGATCTTTGCTTAACGTTTTAAAGAACTTAAGGGAAATAAAACAAGCTACTCCATTTACCCAAACATTTTGTTTCTACTGCTTTTCCTTTATTCCGAAATCCCAAGTTTCCTGCTAGTATCATTTCCCTTCAGCCTGGCCCCTTGAACACTAGCTGGCTAAAAGGTCACAGGTAAGCTGCCTGGTCTATTTATAGCTGGACTGCTGGATCTAAGGTCTTTCCTGACCAAAATCCTGAACAAGACCTCTCTTTCAACCTTCATTTCCTTGCTCTGTCCTGACTCCTTATTCTCCATTCAGGACCTCCAAAATCTGGTTCTCTCTTTTTTAAATCTCATCTATCATAGTTCCCCATACTGCCACCCCACTCTATGATCATTCAGTGAATGAGGGTCCTATGGAGGTTAGGGGTCTTATGGAGGTCCTGGGGGCTGAACTAGGACCTGGCTCTCATATGAAGCTCTTGGAAATACGTTATAAATGCAGATCCTCACACTACCATAGGACGGCTGAATTCTTGACAAGGAATCTGTACTCTAAACAAGCTCGCCAAGTGATTCAAATGTAATCTCCAGTGTTTATGGACTTTTCTCCATGAGCAACAGTGGAAGGATGGGGCAGCTCTTGAAGGAAGGGCACAGAGAAGTCTGGAATGAATGTTTTTGCAGAATGAGGGAGACATGTAAAGTCCAAAGAATGAGTTACCAAGGAAGAGGGAGAAATGCAGGTGAGAGGAAGGTGACTGATGCTGCAGGTCTGCAGAAGAGAGAGGGTGTGAGGACAGCACACTAGGAGAGGGGTGTGACTCCTGAGGCTGGAGGGAAAGCAGAGAGGGCAGGAAGGGACTCTGAGGAAGCCCAAGGTGAAGCAGGAGACACCTCCTCTCTGATGGCCTCTATCTTTAGTCAGTTAGCGGAGGGGACTTTCTCAGGATAAGGAAGAGGGAGTGAGTTGGTGGCCAGAGGAATACAGAATGGCCCTGGGTTGGATGGCAAATATGACCAATGAAAGGGAAAATGATAACCAGCCCTGAGGGAAAAACTGAGGCCAGCAGAAGCAATTTATGAAGTGAAGGTTATGGCTTGGGGCCTAGACTGACATGGACATCCAGCAAGACAGAGGGAGAAATGGGAAGAAAGGGGCTGGTCTGAGAAAGAATATGCTGTGAATGGGAGTGGAAGGCAAGACTGGGCTCTGGTACAGGACCTACCACCATCTTGCTGTGTGATTTTGAGCAAGTCATATAACCCTCTGGCTTGAGTCCTCTCACCCTTCAAATGGGGATCCAGATTTATAGGTCTTCCCCCTGTTGAGATCAGATGAGAAAGTGGGTTAAAAATTTAAAAATTGGTCTACAGATGTGAAGTTCATAGCTGCTATTTTTGTTGTTAACACTTCAAGAAATCCAATCTTAGTTATTTCTTAAGGATTTTGGACATGTAAAATGAGCATTTCACCATTGTAGGGCAGAGAGAAGATGCCTTGTTGTCATGTCCTATGACCCATTAATACTGGTGAAAATGATCCATTCCAAATGCAGTCTTCCTGAGGCAGGGTTATACTATAATGGAATTTAAGGGTGTTTGTCAGAATTGAACAGAATTTTTATAGAACCAATTGGAGGAAATGTGCTGCAGAAACAATGGAGATTAATACCTCTGCATCAGTGGTGGGCTTTCAATAATTGACATGTTTCTGATTCTTGTTTTATAATACCTTGCACGCTCCCCCTATTACCATTCCGTTTTATGACAATGCTAATATGCAGATGTTACTTTAATCTGTCTTTTAATTTATCTTGGCTATCCCACAAGTACATTTTCAAGTGACTCATTTATTTAGTAGCACCTCATTTATTTTAAAAGTATTTTCTTCATTCCTGCAAAAGCGCTAATGACATTTTTACATGGCTTCTCTTCCATTTCCAAGTTCAGCCAGTACACAAGAGTATTTGCCATTCTTCTCAGGGCCAAAATAGCATTCCTCCTTTTTGTGGCTGGATTCCTATCCAACCTGCACTCCCTGTAGGCTGCAGGGTCCCTGCCTTCAGAGCCTCATTCTTGCCCAAAGTGTGAATGTGGAGACAGGGTTGGGTTAAACATTGAATGAAAACACCTAGTCAGCCCTTTCAAACATCTTTGCAGTAAAGCTGACTCTGTCTTATAGCCCATTTCTGTCTCTTAGAATGCTCTTTATGAAGTTGAATCAACACTGCAGTGCTGGCCTGTGCCTAGGATAAGAGTATATTTGGTATATCTTCTCCTAAGGGGACTTAGACATTGGCTCTGCCAAGGCCACTTAAGCTCTGTTCTAGCCTGTATCACTCCTGGCTCTGGTCCTTTCCTCAGCTTCAGGATAACATCTTCAATAGTAGCTGGACACCATCCCATACCTCTTGGGCAGCTCAAGACCAGTGCCCAAATATGCAGTTATCATCTTTCTCCCACCCTCTGACCATTTTGTTCTACTATAACAGAATACCAATGACTTGGTCATTTTAAATGAACAGAAATGTTTTGGTTTATGACTATGGTGGCTGGGAAGTCAATATTGAGGGGCTGGTATCTGGTGAGGCTCTTTATGATCTATCATTCCATGGTGGGAGGCAGAAAAGAAAGATGGAGTTGTTTTGAATGAAACTCTTTGAGTTTCTCTATCAACTTAGATGGCAGCTACTATACCCAGTCACTGCCAATGGCCCAGAGAGAAGAGGATCCATAGGGAATCCACTTGCACGGGTCCCTTTGGGGTAGCCTTGCTGTCAGAGTTTGGGTTGTGGTCACAGCTTCAATGGCAACCACAATGCGAAAGTTGGAGAGTTTTTAGTATTATCAGATGCTGGAGGTTACCTGGCATTACCTGGAGGCTACACCCTGGAAGTCAGGACAAAGAAGAAAGCATAGCAACTAGCTGTATATATTGGAAAATAAGGGGTGTGTCACATTAAATTCTCAGGTAAATCCTAAATGGTCCATTTAAAGGAAGTACCAGGAAAGTGGGGAGCCCAGTCTGGGGTGCAAGAGGGATGCCTCTAAGTTCTCATCCCTGGTTTTATACCTTATTAGGATTGGCTCACTGCTCCCACAAACACAGGAGTGAGTCACTTAAGCCAGCCCAAGTCTATTTTTAAGGTCACAGTGGGTCAGTGGGGAGGGGGATGTCAGGAGAGGATGTTCTTCTCTGCTTTGTACAATGTCTGGACCTTTGAGTCCTTCTATCTGTGGTTCCTTCTCCTCTAGGCCATCCAAATCCTCTGTTCAGCTACCTGAGAGGAAATAGAGTATGAGTCATGTTGGGGTGTATTGTGTGTGGGTCCCCCTAGAAAAGGCACTTTATGCCTCCTGCCATATCCCATTGGTCAGGACCAGCCACATTGCTACTTCCAGCCACACTGGCCACTAGGAAATGTGACTAGGCCCAGATGGCCAGGAGAATGTGGAAGTAATGAGCAGAAGAGGCCTCTCCACATTTTCCAGTATTCCCCACATTAACTGCTCACCTGGCTGCCTTCCATCTGGAACATCTGCAGCTTTTCTTTTTGTTTTTTGAGGTGCTAGGGATGGAACCCAAGACCTCATGAATCGAGGCTGGCACCTGCACCCCTCACCTTGGAGCTTTTCTGCTCTAAGAAACAAGTGTAAGGACTGGCCATGCCTGGGAACAGACCCTTGAAACAGCAGTGACACATGACCTGGAAGCAGACCCCAGGACTTCAGCAAGACCACACAGTTATCACTCTAGTTTATCTGTCTCCTGCCGTCAGCATCTGGAATCAACCCGCCACTGATCCACATTTTGTCAACTGCAACTGCCACTACCATTCTGGTTCCTTGGTAAAATGGGTGAGGGGTGCTATCCTAAGGAAGGCAGCTTCTCAGAAAGACTAGGAGAGGGTAATGACAATTCCCAGACAGTGTGAGGCCAAACACTCCTCTCCCCAGAGAGTTTGCAACTTAAGGATCAGTTCTCAGTATGGAAAGATGGTGCTGCCTGACAAAGGGATTCCAAGTGTCATTAACCCTGTGTGTGAGGGCTGTGGAGGGATATAGGGTTGAGGGCCCTCCCAGGGCTTCTGAGATCAAGCCATCTGCACCACCCAAGCAGAAAGCTAGTGCAGCAGACAAGGGTGAAAGGAGGCCCAAGCTCAGTTTGAGGCTCTGAGTATATTAAAAAACGAAGGCATGCCTAAACAAGGTCACAAAAGCTACTCAGATTTAAACAAATTATTCCCTTCAATACACATACATGCACAGACAAATACAATGACTTTGTATATGAGTACATTAGAAAATGTGAAAAACCCAGATTTGAGTTTGTGTGAAAATACAAGGTCTGGATCAAGTTAATTCCTGTCCGTATTCCAGGAAAGCAAAGTTCACGTCAGTGGCTTCTACTTCAAAAACGGACAGTCTGAAGTCTCATTTAAACATCATCATTTCTAGGATAAGTTTCTTCTTGTTATATGTATACCTAAGTTTCTCTTCATTCTCTTCCAACAAATAAAAGCTTAGCTTGTACATTTTTATCAAGAAGGGCTGAATATAGGCCTCATGCCCTAAGAGAAACAAAAGCCACAAGGCCACTTGGCACAGCCTTGATCTTGCTGTTGCTGAGATCTTCCAAATGTATTTGCTATCTGCTCCTGTGTCCCTGCAAACTCCTGCTGTTCCCAATTGTCCATTGCCTATTAGAAAAGGTTCTAGCCAAGGTATTTTTCCCTAGTTATTTGCTCCTTTTTTCCCTGTGAACTTTACTATGCATGAGTAACTGGCCTGTGATGCTGCTTTTGTTTGACACTTTGCATTCGTTAAAAACCAGTCATCTGCATGTTTTATAAAGCTGTGGGAGTCTCTCCCCATGATCAGTGCTGGAAGCACTCATTAACATCTGGGGAAGTGATGGCCCCAGGTAGGGGGGTGCATGACACACTGAGTGTGGGTTTAGGGTATATGTCTTTTAAAAAAAAAAACACCAAAGCACTTTATATTCATTGCCACAGTTGTTCACTAATAGAAATGAGGCTGACTGCTTTTGCACCTTAGTGTATTCTCTTTCCCTAGTCTGGAATGCATTTTCCCTTCCACTCTGCTTGTCTAAGGTGATTTCTCCTCTGGGAAACCCTTGCCGGTCACGTCAAATGATTCAGTGTCTCTCTGCCTCTGGAAACCATAGGCCAGTCAATTTAGCCAAATTTCATCTTGGACCTCCTGTGTGCCATCTACAACTTGAGACATTTTACAATTTAATGTAAATAAGAGAAGTCTTCAGCTTTCAGGTGCTAATGAGGAAAATAGACATTATTAGGAAAAAATTATCAGAATATTAGGAGGACATTTTATAGAAAGATCAGAGGCAGGAGAAGTGAAAGGGTCAATCTCTGCCTTCATGGATAGGAAAAGTTTCAAAGACCAACCGGTCATATTTCATATTAAAGGACATGTGGTCATTCTGAAGGGACTTGCGTCTGTCTCTTGCAACCATTTTACAAGTGTTTTCTACCTGGACCAGCCACAACAGAATCAGACGAGATGATTATTAAAGTGTAGTTCCCTGAGATTCATCTTAGATTGCTGATTCCCTGGGTGTGCATTTTCTCCAGTAGAATGGGTAATTTTAAGGAACTCCAAAGTTTGAAAAGGCCTGGTGTAGCAGATAAGAGCCATCAAAGGATTTGGTATGTGTAATATGTGCTTGTGCTAAGTCTCTTTTAATTCTAGACCCTCAGTCCACCAGGCCTCCATCCTCCTTCTACCCCAGAAACAACCATAATCACTAGTTTCTCAGGTGTGTTCTCAAGTATGTCATTGGTATACTTGGTCTCAGAGTCTCCCCTTGCCTTCTGCATTTTCTAGTCTCCCATCACCTTTCTGTTAAGTTTGGTCTTTAGGGGGCACTGGAAAAGAGATTAGAAGGTAGGAGGGGCAGACAAGTCATGGAACCAGGTTATGATTCTGTTGTCCTAGCTTCTGTTAGTCAAGCCATTATTTCGGCTCTATGCAGGTGGCCCTGGCTTCCAAGCTCTGATAATTTCCTCTCCTTTGTTTGTTCCTCTAGTCCTGATGTTCTTGATCTTTTTGTTGTCCCCTACTTGCTCTTTCAGCTCATTCAACACACTCAATCTGAATTTCCTATATTAAATTTCTTCTATTAAATTGTCAGGCTTGGGAATTTTTTCTGGCTGGATTCTGCCTTTACTTCTGTCACCGCCACACACATATACTTAAAAATATACTTGGTGGGCAAGCACTAGGTTCTTTCCACCAACCCTTCTTCTGAGAACAGAGGAGCCAAACATAATTTGTTTTAAATTTAAAAAAGCAAAAATTTATCTTTGAAGATATTGGAGTTCTTTCAGGATCCTGAGGAATTCCAAGGCCAAGATTTAGGAGAGGATGGAAGACTAAAGTGATAACCCCAGTAAGTGAAGCTGTTGATTTCTTGAGGTTAATGAAACTTCACAAGTGGCAAAGGCCAAGAGGCCAGGAAGCTGAGCAAAACTTTTAAAAGATTCGTAGGACCATGAAGTTAAACATGGAAGTTCAGAGATCATTAAGGAGGAAAGTCCCTGGTTTACATTCAGGCTTTAGTTTGAAAAACCAAAGGACTAGACTTTAGAAATAATGGTGAAATAACAAATAGATCCGTTCTCAGAGAATTTGATGTCCAACTTTGATTCACTGTGTTTCTTGTTTGAACTAAAATATTTGAAATTGCTAGAGCTTCTTCCCTATCTGCCTGAGAAAGCTAAAGTCCTGGATAGTATTATCCAGGATCAAATTACTACCATAGTTTTTTCATACACAAGTCTGACTCTCACGAAACATAACAAGGTGTATAAGAAAGACTGAAAGCACAAGACAAACAACAGACATTAGAAGTAGACTCAGGAGTTACACTAATCAGATTGGATTTTAAATCATTATGAATGTATGTTCAAAGAATTAAAAGATTGATAATTTTATTAGAGATTAAAGAATAAAGTGGAAAATTTTAAACCGAAAAAATACATAAACAGAAATTATGAACTTGACAAATTTTACATACTGAAGACAAAAATTACATACTGGAAAATAGAGTGCATGTGAATATTAACATTGAAATAGAGAAAAAAGTCAGAAATATATATGTATAGGTATAAATTTATAATGGGCAAATTACTCAACTCTAATGTGGCTTTGTTTCCTTATTTGTAAAATGGGAATAACAATACTTTCTATCTTATATGGTTATTATTATTATTATTATTATTATTATTTTTGGTACCAGGGATCGAACTTGGGTCCATGCGCTTGCGCAGCAGTGGTTATTATAATTATTAAATGAGTTAAATGTACAGAAATATATTGACTATGTAAAATTACATATAAATATATAAAGCCTATACAACAATGCCCAATATACTCAATGCTATAAAAGCGTCTTTTTTATTTTTAGTCTTTTATCTTGGAGACTTTCTGATCTTAAGCATGTAGCACTATCTCATCCTTTTTCCCCTTGACTCTTTTTAATAGCTATATACTATATAGCATTTTATATTACATGAATATTGTGATGACTAGTCTTGTACAAGACATTTAAGATATTCTCAGTGAGCATTCTTATGTATAGTTTTGTGCTTGTGTACATGTGAAATTATATCTGATTTTATAGAATAATTTATAGGTACATAATTTCAAAGAATATATTCTTTCATTTTAGTCTAGGAATATATTTTAAAATATTAAAATTGGTAGATATTTAGTTTCCAAATGGTAGAACATACCTGCCAATAGCATTTGAGAGTGCATGTTTCCCTTAAATTATTAATTCAATGGGTTATCAAACTCTTGACATAGTCAATCTTTTGATGTCTAATTTTGGAGAAATTGGCATTTTTCTTATTGAATTAGAGCTCTCTTTTGTATGTTGAAAAACTATCTATATTTCATTTTCTGTTCATGTTCACTTGACAATTTTTGTATTGGATAGTTAGGTTTTTCTCTTATTGATTTGTAGACACCATTTATATATTTAGGCTATTAGTGCCTTGTCATTTATATTGCAAATGTTTTTTCTTAGTTTGTTGTTTGTCTTCTGACTTTGTTTATGGCATTTTTCCCAAGCAGAAAATTTTAATTTTAAGTATTCAAATTTATCATTCTTTTCTTTTATGGCTTAGTTGTTTTATGTCCTGATTAGAAAGGCTTTCCCCATTCCTATACTTAAAATATTCTCCCTATGTTTCATTGAATTATTTCAAGTTGAATAGTGTTAAGATCAGATTAAAGTTAGAGAAATCATTCTCTGGCTGTCACTTAAAGAGAGAAGCATGGAAAGGAATAGAACTAGATGTAGGGCTAATTCAGGGGCTTTTGTACTAACTCAAATAAAGAATAAGAAAGGCTTGAGTTTAAATCAAGAGGAGAAGCAGAATAAAAAAGTATTTAGAAGATGAAACCAAAAGGACTTAGTGACCCTTGGGTAGGGAGGTAAGGTGCAGGAGATAACTACATCACGCTGGTTTTTGGCAACTTCTTCGGCACTTGTGTTATCTCCTTCTCTCTATCCTTCTGTCCTAGTTCCCAGTGATACCTGGGAACACAGGCACATCTGGTGACTCTCTTTGGCTCCCTATAGAACCCAGGCAAATGTGTGCATGGAAGCAGCCAGTGAGGCATTTGTTAATGAGCCATGCAATGGTATCTTCAATGCAGAAGGCCTTATGTACTCTTGCTTATAATGAAATTGTCAGTAATGGTGCATTTACCTGAGTCTTTGCTTTGGTAGGAAGGCTTTCTTAGTGCTTAGAATGCCTTTGTGCGGTGAGCAGGAGGTTTTGTTCCCTAAGCTCATGACCTGCCTACAAGACCTTTTTTCCCATTGGTGTTCAAGTTGAAACTCTATAGAGTATTATTCCTACCTATACCTATATCCTACACCTATACCTATACCTATAGCCAGAGAGTCTCCATCTCAGTGAACTGAACCATCATCCATTTAGGCGTCGAAGCTAGAAATCTCGGCCATTACTGGCCCCTTCCTTTTTCATATATTCCACATCCTAGCAATCTTCAAATCCTGCAACTGTTTCTCAATTGCTTCAAATCTGTCCCTTTCATTCATCTCCACTCTGCTGCCTTGATTCAGACTTTTCTCCTCTTATGTAGACTGCTCCAGTAGCTTCCTTAGCATCTCCTTGTCTCATTTCTCTCAAGCTCCTTTCCATTCCATTGCTAGAGTCATTGTTGACACAAGACTACTTCCTTACTTAAAAGCCACAGTGAACAAAAGAATATGTACCATCTGGTACATTAGGATCTTTATAACCTTGTTTTTCCCATCAACCACCCCATACTGATCTCTGAACCTTTCTCTGTCCCCAGGTCCTTGCACTTCACTGTGCTTTTGTCCTTGCCTGGATAGACACGATGATTCCCCAAAGATGTTCATGATTCCAGAATCTGTGAACCTGTTACTGCGTTTGGGAAAGGTGAATTAGAATTGTTAATTAGCTGACTGTATAATAGGGAGATTATCCTAGAGCAGTGGTAGAGAACCTATGACATACATGCCACAGTGGGCTGTTTGCATCATTGAAATCTCTAAAAGATTTGCCATCACTGTCCCAGAGTAACCAGGTGGGCCCAGTGTTATAATAAGGGTGCTTAACCCTGGAAGGGGAGGCAGAAGAGGATGTTGGAGGGATATAATATGAGAAGGACTGGAGATGCTATTGTGGGCTTTGAAGATGAAGGAAAGGGCTCATGCACCAAGGAATGAGGGTAACCTCCGAAAGCTGGAAAAGTTGAGCAAATGTGCCTCTAGAACCTCCAGAAGGGAGCACAGTCCTACTGACATCTTGGAATTAGCCCAATGAGACCCATGTGAAACTTCAGACCCACAGCACTATAAAATAACAAACTTAGCTTTTCTTTCCAGTACCAGGGATTGAACTCAGGACCTTGCTTGCACTTGTAAGGCAGAGACGGTGCCACTGGGCTAGATCCCTAGCCCCAGCTCTTCTTAAATCACTGCATATATAGTACGAATGCTTCTTCACTTATAATGGGTTACATCCCAATAGACTCATTAAAAGTTGAAAATACTATTGTTTAAAGTGCACATTATACACTGCAATCCTGGGAAGAGATAAAAATTCAAAGTTCAAAATATAGTTTCTATATGTATTGCTTTTGAAGCAATAAGGTTGAAAAATTTTAAGTCGAACCATTGTAAGTTGGAGACCATCTGTACTTTGTTATAGCAGCAATAGAAAACAAATACATTTGCCGTACTTTGCCTGGAAGGCCCTTCTTGTTCCAATTGCTTTGTCCAATTTAACATCATCCCTTTTTTAAATCTTAAATTGTTTCAGGTGGCAAGAATGGCTGTGCCCTCCAACAGGTCCTATTATCTTCACATTATGTCATCATATCATATCATAACATATCATTTATCATATCATAACATATCATTTTGGCATATCTCTTTGTAGCACCAGACTGGTGCTATTATCTATCCCTCCCACTTACTAAAAACGTGTTGATTAGGATTGAAATTGTCTTTGATTTATTTTTGTTTCCCCAGGAACTAAAACAGAACCTGGTCCTTCATCTGAAAATAAAAGACAGATAAGAAAATAGGCCAAGTGAGGTTATGAGTCATCCTCAAAGCCACAGCTGATGACAGGGAGTGCTAAAACTAGAGCCAAGGCCAGGTGTTATGGTTTATATTTGAATGCTTCCCCCAAAGCCTCATGTGCTCAGAGAGAGGACATGATTGGATTATGGAGGCACTATAGTGGCTTGGTGTTAGTTGGGTCTGGTTGGAAGAGGTGGATTCCTGGGAACATGACCTGGAAGGTTATATCTCCCTCCCTGGCTCTGCTCTTTGCTCTCTGTTTTCTGGCCACCAATACATGAGCAGCTTTCCCTCTGTAATGCCTCTCTGCTATATGGCATCCTGCCTTGGAGCCAGTGGGCTATGGACTAAAACCATGAGCCAAAATAAATCTCATTTCCTTTAATTTGTTGACGTTGGGTATTGAGTCCTGGTGATGAGGAAAGTGACGAAGACACCAGGCCTGGCTACTCCAGGTTGACTTAAAGAAATCAAGTCCCTTCACAGAGTCAAGAGTTTTGCAGTTAGATCTTTTTGCATGTCTTCCACATGTCTTCTAGGTATCAGGCCCCTATTTCATTGGGCAACTGGAGAAACATCTCACATCAGCTCCCAATCATAAGTCACTGCCTGTCTGTTTCTTAGATTTTTAGACCAGATAGTGAGCCCTGGGATGGTTGAACCATTGACAAATATATATTGAGCACCCATGGGTCATCAGTAAAACTCTCATCTCTGAAGGTGACTTAGATTTTGGTCACTGGTTTCATTTCTCTGCTAGAAATTCATATTAAAACCAAATGAAAGAGCAGGAGGTAAATGATGTTGGGGTCAATAAGATAGTCTCAGTCATAGGAGATCAGAGTCCAGAGAGGGGCTTCTAAAGGCTGGGACTTTTGAGAAATGTGTCAGACTGATGCTGGGGCCCAGCCAGATTTTGTGGGGGCTCTTTAGGGGTTGCCATTGCTAGAGATTTTGAACATTATGGATTTAATTTAGGCTGTGGTAGTGGAGATAAGGTTTCTGATTTTGTAGCTAAGTGCATTCATTAATCCAATAAACATTTAGGAGTTTCTCCTATATTATGAATGGGGGGTGGTATAAAACAAGAGGACAAAGTTGAAATAAAGCTGAAGGGCACTGAGTAGTACCTCTCCTAGAGCTCATATTGAATCCAAACAATTTATCAGCCAGATAAAATTCTACTCTAGATATTTGATAAATAAATGTTTATGGGTGGTTGGAAGAGTAAGAGATCACTCCCAGCCGGGAAGGATCATGGGAGCTTCTCGGAAGAAGAGGCCTCGTAACTCGGCCTTGAAAGATAGTGGAGCCAGTGACAGGCAGAGATGAGTAAGGCAGCTTGTGATTCTCCTCTGCAGTTTGGGTTGAGAACTCAGCTCTTTAAGGTGCATATATTTTAATGGGGATTTATTTTCTGCATTGTTAAAACTTAATGGTTCCTTCAAATCATACTGACACAAAGGAAAGGCAGAGCAATTCACCAAACAGCAGATTTTGCCCTGAGCAAAGGCACTTCTCCACTCATGGAGCTGAACCCCACTGTTTCCCATAAGAATGTGTGCTGGCTTTGCCAATCAAAAAGGAGCCCTTAAACAAAGCACTTCCTTTCCAGCAAAGGAGTAACTAAGGGCTAAGTTACCTTAGGACAACACGTGCAGGTATGGGACTCAATGGCAGGTATCACTCAAGGTGAGCACCCAGGGCCAATGTGGATCTTAATTACTTTTGTGTTTGTAGTTCCATACACTATGGTGTATGTGCTTGCTTACATTCTTACTAGTGGGGCAGAATGAACAGATTAACTAATGGAGAGATGGATGGATAATGAATGATTACCTTTCCACGTGATGCTGCTGAGTGATTGGTGTATTACAGCCTTCTTCAAATGTCCAGTCCATTTTCTGCTGGAGAAGTGTGGCTGAAACAGTCCTCAAATGATATACAAGGTTTGTGTAGGATCAGTTCATGAGTTGCATGGGGAATACTTAGGAGGTTGAGAAAGACTGTAATGCTAGATGGTTTGAAGCTTGAGGCTCCTATGTTCAACTCATTTAGTTTGTGAATAGGAACACTAAAGTCAAAGGATGTGCCCAAGTTGTCGTGTGGTTCCTCTCCCAAAGATTTATTTAGGATACGTAATGCTTGCCCTCCAGGACTGGTATTTTGATGGTGTGCAATTTCTGCATCATGTTTTGGTCAAAGGCCAGTGGGTTTGAAGCTGTGTGCAGTGTGGGCAGCTGACAGTCATCAGTTTATTAGGACTTATAAAAAAGACAATACAAACATGTAATCTCGAGAGCTCAAGTGTCCTCCCTGTCAAATATCATTGGCAAGACTGTGAGGATTTAGAAACCTAAACTATCCTCACCTATAGCAGTGACTTTAGGGTTCCTAGTTTTCCAGCCCTGAGACTGTTGGAAGGGAGAGACAGGAGTCTCAGTAGGAATATTCTCATTTCTGAGGCTGCTTAGATTTGACTTGGGAGGGCTGGGGATTAGGGAGAGGAAAAAGAGGCAGCATTTATGCTCTAAAGAATCCTCCAGCACCTCCCAGTTCAGGCAATGAGGTCCTGGCCCTGTTCCAACTTAGGCAATTACATTTTCCCTATGCAAATTACTCCCCACTACTTGCATAGACAGAGTAGGTAGAGGCACTGCAGGGTCCCAACAAGCCCAAGTTCTTTGCTGTCTTTGCTACTCTTCAGATGGGCTGGTTTGGTGGGTTGTCCTGTACAGTTAGGGAGGTTTTAATCTGTCTATAGGCTTTTGATCAGGGATGAGATAGTGCAGAGGAAAGACAAAAGAGGACCACAAGGAGAGGTGGATGACAGCCCTATGGTAAATGTGCCATGTAGAGTGGGTCACTTCCCATCGGTCAACTTCTATTTCCTCATCACTGAAATGGGAAGTTGACTCAAACCAATGGTTTCCAAATCCTTTTAGTAGCACTTACAGAAGCTGTAAGAAATGCTTTAGAAAATAGAAAGCTGATAGTTAGCCAGAGCTCTTCTTAGTCTGCGGCCGATGTCCTGGCAAGCCCTTGGGATACCTCTATAGATGTTCCCTGATTACACAAGAACTTAGCTTGGTCTTTAAAGGCAGATGGCCTGGGTTCAAATAATAGTTCCTCTCTTTATCCATGGTATGACCCTGAAAAGCCTAATTAATTTCTTTCTCAGTTTCTTCTTGTGTGAAATGGGTTTATAATAGCTCAAGAGGTTACCATGGGGATTAAATTACTTAATACATCTAAAGCACTTAGAACAGTAATAACAGTGGCACTATCTGTGCCAGACACTATTTTATGTGCTTTACTTACAATCACTCATTTAAGCTTCACAACAATCTTAAGAGATAGGCACAAATGGTGTTCTTAGGGACAGAGAGGTTGTAAAAGTCACAGAGAGGCAAGTCACAAGGGGCAAAATGCCTCTTAAATCCAGGCAATGTGATGCCAGAGCTTGGTGTCTTGATTATAATGCTGGCCCAGCTGGCCCTGTCTGGTAGTAATCACTCAATATTATTAGAAGTCTTTTTCAACATTAGCTTTCTAGAATTCTCTGCCATTTAAATGAGATTACAAATGAAAAGCTCACAGGATGGTAGTATCTGTCACTAGGTAGATGAATCAAAGAATCTAAATTCTGTGCCTCTTTCTCATCTGCACCCATCTTAACCTCCATGTGTGTTGACCCCTATCAAAGACAATCGTACTTTGCCTTTTTCAAAGAATATATGTTAATAATTTTTTTAAAACCACTGTCTTAAGATACATTCACCTGGGAGGTACTTTCTCCTCACCTACCTCTCTTCCTTTCCCACCTCTCCCTTCATCTTGAGACATTGAATGATTACACAATGTCCATTGTGTTCCCCTCAAGGACTGTGCTCTCCATGAAGACAGATCGTACTTGCGTCATCTGTGTGTCTCTGCAGACAAGCACAGGGCTGCCACAAAGTAGACACTCAAGGAGTTTACTGAGTTATTGAAGAAAGGGATTAAACTGATTAAGCAGGTTGCTGGCTTTAGGTCCAGTCTAAGTGAATGGCGAAAGGGAATTATGGAAACTCAAGAATCAGGCAGAGGCTCTGCCTGGATGTGATGACCTGGGCAGCCAGGTGGCTTTGGGAGGAAGGACAGGTGGCCCAACGTGAAGAGGGCGGGCACCAGAACCAGGCTGTGTGTAGAACCAGTGAGTCGTGAGGAGCTGGGCTGGCTGCTGAGATGAGGAGGGCAGAGACGGAGTGTGAGCCTGAGGCCCCTTGGAAGGTGGCAAAAGCTTAGGTAGAAGGAATGCAGGAGGAGGGGAAATGGGAGCTGGGGCCCCAGATTTTCCAAAATAGAGCCTATAAATGTGATTCCTCTGCCCCATGGGAAGGGGGTGGCAATATTTGGGAGATGGAATAAAGGTAGAAATGGGAGAAGAGTAAGAGAGTTTTACCCATCTGTAGGCTGTGCTCTTCGAAGAGGGGGGAAATGCCCACTCCAGGATATGCAGAAACCAAAAAGAGCAGAGAAGAAACAGAAATATCCTGAGAGCTGCAGCTCCCTAAGAGATGTTGAGGAGTGGACCCACAGGATGAGGTTCCAGAGCAGTGGGGACCAGTTTGCCATGTGCATCTGTCCTATCTTGCACACAGTCAGTGATTTTCATCAGAGGCCAGGCCTGGCTTAACCCCTGAGAGCCTGGCACACACTCGGTTGTCAAGCACTGAGCCCACACCTGCCAGGTGCCCAGTCCTGGGCCAGGGACAAAGTACATGCTGCAGGCTGTGAGATGGGAGGTCCACAGGGTTGACTCTGGGGCCAGGCACAGTCCTTCGTCTTTCCTTATCAGCGTCTGGCTGTGAGGTGCACTCCTCCTGTTCATCAGCCAGAGGCAAGTGGCTGGTGACAGTATCATTGGATGGAGTGTGGTAGGCAGCCTCCGCTCCAGTCTTGGGGTTCCCCATTTTCCACGGTGCTGCCCTCCTTCTGAGAGCCCACTCCTCCTGGACTTGGCCTCCTCTGTTGGGCCTGCACTGCCCTGGTCTGACTCTTGTGTTGTGGCTCCCTCAGTCCAGATTTGTGGCCCCAACTCTGAATCCCAGTGCTCTTGACTCCACCCTGAGCCTTGGAGCTCCCAGGTAACCAACAGACCCTAGAGGGGCTCAAGCAGCATCAGCCAAGCACCTGCTCATGGAGGAGCTTGGACCAGAGCTGCTGGAAATATGTCTACATGTGAATGTCCCCCACTGTCCTGTCTCTTTGCTCAATCTCACAAAAGGCCCCTCTTCCTCCGATTAGCAGTGCAGGAAAATAACGGGGAGATGACACATGCTTTCCTCACACAGGCCCTAGTATCAGCACCGCAGTGACAGTCTGAGTGGCGCCCGTGTGCGGCTGGTGTGTGTGCCGTGTGTTGCGGTGTGCATGCGTGCCTGTACTTTCTGCAAGATCCCACCACTCACTCTGTTTATTTCCCTTTTATGAGCACTCTCTCTCTCTCTGTCTGTAAAGCACTAGGACAGGCCTGGTGTTCCAGGCACTGCTTGCAAGTGGTCCTCCAAGCCTCAGAGCCGGCCTCTGCTGTCCCCATGCAGTGCGAGTAATGGGTCCTCCCAGGGACAATTTGCATAAAGGATAAATAAGAGAAACACAATGTGAAGTTTATTCATTTTTAAATCCTGCAGCGTTTGTGATTGAAGGCCCAAGCTCAGATGTTTGCCGGATGCGTCCCATTAAGACTCAGGGCTTGTCTAATGCCTGCTCCACTCCTGCGGGGGGGGGGGGGGGTAATGTGCACTCCTCCTCCACACTGGAGGGTCGTTTCCACAGCTTCCTGAATGACAAGGGACGTGAACAGCGGGCTGTGTTCCCTTCCACCAGGCCCCCTCACTTTAATTTGCTGTAACAGAGCCAGCACATTAAATACACAACATATTGATGTTCTTGAGAACCCTGGAGGGTCTTTACCCTTCCTTGTCAGAGGAGCCTGGCATGCTGGGAGGGAGAGGAGATATGCCTGGCACACATGCAAAGTGGTGCCTCCGGCAGGTCACAACCAATTGTCTGCCAAGAGCTGGGTCTTCCCAAAGGACAGAGGGTGGGGCATGGGGCAGAGGTGCCACTGGGCATATCACAGAGCCAAGGAGGACTATGTTGACAAGGGGGGCACTCTCAACTGCAGGGACCTCGTGGATTCAGCAGTGGTTTATGGCTGAGTGACACAGAATGGGAGGAAGGAACAGAGGAAAAAAGAAGGAGGACAGAATGCCATCTAGCAATAGTATTTGACTGGGCCTGGCCATCCCAGATCAATGTCAAGTAGCACATTCCCAAGATGGCACAAGAGTTAGAGAAAGCTGGATGGGACTGTAACTTCTGGCATCTCTCTGTTTGAAATGCCCTGGGCTTCAGGAATCTGGCAAAGTAGATCTGGCTGTCACATTGTACATATTTTCTATAACAAATGATGCAAGAATAGAAGCATATCCTCCAGCAAATGCACCACTTCTCTAACAGTGTGTCTCCCAGGGCTGGAGGAAACAGAACCGAGATAAGAAGCAAAATGGTCAGCATAGCCTGGAAGAACAGGGGTCCTGACGAGTGCGATCCCACTGGACATTACTGTACATTCTTTTCTTAAAATGGCAAAGAGCTCCAAAACCCTATGGTGAGAATGACCCTCTTTTTCTTGAAATGACTAACTATTGAGCACTTGACCTAGTCTTCTCTTAACAAATGTACCCTTCTAATATTAGATGCCATGGGTATGGCAACTATCACACGCCACTGTTCATGTATTGTTGCTGATCCTCACAATTCAAAAAGTTGTTAGTATCAAGAGTCTGAGAACTCAAAGAACTTAAAAACTCAGGGAACCACAAAGCTAATAAGTGACTGGATTCTAACTCAAACTCATTTCTGGGTTTGGTGGTAGTGATTGTGTCGTTGGTAGCCATAATGAGGGTGGTGATGATGATACTTGTGACGATGGTGGTAATGGTAGTTTGGGTTATGGTAATGGTGTTGGTAGGGGTGGTGATTTGTTGGTGATGGCACTAATGAAGGTGGTGGTGATAATAGTGATGGTGGTTATGACGGTGGGATGTAGTGGTGGTGGCAATGGTCGTAGTTGTAGTGATGTTGTGATGATAGTTGTGATGATGGTGGTAGTGGTAGTTTTGGCTGTGGTGTTGGTAGGGATGATGACTGCAGTGCCAGTGAAGCTGGTGGTGATGACTGACAGTAGTAGTGGTGGTGGTGGCAGTTATAGAAATGGTTGTGGTAGTTTCAGTGCTGGTACTGGTACTGTAGCAATTATCTGAATCTGAATGGAGAAAACACTAATGAAGACTTCAAGCTTTTCTCCAGGCCTCTCAGGAATGAGCAGGCTACTCATTATGAGTTGGAAAAGAGTCTAGAAGTCTGAGCCTGTCCTGGAATCCAAGATAGCTGAGCAGGACAGGCACTTGGGGTATGACTCTGTGGAGTACCACTAATTGCTCTCAGACCCTTGTGAACAAAGTCTGGCAAGATAGAGGATTTGAGAAGTAATAGGGAATACCTCTCCCTCCTGAACTTGGCCCTATCCATGATCTCAATGTCATCCATCAGCTAATGCTTCCTGAAAATGTTACTGTCAGCAGTTCTACTTAGGTAGTTAAGCATTTCATTTTCCCTGTTTGAAATGCAAATTTTCTACTCTTAAAAATTCTTTGGGGATTGATGACACTAGAAGGCTCCTAGCAAATGCTCAGTCCCTGATCAGAATCCATGTCAATTCTGATTAGGAACAAGGCCTAACGCCCCTTGTTTTAACAATTCCATCCCGCTGTCCAAGGAAAGACTGCAAATTTGTCCTGCCATCCCTCAGCCAGTGAGATCAGAGAAGTGGGATGGGGACAGGGAGGAGGGAGAAGGTGAAGACAGTGCTCAGCGTGGGAGGAGTGGGTCCTAAGGACACATGTCACCTGCTCAGGTGAGCCAACTGGGAGATTGCTGGACCTCAAAACACATTGGTATCCATGGTGAACCATCTAACCCATTCTAACTGCTTTGACAGGACAAGATCATTGGCATCAGTCCTGCAACCAGAAAAGCAGCCTAGCTCCTGTAATGAGTGATATATAATAATAATCACAATTTTGTTACAAACTAAAATCAGCTGCTCAGTATAGCACCCGATCATTCACAGGTACTTTCACACCAATACTTTGATTATTTTTTAAGTTTTATGATTTGGAAACTAAGAATCAAGGCTTGCCTGAGGAAAGGCAGCTAATATGCACTAAAGCCAGAGTTACAAACTAAGTCATTTTATACATTTATTCATCAACTAATCACTAATCTCCTGCTCTGTCTCAGGAACTATGGTAGGTACTGAATAAACAGTGGTGGATAAGAACAGATGGCATCTAAGCTTATAGTTCCCACAGTTTAGGGATCCCTCAGGATTTCTATCCTCCTTTTCCTGTCACAGTATGTCCTCATAATAACGAAAAGTAACAGGTGAGTAAAGCAAGTAAAGGAATAGGATTGTTCAGCATGGACCCAAGAACACTCACATGCTAGATGTTTGGAGCCATCAGTATAGGGATAAATAGCCCCCAGAACCTTATTTTCATTTTTTTCCAACCCAGCACATTAACATACAGACACAATGGTGATAGTTTCACCACAAAAACTTTAAATTATGCTTGAAAAATGTTATTTATATGCAAGGAAATATGTAATAAGTTTTGAAGAGTTTTATCAATTATTATTGAGAATATATCAGAGTTGAAATATCAGTCCTTGAGCAAACTCATTTGTGGGGGCCACTTTGTCCTTGGGAACGTGAATACATGGGACACTGCTGTATGATTAAGACTTCATCCCCATGTACAGCTCAGGAGGCACCTTCACTGTGGGAAATGATGCAGTCAGTTCCGCAGGTGCATATTGGTGTCGCAGAATTACCTCTCTGTAACACAGCCCCGCCCATCCCTCCACAGCAAGGCTTGGAGGTCATGAAGGTCACACGGTGGAGTGGGCTCTTAAGGTACATTCCTCCTGTTTCTTGGTGTCCACAGCCTAAATTAGCCTGCAGTGGGAAACAGAAGTGTGAGGAACTACCTGATGAGGGGGTCAGAGGGAGACTATTCACCTTCCACTGATAAAAAGGTGTCTTTAACTCCCTATCCATGATAACTCATTAATCTTTGCATGGGATGAGAGCTGCATTAAAAATACAGTTCCAAGGGCCGGGGATTTAGCTCAGTGGTTCCACAGCCTGCCTCGCAAGCGCAAGGACCTGAGTTCGATCCTTGGTACCAAAACAACAACAACAACAACAAACAAACAAACAAACAAAATAGTTCCAATTAATTCTGAACGTATGATTTTCTAAGTCAGAATTAGGCTGTTTTGGATTTTTTATGGGCAAGGCAACCTAGGAATGGTCACTCATTGACAATCCTACTAAATGCTGGTCCCTTGTGTTGGGAGAGTTGTTAAATACAATCTGTACATGCTTCCATTCTGGAGCCCAGGAAAGGATGTTATAAAGTTGATTTAAATATTAAGAAAATAGAAGCACATTTTAAGGATGCATATTGGTGTCTTCTTAGGGTGGTCCACTGAGGTTTCATTACTGACTCCCTATGGTTCCTGGAGCCACTTTCTTTATTGGAAACATTAGGAATGGGGAGCAAGGGCTCCCATAGAGCTGTACATACGGCTACCAGCTCAGAATGTGTGAGGTGAGACTCATAGGAAGGTGCCATTGACCATGACTATGATTCTCCTTTCCACACTCATTTACTAACTCCAGGTATGAAATTCCCTGCATTCTCTCATGAAGTGTGGACAAGTCAGCCAGTGATGACTCAAGCCAACATCTCTCAGAGACTCTGCATCCTCCATACTCAGCCAGTGGTGAGAAGCTGACACTTCTTAGGGAGTTTGCATCTTTCATCAAACTTCTGGGAGAAGGAAACAATTCAGAGTGGAGATGAGGGGTGTGAGGGATTGGCACAGGACCCCCAACAAAACCTCTTTGAAAAAAAACCTCTTTGAGAAACACACAGATGACTTAGAGCAGAGCCTCTCAAATGCTTTGCACCACAGCGAGGTCTCCATCACAGCAGGTGTTCAAGAAGATGGAATGACCCACCCTGTTCAGGGAGATAATCTGTGCTAAATGATTCATTGAATACATGATCTTCAAGATCCATGACTCTCTCAGGACATCACAAGTATATTGGTGCATATACATTTGAGAGATGGGAAGACAGAGTCAAGAACTAACCCGCCACCCTGCACATGTGGTGGCTATGATTTATCAACCAACATTGGAAGGTGTGCATTTCCAGCTTGCTTTTTAAGAGTCAAGATTCCTGGCTTCAGGTCTTAATTCTATGTCTAATTAGCCACATAACCTTAAACAAATGTCTTCACCCCTGACCCTTGATTTCCTTTCTTTAAAATGGAGACAGCAATGGTGTTTTTAGTGTTGCTAGATTGTTGGGCTCATGGTCCACTTGATGTAAAGGACAAAGGCCGTTTGCTTCCTTAGGTCTCCATAGGCCCACATGGGTGAAGAAATTATATAGACATAGACCATAAGCAAGAGTGTGATCAAGAGAGGGGAACAATAAGCAAAGTTTCTATATGAAGATGATCAACTATAAGGTCTCTTCTAGACTTAAAGATCTATGATGCTAAGATTATGGGGCACTCTAGAGGTCTTGCAAAGCTCTGCATTCATTTGCCTTATATTTGCCACCCAACTGTTACTGAGCCACCTTTATAGAATCATTGTGCTTCCAGGACAAGATTGTGTGGTTGGCTTACCTCATAGAATGAATTAAAGAGCCAAATGAAATTGAATATTTGAAAGTGCTTTGAAAAGTATGAAACACTACTCAAATGCAACATTGACATTTGGTTTTGATTTCTGGAGTAGTTTTCTGGTTTGAGTTTAATCTCTGGAGTAGATTTTTGGTTAATTGAAAAAGATATGACACTTCTGAAACTATTTTTTTCACCTGTTCTTTGCACTCCTCTCATATTACACAGACTGTATTTGCTCAATCAGAATTTCTCAGACTTGAGTGTGTCAGAATTGGGGTGCTTGTTTAAACAGATGGCTAGACCCCATCCTCAGAGTTTCTGGTTTGGTAGGTCTGGGATGGGCCTAAGAATTTGCATGTCTGACTTCTCAGGTGATGCCATTACTCTCCACTGGTCTAATTCTTTGATGCATTTTATATTTATGTAGATTTTTCATAGCTTGGTTACCTCCAAGACATGCTCATGTAAGGTGGGCATAGGGTCAGGCAGTGATCAGGGTATTTTATAAATTCACAGATGAGGACCCAGAGACTGCAAGTGATGATGTACTGAAGGTCTCATGGCCAATTGGCGGTCAAGGAGGAATTAAACTAGGATTTTTGTGAATTTCCATTTTAGTGTCCTTCTCTTTGGGCTGGACTGCCCCCTACTGGCCAGTCAATCATGGCCACTAGTCCCGGAGCTCAGGCCAATGACAAGCTTGCGAGGCTGCCCTGAGTGCAGCATTGCGAGCATCTTCTGATGGCTGGAGCTTCTGAGGTACCTGCTTGTTTGGTGGAAGGTGTGTCTGTTAAGGATGGGTTTTCACTGTCTCAGATTCCTGGTGGGAACTGCCCCATCTGTTCTCCCCCTGTTGCTGGGCACTGTGCTAGGCACTTTGTCTGATGTTCAGGGAAGACAAAGTCCTTACTCTCTGGCTTCCATGGACCACAATTTAGGGGGCTCCTCTGCCCTCTTCTTGGCCTACAGAGCTAAGTTTTAGCACATAGTCCTGGGCCAATTTATTGCTGCTCCACTTACACCCTGATATCTAATCAAGCCCCCCCCCCCCCATCCTTGACACCTAGCCAAGTTCCTCTTAGTAATTTTCTGTCCTTTCCTCACCCTGCCCTTGGCTGTACATCTCCACCGGTCTCTGTGTATGTGGGCTTGAGTTCAGTCTCTCTCCTATTTCAATATTCTTGAATAAAATCTCTCCTGCCATTTATAACAAGTGTCCAGCAAATTATTTTTCTTTAAGGACAGAAATGTACTTGATTCTTCTCCCTTAGTGCCCAGTTGGTATCCTCAAAACTGTCCTTAAACCCAGTGCTGCGGTGCTTCCCTTTAATCCCAGGTACTTGGGAGGCTGAAGCAGGAGGATCACAAACTCAAGGCCAGCCAGGGCAACTTAGTGAGACTCTGTCTGAAAGAGAAAAAGTAAATTAAAATTTGAAAAATTATCTATAAAATGGAATGGCTTGTGCACCTAGCCTGTGAACCACCAGCTCTTGAAGTGATAGGGAATTTATTCATACACTTCTAAAACTGCTTTTTGTCAGCACTAGGTCTGGGAAGGGGCCAGTGAGACTTTGACTCATTTATCCCCCTCCTGTCCTGTATAGATATCTCAACTCTCCCTCTGAGATCCAGGGTCTTATGGGTGCGTCCCAAGTGAGATCTGGTCCCAGAGGGGCTTACAGCCTCGAGACCCTGGACAAGGTGAGTTGGAATGGGATGGAGCCTTTCTGGGTCCTTACTACGAAGAGTGGGTGATACCAGTCATGAAAACCTACGAGTAAGCCATAGAAACCAGATGTATGCACTGTTTTCTCTTTGAAGCCACAGAGAAAGGCTGAATCTCTTGGCTGTATTTTTTTCATCCCCTCCCCTCGCTTCCCAGATTCACAGCCATTTTCTGGGGGCCGAGAAGGTTTCTTTGCTGTGGTTATTATGGCGGAGGCTGCTTTGGATGCTTGTGTGTGTGCGCGCGCGCGTGTGTGTGTGTGTGGTTGTGTGTGTATGCCCGCGCGCATGTGTGAGTACGTGTGTATGGGAGCGTGTGTGCGTGTTTTCTCCAGAGTGACTGGTTTGTGCTGTCATCAGCCGTTGTTTTGGTAAATGGCGAGTTAAACAGATATATCCAAGCGTAAAATCTAAAAAATGTTCCCTCTGGGCGCCCGGGGGGTGTTGTTTGAAATCAACTACATATCAATTGAGCGGCGGCGAGCGGATCCGATGATAAATTCCAGTCCACAGACGCCTTATAAATTACATTTTTTTGTTCGAGATCTTGCCTCATCTCAGCCCCCCAGAGGCCCTTAGACTGAGAACTATGATTGTGTTGGAGGAACGTTTGCTCAGCTTGAGCGAGGCCATTAGCATTGCATGTGCCAGTCCGTCCCTCTGCGCTCCCCCCGCCCCCGCCCCTTTAACAAAATACAATATGTGCCTGGTAATTTTTCTGTTCATTATCTCATTGTTTTCTGTAAGTACAAGGTTAGATTGAATTACTGCGGGCTCCGCTGTCTATTTGTAATTCTCCTTCCATGCCGAGCTGCTAATGAATGGGCAATTTAGTCAATTCTTTGTAACGGCTTCTTCTGTGCGTCAGCCACTTAATTACTCTGAGCCTTTCTCACTGCTGCTTTATTGCACGGAAAGTCGGGGCTGCTTGGAGGGCTTGGCACGGGATCTCCAGCTTCCAAAAAGGCGGGGGGAAAGGAAAAATTGTCAGAGGCCACAAGGATTCTGCATCCTGACGCTTTCCGCAGCGGCTGGAGTAACCTGCCTCAGCCTGCACAGCCCTCGCTCTATTTACACACACAGGTTCAGTTGCTTCTCTTTGCTGTGACAGTGGGTTTGGGCTTAACCCTGGCTGTGGCAGTCACCATCATCAGGATGGCAAGAAGGTGCAAGCCTCTGCTCAGAGAACAGCCTTCCAGGGGGTGGTCCTGGTGTTTTAAATCATCATCATTATTATTAGCCTGCTTAGTTTGCTACTTATCCTGATGTCAGTATCTTCAAGTGACAGTCAAGAGTCCCATCCTGGGACATTCAGTATTTTCTCTTTGCCCGCGTGCAGAGCACCTCGCTCACCCTGGTACCATAGAGGAACAGGGCATGTATTTATTATCCTCATCCAACAAAGGGTATCACCAAGTCTGGTCACATGAAGGGACTTGCCCAGAGTCAACGAGCCAGGGATGGGAGAACAAGGGCTAGGGCTGAGGCCCTTGTCCTCTTCCCATTCCACTGTGCTGCCCAAGGGGACCCTTCAGCATAGTGCCCCCTAGCTGGGCTGAAGAGTCCTGGAAGGTGGGCATACGAGGAGGTTGCTCTTAAAGGACCAGAATAACTTTGGAAAGGGAACATACTTTCTGGCACTTACTGGGAGGTTGAAAACCCCAAAGATCTGGGAGCTCATTAAGCGGAACATCAAATTACAGAGCTGCACCTCGGCACATATCTGTCAAGCTACCAGGTCATTCCTCTGCACCACAGAGTTCCAATGCATGTATAATTCGGGAGTGAAAGGAGGCACAGAGGATCGCCATGCCTAGAGCCCAGGAGCAAACAGGTTGTGTGCCACCGAGGCAATGGTGGATGGACAAACGCTGTGCCCACAGCCTGTCTTCAGACTGTCCACTGGAACGGCAATAGAGAGGAGTTCACCGGCATGACACGATCCACCCCTGACATTCCCTGTCACTGCGTGTTGCAGTGATGTATATGAACAACAGGGATCTGTGCCTGTGTCCGGAAAGCAATGGATTCAGCAAATGCCAAGTGAGCACCGTGAGGTAATGGAGGCATAAGGATGGGGAAGAAGATTTTCTGGTTTTTGATCTGATTGCTTTAGGAGACAGGAGGTAAAAAGTTCTCTGAATATTGCTGGTCTCCTCAAACAGTCTCCTGAAAGTGGCTGGCCCCTGCTTAGAAAGCTCTTGTTCTTGTGGATCTGGCTCTCTTCCACTCTTCCTTGGATGTCCGCTGGAATGTTGCCTGCTCCAGGAAGCCCTTCCTGATCTCTGAGATGACATTAGAGCCTCTGTTATTCTATTTCATGGCATCCTGTGCTGTGCTTCTTCATTACTTACCACAGTTATAATTAAATTATTTGTGTAATTATGTGTTCACTCTCTTTCCCTTCTCCCCCACCCAACCCTGACTACTCTGTCTATAAATACTGGCCTAATACCCGGCCACATTTAAATAGCACTAAATGCCAGGCACTATTCTAAGTGATTTAGAAAGTTTACTCATGAAACCTCACAACAGTTCTGTGTGACTAGGTACTAGTATTATCCTTGCTTTATAGATGGAGGAAACTGAGTCTAGGGAGGTTAAATTACTTGTCATGGGGGAGGCAGAATTTGAATCCAGACAGTCTGGATCTCCAGGCTGGCAAGAGCATAGAATATAGAGACAGAAGATAGTACCTCCAGGACTGGCTCTATCAGGAATGTGCCCCTGGCCAAGTCACTGGGCCTCTAGTGCAGTAGAGATATGACAAACCTCATACATCTCACCATTATGTCCTGAGTAGCAATGAGATGGTGTTATGTGCAAGTGTTTAAAATACCAGGGGTCTCGCAAATGACAAGTGTGACTGTTGGTTGGAGGTAGTCTTATCACTTACCTTCTATTCAGCCCTACTGGTGCCCCCATTACCTCATGGATACTGCATTATTCCCACATCCACACCTTTGTTCACGAGCCCCAGTTTGGCACCCAGGACAAAGTGTAGAACCTGGTACATAGAGGTCTGGAAAAGCTTGTGACACTGAACAGAGCTGGCCACCCTCCTGGGTCTAGCTCTAGCTGCTTCCTCTGCTGGAGGTCTTCCTGGGTGGCTCCAGCCCTTTTGATCTCCCTTTTCTCCATGCTCAATACAGCTCACATAATCTGCAATGCATCACGTAGCCCTTGATTCTATCCTGGCTGCACCTGTTTTCCCTATCATACTGCAGAGTTGTGAAATCAATTTAGTGGGCTGTGATTAGGAAGAGGGGGGAATAGAAGCATATACTATAAAATACTGGGATGCATTGTGTTTAGGGAGCTGAAGGAACTTTGGTTTCAGGTAGGTCTGTGCATGCATGTATGTATGCATGGGTGCATTCATATACACATGCACACATGCATATCCAGATCACAGTGAGATATGTGTCTTCATCTGAGGCTTAGTCCAGAAAGGTTCACTAACTTTGCTTGAGTGTCATGCTTGTGTAAACTGGTTGGCAGGAGCTGAGTCTGCTGTTTTTACACAGTGATTGCTCCCCCTTAGTACTTTCCCTGCCTGATCTGGCAGATTTGGGTTGAACAAGGTGATATCTCTTCAGTCCACCTGCCTGTGTCTCTAGAGGGACAAAGAGTTTTAAGAGCCATGGTCTCCCAGAGGTGGCCACTCACTGCCTATTTCCTTGATGCCTGCCCATGCCAGAGTTTCAGGGAGGATAATGCTGCCCCATCCTCTCATGTGGGCTTCTCAGATGGCCCTGGCTTCTCTGCTCCATCTCCAGTATGGGTTCTCTTCCAGTAGTTTCCCACTGCTCCTTTGGGGTTCTGGGTGATCTACTGTGGGTGTAGCTTCGAGTGGGGCAGGACAAACCACTTTCTCTTTTCTCACATTTGCCACAGGGGAGCACTGGGTGATATCTTAAGGCTTGTCATTTTTGATCACCCAGACTTCAGATTCCTCATCTGATAGTGCATTCTCATAGGATCTTGGAGAGAATCCAGCGCCTATATGACAGGCCTGGCCTAAAGGAACCACTCAGGATGTCCTCCTCACTTTGACTCTACCCTCTTTTTCTCCCTTCTAGCATTAGATAATAGGGCAAGAGTGGGCTGGGGGATTCATATGAGTGTGGAGCTCTGGCTGCTACTCACTGCCTTCTGGATTCCAGTCTACCTCTATGTGTGCCCAGTGCCCTCCTGAAGACAGACTATGGGCTCTGCACAGTGCTGGGGAGTGACACAGTGGGGTCACTTCTAATAATCATGAATTCAGTTTGGATTTCTCAGAAAGCAGCATGGGGAACTATCCCAGGTCAGAGGCCAGAAGTGGCCTGTCCTCAAACTGTTTGTCATTTAAGTGAACTCCAGAACTCGCAAATGCCTGGGCCCAAGGGATAAAGAGGACGATGACTTGAAACAAAACATATTTCCACTAACTTGATAGTCAAAGAGCCAGCTTCTGCCTGTGAGTTCAGGTTACTGGGATAATCAGGAGAGCTGGCTTCCTTCCATGTGGTACTGGAAGTGGGGAATTTGCCTGGAATCCAGCCTTCACAATTCAGTGTGGAGCATGGACAGCAGCTATAGCTGCTATAGCGATTAGGAGCCCTGAGATGTGACCTGGGGTAGGTCTTTGCCCCACCCTAGACTCCAGGGTACCCTCAGATGAGCCCTGGCATTTCCTCCAGTGTTGACTGTATGATTCCAGATATTAATGTTAGCATGGGCTCATCGCAAAAGTAAGAGTCTCCAATATGCTTTTAAGAAGAATTTCAGACACAGGATGGCATTGGGGGCAGGAGGGAAGGTTACTTCTTCACCCTATGTCTAGAGGTGGACATGTCTTTATTTTCTAAAGGAGAGACTTAAAGATGTTGCCACTCAATGACCCTGATTAAAGCCCTCCCTCTTTGCTTTATCCGTCTTCTTGAGACATCTACCTTCTGAAAACTACATTGCATTTTGTCACCTCCAACTCCTCAACTGCTTCCATCATGTCTGACACTGCAATGCTGTAGCTGTTCACTGAAGCTTTGTTGAATAAATGAAAGAGTGGAATTTGTACCTGTTAGAATCCATATCATAAGGCCATCTTAAGAATGAAAAGTTACCATTCTGACAGCAGGAAAACTTGAAACCTGCACCTCACTCATCCTCTGACTTTCTACCCTTTCCTTCAACTATTTACAACTCCTACTTCACAGATGGAAAAACTGAGACCCAGAGATTTTACTTAAAATTTTACATATGCAAAGCAGGAAGGGACCAGAGATTCTTTATCATCTTTTAGACTCTTCAGTATTACACTTGGAAGAAAACTGAAGCCCGAGGAGTGAGGTGATGATGGCATAAGGTCCCACAGTTCAGCAGTGTGGGGGTGTGGGGGGGTGGGGGTGGGGGTGGAAGTAGAGACAAGAATCCAGCTCCCAAATCATAGTCAGGGGGCTTAAAAATCGCAGAGCTCAAGCAGCCCTGATACCCACTCCAGGTTCCCATGGCAACTATGTGGAGCAAACCATTTTCTTGGGGTAGCATTGACTTATTCTTCATATTGCTTTTCTTTTTCTTTAAGGGAAACATACTTTTCATTCTCCTCAAATGGACTCATTCATGAAAGGAACAGATGAGGACACCTTCCCAGAATATAGGAATCTAGGCAGGAAATTATAGTCCTGGCTGATGACAGCTGGGGAAGCCTCTGGATTTGCAAGTGTGTCTAAATGAATTAATGGCATGGAGAAAAGTATTCAGGAATACACTGTCTGGATTTCTTTGGCTTATCATTGCTACCCCTTTCAGCACATCTCTTTCTGAGTAACAACAGCCCTCAAACACAAATTTAACCTGGACCTGCCAACCTTCCCAAAGGCTTTGACCATATTTATTACATTTGATCCTGTCGGGTAGATAAATAGGGCAAGCACTGCCATTGTACAGATGGGAAACTGAGGCCCAGAGAGGTGGAGGTCACAGAACTAGTGTGGAACTCCTTAGCAGGTGAAATTCTTTGCCCCTGAAGACAGATCAAGGGGTGAACAACTGGTATGTATTAGACATTTGGTAGACTCTCTGGAAACCTCAGTGGGGGCTCAGCCACTATTGCTGGAGATAGCAAACAATGAGCTAAATGAACAACTAAAATCCTACAGGATATTATAATTGTTATGCTAGAAGTACATTTAATGGGCACTTCTAGGGTGGCCAGGGATGCATCTCTAAGGGGCTGGAATTTAACCTGACAATCAAACGATAGGAAGGAACCAGTAGGAAGAGTGAGAAGAGTAAATGGAGGGAAAGCACGCTCTAATGCCCTGAGGAGGAGAGAGGTTTGCATCCCCAAGGAAGTGACTAGAGGCCAAAGAGGGCTCAAGGGGAGGGGAGAATAGGAATGAAGGTGAGCCTGGAGGGTCAGGCATGGGCCTGAGGACTTCAGCCCTTACAGGTGAAGGTACTGAAATGCACCTCCACTCCCATAACCCAATCATGTGAGCATTTGAATACACATCCATGCATGTACCAACATGCACACATATCTACTGACATATGCATAATCATACATGGACATGTATCATACATATATACACAAAAGCACATATTCACACTGTATCACAACACATTGTTACCTGCACTTAAGCATATTTGCACACCTAGGCACACACTGATGCCCACTTGCTCCTGTATACCCAAACATGTGAGCATCCACACACAGCCATACATATACACATACTCACTTGTATATGTAAGCTTAACATATCCACATGAGCACTGGCACATAAATATAAACACACGTGGACACACACAGGCAAAAGCACATATACACAATTCTCTTACAACACATTGTCACCTACACTTAAACACACTTGCATACCTATTTATACACAGATGCACACTTTTATGTACCCACAGGCCATTCATATCTGCACGAAAGCACAGACACATTTTCTTATACACATGCATGCTGTTTCCTAAATGCTCACTCACACATAGGTACTTACATGTGCACGTGTACAGCCCTCAATAAGCCCAGCTCAGATGAGCTCTCAGCCACAGATAAACTTCTCTGCTGGTTGGTTATAATCTTTCATTGGAACTGACACGTTGATAGCCCCAGTTTTTCTAGGAAGTGACCTTCATGCTGGCTATTGATTTCCAGTGGCTATCAGGCGCCTGCTACTGGAATGACAGGCCTGGTCGGAGGTCAGCCCTTAAATAAAGCTTCTGAATTACTAAGCGCCAGCCACTCCAATGAAAATGGAAATTGGCAGCCCTGGGTCCCTTTTATGAGATGGGCTCCCGCTGATGGTGTTTGAACCCTGAGTGACCACCTCTTGTTCCTGCTCCACAGACCCATGATCCTGTGGGTGCCCACAGGTGTCTGTTTTTGCAGGGCAACTGGCCTGAAGGCTGGAGGTGGTGGCAGTTGCCAGGCCTGAGGCTCTCTGCAATCTACTTGCCAGCAAAGCCTGGGGTTATCTCTGTAAGCCTGGCATTCTGTTAACAGACAACTGCTGGAGACCTACAGAAGACTTGCTTTGTGGTCTTGGACAGATGATGACACCTTTCTGGGCTTTGATGACTCCCCCCACCCTTACCCTATCCACACATGTTCTGTGTCCCCTCCCATTTCCCAAGGCTATGACAGGCATCAGTGAGCTGATGGCAACAGATGTGTGTTGAGCTGTGTATAGCTGGGTATGGGAAGCTTGAGCTGCTGGTGTTGTGTTCTACAATACTGCAGTCACTAACCACAAGACCAGGCTGGTTTGATGAGCCAAATATCCCCCAGGTTGTGGCAGCATCGTGGGGTCACAGGGCAAGGAAAGTCACAAGAGGGAGAGTGACTGAAAGAACTTTTGGTTCTCTGAAGCTCTGTCTTTGTCTCTCCTGCCTTATCTGGTTTTCAGTGACTATGACAGCACATGAGGGCAACAATCAAATCTAACAGCTAAACAGCACCCATTAACATGTACCGTGCTTCCCTCACAATAATATCTGCTCTCTCTCTAAAGGTACCTTCTGTCCCGCCCATCTGCAGAAAGGCCACTTCTCAGCCACAGACCCTTCCTTTGCAGCTGGTCCAAATCTCCCAGCACACACAAGCCAGGGAGTCATTCAATACTCACTTCTGTTTGGCCCTACTTCCAACTCTGGATGTGAATAATTCCCCTCTCAGGTCTAAATTTAGAACAACAACCAAAAAACCTTTTCTTGACTATCTGGCTTGGGAAAAGCTGAGAAGGCTTCCAGCTCCTGTTTTCTAGTACACCCCAGGCAAATATCTACTCTTTTCTTGGTTGGCCTATGCATCCTGTGACCTTTCTAGCCTGTGTTTCTTCAATACAGAGACTGTTAAATGAGAGTTGTATGTCTGCAGGGAGGCTAAATAGAAATTAGAAATATCCATAAATTAATTATTTGGCAAAGGAAGTGATAGCACCGGTGGACCCTGAAACTCAGATAAGCTGCCCATGTTGAAGAGAAGTTCCCCAAGGACTCTTGGTGGGTCCACAAGGCAGGCTCTGAGTCACAATTTGTACCCAGAGCAGAACTAACTGAGTCTCCAGCCTGCTAGACAGCAAATGGGGAACCCATTTCAGGGAAGGGGGTCAAGAAGAGTTCAAGGCCACACAATTTATATATATGATTGGACCATTTTACTGGCTTATCTATAACCCGATGCTTACTCCAGAATGCACAAAACACATCTGGAAATAGGCACTCTTGGGACAGGCTCATTTTATATAACTAGCACAAAAGATGTTCAGAAATGTGTCACTTATTTCCAGAGAGGACCTGAGGTGACTTATAACTAAATATTCATGTGCAATTGTTAAAATAACAATAGTAACCATTAGGCCATGTTCATATCTTTTTAATTTGAAGATTTCACTTTTATAGACAGAATCTCCTAACTTGTATGGGCTAGGAAATAGAGTACCCTGCTTGGTGTACTATATCAACCTAGAAAAGTGACTGAAATGTCACAGTGTGGCATTGCTTTGGGTTTCTCTGACTAGGGATTTTTTTACAATGTAAGCATCCCTAGGAGGGGTATTGAGTTCTTCGTACCATCCTTGTCCTGTGGGTCACATACTGTTGAAGGGTACAGTGGTTTCTTCAGGGCAGAAGGGAGCCCTGAAGAACGTGGGCTCCTGAGATAAGTGTGGAGCAGTAGAAACAATATGAGGACACAATATAAACCTTCCTTGCCCCCAGGCCGACTGTACAGTCAGAAAAACACAATAACCAGGACACAAAGCCCCAGCAAGACACAGCACCAAACTTTAGAAAAACTAGATTTCAAACTCAGCTCTTTCACTTCCCAGCTGAGCAGCCTTGAGCAAATAGCTTTCTTTCTCAGAACTACAATCTCTTCATCTGCAAAGAGGGGTCTGGAATTCCAACCTTACAAGAAACGGTTGTGATGATTAAGCAATATGGGTTCATATGGTGTTCAAATTCTTGCTATAATGCCCAAGAAAGATCTATTGTGTGGGAAACATGCATATCTGCCATAGTCATATCTTACATTACCCTCTGTCCAATGCATCTCACAATTAGAGCTCACCAGCAGTTCTCTAAGGGGAGTGATTTTGTTCCTCTCCCCTGGGAACAATTCAGCAATGTCTGGCACAATTTATGGTTGTCACATCTGGGACAAGACTGCCACTAGCATCCAGAATGTGGAAGCCAGGGATACTGCTTAACACTTACAATGCGCAGGACAGTCCCCACAGCAAAGCATCATCTGGCCCAAATGGCTGTAGTGTCAAGGCTGAAAACCCTAAGCTAGGCCTCTCCCTCTAAGAGATTATTTTCTAGTTCAGTCTTTCCTGTGGTAGCTTAGCACAATGGCTTCTGAAGCCCTTGCTTTCCCAAACACTGCAAACACTCGGGGCTGCATGAGGAGCTGCTGCCTGCCTCCCCTCACCCTGAGGCCACTCAGCCAGATGGCAAAGGGGTCAGTGGCAACCAAACATCTAATGACGTGTGACAAGTGTGGCCAGACAGCAGGCCCAGGCTGGGCCCCATCAAGGCCACTCATTGGGCAAGGGGGACTCATAAATAACAGCACAGTGACAGCCCAAGTCTTGCTCAGTGGGAGGAATAGAGCTCCGCCCGGCTCCAGCCCCTGGGGCAGGACTTTATGGGACAAGGCTCCAGCAGGAGGGCTGCAGCCTGGAACAGAGACAGGCTGAGGACCCATGCACAGAGAATGTGCTGGCAGGACATCGAGAGGCCTGTCTCTGTAGCATCTGTCTGACAGCTACTAGCTTTGTTGCCTTAGTGCTCTCCTTGACAGTGACTCTAATGCCTGACTCTGTGCAATTCATGTCTGCAAAGCATTTACCCAGCCACCACTTGCCATGGGAGACAGAGTGATCTGATGGCAAGCTTGTCGATTACCCAAATTTGAGTCCTAAGTCCCTCAATTTACTATATGCTCTTGAGCCTCCATCTCTTTGCCTGTTAAATGGGGATATTTGAGCAGAAGATATGTTAATTCACGGGAAATTATGTACAAAGCAACAAATTAATGGAAGGGATGATGATGATGATAATGATTATGATTATTCAACCATTTGGGAGAGAAGAATTTATATTTGAAAAAGTATCTTCTAATGCTGTAAAAATATTAATCAGTTTTTAGGTTTTTAGGCTGTTCCAAGTAGGCTGTTTGCAATAATAATAGTAATAATGATTCCTATATTAAATAGCACTTTTATTTTCCCATTTATTTTTCTCAAGCCTCATGTGGCTTAAAATGGGACCTGTTTCCAGTGATGCATATTCTTCTAAAATAAAGTGAAAATAATGAGTTGCTGAGATGCAGCCCAAATGTGTTTTGTTGTTTAGCAGAGTCCTGGTTCCAGTGTCAGGTTGGAGCTGTAGAACTGAGGCTGATGCCTCTTCAACACACAGAATTTGGGTCTCAGTTTTATCATTTACAAAATGGGGATAATAATTTTTTCCCAACCACCTCAGTGCTGATGTGTTAGTGACACCTTGCAGCTGGCAGCTCTGTGGTAAGGTTGAAGCATCATCCAACAAGGGAATCTTGGCATTGCAATCACTATCTTCAGCATCATTATTAATCATTACTCATAATGATATTTGTAAAACAGAGTTACTCCAAAGCAGCATTTCTGAGAATAATTTTCACAAAAATGTCTTCATGCATCAGATGAGGAACCTAACCCTTTGGTCCCTTCTTCTTCAAGACAGACGGGCACTTTAAGATTCTAACAGTCCCCTCCCCCTTCTTTCATTCCAGGCTGGAAAGCTGAACTCAAAACAGGGCCCCCCTCCTGGACTGGGCCTTGTACATCTTCTGTGGAAATGGCTGTCTTGGCCCAAGACCTCGGATGCCAGTTTTCAGCCAGGAGCACATTTTTTGCAGGGAGAGTTATAAATCAAAACCTGGGTTCTAATGAAACTGCTGACATGACGCTAACTGTAACAGAGCGAGCCCGGGCTCTACTTGTGAGAAATTAGAGGCACAGAGGGAGGGTTCGAGGCAATAGGGCACTGAGGGACTGGCCTCAGCCCTCCCCTTCTTCCCTCCATCCCCTTCTGTCTTTCTCATCTCTTCCACCCTAGCCCCTTTATTCCTTTATGATTGCTGCAGAATCTCTAACTGTTCTACTGCCTCACTCGGCAGCATGGCTAGGAATCAGGCTGATGGTGAAGCCGCAGACCCTTCTGGGTAGCGCCCCATAGGACTCCCTCCCTGGCTCTCAAAGTCAGCCCTCTGTTGGAGAGGATGAGGGAGGGCTTGCACTGTCAAAGTCAGCAGAGGGGACAGGAGACTGTCCCAATCTTGGATCACCACTCACTAAATGCAAGGCCTGAGGCAGGATATGCAACCTCTGCAAGTCTTAGCGCCTTGATCTGTAAAATGGGGATAACATCAGCACCTCCCTGGCAAGGCTGTTTAAAAGATTCGGTGAGATGGATAATGCCAGGGTAGCTATTCTATTCCAGGGAGGTGAAAGGAACAAGAGGACAGCTGTGACCTGAGCTGCTAAGGATTTTATTGGCTGCCTTCCAGGGGCCACCCCCTTAACCAGAGTAGATTTATATTGAGTCACAGACAGTTACCCCACAGTTTTATTTCAGAAAGATGAAAAAGGGCACATCTATCCCAAATATAATACCACTGATGTCATTAATTCACCCTTAGCAAGTCATTTGTACGGTTGTTCTCCCAGACCTTATGATGGTCAACTTTTCAACACTGACAAAGTACCTGTGAATGATGAGTTAAAGAAGGAAAAGTTTATTTTGGCTCATGATTTCAGAGATGTTAGTCTATGGTTGGCTGGCTCCGTTGATTTTAGGCCTGTGCTAAGAAAGAAACATCATGGCAGAGGCCATAGCAAAGGAAAACTGCCTACCTCATGGGAGCCAGAAAACAGAGAGGCAAAGAGCCAGAGAAGAAGGGGCCACAAGCCAGTAAAGGTGTGCCCCTAGGGACCTACTTTCTCCAGTTGGGCCCCGCCTCCCTATTAGCTTGTTTAGCTATGACCTCAGCATTGTATTCAACCATTCATAAAGTTAGAACCCTCAGTGAACCCTGAGTGCTCCACCTCTGAATACTGCTGCACTGGGGATCAAGCCCTCAGTAAATGAGTCTTCGGGGAGCACTTCATATTTAAACCACAGTGCTTGATACTTGATGCTAGATGTGTGGATTGAGCACTCCTTAGGTTACCCCTGGGAGAGAAAAGTCCACACCCTTAATTCCTCGATTTGAGATGCTGAGTTCACAGTGGGCCTCTACTTCTACAAGTGAATGAAGTCACTGAGACTTACAGTATGCAAGTTAATCCTCAAGCCACTGACCAGATCGGCAGAAAGCTCCACTTCCCCTGAAGTTTTCCATGAGTGCCCGAGGTCATCCTTATGCCCCTTCCTTTGAGTTTCTGCAGCCTTTGCTGTTCTTACCATTTATTTGGCCCAGGACAAAGACAATAATCTCCCCAAGTAGACTGTAAACCTCCGAAGGGTACACTGCATGCCCATGATTTCTTGAAATTTCCCAGAGAACTACCCCAGTTCTGATGACCTGGCTGTGGCTCTAGTAACCAAGGTTTCTTGCTGGCTTATATTAGAGGTCCACAAAAGGTCAGTTGTCAGACTATTCTGTGGATCTTCTCATATTTCACTGGCCAGAGCAGGTCACTTGGTTGACAGGGTAGGGATATACAGTCCTCTCATCTAGAGTAGACTCACAGGGAATGGCAGTAAATTTTTTTTTCAATACTGAGGATTGAATCCAATGTCTTCTAGCACTACACTATATCCCCAGTCCTTTTTTTTTTTTGGTACCAGGGATCGAACTCGGGACCTTGTGCTTGCAAGGTAGGTGGCAGAACCACTGAGCTAAATCCCCGGCCCTCCCCAGTCCTTTTTAATCTTTCTCTTTCTTTCTTTCTTTCTTTCTTTCTTTCTTTCTTTCTTTCTTTCTTTCTTTCTTTCTTTCTTCCTTCCTTCCTTCCTTCCTTCCCTTCCTTCCTTCCTTCCTTCCTTCCTTCCTTCCTTCCTTTCTTCCTTCCTTTCTTTCTTTCCCAGGGATCAAACTCAGGACCTTGCACTTTCGAGGCAGGTGGTGGCACCTCTGATAAACTTTATTCCCGAGACAGGGTCTTACTAAGTTGTCCAGGCTGGACTCAAACTTGTGATCCTCTTGCCTCAGCCTGCTGAATAGCTTGGATTACAAGAGTGCACCACTACACCCAGCCAGTAGCAAATATCTTGAACACAACCTAACACAGTCCTAGAATTACATTTTCTACAAAGCTGTGGCTCAGTAAATATTTAATGAGTATGATGAGCCAAATAGCTTACGACAGAAATATTTGAACATATATTTTTGGTATGGTTGTCAGATTTAAATGAGCAAACTAAATTCTGGGGTGCTGATTCTCATGATCAGTGATTACCTGAAACTAAATAGGCAAACTGGCTAAAATGTGGTTGAGCCAGATTGGACAGGCACTAGTTCCCTTATGGAAATGCTGCTATGGGAAGCTGAATCCCACAATCCCTCTGAAAGGCAGGACTCATATCAAAGAGGAGGAGGAGCTACAGGGTGGAAGACTGGTTTTACAGAAGAAAATATCTCCAGACCTAGAGAGTCCCAGCTGAACAGTCCTTGAGGCAGGAAGGCAGGGAGGAGTTAGGTACCTCTGGGGATTCTATGAGGGAATAGGGATTCATTCAAAGACTCCAAATGGCAGTCCCAAACTCAGTCTTCCAGATTTAAGTCTGTCTCAAAGCTCTGTGGAATATACATGTCAGTTGTAGAGTCAATACTTGCAGTCCAAAAGGAGCAGATGTCTGGTAAGGGGAGACCAGGGAGAATAGACAGGCTATAGGCACAGGGCTGAGACTATAGCTGGTCCCAAAGCCAGGACATGCTGGGTTGGACTGAGGGAATCGGAGCTTAGGTTGGGTAGCACAGGGCAAGGGCCTGGGCTTATGCATGGATGCTGGGGGTGTTCCCTCCTTTCCAGTTCTCCTCTCCCTGCACAAAAGGACCCTGGGGGGAGGAAAGAGATACAATATGAATGGGACTAAAGGAGCTGGGGTGCCTTTCAGACACTTTCCCCATTTCAGGTTTGCATCTCATTTTCTTGTGAACTTTTTTTTCTTCCCGTTGATGCTCTGGCTTTTGTTGGCATAACCTCAATTTCTTGCTTCTTTTCAAAGCCTTTATTCCCCAAATGGAGGAAAGGAACTTTTAATGTCACACTGGGTCCTTCGTCAGGCCAATTGTCTTCCATACCAGCCGGGGGCTCAGGGTAGCTGGGGAGAGGAGGAGGCTGGGCAGAGGGTGGGGGAGTTGATCTCAAGGAGCAAACAGCAACTGCAACTGATGAAGGTCCCCGAGGTGATTTGCAAATCTGCTGAAATCCTGAACAAGCTTTGATTTAACCCAAGCTTGAAATGGCTTTTATTTACTGTCTATTGTGGAATAAATGACATCTCATAAACAGGCTTTATCCATTACCCCAGAATGGAGAGCTCCGTGTTAGGGACATTTTATCCTCTTGATATCAAAAGAGATATGCCGGGGTGTGTTATTACAAATAGAAAAATCAATGCAGAGACACACACATCTGAAATTTCATTTTCATCCAACCACATTTTCAAAGGAAAAAAAAAACAGGCAATCGCTAATAAAAATGACTCCAGAACCCAAGGATTTACCAAGCCTGAGCAAAAGACTGGCTGTGACCAAACCCAGACAGTGAATAAATCTGGCTCAGCCTTGAGGCCATTTCCTGCTCATTCTCCCAGACTACCCAGCCCCACCCACACACTGTTGCCCAAAGCAGAGCTGCCCAGTGCTCAGGCCTCCCGGGTCCTCAACCAGCCCTGCCAGAATGCTGGTCCTGCTCTCAGAAGCTGCTCCTCCAGTACTCCCACCCCAACACACACTGCACTTGCATGCAAACCATGGGGAAAATACCAGGGATGTCTAGAGGCCTTTTAGCACCTTAGGGACAGGGATTTCCGATGCTCCAGGGGACAAGCAGGCTCTGCATTTTAGAAATGGCAGGGCATCCAGGATCCTTTACACTAGCGCTATTTCTTTAAAAATTAGAAACCCAAGCCTAGAAAAGAAAACTAATTTATTTCAAGGCCTATAGAATGTTGTGTCCTTGTGTAGACCACCATTTGAAATACGTGAGGACAAATCCTGAGCCCTTTCTTGTGCCTGGAAAGAATCCAAGAAAGAATGAGTTCAGCCACCACAGCAGAAGCCCTTCTAGAGGGCCAGAAAGCATCTACACTATACAAATGGTATTGCTACTGTCTTAAAGAAGTTAACTGTTCACTATAGACTTCTTGGTTAAAAGCTCCTGACCAGGATTGGGAAGGGCTGACTCCTGAAGCATTTCAGAAAGAGAACGCGCTATGAGATGTGTCCCCTGCTCTCCCAGGGACACAGGCTATTTCTTCCCTGTGTGTTTCAAAAAGGTTTGTTGTTTTTTTTGTTTCATAAAGGTTTGAGAGAACAACCTAAGCCAGACAATACAGCAGCAATTCTGCCTGAAACAGGCGGCAGTATTTAAATAAGGCTTCACTAGGAGCACAAAGTCTCTTTGGGCATGATCTGCGATGTAGTTATCAAGAGGAGAAATTTGCAGAACCCATTACCTGCCACTCCTTCCCCCAGGAAATCCCTTGTTTGTGGAATGTGAATCTCTCTGGCTCTGGCGGCCTTTTTCTCTCTGGATTGTCCTGGGTAAACATCTGTTTCACACTGTGTGTTTATAAGAAGAGGCATTTGTGCTCTTGATTGTTTAGAGGTTTCTGCAGACCACATTGCTTTCTCTTTCCCTTGCCTTCCCCTCTCCATACCACTGCTCCTCCTGAGCAAGCAACCCCCTCCTTGATTTTGCTCCTTTTAGTGTTACAGCACATTGCTCTGTCCAGAGTAGGGAAAATATACACCGCAATCCACCTGCTCTGCCTTGGGATGGAGAGTTTTTCATAACAAGGGCAGTATATCTTAATTGTATTGCTGTCATTGTTATTAACAACACAAAAAGTTTTCAAACAGCTCCTGCATGCAGAATGTTGAATTAGACATGGGGAACTGAACTAGAGGCCCAGGAGCTTGTGGACTTAGTGAAGAGACAGATCTATCAAAGTTCAGCATAAAGTCATTACCTCCACAAGGACCATAGAACTTTGGAGGGGTGGGAATTTTGATACTGTCTTTCTTACTTACTCAAACTGAGCCTGGAATCTTGAGGTTTCAAGGAGTTCAACCCGCCTATGTACCAAATCTCTCCATTGTCTGCTCCTGGAAAAGAGTGTACACTCAGTTTCCTTCTATTTTTACATGTCTCATTAGAGGGCCTCCTTGCATAGCAGCTGGCCCCTGCCACTGTTGACAATCACGACAGCAAATACTTTATTAACTGGACCTCAATAACATTCTTGGTAGGCAGGAATTTTTTTTTTTTTTGCATCAGTCCAAGTTAGGTCAGAAACACAAGAAAATAATGTTATCAAATAGTAAGAATCAAAAAAATAAAGATTTTCTTAGAGTTTTTTTCTTTAGGATAGAAGCAAAAGTTGTCTCAGATGTAGTCCATGGCTCCCATCTCTTTCACCCCCTGCTCCACTTTGGGCAGGGACCACTGCTGTCTTCTGAAAAATGACCAGAAGGCCACTGGGCAGCCCAAGAAGATGTGTGATTGGAAGCAATAGGGTCTTCCAGCCAGGGAAGTCAACCCAGGTATTTGAGAAATGTATTTTAACAACCCAAGAGGGCTTCTACTTTCTCTCCAGCTTCTAGAAAATTCAATCTACAATCACACTACCCATCCTGGATAGTCTAGTGTGGATAGGTTCATGACTCTGATGATCTACCAGGTGACAGCTTAGCCTATGTTGAGTTCAGTACTGGAGGGAGACCCAGGTGCTAGTCTAGGCTCTTACACTGCTGAGCCATGACTTTAGTTTTGTCACATAGCCTCTGTGCCATCCATTGTAACTGACTTTTCATGACTCAGGGACAAAGACTCCATGAGGTAATTAAGTCATGCTAGTTCACAGGTTCTTTTCCAATCTGCTGACTTCTCCCCTGGATGTGCATGTCCTGTGAGAATCTCTGTGGTACTCATTGGGCCTGGTGCCAGCTGAGTGGCTGGCCTTACTGTTGTCATTTGAGGTTACACTAATGCCTTGCTGCAGAGATACAGCTAGGCACCTGGGAGGGAAGTAAGCTGACCTGCAATTAATAGATAGCTCCAGCTTTATAAAAACAACTTTTTAACAATGATTAATGTTGCGTGTATGTTTGCTAGGTGATTATGGGTGCTTTCTGCATTTTTTATGATTTCTCAAAATAAAAATTATTTTATGGTATATGACATTATAGTGACTAATAGAAGTATAATTTGAACCACAAGTGTAACTTAAATTTTCCTAGTAGCCACCTTTCAAAAAGTAAACAAAACAGGTGAATGATATTTATTTAAATATTATACTTAATCCATTATATCAACTTATTGTTACTTCAACATGTAATTACAGTTAAAACGTATTAATATTTTACCTTTTTTGGGCATTCTTAGAAATCCAGTGTGTATGCATTTTATACCTGATAACATTTTGATTTTGACTTAGTAGTGAGCCACAGCAGGCAAACTCCCTGGACTGAGAACACTGGGAATTCCTTTTATACTAGGCCTGCAAGACAGCCCCAGGAAAACCTCATACCACCCCACCAGGCCTCTCCTTCCAGCTCTGGGGTAGGGGCCATCACTCACAGGGAGGGTCTGTACACCCACCATCAGGGGCCCAAGGAAAATGGACATAGGTGTGTCTTTTTTCCAAAGTCCAGGCAGCACAGTGCTTTCTGCAGACAGAGACATGGCCTTTTATCTGTTCACCAAAGACCTGCAAGCTACTTTGGTTTTAAAAGGATGAGGTGCTGACAATCTGGGGGAAAATGATAAGCAGTAAGAAACAGTGCTTGTGGTGTAAGGAGACCAGCTCCACAAACCCACTTGCTGGCTCTTTGGTTCCCAGCCCGTCTCATAAAATACTGACAGACAGGTGATGGATGCCCTGGGCCTCCCAGCCTATGGCAACCCTGCAGCTTGCTGGCTGGCCCTGGCCAAGGAGCAGGAAGTGGGACCCAAATCATACCTGGGAAGGTACCTGCTCTCTTGTCACGCTAACACACCCTAGCCCTGTCAGAGAAATCAAGCCCACTGGGTTATTCTGGGAATAGTGAGAAAAAAGTTTCCAATCGTATTTTAAATGTGACATCATTGCTAGAGGAGGACTAAAGCTCCTCTGAGCTGCAGCCCCAACCTGCCCCAGAGCACACCCTACTCCTGCTGTTTACCAGGGGCCATGGAAACAGGAACAGTGTTACTGCTCAAGGTTTCTAGGCATAGACACTTTTCACTTTTCCTTTCTCCGTATATAATATAATACAAAATGGGACATGCAGGACATACGTAGGGCACATATGAATAAGATGTATATATCCTATTAGAAAGAGAGATCAGGCTACATTTGCAACCAGCAGAGTCTCACAGTCCATGCAAGCATGAAGCTCTGCTTAGAGGCTGGTGGAAAAGATGCAATTTACCTTTGGATGGTGAGGCTGGGATTCCTGTTTAAGTCTAAGCTGGCTGATTATTTATTGATGTCTCTCTCCATAGCTGTCTGACTCTTACTGGTTGGAAGAAGCTCCTGTGTGCCTAAAGGATTTTTTGAATTAAGTTCTTTTCAGTCATTTCCCCCTCAGGTGTTAACCAATGAAACTGTTCTTTGACAAAAGTCAGCTTCTCCCACACCACGCTCCCCCTGATTTTATGTCGTGAAATAAAATTAAGTACCAGGAGAGAGGCCATCAAACAACTGGGCCTGACATGGTTAGTCGGCATTTATTTTTTACTTACAGAAAGAGTGAGAATAGTGCATTGGAACCACTCATATTTTACAGTGAATATGCCTCAACTCCCACCAGGACAGCAACACAGCAGTTTAGTGAATAAATGGGCTCATTTCTGGCGACTCTGTCCTATGCTCTTGCTGATAGTCCAGAAGCAGTCCTTGAAGTTGCCACTTCCCTCAGTTGGCTGAAGTCAGCATGGTTCAGCCCTCTTAGTACCTCGGTTGGCTCATCTGTAAAGTGGAATGAGAGTCCCTTACTTGGTGCAGAGCAGGGACTAAAGTCCCTTTTGGTTGTAATATTCCTACTTCCATGGGCTAGAAATTTCGAAGATTATTCTACAAATCCCCTCAGGCTGAGTAGTTCAGTTGACTCTTTGTTTGGGCAAGAATTATCCCACCCCACACACACACACCTGTCCTTACTCCACCTGCCCTATTTCCCCATTACTTAAGGAAAAACAGCAACCACATGAACCTTCTGAAAGTGATGGGCTAATGAATGGGAATACTTGGAGAAGCTAGTGGAGCAGAACTGGGAGCCACAAGAAGCTTCCCTGAGGACCTTGGCACCCCCAGATTTGAAGACTGACTGGCATGGGAGACCTGGCTGGACACAATTGTGGGGGCACTGCCACCAGGTGTACCCAGATCACCCATCATGTGATCTGCTCCAGTCAGGCCTCTGCTGGCAAGTTTGTGCAGTGCTTAGTTCATTGCTGAGAAGAGATGCAGGGTAACAGCTTGAGAAATACATGTTCTTGATAAGTACTATTTGATTTGACAGCACATCTCCTGGTACATCAGCCCTGTACTAGGCCTTTTGGTAAACTTGAGAGCCCAATAGAACTGATTCAAACACCAGCCCCTTGGGAAACAACTTAACCTCTCTGAGTCTCGGTTTTCTCATCTGAAAAATGGGACAATACTATCTATCTCAAGAAATTGTGAAGACTAAAAGGAGATGATTCATGCAGAGCCAACACCAGGTGCATGACAGGAGATAGGCGAAATCATTTCAGCTTATTAAAACAGATCTTGCTTTTGAAAACCTGTCAGAGATAAAGCAGAGCCTCAGAAGTGTGAATAAAAGAAGAGGAAGGTGATTAAACATCACTCAGGGAAACATTCCATGTAGGTTTTGGGGATTGAATTAGATCAAGTTGCTCCTGTCTAAGGTAGCCACCCCAGGTCTCCTAGGTTTAGCACTCAGTCACTGTAGTCTTGCCCTCTGGAAGACTCTTACCCCTGTGCCATCAGACTGGTATAGTACAGTACCCCAGGCAACCTCCTCCCCGGCCTCCTCTCCCTCCTCTGTTTCCCACTCTAACCCTGCACCTAGCTGCCTCCTGCCATTTGGGTAAGTCCCCTGGATGAATAGGGTGCATGCTGCTACCAATCTCTGCTGAAGTGGTGAGGATGGCCCCCCAAACCCTATTCTCTGTCAGGAATGTCCCAGGGGCAGATTTCTATACAGAAGGTCTGTCATCTTTCTCATACTCTAGGGAAGATGAGTTTTGAGGCACAACTTTCATTCAGTAGCTCTGGAGACACAGTCACAGCCCTCATGGAACATTCAGTCTGGTGAGGGGTCAGACCCTGCCAACAGATCACATGGGCACAGCCCTGAAGAAGACAGCAGTGAGGGAGGCAACTTGTGGAGGGGGTATCAGTGCCGACTCCATGTGGGGGGAAGCTCAAGACCTTGGGTGGGCTTCCGAGAGCAAGCGATAGTGGGGACTGGAGACAGAGGAAAGGACCTCTCAGCAGCTGAAAAAGGAGGACTGGACATTTTAGGAAGGGGACTTAAAACCCAGGGTCCAGAAGAACAAACACAACTGATTCAAATCCCAGTATCTCAGGCAAGTTCCTTAACATCTCTGAGCTATTTTCTCATCTGAAAAATGGAGACACAAGTGACTATTTGCTGTTCCACTTTCTCTAATAGCAGAAGAGCTGAGTGTGGGACCCAGCTGGCCAGGTCTGGGACCTGGAAGGGTCTGGAAACAGACATGCTCTAGCCTCAGAGCCCTGAGACTGTAAGTCACCAAGCCTGAGCCTAGAGGCCTCACCCTCTCAAGGTTCACCCAGAGGCAATTCTGTGTGTGTGTGTGTGTGTGTGTGTGTGTGTGTGTTTATGTGTGTGTGTGTGTCTGTAGGATTTATTTCAAGGGCATCGAGGCCACTGCTTCTGTGCATATGGCAGGGTCAATTCCAAATGAGGAAGATGGTCTGGCCATGATGTTTGTAGGCAGGGAATGTAAAATATAATATTCTCTATTCACAGGGCACTTTGGGCTGCTCTTTCTCATATGCATCTCTTCATAAGAATCCTCTAGAAAACTCTCCAAGAGTTTGCCTTGCTGAAGCAGTTTTCCACTTTTCTGAACACTCAAACTGGTGCTATTCTTTGGATACTTTACACAATCTCCCTTGTATTATAACTACTTGTGCTCTTGTCCAACTAGATTTGCAGGCGGAGCGTATTATTTATTTATTTTTATTTTATAACCGTGTATACGCAATAAATGTAATAAATGGATAAAAACATCCCAGAAATGGGATAAAATATCTTAAGTCAAATGATGCCTGTTGAATGAAGAAATGATGCATACCTGACTGAATGCATGGCATAGATGCAAGAGGTTTTTTTTCCAAGAGCCCTCTAAGCCCAGAACTCTTGTCACTACACATACTTTTGACCCCAACCTCTCTCCCATCCCCTTTCTGCTTCCAAATCCTAACATACCCCACTCTCCATGTCTCATTGAGCTACAATAGTGATATTGTCATTGAACCTCAGTCTCCTTGTTTTGGTGACATTATTAATACTGACAGGTTCCAGGACATACCTTATTGCTCAGTATGACTCTTTGGTTGCCAAAAGGGAAGGGTAATAGGTGGGAACCTCCTCAGCCTGACCCTGTTACTGATCCTACAGTCATTCTAAATCCATTTCAATCCCATGAGATTAATGCCTCTGTTGAGTGGCTGAGGAATGTGTGACTACATTTAGAAAAATACAACCAATAATTTAATTGGTGCCACCATCAGAATATTAAACAATGATGGTAATAATATACATCACGAAGGCCAGCTGTTTATGTTTATTGAAAACACAGGACACATATTTAATGTCCTCCTAGGGAGTCAGCTGGGCTGAAGAAGCCTCCTGCTCACTAATGAGGTTGCTGGTGTCACTGTGTGCAGGGTTCTAGTACAGGAGAAAACAGGAGCTTGGCCTGGGCTGACATTCCTTGTGCCCTTGACCCACAGGTGAAGTCTGTGGAAAACTAGGGAAACAAGTGAAGCCAGAGGTTCATTCCCCAGGGGCTTACAAGCCTTCTTTGTCTGCAGCCTGGGATTCTTCCACTGGTCCACAAGCTTATGCTAGTAAGTCTCATCAACAGAAGACGCTGATGTCAGTGAAGATGGGTTGGGAGTCAGGATGGTTTCATGAAAATGCAATTTCACTTTTGAAAGAAAATTAAATTGAAACTAACCAGTATTTTGAGACTATGCATCAGCCAGCAAAGTGCCACATTTCTGTGTGTGGAGGGATGGAGCAGTGGTGGTGAGACAGAACTGGGCATACCCATCTCTCCAGGATGCTTGTATTCACGAGAAATGCAACCAAACTTGAGACATTTTCTCCTAATAGCAGGGCAGAAGCCCTGTAGCTATATGTTCAGGACAGGTTGTAAGTCCTCTAGTCACTATCTTAATGAACAATCTGTCTGTGTATTCCCAGAACCTAACAACATGGGTCCTGTGGAATCACATGCTTCATAGCAGGGAGCCTGGACTCTGAAACCAGAGTTACTTGGTTCCACATAACTCCTCCTGAATGTCCTTGGTCATGTGACTTTCTTTCTCAAAGTTTCTATTCTCTTATCTATTAATTGGGGCTAACAATGCCTTCCTTACTAGATTTAATGAGAAAGCTGAACATCAAATCCCTAGAAAAGTAACTGATATCTAGGTGGTACTCAGTGGATCTGTTTATTTCTTCCTCTTTCATTTGCTAGACCAGAATTAGTTACTGAATACAAACTGTACAGCTAATTGGCTCAACTGTAAAATGATAGATAGCCTACTCTCGAATAGGGTATATAATAGCACAAAGTCAAAGAATATATCCTAGGGGACTGTGAGGAGAAATATTGGTTGACTAAGGCTGTTTTTCTCACCATTGGATACTTAGCATCTAGAACTGAGTTTGGCCAAGGTTTATTGGGTGGATGGATGGATGAATGGATGGATGGGTGGGGTGGGTGGATGGATGGGTGGGTGGGGTGGATGGATGGATGGGTGAGTGGGTAGATAAAGACGTAGATGTTAGGATACTCTTTTGCATCTCCATCTTACAATTATGAAGCTAAGAAAGGTTAAACACTCTTGGAAAGTGCTAATATCATTATTGTCCCAGGAACTTGTCAGTTCACCCCAGTTTCTGTCTTTTTTCAGGTCAGTCTTTGTTACTCAGAAGTTCTGCTTCTTTTCTTCTTGTCTGTTCTAAATCCTTCAAGTTCTTATTCAAGTTTTCCTTCCTCTGCAGAGCTTCCTCTGATCATCTTGGCTCACACTTCCACTTTGTTCACTGGAAGCCATGCACTTGGAGAACCTCACCTTAGTGTAAGAAGCTCCACTCCTCAGAGGTGGCCATGTGGTAAAAAGCCAGATGCTATGGTCACTGACCATCATCTTTGAGTCTATCCATCCAAGAAGCCTGACATGTGAGTGAAGAGCCTTTAGATGATTCCTTTCCTGGTTTTTAAAGTATCCCCAGATTTCAAATATTTCCAGCCCCAAACATTATGGAGTAGAGACAGGCCGTCCTGTTGAAACTCTGCCTAAATTCCCAACTCCCAGAATTCAGGATTATAGTATTATAGTATTCAGGATTTTAGTATTTAGTATTTTTTTTAAGCTGCTGAATTTTGGGGTAATTTGTTGTGCACCATCAATTAGGAGGACTGAAATTAATTTAACTTACCCACTGTCACCCAGCTAATAAGTGGCAAAGGTGGGAATTCAAACCCAGGGGATATAACTTCAGAGCTCCTGTTCTGTAATTTCATACTATATCTCCCCATCTGCATTTCAGACCCGCTGCTGTGCAGCACCCAGACATGACTGATCCAGATACTATAAAGCAGAAGCTGAACCCTCAAAAAATGAAGGCTTTGGTGGGACACAGCTGGATCTCTGGGGAGGAAGAAGGAGGCTCATAGGAAATAAATAGAGCATGCGGCTCTGCCCCAGATACAGTGGCTCACCCAGTGCCCAGATGAGTGGGCTGAGGAAGGAAAGGTTCAACTTCCTATAGGAAAACCTTCACAGGGAAAGCAGAGGTTGGTGTGGGTCTCAGGGAGATATTCTATCCAGTGCATCCAATGCTCGACACACATTTCATCCTTAGTGGGTGTTCATTTTAGATTTGTTGATCTATTGGCACAATGTGAATTAGCCATGGAGTAGGAGAAAGCAGGAAAGCAACAAGACCTATGGCCAGAACAGCCAAGATCCAAAGGATGCTCAGATTTTGAAATGCATTCCTTACACACCTAAAAATAAAGTAAAATAAAAGTTGGCTGAAGCCCATCTCTCTCTCTCCAAGTGCAGGTAGTGGCTATCATCAGGGACTTTCCAATTAAGAGTTGGCCTCCTTTGAGTCAAACCCTTTGGAGGCCCCCACTGATGCTGGCCTGGATGCCTCCATTCTAAAATACTGTCTAGAGACAAGTTGGTACTGAACTGTATCCTTGTCCTGGAGGTTGAACAGAGCCAGGCCCCACTTTCCCCAGGACCACATCCCACACTATTGGCAGGAGGAAGTTTAGGGAAAGTTGGTTCTCTGTAAATGGATCTCAGGGGAGGATGGAGGAGGATTCAGAGGCAGGGCTGGTGGCCCACCTCTGAAAGCCAAGTCTAATTCCGCAGTCTAGTCACTCCTCCAACATTTAGTGTATCCGGGTGATTGTTCCCTGGTAGGCTGAGCCGGTCTATCTGCTGGGCCTTTTGTCATGTTAACTGCAGCCGATCAATGGATTGAGGTCAGGACTTCTGATGTAGGTGCAAGCTTAGAGGGAAAAAAGTCTCAAAGATTCATTTTTTCTCGTCTGGTAACACTCTGGTCACTTATTTTTTCTCAGTTAGCCTCTGCCGCTCTAAAGTGGATATTGATCAGTGCTTTAATGCAAACCTGTCAAATTAATTTTGCAGACCTGGGATATGACTGGCCTAAAATTGCTTCTGCATCTGTTCTCTGCAGCAAGCCTATGAATTTTAATCACGGCCAGAATGGGTTGGTGGCTTTTTTGTTAGAAACTTGAATAGGAAAGGTTTAAACTGTAAATGCCAGGGAATGATGCTGTTTTGTTCTTTTCAGAAACTCATGTGGTGGAGGTCAAAGAAATTATTATGTTGGGTGTATTCTTGGCAGATGCTGTGGGGAGCTTTGTGGCTGGTTTTCCACAGCGCTACAGGGAGCTCCGAGGCCTCTGTAAACATGCAGGTGTAAGGGCTGCAGCTCTGGGGAGCAGCAGGCACCTGTATGCCTGCATGATTTGCCACCCTTGTCTGCTGGTGCTGTTCACATCACCTGTTTTGTTGTTATCCAAGACAGTGCTACCTCCTAGGGATGAAAGAAGCTTAGAGTTCACCTTGTTTCAAAGATCTTGATTCCAGGCCTGGCTCTGCCTACCAGCCCTGTGCACTTGGGCATGACAATCACTGTCTTTCTAGGACTCAGGCTCATGCCTAAGAGGTCTCCTTCAGGCTTGGCCTTGCCTTCTTTGGCTCCTGGCACCCAGGGACAGGCATGGAGTTCTTCCAGGGCAGGGAGGTCCCCAGCTGCACTCAACCTGTCCCCCCCGAAACCACCACCCTGAGTCTTGGCGGGAGGTCTCTCTAACTCCTCCAATCTGGGAAAAGAGCCACACACGGACAGTTGTGGCAAGTTCCTTTGGATAGAATTCACAGATGGTGACCCTGACCACAGGTGAACTTCACTGAATGTCATCATCATCTATATATTGAGTGTTTGGGTATGCTGGACTCTTTTCAGTGCTATTCATGTATTACCTGACTTCATTAGCAGTGAAACCTCACGAGGATGGTGCTCTGACTCCCTGAGATACTGGGGAGGACACAGAGGCACAGGTTGGTCAACTGTGCAGCTCACCAAGATCGCAGGGGCAAAGTTAGCTCTGACAAGGTCATCTTTCAATCTCTGGCAATGTACAGTGAGGCACTTGATGTGGTGTCACCTTAGCTGGGTCCCTGATTGTTGGATCTGTGCTGTTTTTACTTCCCCGATAAAAGTCCAAGATCCTCAAGGGTACAATCCCTTCTACTTCTTTAATATTCAAATAGATCATTGAAAGTGGAGAACCACAGAGTCATAGAGAACAGTCCAGGAAAGTGTTTGAGGATGACTTTGGTGGGGACTCTGATAGGTTGAGATTTATATACTAAAGAAGAGAGGGGGCAAGGCAGAGAGGAAAAAAGAGAAGAGAGAAAATCATTCACTTCACATGGGAATATCTTATCTCTCCATCTGTAAAGGCCAAGCAGTGGGAGGCTGGGAGGTAGATGCTTTAGAAGAAAGAGTTGGAGGGTTAGAAGGCATGCAGCTCAGAGCTGGACCAACATTCCCAGGCCAGAGAACTATGCAGGGACCTTCAGAACCTCCCTCCAAAGGTTCACACAAGGACGGTGATACAGCAGCACTTGACACCTGCTACCTAGACAATGCCTGTCAGGGACCAATAGAGAAGCAGCAAGAACCTACAGAGAGAGGCACCCAGAGCTTACTGGGTAAAAGGACATGTGTTTCTCTCCCCGTGATCCCCCTGTAGGGGCTGAGAGGAAAAAGTTCTAGAGAGGAAAGAGTTCTAGGTGTGTCAGAATCTGGTCAGCCACCTCTACCCCTCCAAAACCCCCATCCTCAATGCTTCAGAAAACCCTCAAAGGAGTCAGGGTCCCTTCCAATCTACACTGGGAACAGGCAAAGTGATGTGACTGCTATTAAAGTTGTACTTTGAACCAGACAGAGTGCTCAGACTTTTAAGTGATCAGAAAGTTCTGGAATATAAGTTGTCACTGAGGAACAGAGATGAGAGATTGAGAATGGTAGGATTGAAGGTGATGGCTAGAAAACTAAGCCATTACACATTTATATCTCACCAAGTTGAAGTTTCTGAATCACCTGGAGGCCAGTGTGCCCAGTCTGACAGGTAGTGCAGATACATCATCGATAGAAGCCCACACCCCTGCTCCGAAGCTTCTCTGGAGTGAAGCAGAACTGAAAGACCTGTATTCCTTTATTGTGGGCTACTGGGTCCCCTACCCCTACCACTGTACCTTGCACCAAGGGAATCTTTCCCAGCTGAAGATCTTCAAAAAGCCCCACGGTCTTCATAGCCAGGTAGACAAGGTGGGCTGATTGGTCATTGAGGACAACTCAACAGAATTCAACAAGAACATGAGTTAGGCTGGGTATAGTGATGGACATCTGTAATCCTAGCATTCTGGAGACTGAGGCAGGAGGATAATAAGTTCAAGGCCAGGCAGGGCTACATAGTAAGATCCTATCTCACATACCAAGGGAAAAAAATGTATGAGTTATACACCCTGTTGGGTGGATAATGATGAAACCCTCAGAGATACCCAGTCCAAAGACTTGGTCACTGTTGTGACTTTCCTTAAACTTTTTGGTTGTGCCTGTCAACTTCATCAGTCCATTAGCTGCATGAGTAGCAAGGGGAGCCCATGCTGACTCCCCTTCTGTGCGCACAGAGCCCTCTCCCTAAAACGAGAGAGAGAGAGATTTCTGTCTCATATACAGCTTTCAAGTCCTGAAAATGGTCCCTGATTGTCCAGGTTTAGGAAGGGTCTGTAAGCAGGACACCTGAGCCTGGGTCATAGCCTATTCCTGGGGGTGTCTCTTGCCAGGGAGGCCAGGGTGGTAGCACACGGATAGTTATATGGAGGGAGCCAACCCCAAACTCTCTTCCAGGAAGTTGTCGATTATTTGTCACTGTGCAGCACATTGTGCTGAGTTCATCAGTTTATCTCAAAGGAGCTGATACCCTCCTTCCCTGCCAGAAAGTCTGTCTCTAATCTGACCTCATTGTTTCCCATGTGTTAGTTGAATCTCTGGCATATGAGAACTGGATTCTGTGAGATTGTCCCTGCCTCCTCCCCCAGCATCCTCCTTCCATGCCAAGCAGAAAGCCGAGGATGTGGGAAGCACTCCACCAATACATCGTGAATGCATGTCTGCTCAGTGAATGAATGACTGCATGAATGAGAGGAAAGGAAATGAAAAGCAATTAGACATACACACACTCACAGCTCACCTAACCATACAGCTTCCTGCCCTCCGCTCCTTGGCTAAAAGCTTTGTGCCCTTAATATCAGGTTTGGACTCTTGAGTCCCTGAAGGGAGGGGCAAGAGGCTGCTGCTCTGTGGTCTGCAGAAGGCACTGGGCTAGGGATCAGGGGAGCTGTCTTGCCATTAATTACCTGTGTGACCTTGGGCAAGCCACTTAACCTGTTTTCACTTCATTGTCCATCAGATAGGCTAATGCTCTGTGTTTACCCCACAACAGAGTTGAGGGTAATGGACAATATGAGAAAGTTAACAGCTCTTAGGAAAATCTAAAAGAAAGTCATGGGGTGGAAGAAACTAGATAATACACCAAGAGCCTCCATTAGGGGCTCAACATTTGCAGTACCTATGTGCATGGTTGGTGTTGTATTTGGGAAAGGAATGTCTTTCTACTCAGAGAGGCTTGCACTTAGGAAGAAAGTTCCCCCAGCACCCAGAGGGAGCCTTGTCTTGTACACAGTCATGAGAGGTGAAGACTGAAAAGCAACAGAATACCACCTACCCTTAAAAAAAGATACACACATATAAAACAACAAAACAATCAGACAATAAAAGAAAATTAGTCAGTGCCAGGAACTAGTCTACTACCGTGTGCCAGGCACTGTTCTAGAATTTGAGGAGTAGTGGACACAGAATTCTGCCCAGAGAGCTCTCCATGATGAAATGAGTGAACACATCAATGGGCAGCTCATAAATGAATGAGATTGTTTCAGCTCCAGGATAGGGTACTGTGATGGCAAGCATCTTGGTTGGGGCAGTGACCATGGGAAGAGTCTGGGAGGTGACGGCTTAAAGCTGAGGCCTCAACAATGAGAAGGGGAAGCATGAAGCACACAGATGAAAGGTCCAGAGGATGATGTGGGGCTGGGAAAGGTTAGTGTGTCCAGAGCACAGTGAATATGGGCAGGGTAGGTTTGTAGCCAGGAGCACCAGGCCATGGGAACCAATGGAAGCTTGAAAAGGGACATGACATGATCTGAGAATGACCTATGACACAGTGCTAACAACTGAGGAATAGAGGCCCAAGAGTTCTTTGTGTTCTTCCTGTAGCATTTTCGCATGTTGGAAATTATTTCAAAATAAACTGGAAAAAAAATGAGAGGATGGACAGATGATTGAAAGGGTTGGGAAAACTAGTGCCAAGAGTGGAGGCAAGGACAGTGAGGAGGCTTTGCAGTGGTCTAGGTGACAGGATCAGGGGAAGAATGGGAAAGAGGTCATTTCAGGATGCACTGGTGGGAGTTTTGAATTTCTTTTGTATTGTTGTAGTAACAAGTACCACACACTTAGTGGTTATAAATAACACATTTGTATCACCTTACAGTTCTGTAGGTTAGAAATATGACTCATGGGCCTGAAATGAAGAAGCAGGTTTTCTGAAAGCCCCAGGGCAGAATCCATCTCCTTGTCTTTTCCAGCTTCCAGAGGCCTCTCCCCAGGGCTTGCACAGAGTCATCTATATGACACAACCAGTCATGGGCATTGAATTCTCCTGGTACAAGCACCTCTTTCTCTGCCCACAGCCAACAAATGTCCCTCTTTTAAGGATTCATGGGATTTTGGTGGGTCCACCCAGATAACTCAGGATAATCTGTCTTATCTCAAAATTCTAAACCTTAATAACATCTGCAGAGTCCCTTTTGCCTTGTAAGATAACATACTCAGAGGTTCCTGGGGATTAAGGGGTAGACATCTTTAGGAGCCATGACTCTACCTACCGACCATAGAGTGGAACCACTAAGAATTGCTGATGGACTGTTGAGGGAAAGAAACAAACTGAGGGTGGCTGCTAGGTTCTGCCTGAGCCACTGAGTAAAGATGGAGCTCTCTCTCTCAAGACAGCAAGCCCCTTAAGAGGAGCAGACTTCTGGGTGCAGACAGGAAGGGAAGCAATAGTTCTATCTGATATGTGAGAAGTTTGAAGTCAACATAGGCCATTATAATCAGGAAGACCTCATTACTGGGACCAGGGGGTGACAGGAGCATCACAGAGATCAGGCCTGAGAGTGACCCTCATGGCAGTCCCAGGTGTGCCTCCTGGGGCAGTAAGCAGGTTTGAGCCCCAAATAGTCAGGAGCTGGATATATAAATACCTTCACCCATAAAATATGTTCCAGAAAGAAAGAAAGATAGACAGAGAAGTCGCTGGACAGACAGGTTGAGGTCTTGTTAACAAAGTCTGATGTCATAAGCCACCATGTGTGGATATGCTGCAGGGGCCAGTGGTAGCCACTACAGGACCTTCAGGAGGTGAATGGCATGACACAGAGCAAGGACATGCGGACATCTGGCAGCACGACACTGACTGGGTGGGTTGTGCACTGAGCCAGTATCTGCCTGGAAGAGGGAGGGCATTCTGGCAGTCCAGCCCAGATAGAGAAATTTTAGCCAGGGCCACTACTGGCATTTGCAACAGAATGGATGTGTGCTGGGAACGGGCTGGGGGATGTGTGGAATGGAGGGAGAGGCATCCTGTCCTCTTTCAGAACTGCGTCTCTTAAATCAAACAATTCAATCCAGGTGGAAGAGGGTTGACAGCTGGGAGGGGAGAAGAAGGAGAAACAGACAATAAAAAAAATCAATAACGCTGCCCCATAAAATAAATTGAGATTTGTGGAATTCACTTCCACTTGACATCAAAGATGCCGATTTGGTGAATTCGTTTAAGGGCAAATTGAAAATGTATCATTTTAATCCAGATCCCCAAGCTTCCCCCAGCTCCGTGGCAAGGGCCCTGGGGGCTGGGTTTGCTGAAGCTCCCAAGGATGTTCCTTTGGGGGTGATTGATCACCCATGCTCAGAGAAGCTGTGCGGGGGTTGGCAGGAGACATGGATATTCACCACGTCACACCCCTTCCCCTAGCTAGGGCCAAGGTCCCTCCAGCCAGGGACTCCTCCAGGGAGCAGTGATGGAGCCATGCTTGGCCACCAACTTCCCAGTGACTCTAAGAGGTATTTGCAAATACCTTGCCCAGCTGGCACCTTGGGCATCTGGTCTGGGGCAGGTGTTTCGAGCTCTCTCGGCTTGAATGCTCCTCCTGGAAGTAAGCGTATGTTCAAGAGAAAGTAGAGTTGTAGAGTCCACAGACTCTGCTTTTGGATTCTCCCACAGAGCATCAGTATGGTGTGAATGTGGTATGGAGGGAAAGGGGCAGAAGACCACAAAATCCTGCAAAAACAAGACAAAATGTACATAGTATGAGTTTCCTTGGCCCAGGTTTTTTAAAAAAGAGGACAGGCCCCCAAAATGCTGAGCCTGGTGCCAGAACATGTCATAGGCAAGGTTAAGACTTGGCCCACTTTGGGGACTTCTCTCAGCCCAGGGCATGGACGTAAGAGCAAAGAGTGCAAACTGCCAGGTTAGAATGATACCAACCCCAGACTGTGGAGAAGCGTCCTAGAAGGAAAGGCAAGAACCAGGCGGGCATGGCTAGGACAACTCAGAATTGTGGGCAGACAGTATGGTCCAATGTGTAGACTGTGGTTATAATGAAGTATTTTGAATGAGCCAAGTTCCAGCTTTGAATACATCCAAGTTCCAGCTTCATGACTTGGCAACTGAACCTCTCTGTGCTTCAGTGTCCACATCTGTAAAGAAGAAAAGGGTAGTCATGATCTTTTTATACAGGGATGTTGCTAGGACCCTCAAAAGGGAAAATGTGAAGTATTCAGCATGATGCTTGACAGCTGGTTGACTCTCAATAATGTTATGATGAGGATGACAATGTACATTTGGAGGCTTTCAGCAAGCCACTGAACCCTCGCTCAGGTCTCAGTACTCCTTGGTAAAGTGGAGGGCTCCAGTGAAATGCTTTCTGGGTTTCTTCTCCCCTACATGACTGCGCAGCTGAGCAAGGACTATGGCTAGGTCTCTGGTCTCAGCAGTTTCCAACCCTAAATCCTAGAATCACGGGCCGAGAGATTTGGACATCTGGAAGAGTCAGTCCAGAGAGGGGCCCAGGAGGAGCAGCAGTGGCTAACAAAAGAGCAAATTCATGGCCACCTCCACCGGGAGCCAACTTGGCCTTGCTGCACCCAGGCTTTGGGCTTCGGGACTTGAGCTTGATTTGACCTCTTCAAATTGAATGTTCACTTTAGCCTAGATTTGCAAAGCAATTTGTTAATGCTCCTGTGCAGGGGCTGTTTTCTCTAGGGTTTTAAAGAAAAAACTCATTTCAATGTAAAATTCACAGGACCAAATTGAAATGTATTCTGAGCAGAGTGAGCTGTTCAGAATTTCCAGGCCCCTGTGATCAGCAGCACGTCACATTGTAATTACACCTTTCTTTGTGCGTCAGCTGCAGGCTTGGTGAGGAAAATAGAAGATAATGCTGACCCTTTCAAGAAAAGAAAAGACTTTTGTGCCTGTTCCTTTTCAGAGAGAGCTCTGCCAAGATGATGGGGGAGAGGGACACCTGAATCAATCTATCAAGGGGAACAAAACCATTACTATCTCTACTCTCCTTAGCCAAGATTGGTTCCACTCAACAGTTTCTGGAGTTTAACTCTTATTTCTTCAAATGCTTTGGAGGAAATAAAAGACGACTAAAGCATCTACTTTCTAGGTTCATTTTTTTGAAGATGATCCTTAGCATCTCCCTCTTCATACACACACACACACACACAGATTTACACATGCCACAAATATGCACACACATCATACCTATTCATAGAGTATATATGCACACACAACTATCTATTCATCTATCTATCTATCTATCTATCTATCTATCTATCTATCTATCTATCCACATACCACACACACACATATATACACACATATGTACTTCATAAGCTTAATAACATAAACACACACTTTTCTGTTTTAAAAGCAATAGTGGTAGATCTTTAATTGGATCATAATTCCAAAAATACAGAAACTTGGATAAGGCCCAGTCTAGATGATCATAGAAAATTCTTGTTATTTTCTTAGGTATGATGGTGATACTCTGATTAAATAGAAAAATGTCTTCATTCTTAGGAGATGCAGGCTAAAGTATTTAGGAATAAACTGTCAACATGTCTGTGACTTGCTGCCAAGAGAGAAAAAGAGAGACAGAGAGAGAGAGAGAGAGAGAGAGAGAGAGAGCAAACATGGTAACCTATTAACAATTGTTGAATTATGAGTGTAAAACAGAGACATATTCTTTGTACTATTTTAAAATATTATAGGTTGTCATATTAACAAAGTCAAGGACAAAAACCATATGATCATCTCAATAGATGCAGAAAAAGCATTCGACAAAATCCAGCACCCATTCATGATAAAAACGCTACAGAAAATTGGAATAGAAGGTCTTTATCTCAACCTGATTAAGGCCATCTATGAAAAACCAACAGCCAACATCATACTGAATGGTCAAAAACTGAAAACTTTCACGCTAAAATCAGGAACCAGACAAGGATGTCCACTATCACCACTCCTGTTCAATATAGTTCTGGAAACATTAGCCGCAGCAATTAGAAAAGACAAAGAAATAAAAGGAATAAAGATAGGAAAAGAAGAAGTTAAACTGTCATTATTTGCTGATGATATGATACTTTACATAGAAGACCCAAAAAACTCCACCAGAAGACTTCTAGACTTAATTGACAGATTCAGTAGAGTAGCTGGATACAAGGTCAACACTCAAAAAACAATAGCCTTCTTGTACACAAATAACAGACTCACTGAGAGAGAAATTAGGGAAATAATTCCTTTTACAATAGCATCCAAAAAAATGAAATATCTAGGAATCAATCTAACAAAAGGAAGAAAAAGACCTCTACATTGAGAGCTACAGCACTCTGAAAAAAGAGATCAAAGAGGAAACAAGAAAATGGAAAGACATCCCTTGCTCCTGGATAGGAAGAACCAATATAGTGAAAATGGCCATACTTCCAAAACTACTATATAGATTCAATGCAATGCCAACTGAAATTCTAACAATATACTTCACAGAACTAGAGAAAACAATCCAAAAATTCATTTGGAACCATAAGAGATCTAGAATAGCTAAAGCAATTCTAAGCAACAGAGACATAGCTGGGGGTATCACAATCCCCAACTTGAAACTATACTACAAACCTACTGTGATAAAATCAGCATGATACTGGCAAAGGAACAGACCTGAGGATCAGTGGAATAGTTTAGAAGATCCAGAAACAACTCCAGACATACTCAGCCACCTCATCTTTGACAAAGGAGCCAACCACCATCATTGGAGGAAAGATAGCCTATTTAATAAATGGTGTTGGAAAAACTGGATCTCAACTTGCCAGAGATTAAAAACTAGACCCATACCTATCACCATGCACTAAACTAAGATCAAAGTGGATTAAAGATATAAATATTAAGACAGAAACAGTAAAACTGCTGGAAGATAAATTAGGTAGAACTCTTGAAGACATTAGCATAAGAAAAGACTTCAAGAACAAAACCTCAGCAGCACGGGAACTAGCAGAAAGAATCAACAACTGGGATCTCATCTTATTAAAAAGCTTCTGCACTGCAAAAGAAACCACCAATAGAGCTAACAGACAACCTACAATATGGGAAAAAAAATTTTAGCAGCTGTACCTCAGACCAAGGACTACTATCTAGAATATATAAAGAAGTGAAAAAATTCAGAACCCCCAAATTCCAGGACCCAATTCAAAAATGGGCATCTGAAATGAACAGACATTTCACAGACAAAGAAGTAACAGAAGCAAACAAATATATGAAAAAATATTCAACATCACTGGTCATTTGAGAGATGCAGATGAAAACAACCCTGAGATTCCACTTCACCCCAGAGAGAATGGCTGCTATCAAGAAATCAACAAATAATAAATGCTGGTGGGGTTGTGGGGAGAAAGAAACCCTTCTCCATTGTTGGTGGGAATGCAGACTGGTGCAACCACTGTGGAAATCAGTATGGAGATACCTCAAAGAACTAGGACTGGAGGTCCCATTTGACCCAGTTATTCCCTTGCTGGGTATATTCCCAAAAGAACTAAAAGAATCATACTACAGTGATATATGTGCACCCATGTTCATAGCGGCACAGTTTGTAATAGCTAAAGCTTGGAAACAGCCCAAGTGCCCATTAACTGGAAACTGGATAAAGAAAGTGTGGTTTTTTAATAAAATGGAGTACTACTCAGCCATAAAGAATGAAAAACTAGAGTCATTTATAGCTAAATGGATGCATATGGATGCCATACTCTTAGGTGAAATAAATAGGACACACATGTGTAAATACCAAATAGTTTCTCTAGTGTGAGAAACTGATAGTGTGAACAAGAGTTAAAATGATTAAAATGAATAACTATAATTTGAAATAGGAAAAAAGGTCCAAAGACGAAGTGAAGGAAGGGGAAGGGGAAAGGAAAAGAGGGAAAGGAAAAACTATGAGAAAAGAAAAAAAAATGGAAATGAAATCTATGTAAATAGGGAAGGGTGGAGGGGGTGAAGGGCACACAGGTAATGGGGAAAAAAATAAGAACCAAAATACATCATGTACAGGTACAAACACCCAATGATAAATGTAAACAAATTGTATACCTAAAATGTACCAATAAAAGAACTAAAAGCAACAACAACAAAATATTATAGGTTGTAATATAAACTATTACATATTTTACTAAATATTATATATAGCATAGAATTCTATAGATATTATAGTATATTTGAAATTTTTCCTAATTAAAATTAAGGAAATAAAGATTAGTGAGGAAATTTCCAAATTGTATCCAGCTGTCACTCTCTTTAAAACTTGCCTTCTATATTCCTCTATTGATCCCGATTTCATAAGGACTTCATATTTTGATAACTTATGCATAAATCTAATTTTATAAGTAAACATTAGAGGATCTTTGCTGAAAAAGAGAAAGGATCTGAAAGGATAGGGAAAAAGGAAAGCAGAAAGCTTCCTTGGGTCAAGTAAAACTTGCACTCTACTTACCTTTCTTCTTTTATAGTAAATACCTACAACAGGTGTCATAGCTCCAATCTCTCAAACTCAGGAGCACCTCAGGTAGTACTGGCAGACTGGGGGTTAGATCTGGAGTATGTGAACTCCACTTTGAAGGTAAAAGGCAGGTATATAAAATCTTTTGGCTATGAAGCCAGAGACAACACATGAACTACTTTCCAGATAGTCAGAGGCTGTGGACACTTTGCCTTCTGTTTAGAAGCCACTGTCAACTACTATTTGGAAAAACATACATACACAATGAAACCCACCACTTGCTCCCTCATTAGAATCCTCATGATAATGTACTCCCACTGCCTTCTCAGCCCTTAACAGTAACAATTATGAAGGGCTAGCCATTTTGTAAGTGCCTAACTTATTTAATCCAACAGTATGCCCAGTTATCATCCCCATTTTACAGATGAGGAAACTGAGATGAGGTGAACGGCAGAAAGCAGAGACTATCTGCTTAGGCAGTGCAGCCCAACCCCAGAGTCTGTGTTTTAAACAACTTTGATAAACTACCTGCCCCCACCAGACTTAATGCCCCTGCCAGAGCTATCCCTCTGAGGCTGGCCACCTCTGTCCAGCAGACCTCCAAGGACAGATTCTTGACCAAGGAATTCTAAAATATTTTTCTGGACCTAGTCTATATATAGTAATGCTTCTATTCACTGGGTAAGAAATTGTGCCACTGACTTTGTCAGAAACCCGAGGTCCAGGGCATGGAATTCCTTACCATTCCCTGCCTAAAGAAAGAAGTTGCCACAGCCATCATGGACAAGGTCAGATCAGACTGCTTCCCCTCCTATACTTGCCAGGGAGAATTCCATGCTCCTGCTCAGTGGGATCATGGTGTTGTTCCAGGTTCCCTACCTGTGTTCCTTTCCTACCTCTGGCTTCTCTGGGCACACCTCTGTTTTGCTCAGGTAGTCATGCCTCTGCCATGGAACTCAAAGGTAAACCTTGAGTGGTCGAAACTAGTTCTAGAATTACATTCCTCTTGGTTAGGAATTGGCTTGGGCATGTGCATAAAATCTATTTGTCTGCCTCACAACAGCCAGCTGGGCTTCAGCACTTCTGATGATGGTTTCCTCATTGAGGCAGCGATGTCCTGCTTCTTGTCTTCATGTTGTCAATCATGTTGTCATGCTGGGAACTTCTGTAGCCAGCCTGCTGCCAGCCTGAGCATAAAGGTCCTGGCACACAGGAGTGGGGCCAAGAACAGATCATAGCAACAGCCCCATACTGTCTGCGTTCTGTCCTAGGAGCTACCTGGCCTCAGGACTTCCTGGTAAGGGAAAAAATAAATTCTAATTTAAAAGAAACCCAGTCAATCACAGGTGACCAATTGGGCATTGGTTAGTTTGTGTTAAACTTCTCACTGAGATAGGCCAAATAAGGCACTTGCGTGAACTTTAACCAATCAAATAATTCATTTGCTCTGCTTTTCCATGCACCCTAGGATAGAGCCTACCTCCACCCCAGAACCCCAGCCACTTCTTGTTTTGAACTGTCCAATTTATGAAATCACTGCCAAAATAAACTAACATTTTTGTGGACCAAAATAGCTAAAAGAGTGTTAGATAACTCAGCTGAGCCTCGAGGAGTGTGTGCTTCAAGCTTATGCTCCTGAAACTCCATTTCCAGACATGGGATCTGGTCACAGCCAAGCAGGCCCCCGTCCACACGGTGCCCCAGACTTGCCAGGTGCACTCTCTCCTCTGCAGATGCTGTCCCCTCCAGCATAAACATGTGGCACTGGAGGTCTCCCAAGGCTGGAATTCCAGAGTAGCTAAACGATGCCAAGATCATCTTACCTTCCCAGGGGGCCCTTTGCAGGAGGCGGTGGATTTAACCAGATAGGCAACTGCCCTTTCACAATTTGCAGGTGCCTACAGGAGACACATCCCCAAATAGTAGGCTGAGCTGGCAGTCTCACATCCAACTCCCCATTTTTCACCACCCAAGAAGGAGAACTTTTCAAGGTCACTCCAAGCCTCACTCTGGCTCCATCAGTCCCACTCCCCCCTCCTTTTCCTCCTGCCTCCCTTCAGGATGTGTCCTAAATTCCCCTCTGCCCTGCATTCTGTTTCTCAATGCTAGAGACCCAAAACTGGTTTGACATCCAAAATCCACTAAAACACTCAGCAAGACAAAAGAATCCTTCCCTAACCCCTTCCCTAAGGGCCAAATGGTGGCCTTGAATAGCAACATTGTCCTTGAGATTTTTCAATAGTTCCTTTCTTCAAGACGAATTCTCCAGTTGTTTGAGTTGGGCTGCTGGAAGTGGCAGCATTCTCTCTGTCTCCTCAGCAGTTTCTTCTCAGGGACAACCTCTTTCTTGATCCTGAGTTTGGGGAGCCCTTGTTGACTCAGTGAAAGGCCCTGCTCCAGCCCATCCCCCCATATCACCCAGCCTCACCTTTCCAGTTGGCAGAAACTTCCTGTCCCTTTACTGACCTCTTTTTGCCTTTCCCTTCTCTTGTCACTCATTCTCACACTGGGACCTTTGTGCTGGGTGCTCATCTGTGCTTTTAAGTGACTCTGTTACTCTCTTCCATCCTGCTTGGCCTTGTGATCCTGCGGTAGCTCAGCCAGGAAGTATGGCTTAGGCCTGATCAATCCAGTGCTGCCTTCCAGCCAGAATGTGGGCACTAGAAGGGGTAACCTAAGGATGCCAGGACAGAGTTACAAGTGGTTCTCAATCATACAGCTGAGCTAAGTTCAGCCGCAGGTGGTGATGAAAATATTGACCACAGAGTCCTTAGCAGACTGTTCTACTGCATTGATCTTGCTGTGCCTCTTGTCGTTCCCTATATTTTTCACCCTTTGAGCCCTGAAATTTTCCTTTTTCTTTCCAGAAAAATCCTCTCTCCTTCCGTCACTTAGAGTTGTTGCAGGCAAGAACCCAGACCTGTTCTCTGCCAGCAACATGATAAGAACTGGCTATGTGATACAAGGCTGGAAGAGCCACTGTCTTGGTTACTTTTCTCATTGCTGAGACAAATACAATGGTACCTCAGTTCGTGAACTTAATTCTTTCCATGATTCTGGTTGCAAACTGAACTGATCAAAAACCAAATCAAATTCAATGGTTAGGTTCAATGTTGGGAAATTTGATTTGGTTTGTGACCAATTCAGTATGCGACCAGAATTGTGGAAAGAATTAAGTTGATGAACCAAGGTACCACTGTACCTGACACCCACAAGTTAAAAGAGGAAAATTTATTTCAGCTCTCAGGTTGTAGAGCTTTCTGTCCATAGTCAGCTGGCTCTGAGGGAGGGCAGTATGGCGGAGGGGCATTGCAGAGGAGAAACAGTCCATGCCAGGGTTGATAGGAAGGAAGCAAAGCAGCAATCAGCAGCAGCAGCCTGCTTTTCCCTTTTATCATATCTAGGCCACAAGCCTTTTGGGTAGTGCCACCCATACTTAGAGTGGGGCTTTTTTCTTCAGTAAATCCATCCGATCATATCCAGAACTATGCTAATTCCAAAAAATGGACTAATTTAGCACCACACCCCCTTAATCCCAGTAACATTCACCCTAGATCCAGCCAGCTGTTAAAAGCCCCATCTATGAGCCCATGGAACAAGCCATAGCAGGTAGCAAATCCAGACTTCAGTGCTCACCACCAGGGTAGGCCTGGCCCAGAGGGGGTTTCCTATTGCTCCACATCGAGTGAATAACAAAGTAGCACCGGGCAGGCCATCACTAAGGAAATCTCATTAGGCTTAAACAGCCCTAAACTAATGCTAAAACTGAGATAGTAATGCTCATTTAAGAGTTCTAGCCGGCCAGGGATTTAGCTCAGTGGCACCACGTCTGCCTCCTAAGCAAAAGGTCCTGAGTTTGATCCCTGGTACCCAAAAAACCCCCAATAAAACAAAACAAAACAAAAACCCAAACAAACAAACAAAAAACCATTTCCCAGCCCTGATGCCTGGGACTTGATGTTAAAGGCAGACAATGTTTTGTGACCCAGAGGACCAAATCTGAGCATCTCAGGATGCCCCTCTCTTTGCCATCTGTGTTGCTTGCTTCTCTCCTTGCTCTTCCCAAAATGCCCTTGCTTCACTTTGTTCTGTCCACCCACAACCACATCTCTTTACATCCACTCACACCCAACTATCAAACCTAGCTCAGAAACTATCTCCTCCAGGAAGACATGCTCCAGATTAGCTCTGCCCACTCTGGACCTCCCTTCTTGGTCTTTTACCCACATCACTTGGGTGGGTAGAAAGGTTACATAAATGGCTTCCCTCCTGGGGAAATTCTATGATGGTGGAAAATTCTGTGATGATGTGCTCAGATTCCTGTGTTATCACCGGTTCTTAGCACAGGAAACAGGTACTCAGTAAGAGTGAACAAATGAAGTAGTTTCATCCAAATGAATATCCACAAATGCAGTGTGTGCCTCAGAACACAACCAGATTCTCGAATGGGGCCATCAGCTCAGTGGAAGTACATGTTTTTCTGCTAGGATTGGCTACTGAGCTGTCATTTGAAAAAGACTTGAATGAGTGATTAAACATACTTGCTTCTTGATCAAGTGGTTAAGAGTTAAACTTTGGTAGAATTTGTATGGGATATCCAATTTAGTTCAATATAAAGAACTTGGCAATTAAGCATGACTTAATGGGACACACTTCCTTGTGGAGCGTGAGCTCCCTGTTTTGGAAATGCCTCCAGTAAAGACTGGTACGGGGGCTGGGGATGCTGCTCAGTGGTGCCACACCTGACTAACAAGCATGAGGTCCTGAGTTCAATGCCCCGTACTGGAAAAAAAAAAAAAACACTGGCAAGGATCCAGTGTTTCTCATATACAGGTCTTATCTCTGAAGGGCCTGCTCCAAATCCTTCAGAAAGGATGTTAAAAATACAGCTCTCTGAACTTTATCCCTAAAAATCTAACTCAAATGACATGAGTTAGAGCTTGGAAATCCATGTATTTTGTACAAAGCTCTCCAGGATATTTCTTATCACAGCCTGGTCTGGGAAGCTCTGCCTCAGAAGGGTTTCACCTGCAGTGGGGTATGGAACCAGATGAGACCTGAAAACCCCATGAGGTCAGAAAGTATATTCCTTCAAGTCAAGTGAGGACACCATCCTGGTACTAACCTTCCCTTCAGCTTCTAACTTTGTTTATTTTCTCCAGTAGTGTTATTTAGTTATCTGCTTTTTCTGGACAAATTCAGGAAAGTTATTGCTATGGATTGAATGTTTGTGTTTCCCCAAAATTCATACGTTTAAGCCTCAGCATCTGCTGTGATGGTATTTGAGGATAGGACTTTTGGGAGATGTCTTAGTCCATTTTCTGTTGCTATAACTGAACATAACAGACTGGGTAATTAATAGGAAGTAAAAGTTCATTTTCCTCACAGTTCTGAAGCCTGGGAAATTGAAGATTGGATAGCTGCATCTGGGAGTCCTTCTTGCTGGTGGGGTCTCTCTGTAGAGTTCTAAGGTAGTGTATCATACATCAAGACAGAGCAGATGCCCACCAGCCACCAGCGTAACTGCGCAGGCTGAGCAGTCCCAGGCTGACTGGAGCCCTGCTCCGTCCGGTTCACCATGACCACCTGCAACGAGGAGACGGTGAAGACCCCCTGGGCACACTGACCAGCCACCAGTGTAGCCAGGCTGGTGCCTGCAACACGCCTCCCCACCCCCGCCCTGCCTGTGGCCTCTTGGCTGTGCTGGTTGCACACTACAGAGGCACAGGGGGACATAAAGGCCATTGTCCTGAGCTCCAAAAGTGAACAAGAGAGAGAAGGCCTCTCTCAGGCTCCCTGACAAAAACTAAAAGCCACTGGAAAAGTGAAGAAAATCTCTGCAATAAAGGCACAACAGACCACCGTACTTGGTAAGTAGGAGGGATCATCACCTCCTATCGGAACCTGGACTATTGTTAGGGGAAAGGCAGCTAGAATCTGGAATAGAACCTTGCACAGTTCAACCCTTCATGAGGAGAAGGACCCAACTTGGGACTTGCAGCCAGAGATCTGCCTGAATCTCATGGGTCTGTGACTGGCTTGCTGAGACTCATGGACTTATATCTGCACGCTGCTGCCCACATTGTCTATTGTGACAGCACAGCCATACCCTGAAGGAGGCCCTTTTCATTTTTATCTTTTATTTGTTATTTTCAAAATTACCACTTTTTTTTGCTCTTATTTTTAATTTTTTCTTTTTCTACTCTTCAAAAATTTTTGTTTTTCTCTTTTTTCTTTCTTCTCTCCTTTCTTTCTTTCTCTCTCTTCCTTGCTCCCTTGCTGTCCCAGGTTGTTTTTCTTCTCCTTTTGTGTTCCTGTTCTGGCCCTAATTCATATTTCTTCTTTATTTTTCTTTTCTTCTCTTTCCTTCTCTTGCCTGTGTCCTCTGGTCTCACTGTTAACCTTCCCCTATCCTTCTACCTATCTATCCCTCTCTCCCCAACTCCTTCTGGCTCCTCATCTTGAAGGGTAAAGTTGCTATATTGAAGACTTTTTTCACTATAAACATATGTTGGGTTGGTCCTTGATTTTGATTTAATTCACACAGTTAACAGTGGCAGATTAATAACTACCACAAATTGTCATTTTCTAAGAGGTACTTGATGCTATTGTGTTGCTGATTGTATCACTTGGGCTAAGGTGTTGTCATTGATCTAATCAATTGTCCTTCCTGGTATAATGAAAATGAGATAGCCTCAGAGTAATTAGACACTCAAAGCCTAAAGACCAGTTATATCTGGAAGACAACTCTGAGAAGCAATGATTCCATAAGGGTTCTAAATATATCAACAAAGATACTTACAATAAGCAACTTCAAAGTATAAACCCAGGAATTAAACCAAAGACAGTGCCAACAACAAAAATGAGAAGACATTTAAGCAAGGCACAAACTCAGACTTCCACCCCACAAAAGGGAAATTCTGGGGGAAACAAGGTGGAAAAGTCCAATAATCAACCACCTGGACACCCTGAACTGATAGCACAGGAAGCAACAAAACAGATGAATGAGGTTCTAGAAAAATTCAAAGCAGAAATAATCTCCCAGATAACTACAGAGATGGTGAGCAGAGTGAAAGACATGATTAGAGGCTCTAGAACAGAAACAGATTTAAAAAAATAGATGAGCTCAGAAACATGCTGGAAGCCATGAATGGCCAGCATAAGAGAGAAATGGAAACCATGATCGGCCAACATAAGAAAGAAACAGAATCCATAAAACAGATTCAAACAGATATTCAGAAGATTAAAAAATCCATTGAAAGTATGCACAGCAGATTAAAGGAATGTGAAGATAGAATATCAGATATAGAAGACAAGATTGTGATTAAAGACCATGAAAACAGAGATTTCTTAAAAATACTAAGGGACCATGAGAAATCAATCCAGCAGCTGCTTGATGATGCAAAGAAGAATAACATCAGACTGATAGGAGTCCACAAAAAAACAGGAGAAAGTACAATTGACATAAAAAAAAAACTGTTCACAGGAGTAATAGTAGAAAACTTCCCAGACAGAGGTGGAGTATTGGACATACAGATAAGTGAGGCACATAGAACTCCAACTAGCCACAATAAAAAAAAAAACTACACCTAGACATATAATAGTCAAGATCCCGGAAACCCAACAGAAGAACAAAATCCTATAGGCAGTTAGAGAAAAGAAACAAATCACCTACAAAGGAAAGCCCATCAGAATCACGGCAGACTTCTCAACACAAACCCTCAAGTCAAGGAGAGCCTAGAGTGAAGTATTTCAAGCCCTAAAAGAAAATAACTTCCAACCTAGACTGTTGTATCCTGCAAAATTATCTTTCAAAATCGATGGGGAAATTAGATACTTCCACGACAAAGAACATCTGAGAAATTTCATGAACACCAAACCAGCACTCCAGAAAATCCTAAGCAATATCCTAGAAAAAGACAATGAAGGCCACAACTCCATGAGGCCCAACAGGGAAGCCGCCAGGCAAGGCAAGAAATTAAAGGGAGGGCTGGGGATTTAGCTCAGTGGTTCTGGTGCCTGCCTTGCAAGTGCAAGGTCCCGAGTTTGATCACTGGTACAAAAAAAAGAAAAAAAGAAAGAAAGAAACTAAAGGAAAAAGGGGTGGGGGAAAGAAATAAAAGAGCCAACAACAGTAAAACATCATGACAAGGATGAGTCAGTATCTGTCAATTGTAACCATCAATGTTAATGGCCTCAATTCACCAATCAAAAGAAATAGACTGGCAGAACGGTCTAAGAAGCAAAATCCAACAATATGCTTTATAAAAGAAACACACCTAACTCAAAAAGAAATGCATAGACTGAAAGTAAAAGGATGGAAAACAGTTGTCTACCCCACAGGAACCCAGGAAAAAGCAGGGGTAGCAATCTTGTTTGCAGACAAAGTAGATTTCAAAGCAAAACTAATTAAGAGAGACAAAGATGGTCACCACATCCTTGTGAAGGGAACAATCCAAGAGGGAGATGACAACCATAAATATATATCCACCAAATACGTATACCCCCAACTATACAAAACAAATATTAATGGACATGAAAAACCAAGTAAGCACCAATGCAATTGTAGTGGGGGACCTCTATACCCCACTATCACAAATAGATCATATAGACAAAAATCAACAATGAAATTCTAGAACTGAACCAAGCTATTGAACAAATGGACTTAATACATGTTTACAAAGGGTTCCATCCCACAAAATCAGAATATATGTTCTTTTCAGTTGCACACAGGTTATTCTCCAAAATAGACAACATGCTAGCTCCTAGGACATATTTAAGTAAATGTAAAAGAATTGAAGTTACACCCTGTATATTATCAGACCATAGTGCAATAAAATTGGAGATCAATAGCATAAGAAACCACAAACCCCCCCAAAATACATGGAAAGTGAATAACACCCTCCTGACCAACCAATGGGTCACAGAGGAAATTGAAGAAGAAATTAGACAGTTTCTGCAAGTAAATGATAATACTACTACAACATACAGGAATCTATGGGACAAAATGAAAGCAATTCTTTGAGGGAAATTCATAGCAGTGAATGCCCATATTAGGAAAACAGAGAGAATTCAAATAAACAACCTAATGAAGAACCTCAAGTGCCTAGAAAAGAAGAGCATAACCAACCCAAAAGCTCGTACAAGAGAGGAAATTATAAAGATCAGAGCAGAAATCAATGCAATACAGACTAAGAGAACGATACAATAAATCAATGAGTTAAAGAGTTGGTTTTTTTAAAGAATAAATAAACTCAATAAACCTTTAGCCAACTTTATTAAAAAAGGAAAGAAAAGGCTCAAATCCATGCAATTAAGAATGAAAAAGGGGAAGTCACAACAGACCCAGCAGAAATCCAGAGGATCATCAATACCTACTTTGAGAAACTGTACTCTAATAAAATGGAAAACACAGAAGAAATGGACAGATTCCTAGATACATATGAATTGCCAAAGTTAAATGAAGAAGATATAGAAATTCTATACAGCCCAATTACAATAAGTGAAATTGAAAATGTAATAAAAAGTTTACCAACAAAGAAAAGCCCGGGTCCTGATGGCCTCACTGTTGAATTCTACAAGACATTTAAAGAAGAACTGTCACCATTACTCTTTAAACTCATCAATGAAACTGAAAGGGTAGCAATACTTCCAAATTCATTCCTGGAAGCAAGAGTAACTTTGATTCTAAAACCAGGGAAAGACCAAACCAAAAAAGAGAAATACAGGCCAATCTCCCTAAAGAACATAGATGCAAAAATCCTCAACAAGATACTGGCAAACAGAGTACAGAGGGTCATAAAGAAGATCATACACCCTGACCAAGTTAGATTTATCCCAGGGATGCAAGGATGGTTCAACATATGTAAATAAATAAATGTAATACACTATATTAACAGAGCCAAGGACAAAAATGATATGATCATCTCAATAGATGCAGAAAAGGTATTCAACAAAATCTAACACCCATTCATGATAAAAACCCTACAGAAAATTGGAATAGAAGGTCTTTATCTCAACCTGATTAAGGCCATCTATGAAAAACCAACAGCCAACATCATACCGAATGGTCAAAAATTGAAAACTTTCACGCTAAAATCAGGAACAAGATGAGGATGCCCACTATCACTATTCCTGTTCAATATAGTACTGGAAACATTAGCCACAGCAATTAGAAAAGACAAAGAAATAAAAGGAATAAGGATAGGAAAGGAAGAAGTTAAACCATCATTATTTGCATTATTTGCTGATGATATGATACTTAACATAGAAGACCAAAAAAACTCAGCCAAAAGACTTCTAGACTTAATTGACAGATTCAATAGAGTAGCTGAATATAAGGTCAACACTCAAAAAACAAGAGCCTTCTTATACACAAATAACAGATTCACTGAGAGAGAAATTAGGGAAACAATTCCTTTTACAATAGCATCCAAAAAAATGAAATATCTAGGAAGCAATCTAAGAAAGGAAGCAAAAGACCTCTACACTGAAAACTACAACACTCTGAAAAAAGAGATTGAACAGGATATAAGAAAATGGAAAGACATCCCTTGTTCCTTGGTAGGAAGAACCAATATAGTGTAAATGGCCATACTCCCAAAACTACTATATAGATTTAATGCAATGCTGATTGAGATTACAACAACACACTTCACAGAACTAGAGAAAACAATCCAAAAATTCATTTGGAAACAGAAGAGACCTAGAATAGCAAAAGCAATTCTAGGCAACAGAGACATAGCTGGGGGTATCACAATCCCCAACTTGAAACTATACTGCAAAGGTACTGTGATAAAAACAGCATGGTACTGCCAAAGAAACAGACCCAAGGATCAGTGGAATAGATTAGAAGATGCAGAAACAGCTCCAGACATACTCAGCCACCTCAACTTTGACAAAGGAGCCAACCATCCTCATTGGAGGAAAGATAGCCTCTTTAATAAATGGTGTTGGAAAACCTGGATTTCAACCTGCCAAAGATTAAAACCTGACCCATATCTATCACCATTTACTAAATTAAGATCGAAGTGAATTAAAGATCTAAAAATTAAGACAGAAACACTAAACTTTGGAATACAAGTTAGGGAGAACTCTTGAAGACATTGGCATAGGAAAAGACTTCATGAACAAAACCTCAGTAGCACGGGAACTAGCACAAAGAATCAACAACTGGAATCTCATCTTATTAAAAAGCTTCTGCACTGCAAGAGAAACCACCAACAGAGCTAAGAGACAATCTACAATCTGGGGAAAAAAATTTTAGCAGCTGTACCTCAGACAAAGGACTACTATCTAGAATATATAAAGAACTGAAAAAAATCAGACCCCCTCAATTTAAAGACCCAATTCAAAAATGGGCATCTGAAATGAACAGACATTTCTCAGACAAAGAAGTAAAAGCAGCAAATAAACATAGGAACAAATGTTCAACATCACTGGTCATTTGAGAGATGCAGATGAAAACAACACTGAGATTCCACCTCACCCCAGAAAGAATGGCTGCTATCAAGAAATCAACCCATAACAAATGCTGGCAGGGGTGTGGGGAGAAAGGAACCCTTTTCCATTGTTGGTGGGAGTGCAGACTGATGCAACCACTGTGGAAATCAGTATGGAGATACCTCAAAGAACTAGGACTAGAGGTCTCATTTGACCCAGCTATTCCCCTGCTGGGTATCTTCCCAAAAGAATTAAAAGAATCATACCACAGTGATATATGTGCACCCGTGTTAATAGTGGCACAGTTTGTAATGGCTAAAGCTTGGAAACAGCCCAAGTGCCCATCAACTGGAAACTGGACAAAGAAGATGTGTTCGTTTTGTTTTGTTTTGTTTTTTATAAAATGGAGTGCTGCTCAGCCATAAAGAATGAGAAAATAGAGATATTTATAGCTAAATGGATGCATATTGAGGCCATCCTCTTAAGTGAAATAAATAGGACACATATGTGTAAATATCAAATAGTTTCTCTAGTGTGAGAAACTGAAAGTGTAAATAAGGATTAAAATGATTAAAATGAATAATTGATAATTTGAAATAGGAAGAAAAGGTCCAAAGTTGTATGGGTTGTGGGAGGGGAAGGGGAAAGGAAGGAAGGGAAAAGAAAAATTATGAGAAAAGAAAAAAAAATGGAAAAGTAGTCTACGTAAATGGGGAAGGGTGGAGGGGGTGAAGGGTGCACAGGTAATGAGGAAAAAAGAAGAACCAAGATACATCATGTACAGGTACAAGCACCGAATGATAAATGTAAATGAATTTTATGCCTAAAATGTACCAATAAAAGAATTTAAGGAAAATGAAAAAAAAAAAAAAAAAAAGAGCAAGCTTGCTTGCCTGGGTCTCTTGTCCTCTTCTTGTAGAGTCACCTACTTGGAGGGTCACCCTTATGATCTTATCTAATCTTAATTAGGTCCCAAGTCCCCTCTTCCAAATCCATTAATATTTGACTTGGAGGTTAGGGTTCCAACACATGAAATCTCGGTGACACACCCAAACCACAGTAGGAGATAATTAGGTTTAGGTGAGACCACGAGGGTGGAACCCCATGATTGGATTCTGGCCTTGTTAAGAAAAGGAAGAGACCAAAGATCATCCCAACTCCCACCATGAGAGGATACACCAATAAAGAGCCCATCTGCAAACCAGAAAGAAGGCCCTCACGAGACATGGAATCTGTCAACACCTAGATCTTAGACTTATTTTCCAGAACCATGAGAACAAATACGCATTGTTTAAGCACCACCCCCATCTCTATTTTGTTATAGCAGCCCAAAATGAATGAGACACATGTTCAGGACCAAAGCACACTCTGCAAGATGTTTTTGATACCAGGAAGCATGAGTGTTGATTCTGATGAATTTACTTGCATTGTGGTCTGTGAGCTTCGTGATGTCAGAAGCCTGAGCCATGCATTAACCTCCCCTTCCTTCTTTAACAAACTGTCATAGCTCTTAAGCATGCTAAGAACTTAAGGCAGTTGGGAGGGAACTCTTGGAAAGCATCATCATAGTTTGAGGCATTTGGCCCATGAAAATGGTCATATCCTTTTTGAAAGTGACCTCCAGATTAAACATAGAGGACAGAACCCCACAGTGGTCCCTGATGCATTAGCTGTGCAGTATGTTGCTGGGTACCTGTTTGGTAAGTGGTTAAATGCAGCCAAATATATTTCATATATCCATCACTGTATGTCACAGAGAATCAACTGATTTTGGTCTTAATTTATACTAGACTGATCCAGGCAGGGCTCAGTATTCAGTACTCAGTACAGGTTGTATGCAGGTGACAAGGCTTGCTTAGGTACCACACAGCCCAAACTAACTCTTACCTCTTCCTTATCAAGTTTGGAACTTTCAAATAGGGACTTGGAACCTTGGAGGACAAGCAAATATGTATTCTTCTTTTTCCTTCACATTTGCAAGGTTAGTGGAGGGACAAATGAACATTCAGGGGGCATGAATCAGGATCAAAATGCTCAAAGCAAATATGCAACCTTCGTCCATACCTCTGTCCCACTTCCCTTCTCAAGGTTTCACTCTGGTCTACCTCTTGCCTTCCCTAACTTGTATCCTAGTGCCATCTCCCAAGAATCTGCTCTCAGCTAGAGCTGACTGATATGCAGACCTCCACAGACAGTATGTGTTATGGTTGATCTGCCCCACATACTCAAAGTACACAGCAGGCCACCAAAGGACCCTCAAAAGAAAGAGGCCTTGGTGTTCAGTGTCTGCTGATACCCATCAGATCATCCTAGCTAGGCAGCCACCAGCACTCTCAGCCTATTGAGTCCCCAGCATTGACTCTGCTTGCTACTGAGCTATAGTTTTTTTCTGTTTCTGACAGTGCAATATTGCATATAATAACAATTACCAATGACCTCCACTGGGTTGTCCAATCTCATTATTGCCGATGCATTTGGTACCTGCCACTGCCAATTTGCCTCAGCTGAGGTTTTATTCAGTGAGATATGATAGAGCTGTACAGCAATCTTTTTCCATTTAAATAGTTTAATTGAGGAAAGCTATCAGATGTTTCCAAATTTAATGTATACAACAATTTGCTTTTTCCTATCTCTTTTCAGAGCTGAGTTGGGAGAAAATGACATCTGATTCTTATAGAAGGAAAGCAATTACATTTTGGCGTCTGCCTTCCTCGGCTTGCATATGTTTTTAAACATAAAAAGAAATTCTTAATATGTAATTGTCAGGTAATAAAAAGGGAAAAATATTTTACTTTGCATTTATGAAGTAATTTTTCAAAAGCATAAGGGAATTACATGTTAATGTTTTATGTTTATGACTGCGCTCTAATACTGCACTATTTCTTCAAGTTTGGGCCTTTTCCCCCCCTGCTCTGAAGACGAAAGCCAAGATGATCAGGCCTAGCTCAAATCCTGCCTCCCTGCAGAGATGTCCTTTTGTGTTCAGAGTTGTCTTCTCAGAGCTCCATCCTCAGAGCTTCTGGTTTCTGCACTGTTGTAATACTAGTTTTCTACTTAGAGACTAAAGGGTGTCTTGAGAATAGATAGGATTCCTTTTGCATTCTTATGTTCTCCATAACCCTCAGCAAAGGACTGAGTTCAAAACAGTTGATCTTCAACAAGCACTTGTTGAGCAAATTTACTCACTGAATTGCCAAATAACTAATCATCCAGTAATTAGAATGATGCTATTCTAGCATCCAAAGAATGACTCAGAGAATGTAATAGGATGGATGGATAGACGGATGGATGGACAGATGGATGGATGGATGGTTTATGGATGGACAGACTCCACAAAATTCATCTGAGTTGCTCTGATCACTTGACCAATTGGATTAGATATTATAGTTCTCAACATTCTTTCTTAGCTACAAGGCTTACTGACACCAGGCTAAGATTATGAGACTCAAAACATTGTCCAGGAAGGACCAAGGGGCTACTTAGAGGGTCATAGGGTATTAGAAAGGCCTGACTCTTACTAATTCTATTTCTTAGAGAAGAAAATTCTGCCTTACAATTTTATTATAGTATTAATGAGATTTTATGATTACTAATGTCAACTCAACCCTGATCAACAATTCTATTTTTCTTTAAGTACATTTATCAACTCTCGTAGATAATTCTTTTCAAATGTCCCATATCTTCTTAATTGATGAACTCCATACTTCAATGAGAAAAGAGAAGCAGTTGGTGGGGAACCCCTCATGAGTCTGTACTGCACCTGGACTGTCTTCTTTTACTTCCTTTCTTCGTGGCAGAGCTACTCTTTTCTGTGGAAGCTGACACCTCTGTGTGCTGGATCCAATAGCCTGACTCAGGCCTTTGCTTTTGTGCCCTTTCCTTTCCATTATCCATGTCTCCTCTCACCTGGATCATTCCCATCAACACCAGGCTACTCTAATTTTCTCTGAAACAAAACTGCTCTGTTATTTCACATCTCTCTCTAGCTGCTACCTGATCTTTCTGCTTCCCTTTCTTGGAAAATACCTTTTGAATTGTCTATCTGGACCATCTCCACTCCTTCACCTTCTGTTTTTTCTACCGTGCACCCCAGGTGATATCTGTTCTCATAGCCCTTGGAGCTACTTTTATTTAGGTCCCCACTTTTACCTTTCTGCTGCCAAAGTCAACGGATAATTTTTGGTCTTAATCTTGTTCTCTTAGCAAAGGTTTTGCATAGGAGGTTCTCACCCTGGTGTATGTGTATATATGCATGCATGTAGGTATGTATTTGTGTATGTATTTGTTCCCTGCCTCCCACTGTAAAATATAAACTCCCTAATTTATCAGTGTATCCGTGGTGCCCACTCGAGCTCCTGTTACGTGGTAAATGTTGAGTAGATGTTGATGTTATTCAATGCAATTTCTTCCAGCAATCTCAAATCTATTCCACATTATCGAGATATAAGAATGTCAACTTTGGAAGGGATTCAATCAGGAGTTGATTCAATTGGAGTTTATTTAATTTGGAGTTGATTCAATCAGGGTGACATTGATCTATTTCATGAACTAATTTGAATGATACACTGCTAGAAGCTTCTAGAAGGACTAGAACTTGAGCCAAGACCCCCTGGTTCTCTACCCAAATTCTTTCCATAACACTTCCCCTATGCTGTGTGGAAGATCTTGGTGCTATAGTGACAACTCATGGTGTGGAAGTGTGATCTCTCAGGACCAAAGTGGATTCAATAACCAACCAATGAAGGAAACTGTGCATGCGGCAGTTCCTAATCTTTTCTTACAACCAACTTTGGGGCAGAATACCTAGTTTTAGTTCAACTAGATAAATGAACATGATTGTGTTCCTGAACCATGTCTATTTATTTCACAATTAAAATAGCTTTATTATTTTCTTGGTCATATAAACAATACATGTTTACTGCAAATAATTCAAAGAACAGAAAAAACAAAAATGTAAAAATTACTTAAAATTTTATCACCTAAGGTAATTGCCATTAAAATTGTTTCCTACCTGTTTATTGAAGTTTAACACAAATATAGAAAAGTACACAAATCATACATGTACAGTGTAATAAATCGTTACAAAATGAACATCTATGTATCCATCACTCGACATCAGAAAGAGAATGTGATCAGCCCCCAAAAGCCTTTGTGCCACCTCCTGGTTCTCCTCTTCAGTGATCTTTACTGTTCTAGCTTTTAAAAACCATACAAAATGTTCACTTTTTGACCTTTATATCTATATCAACGAAATAATTTGGTATGTTTATGTTTGCCTTTTATTTTGCTGCTCAATATTATATGTAAATTTGTTTGTGTTGTGCCATATAGCTGTCATTTTTTCATTTTCACTCCTAGAAATATTCCATTGTAAGAACACAGTAATGGTTATCCATTCTACCTATGAAGGGCAATTCGTGATTTTGGTTTGAGAATATTAAAAATTACTACAAGTATTCTTGTGTATGACTTTTACTGCGTATGTGTCCCTGTTCTGTTAAGTGAATGTCTGGCAACAGTATTGTTCCTTTGTGGTATACAAGTACATTCAAATATTAACAGGTAGTCTCTGTTTTCCAAAACACTCATTTCCATCCTTACAGACACTTTTCATTTTAGGCCTTCAATGATTAAGGGTATATCATTAAGATTAATAATATGAGCATGCATCTCTTCATATATTTCTTGGTCATTTCTATTCACTCTTATAAAATACCTGTTCAGGTCCCTTGCCATTTTTCTATTGTATTTTTGGTTTTTGCTTACTGATCCATAGGAATTCTTTGTATATTTTGGTTTTGAATTCTTCATTACTTTTATATGTGACAAGTTTATATCCTTTATTGTGGCTTGTTCACTATTTCTTTTGGTGACTTGAAGTTGTTAACTTTAATGTAATTAAATGTATGTTTTTTCTTTTAAAATTAGTTGGTCTTGGGCTGGAGATTTAGCTCAGTGGTGTTGCTTCCTGCTTTGCAAGCACAAGGTCCTGAGTTCCATTCCTGGTACCCCTCCCCCTAAAAAAAAATTACTGGGTCTTGTATCAGAAATAAAAAGTATTTCCCTAATATAAATGTTGAGAAAAAATTCTTGCAGAAGCTTTATTGATTTACTTTTAGCATTAATATCCATGATCTACTGGAATTTATTTTTGTGTATGTTGTGAATGAGGAGTCAAATTGTTTTGTTTTTTCTATATTGAGATATCCAATAGACTCTTTAATAAATGGTGCTGGAAAAATTGGGTTTCAACTTGCCAAAGATTAAAACTAGACCTATATCTCTCACCATGCACTAAATTAAAATCAAAATGGATTAAAGACCTAAGTATTAAAACAGAAACATTTAACCAGCTGGAAGGGAGATTAGGTAGAACTCTTGAAGACATTGGCATAGGGAAAGATTTCATGAACAAAACCTTAGTAACACATGAACTAACACAAAAAATCAACAAGTGGGCTCTCATCTTATTAAAAAACTTCTGCACAGCAAGAGAAACCACCAACAGTGTGAAGAGACAACCCACAATATGGGAAAAAATTTTTGCCAGATGTTCCTCAGATAGAGCTCTACTATCTAGGATACAAAAAGAACTTTAAAAAAATCAGACCTCCCAAATTTAAAGACCCAATCCAAAAATGGGCATCTGAAATGAACAGATATTTCTCAAAGCAAGAAGTAGAAACAGCAAATAAACATACAAAAATATGTTCAACATCACTGGGCCTTCCAGAGATCCCAATGAAAGCAATGCTGAGATTCAACCTCACTCCAGAAAGAATGGCTGCTATCAAGAAATCAATCAATAACAAATACTGGAGGGGTTGTGGGGAGAAAGGAACACTTCTCCACTGTTGGTGGGAGTGTATGCTGGTGCAACCACTGTGTAAATCAGTGTGAAAATACCTCAAAAAACTAGGATTAGAGGTCTCATTTGACCCAGGTTTCCCCTGTTGGATATCTTCTCAAAAGAATTAAAAGAATCATACCACAGTGATATATATGCACCCATGTTTAAAGCAGCACAGCTTGTAATAGCTAAAACTTGGAAACAGCCCAATTGCCCATCAACTGGAGACTGGATAAAGAAGATGTGTGTGTGTATTTTTTTAATAAAATGGAGTACTACTCAGCCATAAAAAATGAGAAATTAGAAACATTTATAGCTAAATGGGTGCAAATTGAGGCCATACTCTTATGTGAAATAAATAGGATACACATGTGTAAATACCGAGTAGTTTCTTTGGTGTGTGAAACTGAAAGTGTAAATAAGGATCAAAATGTATAATAGATAATGTGAAATAGGAAGAAAAGGTGCAAAGGGGAAGGGGAAGTGGGAGGGGTAGGGGAAAGGAAAGAAGAGAAAGAAATAAATATGAGAGAAAGGAAAAAAAAGGAGACAAAGTCTTTGTAAATATGGAAGGGTGGAGGGAGTGAAGAGAGGGCAGGGGAATGGGAAAAAAAATAAGCACCAAGATATATCATGTAAATGTAAAAATTCCCAATGATGAATGTCATCATATTATATACTTAAAATGTTCCAATAAACTTAATGAATAAAAAATCTTACATTTTAATAATCACTTTCTAGTTTATTTCTAAAAATATACATTGATTGACATTTCCTCTAATCAAATTATATAAGAAAACTTTTTCCCAACATTTCTATCAGAGAATTATGATTCTTTTAAATCTTTGCCAGTTTTGTAGTGGAAATGGTATCTCATTGTTTTTGTTTGCATTTATCTACTACAGAAGTTGTTTACATTTTTCTTAATATTTGAATTTGATCTTATTTTGAAGTGTTTCCTCATATCCTTTGCCTATTTTCCTCTTCATTTTTATGTATGTGTGTATGGCTTTCTCATTAACTTTGTAGAATTCTTTGGCATACCTCAAATATTAACATTTTACCAGTCATGCATATTGAAAATATGTCTCCCAATTATATTAGCCCTTTTTATGTTACTATGACAAAATATCTGAGGCTGGGTAACTTTGTAAAGAAAAGAGATTTACTTTGGCTCACAATTCTAGAGATCTATGGTTGTGGGCCTACATCTGGTGATGGCCTTCTTGCTGGCAGAGTCCCCAGGTGGCATGGGGCATAACATAGCAAGAGACAGGGAATCTGTATGTGTGTCCTCTGGCCTCTCTCCCTGTTCTTATAAAGCCACCTGTCTTTAAACATGAGAGTTCCTCCCTGATGAGCTTATCTAATCCTAATCATCTCCCAAAGGCCCCACCTTTAAACACTATAGTCAAATTAAATTTCTATCCTATAATCCTCCCAATGGGGATTAATTTTCAACATGTAAACCCCTGGGGCTCATACTTAAAACCATATCCAAACTATGAGCAAAGTGTATCATTTGTCATTATGACATCTTTTGCCATACTAACATTAACTTTTACACAGTTGAATATTTTCCAACCTTTTCTTTATAGCTTCTAAGTTTCCTGACTTGTTAAAAAGGTTTTCAGTACCATATCTATTCCTTCAAATAACCTTTGGGAGATTTATCTATAACTTATATGTGTGTATATTAATTTTTTATACTAACTTTATGGTTTGTTTGATTGATAGATTTTATATTTAAATCCTTAATACAGGGGAAATTTAAAATATGCTATGAGGCAGGGAGCCTAACTCTTCTTATAAACAGATTATTAGCACCAGTTATTAAATAGACCACCTTTTCCACTAGGGTCTACTTCTGGATTTTTCATTCTATTTTTATGTCAATCACATTTTTGATACATTGTGTTTCTATATCTAGTAAGCAATCAAAGTAGCCTCCCCCAATTATTCTTTAAATTTTTTTCATAGCCTTTCTCAGGCACGTATTTTTTCACATTAGTTTGATAATTTAACACAATAAAAAACCATTAGAATTCCAATTTGAATTTCATGCATTTGTAGACTAATTTGGGGGAGAAATGAAGTTTTTATGATACAAGTTTCTTACCTAGAATGTAGTGTTTTCAACTTGTACAAGGTACTGTTTTATTTCTTTCAAAATTACATAAATATCTTTATTGGTTCAATTATATGTTTGAATTTCTCTTTGTTTTGCCTTTAGCATCTAGGATTTAGGCTCTTCCAAATGTCATAAACTAAACTTGTTTACTAAGACAAAAGACCTTAATTAAACCACCAATCTATAAAAATAAAACCCAAGTTTTAAGGATCAGTCTATCACACTGACTTTGGAGTCAAATAGATTCAGTTCAAATTTGACTTACTGAATGAGCCTGTTTCTTTGTCTGTGAAGTATGTGTAATAACACCCACCTCATTGGGTTGAGGCTAAAAATGAAAGAAGACAAGGTTTGTAGAACAAATGACAGAGTATTAGCACATAGTAGGAGTCAATAAGTTCTTAGGCTAAGTTTTTTCCTCCTCTCTTAATTGATTATAATTTAAAAGAGAAAAATACCTCAATGCATTGTGTATGACACACTTGGAAAACATGCGACCTTTGGGCTTCCTATTTGGACTCATGTTTTTGCCCCACACCCAGGTGTCTCCTACCTCCCAGGCTCTCTCTCCTTCCACTTTCAGAAATTGCACCTTCTCCGGACTGTCATCAGCATTGATTATTGCAGCACCTGCATCTTAGGCTCTGAGGACTATGGATATTACTTTGTGTAACATTCTAAACATTTTATTGTTCCCATTTCTTTTTCTTTCAAGAAGGACATTAAGACCCAGAAAGATAACAACAGTGGTTCTCAACTATAACTACTCCAAAGCTGTTTCAATAAATCAATACCATTTTTTAGTATAGTTATAAAGAAAAATAAAATGGAAGTTATTTACAATAAAATAATTTGCATTTCTCTATGTAGATTGAGGCATACCTGCACTAGAAGCCAACGAGTCTCACATCTACTCATAACAAGCGAGTTTGCATTGACGACTAGAAAAATATTTAACTCAATGCTACTGGAATTTCTCTGTCTGACATTTTGAAATAATAGTTAAAAGGTATATTTGGGGGTGTGTGTATATACGTATACTTATGTTTGTGTGTCCATATATATAAATATATATATATATATATACTTATTTGTGTCTATATGTGTCCATGCCAATCTTTATGTGGATGTGGATAGATACTGATGTGTTACATTGTCACCATTCAGTGCTGTAATGTGCCTAAATGGTAAACGACTTAACACTTAATGAGATGAACTGGAAAAAGAGTTCCATTTTCTTTGATTTACGTGGTAGTTGCTTTCTTGGGAGCATCAGAGTATATTATAACACTGCAAAAGTACTTTGATTCATGTGTGAAATAGTACAGACTCAGATCATTACAAGTGCATTGTTCATCTCTACAGACTGCATGGTTATCCCAGGCAAATGTGGGCTTGTCACACATGGCAGGATGCCCAGCATGCCATGCTTATCCCTGCCAAACAGCACCCCAAACTGTAGTGCCAATCAACAGGAGTCCCCCACAAGTGTCCAGAATGCCATCTAGAAGACAGTGACGGGCTCACTGTGAGCTTCTTCTACGGTACGGGACCGGAACTGGGAGACACCTCAGGGGCCAGACGGATGCCTATAGCCACAAGATGATGCGGAGTAAACAGCTTGGGTTCCCAGCCAGGATTTCCTCCAATCTCCACAGCCCCTTTGCTGGCAGAGAGAGCAACAAGCTCCCGGCTTACGGAGGAGGTCAGGGGAAAGCGATTTCAATTAGAGAGGGATCACCGAGGTCTCAAGCCAACACAGACAAGTTGTGTAACACTGGTGGCTCTGCGACCCAAGTCATTTATCCTCCTCGGAGCTAGTTAGCCTGGGCTTTACAGGAAGCCTTTGCACACACCCCAATCTTCCTTCTCTTGATGGCCTTTAAAGGGAAAGGAAAACAGAAATAACAGCGTGTTACTAAATTTCTTATCTCTGTGAGATTAGGACAGAAGCAGCAGATCCTGGAGATGGGAGGATAGAAGCCTGCCAGAGAACCTGCCCAAACCCAGAGAAAAATGAGGGAAGTCTGGCTAGGAGGAGTCCAGTGGCCTCCTTCTCCTCCTCCTTATTTTTCTGGACTCCTCTGCATCCTCAGAGCCCATCTCCAGGGCATCTCCTCCATGAGTCAGCCTGGTCTTGCCCCCTCAGCATCAGAGCACTATTCCACCTTGACCTACCTTGGTCTTCCAATGGTTCTTGAGACTGCTGTGTTTCTCCAACTATTGATTTTAGTTTCTGCCTTGGTTTAGCTGACAGCATTCAGTCCTACATTCCAATTTCATGTTAATTTCTGGGTACCAAAATAAGCCAAAAGGTAAGTGCAGGGGAGGTGAAGACAGCAGGAAAGGGTAGGGAAGTAGGATAGCATAAGGAACAAGGGAGAGATTTAGGCAGGAGCTGCTGCTGAGGGAAAAATGGAGGCAACCCATGATAGTTGTCACAAATTCCTGAAGACTATCCATGTTGCTGGGATAGCAGCACCACTGTGCTGAACAGTTGTGACAGTTAAATGACTCTCTTGGAGCAGTTCATCCAGCAGAATGGCTGGCATAGGTGCTGGAAAAATGGCAGCTAAGCCACTCATATTTGATCAGTACTCTATATTTAGGCCAATTTGGAGATCCAAACTAGCCTGGTAGATGGGAATTAGGAGGCTTTGCAAGGTAACATTCATTGATTCTAAAATGTCTTTCATCTCTAACAGAAGTGATTTGGTCTCCCTGGAAGAGAAGGAAAAAGCTCAACTTGGAAGGTAATTAATTTTTGCTCTAAATGGAGAATTCACAGAGGTGTAAAACAGAGCCTTTGTTCTCAAGGATTTGCAATCCCCAGTTGGACAGAAGCCTTACCAAAAAATACTACAAATCTGAATTGTGTGTGCATACACCTGTGTGTGTGTGTGTGTGTGTGTGTGTTTATGTGGTAGTGGCATCCCAGATGTCCTAGTCCTGAGTCTCAGGCTCTAGGCTGGCCAAGCTGCTAGAATATATGACCTCAGCAAAAACAGTTAACCTCTTCCAATAGGGCCTTGATATATTTCCAACTCACCTCACCCACATATTGTGAAGATCAATGGGGATAATGGATGCAGAAACACTTTGAAAGAAAAGAACATGCCTCAGTTGCTAAGACATATGTTTTCAGACAGAATTGCCCTCTACCACTATGGATGACTTTTGAACGTAAATAATGACCTTGCCACTTACGTGCCTTCTACTGCTAGTCGTGTGTTCCAGCCAGCTGCATTAATTGTTCTAGAATTGTGTGCACCACAGTGAACTGTGTGTAGTAGACTCATTTTCTTTCACTTAGGAGAATGAATACAGGGCTTATCCATCAGTGTTGCATGGGAAAGTCACTGGAGGGTGGGGACTATGGTCCAGCATCTCCCCTATCTGGAATGTTGCCCATCTTCTTCAAGCCATAAGTGATGCTTATCTTCTACCTGGGCTAACTGGCCTCTGAGCTTCCTGCAAGGCCCATGCTTGTCCAGCTCCAGACCACTCAACTCTAAGGCTATTTCTCTCCTCCCCTCCCCTGCTTACTGCCCTGGCTTCAAAATGTACCTTTATTCCAGTTCATGGAAACTATCTTCTCTATAGAGAAATGACAAGTGAATTTATACTTGGACAGAAAGCAGGTAATGGCATAGTATCATCTTATTCCTTCTGTGATTATGAAAGTTCTAATGCATAAGAAGAACTTCAGTAGTAGAACTGTGATATAATAATCTGTGGATCAGAGGAAATACCCACAAAGTGTCAAAATCAGCAAAGCATAAAGCTAGCTCCATAACAACTTTGGCATTATCTGTGTGTATCATGCCCACAAGAGCTGAGCCATAGCTGGCTTTACTGACATGCTCCAGCCATTCTCTTAACAACAACATTAGTGAACAACACATTTGAATATTATGTTTAGGTGGATGGACATTGTCACATGGATACATAAGAAAGAGGGCACTGACAGGAGATATCTATATCCATATCCATATAAAATATATTATCAAATAACACAAGTAGTAGTGGAGAAGGTAAACATACAAATGCCCTTAAAAGCATTATCCCATCCTTAGGTCATCTGGTCATTCTGAAGTTTCTGCACTGATGGATGCTACACTCAGGTGATATCTTTGAAGTATTTGTACATGAAAAGACATCCTCCCATGTGCAAAGATCTAAGTGTTTCCAGCGAGTGTTCTCTGAGCCCCACTCATGCTTGGAAGAGGCACAGAAAAGATGTTCACACCTCCAGGAGACAAAGCTCAAAGATGCTAACAGGAAATGTCATGAGACAAGGAACAGCCAAGTGTCAAACCCAGCATAACATGGACACTCAGTGGAAAAATATCTGTGGATAAGTTAGACTGCCAGCATCAGTAATTTGATGTGTATTGTGTTTGTGAGTATGTGTCAATATTGAACTTATCATTCTGCCAGTTTTGTTTATTTTGTACTGAGTTATGTGTTAGTGAAAGTGTTCTTTTTACCTGCAATGTGGCATTCTGTCTCATGAACACTATACAGTTTTCTTGAGAATACTGTCACAATGAATGCCTTCTCCACTACTACTTGCACACATGTATGACAGTAGAGGAGGAATGCAGTTTTAGACTAATGGTTGTACTAATTTAACTTGCTCACCATCATCAATTTTAATCAGACAATTTTTAAAAATCTGATGAGTAGAGAATAGATTATCTTTGTTCTTGTATACCATGTTACATGAAAAAGAGCCTACTTTAATCACAGATGCAAACACATCACAGGTTTCAGAAATAGATTCTAATGGTCTTGTCATGGATCACAGAAGTCTGGCAAGGGAGGAAGAGGGAAGAGGAAAAAGGGGGATGTTGACTGTACTGAAACTATTTTATTTCTGTTATTTAATGAAATGATGTGACATAATATCATAACTATAATTAATAACTAGTGGGTATATGAGTCTGTGTATATTATCCTCCCTAGTTGTAAGATTTTTTTTTAGAATACGTCTTTCCTCCTTCTTTTTCCATTAAGTTTATTGATACATTTTAGATATAAAAATACAGTTACATTCATCATTGGGATCTTGTACCATTACATGAGTATCTTGGGGTTTTTTTCCCCTTCCCCTGCCCTCCCTCCACCCCCTTCACCCTTCTCTCTTTGCAAAGACTTTGTTTCCATTTTTTTCCTTTTCTCATATTTTTTCTTTTCCCTTCTTTCCTTTCCCCTACCCCTCCCACTTCCTTTAGACCTTTTCTTCCTATTACACAATATCAATTATACATTTTTAAAATTACAATATCAAAATGTAGAGGACATTACCACAGATTTTACAGAATTTAAAAGGATATAGAAAGCATATTACAAAATTCCTTTTTGAAATAAATTTGACAACTTCTAAGAAGTATCTTGGAAGACAAATTAATGCAACTGACTTTGGAAGAAATATAAAATTTGAATAACACCTATTAAAGAAAGTATATTCCTAGCTTGAAAAGCTACCCATATGACAACAACAGGCTCATATACATTTTAACTGATAAATTATATCAAACATTTAAAGCAGAAAAAAAGAAGGAACACTTCTCCCCTCATTTTAGGAAATCAACATTGTGCTAATACCAAAACTGGATAAAGATAATAGAAGAAAAAAGTATGAACATAGATAGAAATAGGTTTAAGAAAACAAACTATTGGAAGTCAGATCTGGCAGTATGTAGAAAGTGGTTTTATTATAGGGATGGCAGTGTTAGTTCAGCATTGGAAGATCCACCCCTATAAGTAACATTTCAACAGAGGAAAGGAAAAAGGCATATGATCCTGTCAGTAGTTGGAGAAAAAGTATTGGACTAAATTCTACAGCTGTTCATGGTAAAAGCTATCAGGAGACTAGACGTAGAACAGAACCTTCTCAATGGATAAGCCATGTACTCCATACTTCCAGCAAAAACACCTTATATGAATGGAAAAGATACAATGCTTTCTCCTTAAGGTGGGGAACAAGGGCAGATATGCCTACTCTTCATCTGTCCATTGAACTTTGAAACATAGGCCCAAACCAAAATAGTCTGGCAATAAAAAGAAACAATTTGCATAGGATTGGCAAGATAAGAGTAAAATCTTTATATGTAGATGAAATGATCATCTACAGAGAAAATTCTAAGAAATCTCTAGGAGCCCCTAAAACTCATATTTGAATTTAGCAGGATTAGAAAACACAAGGTATATATAAAAATTCAGGTCTATGTATACTTGCTATAAATGAAGAATTGGCTATTGAAATTTAAAAGTTATATATGAATACAAAGGACCTAGAAAAATAAAAAGAAAAATAACAGTGTTGGAAGACATTTTTTACCTTTTTTTTTTTTTTTTTGGTACCAGGGATCGAACTCAGGACCTTACGCTTGCAAGGCAGGTGGCAGAACCACTGAAGTCAATCCCTGGCCTGGATTACCTAATTTTAAGACTTCCTCTAAAGCTACAATAATCAAGGCAGTGTTGGCATAAGGAGAGACATATAGATTATTGGAATAAAACAGACAATGTGGAAATAGAACCACACATATATGGTCCACTGGGTTTTGAAAGATTATTTAACATTAACATTTTATAGAATATAAACTCAATTCAAGAGCAGAGGAAAAGACAGTGTTTCCAGCAAATGGTACTAGAACACCTGGTATCTGTATGTAAAAAATTAGCCTTAACCCTTTATTTCCATACATAAAGATAACTTGAAAGGATCTTTGAACCTAAATATAAAAGACTAAAACTATAAAAATTTAAGAAGAAATTATAAGGAAAAATGTTCATGAATTTAGGGTAGGCAAGAATTTCCTAGGATACAAAAAAAATGACATATAAAGGGAAAAAATTGATAAATGAGATTCCATCAAAATTTAGAATTTTAAATGACATCATTAAGAAAATGAAAAGTAGTCCTTAAACAGACTGTATTTATAATACATATAACCTATGGCCAGAATATATAAAGAACTCTTACAGCTCATTAATGGACAATCCATTTAAAAAGTAGACACAAGAAGATAATAAATAGCCAGTACAGCACAAGGAAAAGTGTGCAACACTGGAATCAGAAAAATACTAATCAGTACAATAACAAGATCATATTATACATTCATTAGATTAAGTTAAAGGTTTTAAAAGAACAAATGTCAGCTTAGGTGTGAACCAGTTAGAACTTTCTAATACTGCTAATGTGAATGCAAAATGATAAAACTATTTTGGAAAACAATATAGAAATCACTTGCATTACTGTTAAGAACCAATAGTTCTGTTCTTAAGTTTTTACATAACAGGAATGAAAACATGTTCACAATAGATGTGTACATACAAGTTGACCATCCCTCATCTGAAATTCTTGGGACCAGAGGTGTTTCAGATTTTGGTTTGAAATCCACTTGATCTGCAAAGAGGATGGCTATGCCTGCTCTTTTTGGGGGGTTCCTGTCACATGGAGTGTTGTTTTCTCCCCTTTAACTTTCAGTCTATGAGTTTCTTTTTGAATTAAGTGTGTTTCTTGTATGCAGCATATTGTTGGAACTTGCTTCTTGACCCATTCTGCAGTCTATTTCTTTTGAATGGTAAATTGAGACCATTAACATTGATGGTTATAACTGATACGTATTGACTTATGATTGTCATGACTTTTTCTTTTTGTTGGATTCTTCCCCTTTGCATTTAATTTCTTGTCATGCCCAATAGATTCATTCAGCTAGCCTTCCTGGGGTCATGATCCTCATTGTCTTTTCCTAGGATATTGTCTAAAAGTTTTTGGAGTGCTGGTTTGGTATTCATGAAGTTCCTAAGGTGCTCTTTTTCATGAAAGTATCTTATTTCACCATCAATTTTGAAAGATAGTTTTGCAGGGTACATCAATCTGGGTTGGAGGCTGTTTTCCTTTAGGGCTTGATGATCAATGATTTTTTTTTTTTTTTTTTTTTGGTACTGGGGATTGAACTCAGGTTCTTGTGCTGCGAGGCAGGCGGCGGAACCATTGAGCTAAATCCCCAGCCCTTAGGGCTTGAAATACATCACTCCAAGCTCTTCTTGCCTTGAGGGCTTGTGTTGAGAAGTCTGCTGTGATTCTGATGGGCTTTGCTTTGTATGTGATTTGTTTCTTTTCTCTAACTGCTTGTAGAATTTTGTTCTTTCTCTTGGGTTTCTGGAATCCTAACTAGTATATGCCTATGTGTAGATTTTTGTTGATCAAGTCTAGTTGGACTCCTATATGCCTCACTTATTTATATTTCAAGTTCTTTTCCCCTGCTTGGGAAGTTTTCTGCCATCACTTCTGTGAACAGGTTTTTTTTATGTCATCTGCACTCTCTCCTGTTTCTTCATTGACTCTGATCAGTCTTATGTTATTCTTCTTTGCATCATCTAGCAACTGGTGGATTGATTTCTCATGTTCCCTTACAATTTTAAAGCAATTTTTTCTTTTCCTGGTCACTAATTGCAATCTTATCTTCTATATCTGAAATTCTGTCCTCACATTGGCTCATTCTGCTGTGTAAGCTTTCAATGGAGTTTTTAATCTCCTGGAATTCTGTTTGTATCTGTTTTATGGATTCCATTTGTTTCCTATGTTGGGATTCCATCATGTTCCTCAGTGCCTCTATTTTTTTTTTTAATCTGTGTCCTCTCTAGATTTATTAATCATGTCTTGCACTATGGGCACAACCTCTGTTGTTATGTGAGAAATTATTTCTGATTTCATTTTTTCCAGATCCTCTTTTGTTGCCAGTTCAGGGAGTCCAGGTGGTTGAGTATCAGATTGTTCCATCTCATTTCCCCTTGGGGTTGCTGTAGGTGATCTGGAAGTCTGGTTTGGAGGCTTGTTTATGTGTCTTCTCATTTTGATGCGGGGGAGGTTGTTGCTGGCACCCATGCTGCTCACCTCCTCTGCCCTGGCAGTGGTGGAATGGTGGCCCAGGAGCCTCCTCCTTGGTGCTGGGATTGGCTCACCTCCTCTGGGCTGGGAGTGGTCTGTAAATTTTTTAATTTCAGAAAATGAAAACATAAATAAGCATATGAACACAAATAAACAATTAGCTGGAAATACATATGCCATTAATCCATCTACCTATTATTCCATTACAACACATTCTTTAAGGATAAATCAAACCCTATAGTGACCGTAACCTCCATCCTGCTAACTCACAGATATTTCTCCTCTGAGTGTCCATGGTGCTGTCTGAAGCATGCATTTGACCCCCACATTATACTGGGTTTGATACTTGGCTGTTCCTTGTTTCATGACATTTTCTGTTAGTGACTTTGTGCTTTGTCTCCTGGAGGCATGAACAGCTTTTCTGTGCCTCTTCTAAGCATGAGTGTGGCTCAGAGAACACTTTCAGGAAACACTTAGGATCTTTGCACATCCGAGGGTGTCTTTTCATGTACAAACACTTCAAGGATATCACTTGAGTGTAGCACCCATCAGTGGAGAGACTTCACAATGACCAAAATGACCTAAGGATGAGATAATGCTTTTAAGGGCCTTTGTATGTTTATCAATCATAAATACCCATAAGCATGTGAGAAATGCTGTCTTTGTGTGCAGAGACATTTTTCCTGACCACAATAGGTAAGTAAGTGGATCCCTCACCTTCCTTCAGCTTATGCTCATATTTCTTACTTTGGAGTTCCATGGTCCTCAGTAGAGCACCTAAGCTCCTCCTGGAGCTTTCCTTCTGCCCCCTGTCACCCATATCATCCCTTTGGTACCTGCTGTGTCCCTGTCTCATGGATCTTTTTCCAATTACTATCCACACATACTTGACTTTGAGGGGAGGGGGTTCTGCTCTGACGCAGCTCTCTGCAAAAGTCTATCCTTATTCTCCCTCCCCTAGTCCTATATCCTCACTTATACTCACACAGAGATCTTCCCCCACCCCACCCCCAAACCTTCCCTGTCACCATGAGCTCAAAGCAGTCTCTCCTTTTGCCATGACACATTTCCTGTGCCTTTGTTGTGCCCTTTCTCCTGGAATTTATTGGGTTAGATATCACATTTCTTTGAGCTATGTGAACTCTCTTGAAGACTAGGTTGCTGGGCAGTAGTCAGATAATCAAGCAGCCTTAAGGTTTTAGCTCCAGCTCATGACAACTGTGACCTATGTAAAGTTGTACACCAAGAAAGATGCAAAGTTAAACTGTACTTTCCTCTGCAGGACAGGAATGTGTCCTGCCCACAGTGCCAGCAACAGAGTTCTGTTGATCAGAATAAGAGGGTCTTCAATTATACCTTCCTGCTTCTAGATGGTTTGGACCACAGTAGAGGCATCTGGACAAATCTGATTGCTGGTATCCAACTCACCATCTGTGTAGCTCCCAGGAAGATGCTAGGAGCTTCCTGCTGAGCTTGCTCCTGTGCTTCTATATCTTGCCAGAGTACTAGGGTCGCTGGGGAGTAGCTGGTTGACCACTTCATGCCCTCATAACCTTGACTCCCACTGTAGTGGTCTGCTCTGGATCAGGAATCCAGGGTCCTGGGCTCTTTCCTCTTTCATGCCATCTGTAAAATGGGCTGGTGACACTTCATCAAGTTCCCTCAGCTCTCAAGTTCCCTAGGTCCCTTTTCTCTCAGGATGATAATTCACAAAACAAGACAAAATAAAACAAAACTGGGAACCAGAGGTCATAGGCAAATTAAAAAGTGGTCTTAGGGTGATGGCTGTGATTAAGGGTGAATTTTTAAACTGGGGCTCCTCTATTATCTTTTCTATTAAAAGAGGGTAAATCTCCACACTTGTAGTTCCCACCCACTCAGAAACCCCTGAGACTCCAGTCTGAACCTTCTCCTTCCCACCAGTAGGAGCACTTGACACTGGGAGGCGCATTCTAATTACACCCCTCCACCCCACCCCCACCCCCACTGACCATTAGCAACTATATAGGCTCTAGATTTTAAAAAGCAAGGGCCCTCCCCACACCACAGCATACTGGGCAGCCTGGGCTCTTCACTGCCAGAAGACACTCACCTCCAGGACTGCTTGGCTGCTGCAAGGGTGGGTGAGCAGCAGGAGGTTACAGCTCCTCCAAGCCTTGGAGAACATAAAGCCTTTGCATTCCCACCCCCCAAGAGATTGCTGATCAAAAACAGGGAGGCAAACAAAGGCGGGTGAATGAGAATCAAATTGAGTCAGGGCAGTGGACAGATGGGGCCTGCCAGGCGCCCACAGCCCGTCCTATTCATTAAAAAAAGAAAAGAAAAGAAAAGAAAAAAAAGATAATCTGCCTCCTCCCCCAGGCTTTGGGAGAGGTGGGAGGTATGGGCTGGGGATGGGGCACTAGTCTAGGGAGCCCAGATGTTTTCCAAACCATAGGATCCCACCCTGCCCTTGGTAACCTCACCCCATGGGCTAATTGTTTAGCTCGTGTTTGAGACTTCTGTTTTTGTATGTGAACTTTTCTTAAAGCAAGGGGTTTCTGTCCTGAAAGGCTGAGGTGCTGGCCCGGGGAGCACCTAGTGCAGTTCATAGGCACATTTGTGGGCCAAGATTAATGCAGGCATATTTGCAACATAGCTCAGATGTCGGGAGCTTTCCAGTTTAAAAAAAAAGTTTTTCCATGTCCTCATTTAATCCTAACAACAAACATGTAAAATGCATACAGCTTGGTCAGCAGTCCCAGTTTACAGATGAGGAAAATTGATTCTTACAGTCACATGGTTACTTGGTTACAGAGTAACCTGTGTTTCCTGGCAAAACACATGCACGTGCACTTATGTGTACATCATACACACTAACACCTTGCTTATGCCTTAGTACACCCACCACTAGGTCTGTGGGCTACGTCTCCAGTCATATGGTGCACATAGAGAGAATCCTCCTGTTTGTGGAGCAAGATTCACTGCTCACACATACCTCTACCTACATCTTCTTGGGGTGGCACTCACATGTCACACACAGATGCATGCCCTGGGCACACACTGACCTTTGCTCTGAACCTGTGTTTCACCCTACAAGGGACCAAGTCAAATGAGCCTTGAGATAGCATCTTAATCCCCACACTTCTCAGAATCAGATTACAAATTTGTTCTTTGAAAGTTGTCTGCCAGGAAAGAGAAGGCTGCCCCAATAATGGGGAAGAGGGATCAAGAAAGTAGCCTGAGAAATCAGGTGTCAAGCTGACCTTTTGGAGAGAGCCAAATACTCATTCTTACTATTGATTCCTTTCAAGGGAGATAGAAGGCACTTTATCTCCCAGCTGTTGAGCTAAAGGCAGGGCTAGCAACATGGAGAAGTGAATAGATATCTATGCTATAAGAATACAGGGGCAAAGAGCCCTACTGACCCATATCTTTTAAGTACTTGTTACAGGACTTGCCATTTTTGCCATTAGAGATTTATTTCATTAGGGTAAGTATTCCCCTCCATAATCTTTAGAAATGGTGATTCATTTCTTTCATCTTACCTGGGAAATACATTAGATCTCTTGCATAGTAGTTTTCAACCTTAGTTTCTGAATGCATTTTAAATCAAGATTTCTAAACTCTGCTCCCAGAAATTCGCATGGATTAATTTATTCATTCATTCAACAAATGTGCACTAATCACCTCACCTGGCATATGCCAGATGCTAATCTAGATATTATGGATGTGGCAGCGAATTAAATGAGAAGGTTGCTGCCTCCTGAGAGCTTATATTCTAGTGATACAAGATAGAGACAATAAGTAAATAGATAAGAATAAAAAACTCCAGATAATAGCAAGTGATATGTAGAAACTTGGGGTGATGCTGAAAACAATTTTATCTTGGTGGCCAGGTAAGGCATTTCAGAGAACATGACACTGAAGCAAGAGCCTACCATGTGAAGATCCAGGGAGAATGACCAGCACAATGCCCCACATCCAAAATGACTCAGCCCAAATGAAAGCCACGGTTAAAGATAGAGATCAGGCAGATCAGGTACCCTGTTGAAAATCAGGCTAAGGAGTGTGGATTAAGAGCTAAGGGATACTGTATGTGTGTATGTGGGGGGGGGGTTGGGGGGGTGAGGTTGTTAAGCAGAGAAGTGACTTGATCTAATTTGTAGTGTGAGGAGAATGGATTAGAGAGGACAAGCAAGAGAGCAGAAAGCCCAGGCTGGAAGGCAGTATCCAGGTGAGAGGTTAATAGTAGATTGATGAAGTAGTAGGGGCAGAGGCTGAGAGAATAGACTAGCATAAAAGGAGCTTTGAGTTAGTGGTGGGAGTTCTTGCTGACGGTCTGGAGGTGGGGATGAAAGAGTGTGAACATTGCTGTAATCAAAACGGAGTTACTCATATCAAGTCCTAACTAATTAGCTAACTAACTAAATAAAACCAGGACGTTATGAAGGAGGGGATCTTGGGCTTGTGAACCTGTCATGGCTTGTACCTAGATGCTCCCCCGCAAAGCTTCATGCACTCATAGGGAGGACTTTTTGCATGTGGCTGAATCTAGGGTATGCGAATATGGATTAAGGGTGTGTGCTAACTAAATTAGTCCACTAATTGGCTTAGCATGGTTTGGGTATGAATAATGGGAAGGCCTACTCAGGACGTGAATGACATCAACCAATAGGCTGTAGCATGAATGAAATATAAGGAGAAAGGAAAAAAGGTAGATTCGCTGCTTGCTGCTTTCTGCCTGCCTTGCCATGGCCTGTTTGTCCTCTCCCATGCCTCTCTGCTATGCCACCCTGCCTTGGAGCCAGCTGACTATGGACTAAAACGTCTACAAACTGTGAGCCAAAATAAACCTTCCCTCCTTTAATTTTGTGTATAGGTATTGTGTCTCAGTGATGAGAAAAAGTAACTAAGACAGTGCCTGACAACAAGAACTTTCACAGAAAATTCTGCCAGACCCACAGCAGTACATAAAGGCCACTACAGTCTTGCCCAAGAAGATTTCTGCAAGGACAACTATGCAGCAGCTGTCTGTTCTGCTTTGTTGGTGCCAACCTTGTTACTCATCCTTGAACACTCTCATTATTAATCCTATGGCCAACAATTCCTGTGTTAAAATAGCTAATGAAATCCTCTGTATTTGACCTTTAAAAACCTTCCTCCCCTAAACCTCCTTGAATATGCTCATAGTTTACTATGGAATATGTTCCCAATTGCAGTGCTCTCTGCTCATCCCGAATAAACTCATGAATCTGTGGAGACTCTTTCTGTGTATGTTACTTAAGTTGACAGAAAAGAGAGGAATGAAGGGCAACCTTTAGGTCTTTGGTGTCAGGCAGGAAGTGGACAGTAATATTGCTTATTGAGGTGAGCAGTCCTGGTAGGAAATCAAGGTTTCTTCTTTGGGCATGCACAGTTCAAGGTGATTCTTAGCTATTCATCTGGAAAGAAGGAGTAAACATTTAGATGCCAAATCTGGCATGAGTGGTTATAGTTTATATCTGGATGTCCCCCCAAAGCCTCATGGGATCGTAGGTGGGGATTTGGGGAGGTGATTGGTTGATGGGGTGGTATAGCTACCTTGCTGTTAAGAGGTAAGGTCTGGTCAGAACAGATAAGTCACTATGGAAATGACCTGGATATATCTGCCTTTCGGGCTGTTCCTTGGACTCTCTGCTTCCTGGCTACTGTGAGGTGAGTCACTGTTCTCTGTGGCAGGCCCTTCCGCTATGACACTTCTGCCTTGGAGCCAGCCAACTATGGACTGGAAACTTCTACAAACCAGGAGCCAAAACAGACCTCTCTTCCTTTGAGTTGTGGATATCAAGTGTTTGTCTCAGTGATGAGAAAGTGACTAAGTCATGAATCTTGTTTCTGGAGGTACAGGTTTGGTAGTTGTTAATATGGAGAAGGTATTTAAAGCCTTGAATTGGATGAGCTACTTATAAAGTGGATAAGGAAGAGAAGAGGGCCATGGACTATGTTCTAAAGTGACCTAATCTCAGAGTTCAGACAAGGAGGAGGATTTAGCATTAAAGGACAGCTGGGTGAGGGGCAGGAAAACTCGGAGAGCTGAGAAGCCAAGAGAAGAGTACTTCCATCAAGAAAAAATACTATTTAGTATAAATACTATTGAGAATTCAGGGGAGGTAAAAACAGAGAAATTATTTCAGGTTTGGCCATGTAACAGCAACTGGTGAATCTGTCAAAATCTCCCTGGTATGGTGGAACAGAGGCTCAAGTGGGACCGAAGAGAGAAATTTGAGTGATGAAAGGGAGACAGAGACCTCAACAACTCCTACCAGAAGTCTTCCTACAATGGGGAGGAAGGCAGGGTAGTAGCTACAAAGAAATAAGATCAAGAGAAAGTTCAGAGTTCTTTGAAATCAGCCAGAGACCCATGTGAGTCTACAGCTGCTGTCTCTCACTCGTTCATTTCAAACTTGGAAACTGAGGACCAGAGATGCAGAGTTGCCAGCTGCAGTCTGGACTGGACTACAGGATTCCTGCCTCTTGAATGGGCCTTGTGTGAGAGCGGGGGCTGGCTCAAGAGCACCTAAAACGAACCATTAGAGCAGCCTATCTTGTTTTGATTGGTTTCACACTTCTGCTTTCCTGCTCTGGGAGGCCTGCCCCTTTCCAGGGTGTATGAATATGGATTAAGGGTGCATGATAACTAAATTAGTCACTGATTGGTTTAGCATGGTTCTGGGTATGAATAATGGGAAGGTTCACCCAGGGGCCCTTTCTCAAAGGCTTTCAAGTGGGTTCTGTAGACGAGAAAAAATAATTACCTTCTTGCCCATCACTAGAGCCCTATAACCAAAGACAGATTATTAACATTCTCCTTGATCTCCCTTTCTCTTTCTATCTCCCTCTCCCTCTCAATTTCCCTCTTCCTCTCCCCCTGGTTTATGGTATTGAACCTAGGGCCTCATGCATGCTAGGCAAGCACTCTACCACTGAGCTTTACTCCTAGCTTTCAAATTTATTTCGTGGAAGTTTTATATGACACAAGAGCCTTCAGAAATGAAGATCCAGAGAAACAGGGATATTGTGTATACTAGTTTTGATGAAGAGTGCAAGGTGTGTGTGCAGAGTGAGACTGGACAAAGGCAAATGATCCCGTGATAACCTGAGGGCATTTAGCAAGGCCAGTTGATTTTGACTCTTCTGTGACTCTGTGTATTCAGTGATGGACATTTATTCCTTTGGATATAGAGAGAGCATCTGTCACATGAAGGGTCAGAGAATTCTTTCCATGTCCTATTTCAGGGTAGGAAGCAGAAACACAGGAGAGCTTTCTTCTGCTGCTGCTTTCTCAAGCATCAAAGTGCATTATTTTACAGTAGCATGCCCTATACCCCACCAGTTTCCTGGCAGGGCCTGAGCAGATGACCTCCAGGGTTAAAGGTGTGGTGTGCAGTTCACATGTTTACACCTTCCTTCCTATGCACCCTATGGGGAACTACATTGGGAAGCCAATGACTGACAACTTAGACCCAGAGAGAACAACTCCAGGTAAGAAACAACAAACAGGTTCACTCCCCTCTATAGCACTGATGGGCTGTGTAGGGTGACATGGCCTTGTGAAGTCAGTCATATTAGCCCTGGACCATGAATGATGCCATGGCAAAAGCCTTGGGTGGGATTGAAGGTGCCTGCGTTCTAGTGCTGGCTTTGTTGATCCTTAGCCACATGGCCTAAGTCACTTTCCTCCTCTGAGCCTTAGTGTTCCCTTTGTGTAGATAGAGGAGACCAGGCCAGTTGTTTTCCTGGTCTCTTGCAGCTGGGTGGCTTTAGAATGAATAAGCACCTTCCTATAAGTTCCTGAGGAAAGAATACCCCCACTGGCCCCAAGCCCAGCCAACACACGCACAGTCTGTTCCAGTCTTCCCCATCTCTAACCCAAGCCTCTACCCTTCCTGGTGTCAGCCAAAGCCTTATCATCTCTCTGGGTTCCTTTGGTAGTGGGAGCCAATAGGTTGGAGACCAAGACTCATGCTGATACATACAGTCATTTAATTTCTTTAAAATATTATCTGAATCCAGCAGGCAGGCTCTTCCACTCTCTCGGGACCCAAAACAGTTGTTATTTTGCTTGGTTTTGCTTCAGTTTTTCTAATGAGTGAGGCCAAAGTTCTTTTCCACTTCTTCTCCTAAAGACGGCTAAGTAATATAACCTATAGGACTAGTGCAGGGCTGATCCTGAACATTCAAGCAGGTATTTGCAGCTTGATATGACAGAGAATAAAGTGCTTGTGAAAACTAACTGATTAGTCCAGGAGTTGGAAATTCATCTGCATCTGTGTTCATAGATCTCTCCTAATCTTTGCCAACACCTGTGTGTCCCACTTCTGTGCCACTATTGGGTAGCACTGTGCCCTGGAAATGGCAGCAGGTTTGGCACTAGGGGTCTCTGAGGTGTGGAGCCAGGATACTGCTTCCTAGTTAAAAAGACAGGCCCAGTCAAGTCATGGGTACAGTGAGGAAACCCACTTAAAGGAGAAATTTTAGGGATTAGGAGGAACTTCTTGCTCCCCAAAATGCTACCCTGTCTGTTCCCTGACAGCCTAAAAAGCAGAGCTTCTAACACAATATGCTGCCTGGAATAATACAATGCTTTGGACCTGAGTACTCTGCAAGAGCCTGAAAAATTATTTTTGCAGCCTGGGAAAAAAAAAGATGTGTCTAAAATCAGAAAACTGCAAAATAAAAATTAGTTAAACTTTAATAAAACATTCTCAAAGTGTATCATTTTGCCAAATGTTCAACCACAACTCAACTCAGTTAAATATAAATGAGATTTCACGTGTTCACGTGCAAACAAGTTTATTTGTAATCTTCAGTATGCAGTATGATGTGGGACAAAGACAGCCAAACTGAAAGGCACTGTGCCACAGAGGACACAGTGCTCCAACTGAACCCCCTTGCAGTGTCATAAGGACTTCCAGGTCACCAGAGACATGTCAAGGAGTAGGCCAAGGAAACTCAGGGCACTACAGAGAAGGAACTGAAAGGAGGATGCATAGAGCATGAATTGCACCTATGTGATGATTTTCATAATTCAACACTTAGACACACCCACCACATCCAAGTGATTATGTAGGCACATTAGGGAACAGTCCTTTTCCCTAAGACTTGATAATTAAGGAGAGAACATTTGTATACCCGAATATTTTCAGTAGAGACACTGTCAGGGTTGTGTGTCTGTGAGTGGCAGAAATAAAGATGGGCAGCTTGCTTGGGCCAAAGATAGGAGGTGAGCCAAAGCTAGCCTAAACCCACAAAGAAGGATGGGCAACCAGTGGTGGCCTGGAAATGCCCACCCTATTGCTCTTAGGACAATCAAATGGCTAGAAAAGTCTGAAACTGACACTAACTCTTCAGTACCACAAATTGTTTGATGTTTAATACACTCTGCCCCTAACACCCTCTTGTCCTTTACCATAGTCTTTTGTTTTCATTGAGATAAGAATTCATGTACCATAAAAAAGTACCTTTCTAGTGTGTATAATTCACTGTTTTGTTTTGGGTTTTTTTTTGGTACTGAGGATCGAACTCGGGTTCTTGAGCTTGTGCAGCAGGAAGTGAAACCTCTGAGCTGAATCCCTGGGCCAAATCCACTGGTTTTTAGTATATTCAAAAAGTCGTGCCACTATCACTACTATCTAATTCAAGAACACTTTCATCATCCCAGAAAGAAATCCTTTGCCCATAGAATCAGTCCTCATCCCACAGTCTCCTCAGACCCTGGAAACCACTAATCTACTTTTCTATCTGTGGATTTGCTTATTTTGGACATTTCACATAAATACAATCATACAATCTATGGTCTTTACTAAGCATCTTCTTTTATTTGTTGTAATGTTTCCAAGATTCACCCATGTTATATCATATGTCAGTTGTGTATTCTTTTTTATTACCAATAATATTCCTTTGTGCCCATATATCAAATTTTATTTATCCACTCACCAGTTGACAGACAATTGAGGTTATTCTAACCTTTTGGCTATTATGAATAATGCTGCAATAAACATTCATGAACGGGTTTGCAGGGACATGTGTGTTCAGTTGTCTAGGAATGGAAGGTAACTCTACATTTAATCTTTGAAGAACTACCTAATTTTTCTAAAGTGGCTACATTATTTTACATTGCCACTAGCAATGTATGAGAATTCTAATTTCTCCACATTTACCACCAACACTTGCTATTGTCCATTGTTTTAGTTATAGTCATCCTACCAGGTGTGATGTTGTACCTCATAGAAATTTTGGCTTGAATTTGACTAATGACTATTGATAGTGATTATCTTGTCATATGTTGATACACCATTTATATGTCTTATTTGGAAAAATGTCTATTCAAATTCTTTGCCTATTTTATTATCATTATTAATAATTTTACGTTCAGTCTTACCTTTTTTCAATTTTTATTTTTTATTAATACATCTTTGCAGTAAATAATGATTAAATTCCTCATGGAGAGTTGGTACATGTAAATAATAAATCTTAATTCCTCTTTTATCCCCTTTAGCTCACCTCTCCCCCTTCTCCCTCCATCTCTTAGTCCTCTTCCTTTGTGCAAAAGATCTATCTCTCTATTTCCCATTATCTATCTTTTATTTTACTCTTTATGTTTTGGGCTTCTCATCTAAAAAAAATTATGTGATATTTAAGTTTGTGTGTCTGATTTATTTCATTATGATCTCAAGGTATATTCATTTTCCTACAAACGACTCAAATTTATTCTTTTACCTGTTTTAAATTGGATTTTTTGCATTTTTATTGTTGACTGGTAAGAATTCTTTATATGTTCTATGATCAAATCCTTTATCAGATATGTGATCAGAAAACATTTTCTCCCATTCTTTAGGCTGTATTTTAACTTTCATAATGGTGTCCTTCGAAGCACAAAATTTGTAAGTTTTGATGAAGTCAAATTTATCTATTTTTTCTTGTGTTTTGGAGTTATATCTAAGAAACATTGGCTAATCCAAGGTCTTAAGGATTTACACCTGCATTTTCTTCAGGTCTTCGATGTGTTTTGGGCTAATATTTGCATATGTTGTGAGGTGTAGACCCAACTTCATTCTTTTTGCTTCTGAATGAATATCCATGTTGACAAAAACTACCCTTTTCCTATTGACTTGTCTTTCCATTCTTATTGAGAATCAACTGATCATAAATGTAAAGGTTTATTTCCAAACTCTCAATTTTCTATTCTAATCCTAATATGATAGTCTCAATTATTAAGCTTATAATATGTTTTGCAATTGGGAACTGTGAGTCCTCCAATTTTATTCTTTTTCATAAATATTTTGGACTCTGGGTCCGTTGAATTTATGTAAGAGTTTTAGGATCAGTTTGGGGTTTTCTGCAAAAGTAGCAGCTGACCCATTCATGATAAAAACCCTACAGAAAATTGGAATAGAAGGTCTTTATCTCAACCTGATTAAGGATATGAAAAATCAGCAGTCAACATCATACTAAATGGTCAAAAACTGAAAACTTCATGCTAAAATCAGGAACAAGACAAGGATGCCCATTATCACCACTCCTGGTCAATATAGTTCTGGAAACATTAGCCACAGCAATTAGAAGAGAGAAAGAAATAAAAGGAATAAAGATAGGAAAGGAAGAAGTTAAACTGTCATTATTTGCTGATGATATGATACTTTACATAGAAGACCAAAAAAACTCAGCCAAAAGACTTCTAGTCTTGACATATTCAGTAGAGTATCTGGAGATAAGGTCAACAATCAAAAAACAATAGCCTTCTTATACACAAATAACAGACTCACTGAGATGGAAATTAGGGAAACAATTCCTTTTACAATAGCATTCAAACAAATGAAATATCTAGGAGTCAATTTAACAAAGGAAGCAAAAGACCTCTACACTGAAAACTACAGCACTCTGAAAAAGGAGATTGAAGAGAATGTAAGAAAATGGAAAGACATCCCTTGTTCCTGGGCAGGAAGAACCAACATAGTGAAAATGACCATACTTCCAAAACTGCTATATAGATTTAATGCAATGCTAATTGAAATTCCAACAATATACTTCACAGAACTAGAGAAAACAATCCAAAAATTCATTTGGAAACAGAAGAGACCTAGAATAGCAAAAGCAATTCTAGGCAACAGAGACATAGCTGGGAGTATCACAATCCCCAACTTGAAACTATACTACAAAGGTACTGTGATAAAAACAGCATGGTACTGCCAAAGAAACAGACCCAAGAATCAGTGGAATAGATTAGAAGATGCAGAAACAGCTCCAGACATATTCAGCCACCTCAACTTTGACAAAGGAGCCAACCATCCTCATTGGAGGAAAGATGGCCTCTTTAATAAATGGTGTTGGAAAACCTGGATTTCAACCTGCCAAAGATTAAAACCTGACCCATATCTATCACCATGCACTAAACTAAGATCGAAGTGGATCAAAGATCTAAATATTAAAACAGAAACACTAAACTTGCTGGAAGATAAGTAAGGTAGAACTCTTGAAGACATTGGCATAGGAAAAGACTTTATGAACAAAACTTCAGTAGTATGGGAACTAGCACAAAGAATCAACAACTGGGATCTCATCTTATTAAAAAGCTTCTGCACTGCAAGAGAAACCACCAACAGAGCTAAGAGACAATCTACAATCTGGGGAAAAAAATTTTAGCAGCTGTACCTCAGACAAAGGACTACTATCTAGAATATATAAAGAACTGAAAAAAATCAGACCCCCTCAATTTAAAGACCCAATTCAAAAATGGGCATCTGAAATAAACAGACATTTCTCAGACAAAGAAGTAAAAGCAGCAAATAAACATATGAAAAAATATTCAACATCACTGGTCATTTGAGAGATGCAGATGAAAACAACACTGAGATTCCACCTCACCCCAGAAAGAATGGCTGCTATCAAGAAATCAACCAATAACAAATGCTGGCGGGGGTGTGGGGAGAAAGGAACCCTTTTCCATTGTTGGTGGGAGTGCAGACTGATGCAACCACTGTGGAAATCAGTATGGAGATTCCTCAAAGAACTAGGACTAGAGGTCCCATTTGACCCAGCTATTCCCCTGCTGGGTATCTTCCCAAAAGAATTAAAAGAATCATACCACAGTGATATATGTGCACCCGTGTTAATAGTGGTACAGTTTGTAATAGCTAAAGCTTGGAAATAGCCCAAGTGCCCATCAACTGGAAACCGGATAAAGAAGATGTGTTTTTTTTTCCTATAAAATAGAGTACTGCTCAGCCATAAAGAATGAGAAATTAGAGACATTTATAGCTAAATGGATGAATATTGAGGCCATACTCTTAAGTGAAATAAATAGGACACACATGTGTAAATATCAAATATTTTCTCTAGAAACTGAAAGTAGTAAATAAGGATTAAAATGAGTAATTGATAATTTGAAATAGGAAGAAAAGGTCCAAAGGGGCAGGGGATGTGGGAGGGGAAGGAGAAAGGAAAGAAGGGAAAAGAAAAATTCTGAGAAAAGAAAAAAATGGAAACAGAGTATGTAAATAGGGAAGGGTGGAGGGGTGAAGGGCGCACAGGTAATGGGGAAAAAATAAGAACTAAGGTACGTCGTGTACAGGTACAAGCACCCAGTGATAAATGTAAACATATTGTATACCTAAAATATACCAATAAAAGAATTTAAGCAAAAAAAAAAAGTAGCAGCTGATATTTTGATAGAAACTGTGCTGCATCTGTAAATACACTTGGAAATATGGACATATTATTAAGTCTCCTGATCCATGAACATGGGACATTTCCATTGATCTAGGTCTTCTTTGACCTTTTGCCATTGTTTTGCACATTTCGTTAAATTTCTACCTGTGTATTTTTTTGATGCTATTATAAATGGAATTATTTTCTTAATGTTACTTTTGAGATTGCTCATTCAGTGTATAGAAATGCAACTGACTCTTGTATATTAACTTTTGTATCCTACAAGTTTGATGAATTCATTCATTAGTTCCCATAGTTTATCTTTGTAGATTCCTTAGGATTGTCTATATATATGATTATGTAATCCACAAATAGGGATAGTTTCTATTTTTTTATTCCAATCTGATGAGTTTTCTTTTCCTTGACTATTTGGCCTCTCTAGAACCTTCAGTGTAATAAGTAGAATTGGCAAAAATGAACATTTTCATTGTATTCTGATAGGGCAAAAGCTTTTAGTCTTTCACCACTAAACATGAGGCCATTCTTGAACTTTTTTGTAATGCCTTTTTAGGGTTGAGAACATTTCCTTCTATTCTTAGTTGATTCAGAATTTTGTCATGAAAGTGTTAGATTTTTGTCAAGTGCATTTTCTACATCTGTTGAGATGATCATGTAATTTGTTCTTAATAGTATTAATGTGGTATATAATATTATATGATGTATATTTCATCAGTATTTTCATATGTTGAACTAACCTTGCATTCTTGAAACAAATTCCTCTTCCAGGATTTTTAATTTTCTAATCTAAGAATATATGGTTCCTTTACTAATTGTCAGTTTATTTGAGAGCAGGGGTCAAGCCAGGGGAAAATAGAGTTCCTATAAAAATTCACCAAGATATAAATCCTATGGGAGTATATCCTTTCAGGTCATGGAATTTCAAATTTTGCAAATAATTTTCACAGTTTGTTTCTTATGAGTGGCTTTTTGAATAAAATTATTGAATAAAGTTGTCTATACTTATACTCATGGATTATTCACCCTTAGTGACAAAAACAAACATACAGATATATTTTCTTGTTCAAGGTTATGTTAAAAAATTGGGAGAAAATTGGGAAAGGACAAAAGGGAAGAATCTTTCATAATGTTCATTTTGTTAGGACGATAGATAGCTCTTTTTGGATAGCCAAGTCAGTCGAGGTATATACATAGAAAGAAATTACCTTTTTAGGGAATACAGTTTATGAATTCTGGCAAAGCATACAGTCACCTAACCAATGGCATAGTCAAGATATGGAACAGTTCTGTTACAAAATTCTCTTTAATTATGTTCCTTTGTAGTTACTTTCTTCCTTTCATATGAATCTTCTAGAAAACACTAATATGTTGTATCTATAATTTTCAATTTTCCAGAACATCATATAAATAGAATAATATGATACAGCATCTTTAATATTAAGCTTTTTTCATTTGGCATGGTGCATTTGGGATTCATAATTGTGTATATCAATAGTCTATTTCTTTTCATTGCTGGATAGTATTCCACTATATAGATGTATCAATGTTTATTTATCCATTCACTAGTTAATGGACACTTGCTTTCCTTTTTGACAATTATTTGTAAAGCTGCTATGAGCATTTTACATCCACACTGTGGTGAGTGTATGTTTTCATTTCTCTTGCATCAGCTCAAAGGTGGGATTGCTAGGTCAAATGATAGGTGAACGTCTAGTCTGATAAGAAACTTCCCAACTGTTTTTCAAAGCTATTGCACCATTTTGCAGTACCACCATCCCAATATCCCAGCAATGTGTGAGACTTCCAATTACTCATAAACTTTCCAAGACTTGGTGTGGTAAGCTTTTTTGTGTTTTTTTAAAAAATTTATCCATTATACTTAGGTGCAGTGATTATAGTAATCCAAAGCATTTTTATGTTTTTCTATCTTTTGTCATATGTACGTGTTTTCCACATACTGGAAATCATAGGGCACCTCCAATTTTGTATACTTTTTCATCTAATAGTAAAGGGAGCCTTTTCCACACGGATACCATTTTAAGACTAATATTCCATGGAGTGGATGTGACAGAAGTACCTCCTGTTGGCTTGGGTTATTTTCAGATTTTGTTCTTATAAGCCACACTGCAATATAGGCCTTACACATTAGCTTTTTCATCTTTTAGAGTAGTTCCTCAGGGTCAAGCCCCAGAAGTGGGATTCCTGGGTCAAAGAGTATAAATATTTTTATGACTTCAGATTGTTTTCTAAAAGTATTTTATCTATAGTATTTATGAGACCACCAGGAATGTACAACAGAAACAATTTCAGGATATTAGAAAAAAGACTTTTTAAAAAAATATTTATTTAACACATGAAAATGAAACTATTAAAAAATTTACATTTATTTGGCTTCTAGTGAAGCTGAACATTTTTCTATATTCTTGCTTACTGATTTTATTTTCTGTTCTATGAATTACAATTATGTTCATAGCTTATTGAGACTTTGTATTTTCTTATCAATTAACCTGATCATTTAAATAATAAAAATATTAAGACTTTATCTTAATAGCTACAGTATTTTCCCAAGCTCTTGGTTGCCCTTTTTTTTTTTTTTAACATCCAGGAGTGTTTTGTTCTTCTATATTGTGAAATCTGTCACTCTTTTCCTCTGAGGGTTTCTGTATTGCTTCTGAGCTTAGAAAAATCATTTTCATCCCCCTCTCCTGAGGCTTGATAACTGGTCAATTTTAATTTTCTTCTAGATTTTCTCAAGGTTTAAAAATAATTATCTCAGTAGCATATAGAGTTTATATTAATATAAAAGGATAGGCCTTTTAAAAATATATTTTCAACATCACATATCACAATTTAAGTAAAATATTCTATGAAGACTCTAAAAGATTGAGCCTTGATGTGATGACATGTTAATTCAATTTATGTAAAATATTTTATGAAGACTCTAAAAGATTGAGCCTAAATTTATCTTGATGTGATGTGTTAATTTTGTGTTTCGTTCCATCCTCTCCCAGATAAAAGGTGTGCATTTAATAGGGCTCATCAATAAGCAGTGGTTGGACCCCAAATGTTGACAGAGGGGGAGGTGGATGGGGTGGCCCATACACCAGGAGGCTGAACAGGTCCTCATCCAGAATCCTGTGATTCTGTGGGCCACATGCTGCTTTTCTCTCTGAGTTTGCAATCCCTTTGCCCACATTTTCCAAGCCCCTAGCCCTCTTCTCCCCCATGTGGAAAACTGCTGGCCTGCATCTGAGTCTTCTCAGGGGAAGAAGCTGTGCCCTCTTCATGCAGCCAGGAATCACTTTGGGAACATTGAGGTTCATGATTCTAGTCTGTTAGACCAATCCCCAGGGCTGGCAGGAGCAGCTTCCCTAGCCTATTTGGCGGCATAGTGTGCCTATTACCAATCCATTTTTCTGATAATGTCAGAAGCAAGCAGTAACTTTCCTGCCTCATTAATCCAGCAGAGGTAACACTTTTCCCAACACTGGGCAATTTTGTAATTGACTACGGCCTTCCTTGACTCAAGATATTGGTAAAAGGAACAAATTCCCTAACCTGGAAGAAGACCATTCCTCAGACTGAGGCCTCCTGAATGAACAGGGGTCTGGCTGTTGCCCCATCTTGAACAGATTAAAAAAAAAATCTTTTCATTTTCACCGTTGTGCTGGGACCAAGCATCCAACAGATAATCCACTCAGAAGCTCCAGAGAGTGTGGGAACAAGAGGCAGCAGTTCACTCAACAAAAGCCCCTCTCACTCCATCCCAATCAACATTAATAGGCACGAGGCCTCAGATCCAAGGCTGGGGCCCATGGCTTCCTGAAGGGGCCAGAAGCGGACAGGAGGCCAGGACATGGGAGGAGGCCAGGCCCCACCATCTAAATGAGGCAGGCTCTCCTCAGGGTCTGTCAGAGCGCTCCGTGTTTAGTTAAAAACTCTCTCCAAAAGAAAGAGCGTTAAGGCGGAGAGCTTGAAGTGGATCCCGAGTAATTAAGTGTATAAATTAATTCTTCCCCAAAGAAATGTTCCTTCCCTATTATTAGATTTGGCTCTCAGAGGAACTACATCCATGGAGTGCGTTTCCAGTAGCGTGTGTGTGTGTGTGTGTGTGTGCGCGTGTGTGTGAGTGTGTGTGTGTGTACGTGTGTGTGTGTGTGTGTACATGAACACACATTCTGGGCTTTGCTGCCTGAAGCTTACAATTAAAATAAGTGACATGAATGTGTCTTTAAAAGGGAGATCTGTGGAAAACCAACCGATTGTATGTCAAGGAAAGAAAAAAAATGAAATATGGCTGCCTCCACGCACTGAATGGATGAATAGGAAAGTACTTGTCCACCCAAGTACCCAAAGGGATAAAACCCAATGAGAGCCTTCTCAACTGCTTAGCACATAATGCATGTGCTGTTTTGATGCTAGTAATGTGTTTTTTACTTCTTCCAATCTAGAAGGAATGAATCAAATATGAGGAGAGCTGGAACATGATTTTCAACCCATTGCTTTTGATTAAGTGCCCGAGCAGGCAGGTCCTGGGACTTGCAGTAATACTAATGGGGCATAAAGTGCTATAAAAAGGACGGGGCTCTACTTTTGTCCAAATGCCATTATCCTGGAATCAGAGACCCTGGGTGTAATATGTCCACAGTTAACCTTTTTTTCCTGACAGGAAATTTTCTCCATCCACTCACACCATTAATTATCCTGCATTTTGCCAGAGTGGTGAGTGATCACTTTATTTCAAATGAAAGAGACACATATGCCAGGCTCCCAAATACTGAAACCTGACTGCAAAAGGGCCTGGCCAGGAGGGGGGGACCAAGGAAATAGGGTGAATTTTGTTGGCAGTCAGGGTGTCAGCCACAGTGTTGTTTTCTTTAGGCTGTTTGTTTTCTTCTTTTTTCTGTTTGCTTGCTCATTTATTTGTTTTGGAAGAAGGAGAACTTAAATAACCAAAAAAATAATTATCATTTTTATCCTAAAAATAGTTAACTGATTGAGACCCTGGCCACTGAGAGAGGAGGACGCAGTTACCAATGAACCTGGTGAATAAGGTTAGCAAAGAGGACCTCAATTGTTGATATCTGAAATGGCAGGAGGAGAGAAAAGAGAACTGTTTTTTTCTTTTTGGCTGATCTACCCAGGGGAAGGCTACTAGACCACTGGCCAGGGATCCAGGCCCTTTGCTCTTGTCCCACCTCTCCCAAAGGACATGTTTCCCACAGAGCTCCCGTAGCTCCTTCTACACCATTCTAAACTTTGTAACTCATTTTTTTTTTTTTTGCAATCAGCAAGTTGCATATTGTCCAACTGTTCTGTCATTTATTGTAAATGGCTGCAAAAAGAAAAAAAGGAAAAGGAAAAGGAAAAGAAAAAAATTCCATGGCGCTATAACATAGTCCTGAGTGTAAATCAAACATTCCCTGTCATGTTGATAGCTTGTGTTAGTCTAATGTATTTTATATTACTCAAAAGCTTTGAAACCCTGCAGCTTGCTTCATATAGGCCATTATGCGGTTATCATTAAATTGTCTTGCAAAGAACATTATCGGTAATTATAGCAGACACTAAAATCAAATGATCAGAGTGGGACCTTTAACACCAAGAGGAACCATTAGAAGTTAATCAAATAAAAGGATGAGAATAATTATGTTAGGATTAAGCAGTAATATGCCAGAAGTTATATACTTTGCTGACTATATATCTTTACTCTCAGCTTCCTGAATTTCCTTTTCGTTGATGTGTTTTTATATAATACTTTGGCACAGAATGTAAACGACAATATTTTTGTCATGGCACAATCGGGCTTGAAGGTTCATAGGCGGTTCATATCTAAATGCCATCAGAGGCACAGAGGTAATGATGAAGATAAAAATAATAGTAATAAAAAAAAGTGCAAAGCTGGAAAAAAATCCATCGGTCAATGAAGCATGGCAAAATGATAAAAATGATCGCAACAGGCACAGGTGCAAGGAAAGTCGTTATTGGCTGGTTGCTCCATCTTGGAGCATAAGGATTTCTCCTGCAGGCCTTGCTGCAAGCCAGTATGGAAAAGTGAGTGTCCTGCAGGCCCTCAGCTGCCCCTTCTGGAGCTGAAAGAAAAAGGGTGGTGAAGTGGGGACACTCATGGTGCCAGGCAGGTGGGGACCTCAGCACCCTGAGGCTAAGAGGCCTCTCTGATCCCTTCCTCACCCTTCCCAAAACAAACAGCTCTGGTATTCTGCAGATGTTTGTCTAGACCATGTAGTGGGCTGCCAAGAATATGTGGGCTCCAGTGGGGCAGAGGGTGCCTCTCCCAAAGCCTGGCCCATCTTAGCTTCCAGATTAAATCTGAGCCACAGGATGAGTAATGCCATCGTGACAAGCTAGGAGGACAGAGAGATTCTATATACCCTTCCCTTTAAAAACTAAAAATCTCCCTTCTACTTCCCCCCCCCTTCCCTTATAAATGAATATCGATTCCTGGTAGCAGGTTTGCTTTGTGTCCCAGGTTGAGTTGCACACTAGGATACATGGAAGAATAAGATGATAACAAAATGTTCTGCTTAAATATGTTGCTATTATAACATACAAATACCAACAGCAGAGTAATTTAAATAGTAATGGCCCCAACATACCCTTCCTTCCTCCTGTTCTCTTCCTCCTCTTCCTCCTTTTTCTTCTTCCTGTCTCTGTCTCTCTCTCTCCCTCCTCCCTCCTTCTCTCCCTTACTTCCTCCCTTTGGGATTCAACCAGAGCCTCAGAACCCAGACCTTTTAAAATTTGTATTTTGAGACAGGGTCTTACAACATTTCTGTATTTTTCAGTTTTTTACTTTTGAAAGTGAAGGCACTGTTCTCTTTCTCAGAAGTAAAAACTGAGGCCATTTGGAGAGTGATAGAGCTGGGCACTGGAGACCGGATGTCTCTTTTGAGTATTGAGTTGGGTTTCTCTACTCTATAGTGGCCCTACTGGTGGATATTAACCCCCACTGTCCTTTCCCTAGACCAGCATTTTGTACCATCCAGATGTCCCAGGATGAGTGTGAGGAAGACATGAGGGAAGGAAAGCTTTGAAAAGTTAAAAGTGGGCTTATACCACTCAGTGAAGCTGCTTTGCCCCAATGAAAACTGTCTTTTATTTTTTTTAAATTTTATTTTATTGGTACATTTTAGGTATGCAATACAATGACATTCATCATTGGAAATTTGCACCTTTACATAATCTCTCTTGGTTCTAATTTTTTCCCCCTTCCCCTGTCCTCCCTTCAACCCCTCCATCCCTTCCTATTTACAGACTTTGTTTCCATTTTTTCATTTTTGCATATTAATTCCATTCCCTTCTTTCCTTTCCCCTACCCTCCCACTTCCCCTTCCCTTTACCCATTTTCTTCCTACTTCACATTATCTGTTATACCTTTTAGTCCTCATTTACACTTTCAGTTTCTCACACTAGTGAAACTATTTGGTATTTACACATGTGTTTCCTGTTTATTTCACTTAAGAGTAAGGCCTCAATGTGCATCCATTTAGCAGTAAATGTCTCTAATTTCTCATTTTTATGACTGAGTAGTACTCCACTTTATTTAAAAACCACATCTTCTTTATCCAGTCTCCAGTTAATGGGCATTTGGGCTATTTCCAAGTTTTAGCTATTACAAATTGTGCTGCTATGAATATGGGTGCACATATATCACTGTGGTATGATTCTTTTAATTCTTTGGGGAAGATACCCAGCAGGAGAATAGCTGGGTCAAATGGGACTTCCACTCCTAGTTCTTTGAGGTATCGCCATACTGATTTCTACAGTGGTTGCACCAGTCTACACTCCCACCAGCAGTGGAGCAGTGTTCCTCTTTCCCGACAGCCCTGTCAGCATTTGTTACTGGTTCATTTCATGATAGCAGCCATCTTTCTGGGGTGAGGTGGACTCTCAGTGTTGCTTTCATTTGCATCTCTCGAATGACCAGTGATGTTGAACATTTTCTCATATGTTTATTTGCTGTTTCTACTTCTTTGTCTGAGAAATGTCTGTTCATTTCAGATGCACAGTTTTTGATTGGGTCTTTAAACTTGAGAGGTCTGATTTTTAAAATTTCTTTATGTATCCTAGATAGTAGAGCTCTGTCTGAGGCACAGCAGGTGAAAAATTTTTCCCACATTGTATGTTGTCTCTTCACACTGCTGGTGGTTTCTCTTGCTGTGCAGAAGCTTTTTAGTAAGAAGAGATCCCACTTGTTGATTGTTTGTGCTAGTTCATGGACAACTGACATTTTGTTCATAAAATCTTTTCCTACACCATTGTCTTCAAGAGTTCTACCTAACCTCTGTTCCAGGTGGTTCAGCGTTTCTGTTTTAATATTTAGATCTTTAATCCATTTCAATTTTAGGTTAGTGCATGGTGAGAGATATAGGTCTAGTTTTAATCTTTGGCAAGTTGAAGCCCAATTTTTCCAGCACCATTTATTAAAGAGGCTATCTTTCCTCCAGTGAGGGTATTTGACTCCTTTGTCAAAGATGAGGTGGCTGAGTATGTCTGGAGTTGTTTCTGCATCTTCTAATCTGTTTCACTGGTCCTCAGGTCTGTTTCTTTGCCAATACCACGCTATTTGTATCACAGTAGCTTTGTAGTAGAGTTTCAGGTTGGGGATTGTGATACCCCCAGCCCTGTCTCTGTTACCTAGAATTGCTTTTGCTATTCTGGGTCTCTTCTTGTTCCAAATGAATTTTTGGATTGTTTTCTCGAGGTCTATGAAGTATGCTGCTGGGATTTCAATTGGAATTGCATTAAATCTATATAGCAGTTTTGGAAGTATGGCCATTTTCACTATATTAATCCTTCCTCCCCAGGAGCAGGGGATGTCTGTCCATTTTCTGATATCATCTTCAATCTCTCTTTTCAGAGTGCCATAGTTTTCAGAGAAGAGGTCTTTGATTTCTTTCGTTAAGTTGATTCCTAGGTATTTCAGTTTTTTGGATGCTGTTCTGAAAGGAATTATTTGCCCTATTTCTGTCTCAATGAGTCTATTGTTTGTGTAGAGGAAAGCTATTGATTTTTGTGTGTTGACCTTGTATCCAGCTACTTTACTGAATGTGCTTATTAAGTCTAGAAGACTTTTGGTGGAGTTCTTGGGGTCTTCTATATAGAGTATCATGTCATGTGCAAATAATGACAATTTGACTTCTTCATTACCTATCTTTATTCCTTTTATTTCTTTCTCTTGTCTAATTGCCGTGGCTAATGTTTCCAGAACTATATTGAACAGGAGTGGTGATAATGGACATCCTGGTCTTGTTCCTGAGTTTGGTGTGAAGGATTTCAGTTTTTGACCATTTAGTATGATATTGGCTGTTGGTTTTTCATAGATGGCTTTTATCAGTTTGAGGTAGAGACCATCTATTCCAATTTTTGTAGGGTTTTTATCAAAAATGCCTATTGAATTTTGTCAAATGCTTTTTTTGCATCTATTGAGATGATCATATGGTTTTTGTCCTTGGCGCTATTGATACAGTATATTACATTTATTGATTTGCATATGTTGAACCATCCCTGCATGCCTGGGATGAATCCCACTTGGTCAGGGTGTGTGATCTTCTTGATGATCTTCTGCATTCTGTTTGTCAGTATCTTATTAAGGATATTTGCATCTATGTTCATTAGTGAGATTGGCCTATAGTTCCCTTTTTCGGTTGTGTCTTTCTCTGCCTTGGGAATCAAGGTGATGCTTGCTTCCAGGAATGAATTTGGAAGTGTTGCTTCCCTTTCAATTTCATTGAAGAGTTTAAACAGTAGTGGCAGCACTTCCTCTCTAAATGTCTTGTAGAATTCAGCAGGGAAGCTATCAGGTCCTGGACTTTTCTCAGTTGGTAAGTTTTTAGTTACGTTTTCAAATTCATTGATTGATATGGGGTTGTTTAGAAGTTTTAGGTCTTCTTCATTCAACTGTGGTAATTCATATGTATCTAGGAATCTGTCCCTTTCTTTTGTGTTTTCCATCTTATTGGCGTATAGGTTCTTGAAGTAGGTATTGATGATCCTCTGGATTTCTGCTGGGTCTGTTGTAATTTCACCCTTTTCATTCCTAATTGCATGGATTTGGGCCTTTTCTTTCCTTTTTCTGATAAGGTTGGCTAGGGTTTGTCAATTTTGTTGATTCTTTCGAACAACCAACTCTTGGCTTTATTGATTTTTTTTTGTATCATTCTCTTAGTCTCTATTGCATTGATTTCTGCCCTGATCTTTATAATTTCCTCCCTTGTATGAGCTTTGGGTTTGCCCTGCTCTTCTTTGTCTGGAAGCTTGAGGTTCAGCATCAGGTTGTCTAATTGGGCTCACTATTTTCCTAATATGAGTATTCACTGCTATGAATTTCCCTCATAAAACTGCTTGCGTTGTGTTCCATAGATTCTGATATGTTGCATTGTCATTGTCATTTAATAGAAGGTACTGTCGGATTTCTTCTTTAATTTCCTCTGTGACCCATTGGTTATTCAGAAGTGTGCCATTCAATTTCCATGTGTTTCTGAAATTTTTGCGGTTTCTTTTGCTATTGATCTCCAATTTCATTGCACTATGGTCTGATAATATATAGGGGATAACTTCAATTCCTTTGCACTTACTTAAATATGTTCTATGAGTGAGTACGTGGTCTATTTTGGAGAATGACCCATGTGCAGCTGAAAAGAAAGTATATTCTGATTTTGTGGGGTGGAACACTCTATAAACATCTGTTAAGTTCATTTGTTCAAGGGTTTGATTGAGTTGTAGTATTTCATTACTTATTTTTTGTCTAGTTGATCTATCTATTTGTGGCAGTTGGGTGTTGAGGTCTCCCACTACTATTGTATTACTGCTTATATGATTTTTCATGTCTGTTAGTATTGGTTTTATATAGTTGGGCGCACTAGTGTTTGTTGCATATATGTTTATGATTGTCATCTCTTCCTCTTGGATTCTTCCCTTTACAAGGATGTAGTGTCCTTCTTTGTCTCTCTTAATCAGTGTTGGTTTGAAATCTACTTGATCTGCAAAGAGGATAGCTACTCCTGCTTTTTTGGGGGTTCCTGTCACATGGAGTATTATTTCCTACCTTTTAACTTTCAGTCTATGAGATTCTTTTTGAATTAAGTGTGCTTCTTGTATGCAGCATATTGTTGGATTTTGCTTCTTGACTCATTCTGCCAGTCTATTTCTTTTGACTGGTGAATTGAGACCATTTATAACTGATACATATTGACTTATCATTGTCATGATTTTTTCTTTGTGTTGGATTCTCCCTTTTGTGTTCAATTTCCTGTTGTGCCCAATGGATTCATTCTTCTGGGCTTCCTGGGGTCTTCATCCTTGTTGTCCTTTCCTTGGATATTGTCTAAAATTTTTTGGAGTGCTGCTTTGGTATTCATGAAGTTCCAAAGGTGCTCTTTGTCATGAAAGTATCTTATTTCTCCATCAATCTTGAAAGATCATTTTGCAAGGTACATCAATCTGGGCTGGAAGCTGTTTTCTTTTAGGGCTTGGAACACATCACTCCAAGCTCTTATTGCCTTGAGGGTTTGCATTGAGAAGCCTGCTGTGATTCTGATGGGCTTTCCTTTGTATGTGATTGGTTTCTTTTCTCTAACTGCTTGTAGGACTTTGTTCCTCTCTTGGGTTTCTGGAATCTTAACAATTATATGCCTATGTGTAGATTTTTTTGATCAAGGCTAGTTGGAGTCCCATATGCCTTACTTATCTGTTTGTCAAGTTCTTTTCCCCTGCTTGGGAAGTTTTCTGCCATCACTTCTGTGATCAGTTTTTTTATGTCATCTGCATTCTCTCCTGTTTCTTCATTGACTCCAATCAGTCTTATGTTATTCTTCTTTGCATCATCTAGCAGCTGTTGGAGTGACTTCTCGTGGTCCCTTACAATTTTAAAGCAATTTTTCTTTCCTGGTCACTAATTGTAATCTTATCTTCTATATCTGAAATTCTGTCCTCACATTGGCTCATTCTGCTGGGTAGACTTTCAGTGGAGGTTTTAATCTCCTGAAAATCTGTTTGCATGTGTTTTATGGATTCTATTTGTTTCTTATGTTGGGATTCCATCATGTCCTCAGCTCCTCTCTAGATTTATTAATCATGTCTCGCACTATGGGCACAATCTCTGCTGTTATCTGAGAAATTATTTCTGATTTCATATTTTCTAGATCTTCTTTTGTTGCCAGTTCAGGGAGTCCGGGTGGTTGAGTATGAGAGTGTTGTGTCTCATTTCCCTTTGGGTTTGCTTTAGGTGCTCTGGAAGTCTGGTTTTGAGGCTTGTTTAGGTGTCTTCTCATTTTGACAGGGGAGGGGGGGTGGTGTTGATGGCACCTACGTAGCTCACCTCATCTGTGCTGGGAGCAGAGATATGTTGGCCTCCTCCTCTGCACTGGGAGTTTTGGCACATCGACCTGGAAGCCTCCTCCTCTGTGTCAAAAGTTGTCTTTTATTGCTTCAAATGTTTTCAGATTATAAAGGCCTGCCTCAGCATGGGGGCTTGAGAGCCGTCTCCTAGGGAGAAAAGGCAGGACCCTCTCTAAGGGATAAAGCAGAGCCTGAGCCTGAGGAGATGAGTGACTGGTGAAGCCCTAAGAGGGAGGGCTTAGGCTTGAAATGTGTCAATTATGATCTTCTTGTCCAGAGAGCTAGAAACAAAAGACTCTCAGACCAGAAACAGGATCTGGAAAGGGATTTGAACATTAGAAGAAGAAGCTGACTGTTAGAACTGATTAAGGTGCCCTCATCACATAGAGAGACCTGGGGAAGATGGTACCTTCACCCTTATGAAGACCAGATGATCTCCAGTAAGACCAAGCCCAGAAAAAAAATTTAGGACCATGTGTCCAAGAAGCCAAGAAGCAACTAGAAGGAGAACTAGTCCTAACAATGAGCTTGGTAATACTTTCAAAAATAATAAACCCAACAACCAGAGAAACAAAAACAATTATTTGGGGGGAGTTCTTTTTCAGAGTTCATATTTGTGGATTCAGGGGAAGAGTCGTGGAGGATTAGCCATGTTTTCCTTATCAGAAGGGCTGACGTGGGAGCTCATGGACAAATACCAGCATGGACAGCAGGGTCCAGAAGGATGAAGAGTCCCCCAGGCCTAGCAGTTATTCCAAACCAGTTCCACTGCAGGCCCCATCTGAGGGTTGGGTCTGCTCAGAACTGAGAAGGCAGATCTGCAAGGCAAGAACCAGAGAGCCTTCACAGGCCCAGGGGAGCAGCAGGTAGGGAGGAGAGAAGGAAATGCTGGCCTAGCCATGGTACAACTTGTGGCAGGTGAGGAACATTTTCAGCTAGAACATTCTGAAGTTTGCTGTTTTCTTTTCTTTTTTGTTTGTTTATCATTTTGTTTTCTCAGTGACTAGCAACAAATTCCTATTTCTGTGTTTGATAAAGAAGATGCAAGATGGTGACCAGGAAAATGGCAAACATTTCTTGAAAGGAAAGGAACCCCAAAGAGGAAGAGGATAAATCTCAGAGAGATTGGGGATTGGAAACAAATAAGGCCATATTCTCACAACACAAAGGACAAAATAATTCTGTAGAGGTGGCAATATTTGTATAGTGACCTGCCATTGTGAACCACATACATTTGTATGCTTTTACCAAATCATTAGACTCTGAAGACAGATGAAAATAGTTTTGAAACTTGGAAAAAAAAATCTCACTGGCCAAATCATTCTTAAGGAAAGATGTGTGTCTTGGAACTTGCCTGGGAAAAAGGCGTTTTCCCTTTCCCTGGGGTTCCTGAGTTCCTGTAACTGAAACAAGAGGAGGTAGAGGCCAAGGCCAACCAGGGTATCTTACAAAGCTCGGGGAATTTCTTTGATTGATTGGCCTGGGAGGCCTGTAAGCTCAGGAAAGAAACTCAACCTCCCTGTGACCATGTGGAACCTCCCCTCCTGCTTAAGAAATAAGATAAATACAGCTGATGTTCTTTCTGTAAACCTTCTTTTGCACTGCAAAATATTTTACAGAAAGTTTTAGTTGCATTATCTCATCTGTTCACAATAACCACATTGGCTAGAAGCAGTGACATTTTTATCCCATTTTATAGATCAAGAAGCTAAGCTCAGGGAGGTAGGGGTCTTTCTCAAGGTGACAGCTAATTTGTGACAAGACAGGGATTGTTCAGCCTTTCTGACATGGCTCTGACCACTGTATCTCAGTTTTCATGTGCATCCTCATTGCGGCAGCGAACTGTCCAAATGGGGACTCGTTTGGTTTGGGGGGGTGTCAGGAGTTTTTGGAATCTTACCATATAAAAATCAGCTTCGAGCCTCCACCTGCTAATAAATTTATAGATACGGAAACATAGACCGCTGCTCACCAAAAACAGAGGCAAATATTAGGAGACATTTGACATTCCACATACAGACCTCTGGCTGTTTCCCAGTGCTAATAGTAAAGTGATGTGTAAGCCGGGTTAAACCATGAACATCTCACCTGTCCTTGTGCTATTTTTAAGGACACAGCCCAGAAAGAGGTTCAGAATAACTGCCCTGTTATTCAGCAGGCTTAGAGGGAAGCAAGATCTATAGCAAGTATGGCCAAGCAGTGTTATTCATGAGGATGAGGGAGAAACCAGGATCCTGGGCACCCACCCCTGCCTTCTATTAAGCTCTTAAATTAGCTCTGAAAACCTAGATGTCAGCCATCCCCGTGGAACAACATAGATGAGCCATTAAAAACACCAAGAAGAAATGAATGCCTAAATCACTCTGTCTCTCCGAAGGTAGAGTCTTGCCTAATCACACGTCAAATAATATTTTTTCTTCACCAGATGGATGTCTTCTTTCAAAGTCTGATGGTTGCAGAGACAAAGGTATCACTTCAGCCTTAAGTAACTACTGAAGTTTTACCCCAATAGATTATTTGTTGGGAGTAACTAACATAAAAAATGCCCTGCCAGGCATCAGCTTGCTTTCTCTCATTTTTTAAAGGGTCATATTTGGTTTCATCTTGCAACTACTTGGGAAAATTTAGCACTGAGTCAGAAAGGTTGACCAACAAGTAGCACTTCATAAATTGCTGGAGCCCTGATCAATACATATTGTCATCCACTCTAGTCCTTCGGGCAGATTTCTCTCTGCCCTGAGTCGTTGGTGTATTTTATGAGGTTGTTACAGGCTGGGCTTGCATGGCCTGGGCCTAATGAACCTGTCACTGCTGCTATTGATTGACATGCCAGTGTAAGTGAGACAGGCGATTCCGATTGACTTCCTAATTACTGCTGCTGGGCTGCCTCGCCAACTGCTCAGGCCAGAGGTTAATAGTTTTGATGTTGAGCCGCTCCTAGCTGTGGAGGCTGGAGTGTAACGGGCTCCTTAGAAGTCAATACCTGAATCTAGTTCTCAAGGCTACTGCTGGGCCTGATCAATTAAGGCCTGTGTTCCTCCTGGTGGTGGCTGAGAAGAGGCTGATGAGTGGAGGAGTTCAAAGGCAAACGGTTTAAGGGAGTTTAGAGGACTCTGGAAGCACCACCCATGGTCAGCGATTTGACAATTAAGAGGCTTAGAGTCAAGGGCCAGGGAAGTTGAGGTGGGAGGAACTTAAAACAGTGTACTAGAGTTTGGCCACTGGATTTATTTTATTTTGTTTGTTTTCAGTTTTTTAAATTTTTGTTTTCATTGGTACATGTTTGTATGATTATATTTATCATGGGGAATTGCTATCTGTTCTCCATTCTAAGGACTGAAGATTGCTTCTTTTGTTCCTCCAACATCCAAAATTCTGCCAGGTGCCTTGGATTCTTTGTTTGCTCTGTTGCTATAACCCCAACTTGTAAACTAGGTGGCATATAAACAACAGAAAATTATTTCTCATAGTTCTGGAGGCTAGAAGTCCAAGATCAAGGCAGATTTCGTGTCTGATGAGGGTACAATTTCTCATTTCTAGAGGAAGCCTTCTGGCTGTGCTCACGTGGCAGGAGGGAAAGAATGCAGACAGCTCTCTGGGGCCTCTTTTACAAGGGCTCTAATCCCTCATGATTTAATTACTCCCCAAGGGCCCCATCTCCTAACATGACCACATTGGTTATTAGGAATCAACACATGAAATTTGAGGGGGACACAAGCATTCAGACCATAGCAGAGAGGAAAGAATCAGATGATTTGCATCGATTCAGCCATTCAACAGAAACTAATTAAATGCTTATTTTATTCAAGGCACAATGGGAGTGTATAGATTTACAGTAATCTTTCATTGATATGTCTTAAGAATGTTTTCACATCTATCTATTCATTTGAAACTCACAACACATCAAGCAGCAGGTAAAAGGGGGTGGAGAAATCAGTCTCACTGTGTCTGTAACTTATGAGAAAACTAAGTACAAGAAAAGATAACTGATTTCCTCAAAGCCATACAGTGCTAAGAAGTAAGAAAGCAAAATCTCAAAGGCATATACCATGGTATGATTTTTATGGAGGGCTGGTAAGGTAGACACCCTCTGCCCAGAACATGTCAAAATTCTAGACTCCTAAAGGCAGGCAGGTGTTCAATAGAACCATATTGCTTGCATAAATAGGTTAGGAATAATTTGGGAGTGGTATAAACTCTTCTAAAATTCAAATTCCCCTACACCAGCCAAGAGCCATCTTTACAAACAGACCTTCAAAAGACATCAGTCTCAGGCCTCTTGTATTAGCTCTTCTCAGCACAGCCAAGAATACTACTGTAAGACAAGAGACAGAAAGACCTGTGAAGGATGCAGACTACAGATGCAGTGCTAAACGAATTCAGAAGCGGAGGGATACACTTCAGGTAAGCTCTCGTAGAGGGTTCCTCCTTCAAGTCTACTACCCAACTGTGTGCATCATTTCTGTAATAGTTAATTGTGGTCAACTGAATGAGAAACACCTAATGGATTAGTTTAGCACAGTGCTGGGTATTTCTGGATGACTGACTTCCTAAAGAGGGAAAAACCACCCTGGTTGTGGGTGGCACCAACCAATAGGCTTGTAGTCTGGAGAAAATAAAAGGGGAAAGAAAGAAGTCTCTCCATTTTTTGCTTCTTCAGAGGAGCTCTGGTGTTTGCCATCACCTTTTGACATCTGTCTCCAGGCTTCCAGTACAGGCTCTTCAGCCTTCCAACTTAGACCCTTTGGCTTCATGATATGAACTTCCATGGGACTTTGCAGTGAGCTCCAGACTCTCAACTTTTGAGTGGATCCTCCAGCTCTCTAGTGTGCAGATGGCTTTTTTGCATTCTTTCACCCCTAACTCTGCAGGCAGCAATTGTAAGCCTACTTTGTAAGTCTTTATATACATTGTATATGTATATATGTGTACAAAATTTGTTTCTTTAGTGAACCCTAACTGATAAAATGCCCATACATTTTCTATATTTTTGATGCTTTGATATCTGGGGGCTTGTGGACCCTGGAGGCACTGTTCCTTCCAGAATGACCCAAATACCAGATATAATAAAGAACTCACTTGCAAGTGCATCTTTGTATATGCAGACCAACCAATCCAGAGCCCATAAGATGCCTTCCTTATTGTGCTCTTACACTCAGAGATACAACCCTTCTTCCCTAATCACCCAGGGCCAGGTAGCCAGCACTGCACAGCTCCTACACTCAGAGTCCACTTAAATTATTCAAACTAGCCCATCCTGCAATGGCTTGCCTTGCCCACAGAAAGAACAATAAAGGCTCTTGCTGTCATATTTACCCCTCAGTCACTCTATTCCCAACTGACCCTGGGCATCCCCTCACTTGGGAACTGTGAAGAAAAATTTCTATTGCAGTCATCTCCTGATCTGTTTGCCAAACCATAACTGAACAATAATTATGTCTACATCTGAAAATATCAGCCTCTGGTCCTCAACATTTTTCATGTGATAGTGAAATGGCTGTGGCAAAGAGGTGTTTCTAAGGATAAGTTAGCATAGAGGAAAAAGGTAGACATATAATTGTGTATGAGTTGTTGATTCTCTAGAGACTTGTTAAATATCCAGAGTTCCTCATGTAATGGATGCGGACATGTGTTCATCGAATAGGGACAGCCAAAGGTTCTAGGCACAATTTCTTCTCACCATTTCCAAAGCTATGTGCTGTTTTCCTCATGCTATCTCCCACCCCTCCTGCATGAAATGTCCCCCTCTCTCTTTTCCATTGACCCATGGCATCATCTTCCTAGGGCACGAAGTTGATGAAGAATTGCAAACCCACAGAAGCCTGTAACTTCTCTCAACTTCCATCTGGCATCACATCATTGCAGATAAAATTGTTCTCTGTTCTGTCTGGGTTTTTTTCCTTTCTTACATGTGTCCAATGTGCCTTCTTAACTAAGTCATAAACTCCTTATGGGAGCATAGTTTACATCATTTGAGCCCTATTTTACTTCATACCAGGCATGGGTACTTCATAACCTAAAGCATGGCGTGGTACCTTAATCACTGCAATTTCCCCTAATAACTAATTGTCATAAAAGAGAAATCCTGGTCCATTTCTCTCTATAATCAGATAGCCTCCTAAAAATTAAAGCAGGACTTAATATCTAAGAGAACTACAAGGAAACTTAGAATCCAAAAATGTGAATTTGTAGAGAAACTTTGGTACATCAAAACTCCAGTCCTCTTTTAATCTTCTGGCTGAAGACATAGCGTGTAGTTCTTAGGATTTCACCTATGCTCTTCTCTTTACTCCCATCCTACACATCCTGATTGAGCTCCTCATTTTTCTTTGAGCTTCACTCTTTGATTTGTAGCTAGGAAAAAAAGGATACAGAACCCCAAAAACTAGCATTTGTGTAAGTCTAGGTCTTCTGGAGGGGATTCAGCCAAATCCAAAGTAACCAACCTGTCCTGGTGGGCTGGGACTGTATCAGCTTTAACCTGAAGTCCCCCATCCTACCATATCAGAATGCTTGGTCACTCTAGCCAAGCCAGAGGCAAAACAAGTCTTGAGTTTATTTGCCAGATATTGTGAGGAAAATTAGGAATTCGACTTTTGCTCCCAAGAATGATGCTGCTGAGAAGCAAGATGCATAGTGGGAAGGTGGAAAGGATAGTGGGAGAGGCCCAAGTAGCTGTAGAGAAAGGTGCACTCTTCTGTTTTAAGCAACTGGTGATACTATAGTGTGCCTCTGTCCATCTCTTTACCCTACAATCAGTCTGCTTGAAATGTTAGTACAAATGGTTTGCAAATGTTTTTTATTTGTTCTCTGTAAACCAAAAAAGGGGGTTGCTCCAGAAAGAATGGCTGCTATCAAGAAATCAACCAATAACAAATGCTGCTGGGGATGTGGGGAGAAAGGAACCCTTCTCCATTGTTGGTGGGAGTTCAGACTGATGTAACCACTGTGGAAATCAGTATGGAGATACCTCAAAGAACTAGGACTAGAGGTCCCATTTGACCCAGCTATTCCCCTGCTGGGTATCTTTCCAAAAGAATTAAAAGAATCATACCACAGCAATATATATGCACCCATGTTTATAGCGGCACAGTTTGTAATAGTTAAAGTTTGGAAATAGCTCAAGTGCCCATCAACTGGAAACTGGATAAAGAAGATGTGGGTTTTTTATAAAATGGAGTACTACTCAGCCATAAAGAATGAGAAACTAGAGACATTTATAGCTAAATGGATGCATATTGAGGCCATACTCTTAAGTGAAATAAATAGGACACACGTGTAAATACCGAATAGTTTCTCTAGTGTGAGAAACTGAAAGTGTAAATAAGGATTAAAATGATTAAAATGAATAATTGATAATTTAAAACAGGAAGAAAAGGTCCAAAGGGGTAGGGTTGGTAGGAGGGGAAGGGGAAAGGAAAGAAAGGAAAGGAAAAATTATGAGAAAAGAAAAAAAAATGGAAATGAAGTCTATGTAAATAGGGAAGGGTGGAGGGGGTGAAGGGTGCACAGGTAATGGGGAAAAAGTAAGAACCAAGATACATCGTGTATAGGTACAAGCACCCAATGATAAATGTAAACATATTATATACGTAAAATGTACCAATAAAAGAATTTAAGAATAAAAAAATAAAAAGGGGGGTGCTGAGTTCTATATTTAAATTGACGTGGTGTGAGACACAGCAAACACCAAACAGTAAGATGATTTACAAGTTGAACTAGATCACCAGTAACAGAGCTTCAAGACAAAGGTGAGCAACCTCCATGTGGTCTGCCCCTGGGAATTCACTGAAATTTTGGGGTGCTTGGAGTTTTAAGAAGCCACTAACACCTGGCTTACATTTATTGAGGAATACCCATTTTGGGGTTCACTAGTGGTGGGACTGGAGGACCAACAGCACTGTGTAGCAGATGTTGATTATGACTAAGTTTCTTGCCTCCCTGGTACATGGGGTACTTGCAGTTGTCCCTCCTGCTACCCCACTCTACTTTGGAGCTACTTAGAGAGGTCCTATTTTCTCAACCGATCCCATATCCCAAGAGTTCAACTCTGTCTCCCTCTTCCTATTTATAGGATGAGTTTCAAGGATGACCTGGCATGTATCTGATTATCCTTTGCCCTTGCTCACACTTTCTAAGTCCCATGTTCTCCTCAGGTTGGGGACTTTTTGAATCTAGGAGCCCTGGCCTCAAATGAATGAATGTCATCATGGCCCTATTTGGACTTCCTCTCCAAAAAAGGATTTCTTCAGCCTCTATCTTTCTCCTTGATTCTTTTGGTTTCCTATAGGATTCTCTTTTCCTCTGACTCAATCCCTTTTTGTTCCCAGTGTGCACAAGCACATAGCCTGTTGTAAACTCCACTGGAGACTCAGTGCTAAGGGTTTTCCATTCATATTGGTGGAGGCCAGTTCACAGGCTTCCCTGGGCCCAGGGAAGAAAGCTTCTATGCACCTGCAGAGTGCAATGTGCTCATTTTGGATTGCTAGATATACAGTGGAAGTATACACTCATCTAACTTTCCTCACACCAAAACTATAAAACAGAAGAAGAAATCAGGGTGTGGAGTGTTTATTTGTGTCAGACCATCGTGATGAAAGAGACTGGCCCAAACAGGAAATCTAATTTATTCAAGGGGTAGTTTGTTCGTTTCCACAATTATATAGTAACTATAGAATATTCTGTGATGTGACTATACCGGGGAGTATTTATCTATTCTGTTGTTGATAGACATTTGGGCTCTTTTCAGTATTTGGCTGACATACTGAAATGATATTATGAGCATTATTGTATGTGATTTGTGGTGTGAAATTAATGAGTGGTGGGAGACACATACTTTAAACTTTACTAGCTAGTGCAAAATGTTTTTCCAAATAATTTGTAATATTCAATTGCCCGTCAAGAGTTTTCTTTACCCTTTATCTTTACCTGTGCTTTTGAAATTTTCCCACTGTTTAATGTATGCCGGTTCTGTGACTGTGTCGTAGTACTTCAGTGTGGTTTTCACTTGCATTCCTGTGATTCCAACGAAGTTGAGCATCTCTGCATGTATTTATTGGCCAAACAGGTTTCTTCACTAGTGAGGAGCCTATTTAAGAATTTTGGTACCACCTTGCCTTGAAACTCTTTGCCTTTCCTGGAATATACCATGTTTGATATTTCAATAATATATAGTGTATAATAAGTATTAAATAATGTTCAATGTTCACTTGTATTGAATTAAATAAGGGTTCTTACCTGTTTTCAAGCCTCCCACTCTGGTGAGTAAATAGACTTTGGCTTCCTTGGTTTAAATAGTCCATAAACACGTTGGTTATTTCAATCAAATTGACGATTAAATGACCAGAAATCAAGCAGATGGGAATATAAGTATGTGTCCTATGCAGCACCTGTGTAATATATATATTCCATCCTGAGCTGGTACCCAATAAACATTTCACTGAAGAGGAACACCTTTGGAGTCCTTTGGAGCTGATAATCTAGTGCTGAAAACCTAGGAACAGGCATTACAAATGCCATTCGTACTCAGCCACACAACCAGCAAACACTTCCATAAGAAGCAGCATAAACCTCCCATATAAGTTCCTTCTCCATCTTGAGCATGGGGCCTAATCTTGAATCTGATGAGGGGAGTGGAATAAGGCCAGGGCTAATCATCAGACAAGAATCTGGGGGTGGGTGAGCTTCTTAAAGTTCTTTGCGGTTTGCTAGCTCTGTCTCTATCTTTCACAGTGGCTGTAAGAATGATTTTGTTGTCCACCCAGGAGCACCTTAAGGACATTTACTCCTCTGCCAAGAAGTCCAGCTGCAAGGATGCTCCAGAGTGGGCTCATTCAGTGGCTTCACAAAGTTGAGTCTCTGAAATTTTTCTCACTTTTCCCTTTAGGCCACAGGATGGTTATAGCAGCCTGAGGCCCTGACATCCCATATGCAAAATCTGGCAAGACAACTTCTTTTCCACCTATCTTTTCAGATTAGGGAGGGTATCTTCCAAGAAACTTCAGGAGGATTCCTCTGTGTTGTCACATGGACATGCCAGAGTGGTTACAAGCCAAGGAAATGAAATTACCTGTAAAGGCTTTAAGACAAACACAATTATTCCCTGGGGATTAGGAGGGAAGGTACGTGGGAAGAGAAATTACCTGTAGGCACTTGGGGAGTGCCCCATTATGGATTAGAATGAGGTTTCTACCCTCAAAGAAAGAGGAGGCTGCTGCTAGGTGGTCTCAGTGTCTGCCACCTCCAAGCAGCTTCAAGAATGAGCAATCCTGAGGAGGAGGCTTCCAGGCTGAAGTACCACCCCTTGCTCCAGCACACAGGAGGTGAGCCGCATGGGCACCAGCAACACCACCACCACCACCCCGACAGTAAACCCAAAGGGAAACGAGATGGAACACTCTGATACTCAACCACCTGGACTCCCTGAACTGGCAACAAAAGAGGATCTGGAAAAAATGAAATCAGAAATAATTTCTCAGATAACAGCAGAGATTGTGCCCATAGTGCAAGACATTATTAATAAATCTAGAGAAGACATGGATAAAAAAATAGAGGAACTGAGGAACATGATGGAATCCCAACATAGGAAACAAATGGAATCCATAAAACAGATACAAACAGATTTCCAGATTACAAACAGAGTAAAAACTCCATTGAAAGCTTACACAACAGAATGAGCCAATGTGAGGACAGAATTTCAGACATAGAAGATAAGATTGCAATTAGTGACCAGGAAAAGAAAAATTGCTTTAAAATTGTAAGGGAGCATGAGAAATCAATCCAGCAGCTACTAGACGATGCAAAGAAGAATAACATAAGACTGATTGGAGTCAATGAAGAAACAGGAGAGAGTGCAGATGACATAAAAAAAAAACTGTTCACAGAAGTGATGGCAGAAAACTTCCCAAGCAGGGGAAAAGAACTTGACATTCAGATAAGGGAGGCATATAGGACTCCAACTAGCCTTGATCAAAAACAATCTACACATAGGCATATAATAGTTAAGATTCTAGAAACCCAACAGAAGAACAAAATTCTACAAGCAGTTAGAGAAAAGAAACAAATCACATATAAAGGAAAGCCCATCAGAATCACAGCAGACTTCTCAATGCAAACCCTCAAGGCTAGAAGAGCTTGGAGGGACATATTTCAAGCACTAAAGGAAAAAAGCCTCCAACCCTGATTGATGTACCCTGCAAAACTATCTTTCAAAATTGATGGTGAAATAAGGTACTTTCATGAAATAGAGCACCTTAGGAACTTCATGAATACCAAACCAGCACTCCAAAAAATTTTAGACAATATCCTAGGAAAAGACAATGAGAATCACAACGCCAGGAGGGCCAGCAGAATGAATCCATTGGGCACAACAAGAAATTAAATGCAAAGGGGAAGAATCCAACAAAAAGAAAAAAAGTCATGACAATGATAAGTCAATATGTATCTCTACTGGCTATTTATCATCTTCTTATGTCTACTTTTTAATTGGGTTGTCTAGTAATGATCTGTAAGAGTTCTCTGTATATTCTGGTCTTAGGTTATACGTAATATAAATATGGTCTGTTTAAGGGCTACTTTTCATTTTCTTAAGGATGTCATTTAAATTTCTAAATTTTGATGGAATCTCATTTGTCAAATTTTTTTCTTTTATACATCATGTTTTTTGTATCCTAGGAAATTCCTGCCTACCCTAAATTCATTAATATTTTCCCTTATAATTTCTTCTTAAAGTTTTATAGTTTTAGTGTTTCATATTTAGGTTCATAGATCCTTTCAAGTTATTTTTATGTATGGAAATAAAGGGTTGAGATTAATTTTTTACACACAGATACCAGGTGTTCTAGTACGATTTGCTGAGAACACTATCTTTTCCTCTGCTCTTGAATTGAGTTTATGTTCTATAAAATGTTAATGTTAAATAATCTTTCAAAACCCAGTGGACCATATATGTGTAGTTCTATTTCCACATTGTCTGTTTTATTCCATTGATCTATATGTCTTTCCTTATACCAACACTGCCTTGGTTACTGTAGCTTTAGAGGAAGTCTTAAAAATAGGTACTAAATGTCTTCCAACACTGTTTTTTTTCTTTTTAATTTTTTAGGTCCTTTGTACTCATACATAACTTTTAAATTTCAATATCCAATTCTTCATTTATAGCAAGTATACATAGATCTGAATTTTTATATATACCTTGTGTTTTCTAATCCTGCTAAATTCAAATACAAGTTCTAGGGGCTCCTAGAGATTTCTTAGAATTTTCTCTGTAGATGATCATTTCATCTACATATAAAGATTTTACTTATACCTTGCCAATTGTATGCTAATTGTTTCTTTTTATTGCCAGACTATTTTGGTTTGAGCCTAGGTTTCAAAGTTCAATGGACAGATGAAGAGCAGGCATATCTGCCCTTGTTCCCCACCTTAGGGAGAAAGCATTGTATCTTTTCCATTCATATAAGGTGTTTTTGCTGGAAGTATGGAGTACATGGCTTATCCATTGAGAAGGTTCTGTTCTATGTCTAGTCTCCTGATAGCTTTTACCATGAACAGCTGTAGAATTTAGTCCAATATTTTTTCTCCAACTACTGACAGGATCATGTGGCTTTTTCCTTTCCTCTGTTAAAATGTTACTTATAGGGGTGGATCTTCCAATGCTGAACCAACACTGCCATCCCTATTATAAAACCACTTTCTACATACTGCCAGATCTGACTTTTAATAGTTTGTTTTGCTAAACAAATTTTTATCTATGTTCATACTTTTTCTTCTATTATTGTTATCCAGTTTTAGTATAAGCACAATATTGATTTCCTAAAATGAGGGGAGAAGTGTTCCTTCTTTCTTCTGCTTTAAATGTTTGATATAATTTGTCAGTTAAAATGTATATGAGCCTGTTGTTGTCATATGGGTAGCTTTTCAAGCTAGGAATATACTTTCTTTAACAGGTGCTATTCAAATTTTATATTTCCTCCAGAGTCAGTTTCATTAATTTGTCTTCCAAGATACTTCTTAGAACTTGTCCAATTTATTTCAAGAAAGATTATTGTAATACGCTTTCTACATCCTTTAAAATTCTGTAAAACCTGTTGTAATGTCCTCTAAATTTTGATATTGTAATTTTAAAAATGTATAATTGATGTTGTGTAATAGGAAGTAAAGGTATAAGGAGTAAGGGAAGTGGGAGGGGTAGGGGAAAGGAAAGAAGGGAAAAGAAAAAATTTGAGAAAAGAAAAAAAAATGGAAACAAAGTCTTTGCAAATAGGGAAGGGTGGAGAGGGTGCAGGGAGGGAAGGGGAAGGGGAAAAAAATAAGAACCAAGATACATCATGTAAAGGTACAAGATCCCAATGATGAAGGTAACTGTATTTTATACCTACAATGCACCAATAAACTTAATGGAAAAAAAAAAGAATGAGCAATCTCATGCATGTATGAAAATACCACCTTGAACTCCAATATTTCGTAATAATCATAGGCACTGATAAAAACCATATTTTTTAAATGAGAAATCTCTTCAGTTGCTCAGATCCTGTTCTCAGCTTGCTTTGATGAACTTAGTATTTTTTAAAAATAAGGAACCCTGCATTTACATTTTGTACTTTGGCAGGCAAAAGATTCAGCCAGTCCAGACTACACTTGCCCCACCCCTGGCTATGCTCTCCACCACATGGGAGTCTCCATATTATTCCCTCTCTGAGTCAACCCTTATGAGTCTGAGGCTAAAAATCAATAGCTGTTGGCTATTGAATACTTAAAATGTAGGTGGTCCAAATTGAGATAAACTGTAAATCTAAGATACACAACAGATTTTGAAGACTTAGTGCAAAAAGAATACACTAAGTCATTACTAATTTTCATGATTACATGTATACCTGGTTAAATAAAATATGCTACTTACATAAATCTCACCTGTTTTTTTAAATGGTGCTACTAAAAAAATTGAAATGATATATATGGCTAGGTTAAATTTTATAGGATAGCACTGGCCTACAACAAGCCTAAAATTAGCCCTACACATCTTACTCTTCCTGATCTTTAGATTTGGGATTCTCTTTATGAATGAACAACTGGGAACATTTTAATGCTTCCTTGATTCCTTGCACCACACTGTTAACATCAGGTATATGTATCCCCAGGACACTGTGAGATTAATGACTGCCTCCTTGCACCTGTAGCCCTAGTAGCACCTAGAATAGAGCCCAGCACATAGTAGATCCCAATAAATACTTATTGAGAAAATTGTTTGCAGAAGCCTACATGCTCCTGATTTTTCTTCTTATTCCCTTCCCCTTACCCATCATGGTGAAGAACTTCAAACTAATTTTTTCCAAGTAAGAGACTCTTTTCTACTGTACTGGCTCTCAACCTCAAGTGCACTTCAGAAACACTTGGAAGGGCTTTTAAAATACTGATGCCCAGGTCCTAGCCCCAGAGATTTGGATTTAATTGGTCAAGAGTGGAGTCTGGACCAAAGGGAGGTCAAAAAGATCCCCAGGCAACTCTAATGAGCAGGGAGATCCATCAGAGACACGCAGGCCCTGCCCCACCACATTTCCAACCCCTGTCAGTGGTGTTCACATCGTGGAAAGTGAGAGGAACACCACAGCAAAATCTCTTCTAAACCCACCTTGGCATAAGAGCTAAAGAACTTCGCTCTCTACCAGGTCTCCCAAGAGCCCTCTCCCATCACCTGTCAAGATCTCCACTGGGTCGCTGCTTTATTTCACAGATGCCACCAAGCAGCCATCAGCTGGTAATGATTTCTGGTCAGATGCAAACAATTAAGCTAGGGAGAAAAGAATCCACATTCCATTATCAATCCCCTAAATGACTCATTCCCTGACCTAATTGCCATCTGAGGTCCCCAGACAGCTCTGGCTAATAAGTCCAGAGCCCCACAGAGCCAAAACTTGAACCTAGAAGGAAAAGAGTTTGGAGAAGATTGGAATGCTCAGCCTATCTCAGGTCACCCTGGAACACTGCTGGCCCAACAGCAAGGAATCCATTGCCTATGTCAGGAAGCACCTTCCCTCCTCACCACCCCATCTCCTGCATGCCCCTTTTATAGTCTTTTTCCAAAAATCTCAAGGCAACTGCAACCTGATTTTTGATGGATTGGCCTCTGTGTTTTATTCGACAATGTATATCACTCTGCCAATATGAATTTTCAAGATGGTAAGAATACAATCCCCTGAAAAGATTACATGAAAGAGGAAAAAAATCATTAGGCAATTAAGAATGGCAATAATTCACCCATATCTATGCTTTGGGAAGAAATATTGCCCCAGGGAATTAGCTCTGCTTATCATTTTGTCATCTATCTGGGGTATGAGTGAGCAGAGGTTTTGTGAGCATTGCTGATGATTTCCCTGCTGTATTTCTAAACGTGATCAAAACGAATGCCAGGCTTTTAATAGAACTCTGTCTCTCTTGGGGTAGCCATAACTTGTACATATGAAGCTGAGCTACTAAATTAACTAAACATATGTGTTCTTTAAGCACTGCCACATAAATTCCTTTCATAAATTCTAAATAATGGAATTTAGGGGCTGGACAGGGATTAAGAGGTCATTGGCCAACCTCATCATTTTATAGATAGGAACATTTGAGGCCCAGAAAGGGAAAGTAATTTTTTAAGGTCACACAGCTTATAGACCCAAACATACAACTAAAGCCTCAGGCTTCCCGGCTCACAATATAGCAGGACTTTTTCTGTTTCACCATTCTGTCTACTCCCTGGCAAACCCATCATCCACCACAGATGCTACAGGAGAAGGTGAACCTAGTTCTTCAAGGCACTAACTGAGAAATCCTCTTTCCTGGAACACCTTCTCCAGCCCACCAGAGGCTGCAGGGAGAGATCTTATGTTCTCCCAACTTCGCCTTGAACCTACCTCACCTTTATGCTTCTCTCACTATTACATCATAGTGATAGCCCACTTTCTATTATATAATCCAGTAGTCCGGAAAGTCTTCAACATAAATTCAGAAATAGTTTACACACACATTAATGTGTTTTATAAGTGAGATTCAGAGAAATGAGTAAGATATCTTTGAGAATTTTTTTGTAGTGCTGGTTTGGTGGTCATAAATTTCTTAAGGTGTTCTTTGTCATGGATAGAACTTATTTCTCCATCAGTTTAAAAAGATAGTTCTGTAGGATATATTACTCTGGGTTTGCAATTGTTTTCTTTTAGGGCTTGTAATACTTAGCTTAAAGCTCTCCTGGCCTTTAATGTTTATGTTGAGAAGTCTGCTGTAATTCTAATAAGTTTACCTTTATAAGTGATTTGTTACTTCTTTTTCTAACAGCTTTTAAGATTCTGTCCTTGTGATGAACTTCTGAGATTTTGACTATGATGTGTTATGGAGAAGTTCTTTTCTGATTGTGGCTATTTGGGGTCCTATATGCCTCACTTACCTGTATGTTTCTCCATACTGCGAAAGTTTTCTATTATTTCTGAGAACAGGTTTTTTTTTTATGCCATTCATGTTGTCTTCTGTTGTTTCACTAATTCCAATTAAGCTTAGATTAGTCTTCTTTGCATCAACTAGTAGCTGTTGGATTCATTTCTCATGTTCAGTCCTTGTTGTAAAGATATCCCCGAATATATTGTCACCTGCACCAAACTTATCATCCAGTTTTGACATTGTGCCCTCACATTGGTCTCTTTGGCTGCCTAAACTTTCCAAAGAACATTTTTTACCTGGATTTCTATTGAGTGTTTTCTCATGGACTCTAATTCTTTGCTAAACTGGTGCTTTTTATTAGTGTCTTCTGTAAGCTCACTGATCATTTTGCTTATTAAGTCCATTATCTGTTTAGTTTTTATCATCTTTGAACTTGCTGAGCACTTTATACATCTTTTTTGGTTTCCTCTTTTATCACTTTTTATGATTTAAGTGTTTGGCTTTCAATTTCTTCCCCATCAGTGTCCCATGGATCTGTTTTAGGGGAGTTGTATGTTTTTGGAGGTATTTTGTTGGCTTATTTTCTCATGTTTCTATTGTTTTCTTTGTTTATTTTCTGTGTTGATGGTTGTGGGTCTATTATAGTGGAAAGACTATGTAACTGCCCCAGCACCCTGTTTTCTGGAAATAAACTGGAGTATTGTTAATGACAAAGACAAACAAGATATTGATATTTAGTAAAAGTCAGTTAATTCTGAAGAAAATAAATATGTAGGGTCTTTATCTCAACCTGATAAAAGCCATTTATGGCAAACATACCATCAACGTATTACTAAATGAAAAAGAACAGGAAGCTTTTCCTCTAAAATCAGGAATAAGACAAGGATTGCACTTCACTACTCCTGTTCAATATAGTCCTCAAAACTCTACCCAGAAAAATCAAGCAAGACAAAGAAATAAAAGGGATACATGTAGGAAAGGAAGAGGTCAAACTATCCTTATTTGTAGATGAAATAATTTTTTCATAGAAGACCCAAAAAATTCCACCAGAAGATTCCTAGAACTAATGAACAAATTTTTCAAGAAATAAATCAGGAAAACAATATCATTCACAATAGCTTTAAGAAAAAATTAAATACTTAGGAATTAACCTAACCGAAGAAGAGAAAAACCTCTGTAACCAAAATTATAGTACTCTGAAAAAGGAGATCAAAGAGGACATCAGAAAATGGAAAGATGCCCTCTATTCCTGGATAGGCAGAATGAATTTTGTCAAAAAGACTATAGTTTCAAAGCTAATATATATATTTAGTGCAATCCCAATTAAAATATGTACCAACAACATTCTTCACAGAACTAGAGAAAATAATTCTAAAATTCACCTGGAACTAGAAGAGACTCAGAATACCAAAAGCAATCCTGGGCAACAAGAGCAAAACAGGAAGCATTACAATCCCAGATTTCAACTTTTACTACAAAGTTACACTGATTTTTTTTTTTAAGCATGGTATTAGCACAGAAACAGACATGTGGATCAATGGATCAGAATAGAGTATGCAGAAACAACCCCAAGCACATTCAGCCATCTGATCTTTGATGAAGGGGCCAAAAATATATGCTTCAAGAAAAATAGCTTCTTTAACAAATGATGCTGGAAAAAATTGGCTATTCAATATGCAGAAGATTGAATCTACTTCCATCTCTCTCACCATGTACTAAAATAAAATAAAAATGGACAAAACACATAAATAATTTTTAAGAAGGAAACACTTTGCTGGAAGATGAAATAGGTAAAACTCTTGAAGATATAGGCATAGGAAAGGACATTCTGAACAGAATCCCAATCATACAAGAAGTAACATCAAGAATCAACAAATGGTATTGTAACAAATTGAAATGCTTCTGTATAGCAAAGGAAACAATCGACAGTGAAAAGACAAACTACAGAAGGGGGAAAAATGTTCCCAGCTACTCTTTGGGCAGAGGACTCATATCTAGAATATACCAAGAACTAAAAAAAAAATTAGACTCCCCCAAATAAAAGACCCATTCAAAAAAATGAGCAAATGAAATGATTAGATACTTCTCAGGAGAAGAAGTATAAATGGCCAAGAAATACATGAAAAAAAAAGTTCAACATCTCTGGCCATTAGAGAAATGCAGATTAAAACTGCTCTGAGATTGCTTCTTACTCCAAAAAAAATGGCTATCATCAAGAAGCTGAAAAAGGGAAATGTAAACCAGTACGACCGCTATGGAAATCAGTATAGAAATTCTGCAAAAAACTAAAAATAGAAATTCCATTCTACCCAGCTATTCCTCTTCTAGCTATCTTCCAGAAAGAGTTAAAAACATCATATTACAGTGATACATGGATATCTATGTTTATAGCTGCACAAATAATAATAGCTAAATCTTGCAAGCAGCCTATGTGTCCATCAACACATGAATGTATAAAAAAGGTGGTATTTATACTCAATGGAGTGCTATTCTGCTATAAAGAAGGATAAATTTGAGTCACTATGTATTTCAAACATGTGCTAATAAAAAATAAAAATTAAAAAAATAAATGAGTAAGGTCTGGTTGCCCCTGTCATGAGAAAGAAGGGGACAGTTCTTTGTCATGCCTTGTGCTTCAAGATGACAAGCCAGGCCTAAAGATGTAGCTCAGTGATAAAGCACTTGCCTAGAATGAACAGCAGCCCCTGGATCAAATCCCCAGCATCACACTCACACACAAAAAGAAGAATTATAACATTTTTAAAAAGATGACAAGCCAGTGTTCCTTATACCTTTGGAGGGACCCACCAGATCTTTGGCCGTCTGATGCCACAAGGCATTCCTTATCCATAGTCCTGCTCTTCTTGCCTCTACCAACCCCTGCAGTCCTGTCTCTCTACTCTCCTGTAAAAGTCTAGTATCTGATCAGCCCAACTCATCAAGTCTACGCTCACTGCTATCCTCACTTCTTGTGGGCCCCTTATCTGAAAAACTTTCATCTCCTTTCCCATCCCACAGGCTCCATAGAACTGTCTGTGGCTATCCTCAGGCCACACTGATTATTCTCTTGTTTCCTCATCTCTGGCACTTGTTCTGTCTCATGCCCTCTAGAGTCATATTATTTGCTACTGCACATCAAGATGCTGTTTTGAAGAAGCCACCAGTAATTCACCATCTAACAGCACTGCAGACCTCACGGGACAGCTGAGAGATAGGGAGGGGAGGGTGAAATTGTCACATGAAACACTCTGCCCAACCCTACCCCAACTGGACCAGAGACAGGCTGTCCTCACCTACCCAGGCTGCAGGTTCATGAACAAAGTAACTGTTGTGGTCATTGATTTAAGCTAGGAAGTTGTGGGGTTTATTGCAGATTATACAACCTGAACAACAGCTTAACTAAATGAGATATCATTTTTCTCATGTCACAGAGCTCTGTGTGGGCAGCCCAGGTGCAGTGTTGAGGGAACAGGCTCCTTCTTTCCTGATCCACCATCCCTAGCATGTGACCTTGGTTCTTAACATTGTAAATTGGCAGCTGTGACTATGAGTTTCAAGTTCCAAACCAAAAAAAATGAGAGAAGGAATAGGGCAAAAAGAAAAGTGATAAGTCCTCTGCCAGCTGTGTCTGTCTTCTTTTAGGAGATTTACTAAAAACCCTACCAGAAACATCCTGTGTCATCTTATGTCTCTTTGGCTTGACTTATGTTACGTGACTTCCTCTCACTGCAAGAGTCTGTGACCAATGGGGGTGTATGTGTGCATGATACACATGTGCATGTTTCTGGAGATAGCAGCCACCTCCAGATTCTACTATAATTATGTGAGATATGGGAACAGTGCCCTGTACAAAGTCAGTACTCAATGGGTGCTAGTCATTTGTCATTACTATTGTTGCTCAGTTACTTAGTCACATTACTTTGTATGGACTATAGCAAACATTGTGCTTGGTACACTTCTTCTAGGAGATTAAAATACCAACACAGACAAGTTTTTAAAAATACATTTTAAATTTTATTTTAATTATTTATATATTATTATTTTATTTATTTTAATAATTTTAAAACATAGAGCTCATGATGGCAGATATACTCTAATAACTTCTTATTCATTTTGCTCTATTGGGTATTAAATATACCAATGTGTGATTTCTGTCATTATGTAAGCAGTAAGACAACCTCTTGGTATTCCTTATGCCTGATATCTGAGATAAATAAGACAGATCAACGAGGTGGGTGTTTTTAACTGGCCATGTAGAATACATTTAAATTTAGATAGGAAGTTTGAGTAAGAAAGAATAGGAGGATGGACATTGGCTAGGTGGTATTCAGCAAGGTCTGCTCTAACTAGTGAGCTTAGCAGAAGGATCTGGAAAACCTAAATCATATTCTTTTTTTGGAAAATAGTCCCTAGTAGGAGACTAGAAGTGGCTCCGAGAGCTTTTGCTACCTCTCCAGGAGGGTGGAATGTTTCTGGACTTGGGTAATTTTCTTTATTTTAGCATACAATTCCTTTCCAATGCATTTCTTAGTGGCGCTAACCATGTGCCAGAATAAAGTAACCCTCTTAAGAATGCTGATGAGAGTCGTTGGATGGTGAGAACCTTGGCCAGCCATGTGGAGCCCCACTCCATCCCACCCTCACCCTGCCCCTCAGCCACCAGCTTAACCAGGACTGCAGAGAGGACCTTGGCCACGTGGAGCCCCTCTTCATCCATCCCCCCCACCCCTGCCTCTGGCCTCCTGGCTGTGCCACTACCTGGTTCCACACTACAGAGGCACAGAGGGTCATAAAGGCCATTGTCCTGAGCTCCAGAAGATAGAGCAGAAGTGAACAACAGAAAGAGGGCCTCCCTCAGGCTCCTTGATGAAAACTGAAGCCCACTGGAAAAGTGAAGAGAATCTCTGCAATAAAGGCCCACCAGACCAACGTACTTGGCAAGCTGAAGGGATCATCACCTCCTATCAGAACCTGGACTATCTTCAGGGGAAGGCGAGCTGGAACCTGCAGTAGAAGCTTGCAGAGTTCAACCCTGCAGGAGGACAGGTTGCTCAACTTGGGACTTGCAGCCAGAAATCTGCCTGAATCTCACGGGTCAGGTACTGGCTTGCTGAAACTCATGGACTTCTTTCTGCACACTGCTGCCCACATTGTCTATTGTGACAGCAGAGACATACACTGAAGGAGGCTCTTCATTTTTATTTTTTATTTGTTATTTTCAAAATTTTTTTTTGCTCATATTTTTAATTTTTCTTTTTCTACTCTTTTCAAATTATTATTTTTCTCTTCTTTTTTTTCATTCTTTTCTCTTTTCTTTCTCTCTCTCATGTGCTCTCTCACTGTCCCACATTGATCTTCATCTCCCTTTTTGTTCCTGTTCTGGCCCTAATTCGGATTTCTTCTTTATTTTTCTTTTCTTCTTTTTTTCCTTCTCTCAATTGTCATTAGTTTTAAAGGAAAGTAAATACAGTTTGTAGCCTCCCTATTGCTGTTAGGTTGTTCTGTTCTAGTCTTTGTTCTTTCATTCTGTCTTCTTCTCTTGTCTTCAACAGTTTCTTAGAGTTTGCTTGATCTTCCTGTGTCCTCTGGCCTCACTGCTAACCTTTCCCTATCCTTCCACCTATCTATCCCTCCCTCTCAAACTCCTTCTAACTCCCTATCCCAAAGGGTAGAGTTGCTATAATGAAGAGTTTATTCACTATAAACATATGTTGAGTTTGTCCTCGATTTTGATTTAATTCACACAGTTAAAGGTAATAGATTAACTACCACAAATTTTCATTTTACTGAGCTGTGCTTGATGCTATGGTGTTGCTAATTATATCACTTGGGCTAAGATGTTGTGATTGATCTCATCAGTTGTTCTTCCTGGTATAATGAAAATGAGATAGCCTCAGAGTCATTAGAGACTCAAAACCTGAAGACCAGATATATCTGGAAGACACCTCTGAGAAGCAATCATTGCAGAAGGGTTCTAAATACAAGCAACAAAGATAATTACAATAAGTAATTTCAAAGTATCAACCCAGGAATTAAACCAAGGACAGTACCAAAAACAAAAATGAGAAGACATTTCAGCAAGGCACAAACTCAGACTTCCACCCCACCAAAGGCAAATTCTGGGTGAAACGAAGTGGAAACATCTGACAATCAACCACCTGGACACCCTGAAATAATTTTCCAGATAATTACAGAGATGGCGAGCTAAGTGAAAGACATGATTAGAGGCTCTAGATCAGAAACAGATAAAAAAAAATAGAAGAGCTTAGAACCATGCTGGAAGCCAGGAATGCCCAACATAACAAAGAAATGGAAACCATGATTGCCCAACATAAGAAAGAAATGGAATCCATGAAACAGATTCAAACAGATATCCAGGACATTATAAACTCCATTGAAAGTATTCACAGCAGATTAAAGGAATGTGAAGATAGAATATCAGATATAGAAGACAGGATTGTGATTAATGACCATGAAAACAGAGATTTCTTAAAAATAGTAAGCGACCACAAGAAATCAATCCAGCAGCTGCTAGATGATGCAAAGAAGAATAACATAAGACTGATAGGAGTCCCCAAAAAAGCAGGAGAAAGTACAACTGACATAAAAAAACTGTTCACAGAAGTAATAGTTGAAAACTTCCCAGACAGAGGTGGAGAATTGGACATACAAATAAGTGAGGCATATAGAACTCCAACTAGCCATGATAAAAAAAAAATCTATACCTAGACATAGAATAGTCAAGATCCCAGAAACCCAACAGAAGAACAAAATCCTATAAGCACTTAGAGAAAAGAAACAAATTACCTACAAAGGAAACCCCATCAGAATCACAGCAGACTTCTCAACACAAACCCTCAAGTCAAGGAGCCTGGAGTGAAGTATTTCAAGCCCTAAAAGAAAATAACTTCCAACTTAGACTGTTGTATCATGCAAAGTTATCTTTCAAAATTGATGGGAAAATTAGATACTTCCATGACAAAGAGCACCATGAGAAATTTCATGAACACCAAACCAGCACTCCAGACAATTCTAAACAATATCCTCTAGAAAAAGACAATGAAGGTCACAGCTTCATGAGGCCCAACACAGGGAAGCCACCAGGCAAGGCAAGAAACTAAACAGAAAGGGAGAAAAATAAAAACTAAAAGAGCCAATAACAGTAAAACATCATGACAAGGATGAGCCAATATCTATAAATTGTAACCATCAATGTTAATGGCCTCAATTCACCAAACAAAAGAAATAGACTGGCAGAATGGATTAAGAAGCAAAATCCAACAATATGCTGTATAAAAGAAACACACCTAACTCAAAAAGAAATGCATAGACTGAAAGTAAAAGGATGGAAAACAGTTGTCCACCCCACAGGAACCCAGAAAAAAGCAGGGGTAGCAATCTTATTTGCAGACAAAGTAGATTTCAAACCAAAACTAATTAAGAGAGACAAAGATGGTCACTACATCCTTGTGAAGGGAACAATCCAAGAGGGAGACGACAATCATAAATATATATCCACCAAATACGTGTGCCCCCAACTATACAAAACAAATATTAATGGACATGAAAAACCAAGTAAGCACCAATACAATTGTAGTGGGGGACCTCTACACCCCACTATCACAAATAATTCATATAGACAAAAAATCAACAACAAAATTCTAGAACTGAACCATGCTATTGAACAAATGGACTTAATAGATGTTTACAGAGTGTTCCACCCCACAAAATCAGAATATATATTCTTTTTGGCTGCACACAAGTCATTCCCCAAAATAGACAAGATGCTAGCTCCTAGGATATATTTAAGTAAATGTAAAAGAATTGAAGTTATTCCCTGTATATTATCAGACTATAGTGCAATAAAATTTGAGAACCATAGCATAAGAAACCACAAAACTTCCACAAACACATAGAAATAGAATAACACCCCCCTGACCAACCAATGGGTCACAGAGGAAATTAAAGAAGAAATTAGACAGTTTCTACAAGTAAGTGATAATGCCACTACAACATACAGGAATCTATGGGACACAATGAAAGCAGTTCTATGTGGGAAATTCACAGCAGTGAATGCCCATATTAGGAAAACAGAGAGAATTCAAATAAACAACCTCATGTAGAACCTCAAGCTCCTAGAAAAGAAGAGCATAACAAACCCAAAGCTTGTAAAAGAGAGGAAATTATAAAGATCAGAGCAGAATCAATGCAATGCAAGCTAAGAGAATGATACAATAAATCAATGAATCAGAGTTGGTTTTTCAAAATAAAAAACTTGATAAACTTTTAGCTAACATTATTAAAAAAAGGAAACAAAGGACTCAAATCCACACAATTAAGAATGAAAAAGGTGAAATCACAACAGACCCAGCAGAAATCCAGAGAATCATCAATACCTACTTCGAGAACCTGTACTCTAATAAAATGGAAAACACAGAAGAAATGGATAGATTCCTAGATACATATGAATTGCCAAAGTTAAATGAAGAAGATATAGAAATTCTAAACACCCCAATTGCAATGAGTGAAATTGATAATGTAATAAAAAGTTTACCAACAAAGAAAAGCCCAGGTCCTCATGGCTTCACTGCTGAATTCTACAAGACATTTAAAGAAGAACTGTCACCATTACTCTTTAAACTCATCAATGAAACTGAAAGGGTAGCAATACTTCCAAATTCATTCCTGGAAGCAAGAGTAACTTTGATTCTAAAACCAGGGAAAGACCAAACCAAAAAAGAGAAATACAGGCCAATCTCCCTAAAGAACATAGATGCAAAAATCCTCAACAAGATACTGGCAAACAGAATACAGAGGGTCATAAAGAAGATCATACACCCTGACCAAGTTAGATTTATCCCAGGGATGCAAGGATGGTTCAACATATGTAAATAAATAAATGTAATACACTATATTAACAGAGCCAAGGACAAAAACCATATGATCATCTCAATAGATGCAGAAAAGGCATTCAACAAAATCTAAAACCCATTCATAATAAAAACCCTACAGAAAATTGGAATAGAAGGTCTTTATCTTAACCTGATTAAGGCTATCTATGAAAAACCAACAGCCAACATCATACTGAATGATCAAAAACTGAAAACTTTCACGCTAAAATCAGGAACAAGATGAGGATGCCCACTATCACTATTCCTGTTCAATATAGTACTGGAAACATCAGCCACATCAGTTAGAAAAGAGAAAGAAATAAAAGGAATAAAGATAGGAAAGGAAGAAGTTAAACTGTCATTATGACTCAAAAAACTCAGCCAAAAGACTTCTAGACTTAATTAACAGATTCAGTAGAGTAGCTAGATACAAGGTCAACACTCAAAAAACAATAGCCTTCTTGTACACAAATAACAGGCTCACTGAGAGAGAAATTAGGAACACAATTCCTTTTACAATTGTATCCCAAAAAATGAAATATCTAGGAATCAATCTAACAAAGGAAGCAAAAGACCGCTACACTGAAAACTACAGCACTCTGAAAAAAGAGATTGAACAAGATATAAGAAAATGGAAAGGTGTCCCTTGTTCCTGGGCAGGAAGAACCAACATAGTAAAAATGGCCATACTTCCAAAACTGCTGTATAGATTTAATGCAGTGCTGATTGAAATTCCAACAATATACTTCACAGAACTAGAGAAAACAATCCAAAAATTCATTTGGAAACAGAAGAGACCTAGAATAGCAAAAGCAATTCTAGGCAACAGAGACATGGCTGGGGGTATCACAATCCCCAACTTGAAACTATACTACAAAGCCATTGTGATGAAAACAGCATGCTACTGGCAAAGAAACAGACCCGAGGATCAGTGCAATAGATTAGAAGATGCAGAAATAGCTCCAGACATACTCAGCCACCTCATCTTTGACAAAGGAGCCAAGCACCCTCATTGGTGGAAAGATAGCCTCTTTAATAAATGGTGTTGGAAAAACTGGGTTTCAACCTGCTGAAGATTAAAACTAGACCCACTAAGATTGAAGTGGATTAAAGATCTAAATATTAAAACAGAAACACTAAACTTGCTGGAAGATAAGTCAGGTAGAACTCTTGAAGACTTTGGCATAGGAAAAGACTTCATGAACAAAACCTCAGTAGCATGAGAACTAGTACAAAGTATCAATAACTGGGATCTCATCTTATTAAAAAGCTTCTGCACAGCAAGAGAAGCCACCAACAGAGCTAAGAGGCAACCTACAATCTGGGGAAAAAATTTTCACAGCAGCACCTCAGACCAAGGACTACTATCTAGAATCTATGAAGAACTTTAAAAAATCAGACCCCCTCAATTTAAAGACCCAATTCAAAAATGGGCATCTGAAATGAACAGACATTTCTCAGACAAAGAAGTGAAAGCAGCAAATAAATATATGAAAAAAATGTTCAATATCACTGGTCATTTTAGAGATGCAGATGAAAACAACACTGAGATTCCACCTCACACCAGAAAACATAGCTGCTCTCAAGAAATCAACCAATAACAAATGCTGGCAGCGGTGTGGGGAGAAAGGAATCCTCCATTGTTGGTGGGAGTCCAGACTGGTGCAACCACTGTGGAAACCAGTATGGAGATACCTCAAAGAACTAGGGCTGGAGGTCCCATTTGACCCAGCTATTCCCCTGCTGGGTATTTTCCTAAAAGAATTAAAAGAATCATACCACAGTGATACATGTGTACCCCTGTTCATAGCGGCACAGTTTGTAATAGGTAAAGCTTGGAAACAGCCCAAGTGCCCATCAACTGGAAACTGAGTGAAGATGTGGGTTTTTTTTTTATAAAATGGAGTACTACTCAGCCATAAAGAATGAGAAATTAGAGACATTTATAGCCAAGGATGCATAGAGGCCATAGTGAAATAAATAGGGCACACATGTGTAAATATCAAACAGTTTCTCTAGTGTGAGAAACTGAAAGTGTAAATAAGGATTAAAATGATTAAAATGAAAAAGTGATAATTTGAAATAGGAAGAAAAGGTCCAAAGGAGTAGGGGAAGTCGGAGGGGAAGGGGAAAGGAAAGAAGGGAAAGGAAAAATTATAAGAGAAGGAAAAAATGGAAACAAAGTCTATGTAAATAGAGAAGGGCGAACAGGGAATGGGGAAAAAATAAGAACCAAGATACATCATGTACAGGTACAAGTACCCAATGATTAATGTAAATGTATTGTATACCTAAAATGTACCAACAAAAGAATTTAAGCAAAAGAAAAAAGAATGCTGATGAGAAGGCTGTCTTGGGAAACATGGGACTACAATCATATTTTATCACACAACCAGCTTCAGCAAGGTTCATTCCACTATTTTCCCTGGTAGACTGAGCTCTTCAAGGGAAGACCTGTGTGGCCCATGAACGCAGAGGCATTTAGTACATGCTTGCTGAGTGACTAAGTGACTGAGTGAACAAACCATGCCTGAACAAAGAAGCGTGCTACAGTCTTACCTAGCTGGTAAGGCAAATGAGGGCCCTCACTGATATCTGAGCCACCAAGCACATGAGGTGATGACCTGCTAACCTCTATTGGTGAATAAGGAAATGAGCTTGGGGCAGTTGCGCAAATTCAACACTCATTCATTTCATTTTAAAGAATATTTCATTGAGTTAAGACCGAAAGTGACATAGAAACATGTATGCACTGATCCTCCCCCTCAAGGAATTGCTAAAGGACCAGGCAAAACCAAAACTGCACTCCAGCCTGTTGATATCACATGGGGAGCTCCTAACCACACAACTTGCCATCTCAACCTAATCTTTGCTCTTTGGTGCTGAAGAGCAGCTCCTTTCACACCCCGGAGTGGGTCTCTGCTATACCCTGAGGAGAGAAATTACTGGCTTTTAGTCACTGCACTTGGATTCAAGTACTCGCTGATGTGGCCATTCCGAGCTTAATGTGATCCATCACCCTGTAATTAGGTAAAGATAATCCAGAAGCTGAGACTACTGGGCCTGACTTTTGAATGCTGATGAATGCTGTGCAACTCTGTTAACTTTGGCAGCACCAGCTTCTCTCTTCAGTTAATCTATCAATCCACAGCTATTTGCTGGGCTCTTCTCCAGTGGTAGGACTCCGTTTTGACCACCAGGATGAGGTGAAGAGACGGTGTTAACAGCCACAATGCCAAGAAGGGATTCGAATGCAAATGAGAAGACAGAAACCTTATCTTACAGCTGTGTTGCTTTGCTCAATCTCTCCTTCCTCACATGTAGAGCAGCAAAATTTGGTTGATGCTGCTTCTCTACATGGAGCCTCTTTCTATTCACTTTCTTCCTGTCAAAATCTTGGTCATTCTTCAAGACCCAATGCAAGTCCTCTCTGTTAGAAGGGCCTTCCCCAACCTTCTGGCTCTCTTAATTTCTTATGTGTAGGTTAGGACTTCTATGTCAGTGTTCTCAGAATATTGATCCTAAAAGGTGTTGTAGATGTTAATGTACAAATAATCCTATCCTTGGATGCATTTGAGAAATGCCAGGCTTAACGAAGTTAAATGGGTCACTTTAGAGCAGGATGCCTCAGCCTTTAATATGCTCACATTCTTGTAACCAATGTGACCATATGATCTATAATCTGAGGACAGTTAGAGGGCGAGACATGCCAAATGTCCTCATCCTAATGTCCTCATGTAACAAGCACGGTCCAATTTTAAGGACTATACCTAACACTTAGATCAAAAATTTGGTTTTTGAAGAGGCTTTCCCCAGGATTGAAACTATAACCTGAATTCCCCCAGCCTGTAGAGAGAAATGGAGTAACGTTAATAGCAATAGTGCAAATTGACTTGAGTACTTCTTTCATAGTTTGGGGAAGAGCCTGAAACTTTCTCATGATTTCTGCAAATGCTCATCCCTGAGCTCCACATCCTCTGAATTTGTTCCATTTGGAAAACACTCTGCAGTCCTGAACCTGTGATCTCAGAATTTGCACAGAATTTACCTGACACAGGACTCAAACTAAAATTTCCATTAAATACCCATCATGCACATAAACCACTTAGGTGCATAGTGGCCTTTACTAGGTATTTGGAGGGGTATGGGGGTTTCTACCACAGCAAGTTACTCAGAAATTAGTGTCATGCTTTCTTATAAGTTAAGAAAATAACAACTATAATAGGCCCTAGGCCATTTTTTTTCCATTAAGTTTATTGGTACATTTTAGGTATACAATACAGTCACATTCATCATTGGGAACTTGTACCCTTACATGATGTATCTTGGTTCTTATTTTTTCCCCATTCCCTTTTGACAACTAAACCTCCAGACTATCCCTGAACTGTTCCTCCGCCTACCCCTTCCTTTCCCTTGGCCTTCTCTTTCCAGAGCAAAAAAATTGATTTCTCCAATTTCCTCAGGCAAAGCTGCTCTGATCTCTTTTCTTACCCCAAACTCTGACCTAGGACCCCTTTGCATAGTCATGGCTCCCTTGAAGCCAAGAGAAGATTACCTTTCATCTAAGGGTTAAGGTAGCCACATGCCCAGACCAAGGAAGGCCTTCTCCTTCTCTAGTGTTCAGACGGGAAGGGCAAGTCAGTCCCCGTGTTTTTTCACAACATTGAAATGAATCAGGAAGCTTATTTGAGCAACTTCTTGAGTAACCTTTTGCATATACAGGTGAATGTGCACTTGCTAGTCTCAGATCAGTGCCTTTCTCTTCCCTTCCCAGTCTTTTCCTTGACCTCAACATCTCAGAATGCAAAATTGTTTATTTATTTTAATTTTATTTATTTATTTTCATTTTTTGAGACAAGATCTTGCTATGTAGTCCAGACTGGCCTTGCACCCAGGCTGGCCTTGAACTTGCAGCAATCCTCCTGCCTCAACCTCCTGAGTCCTGGGATTAAATGCATATGTCAACATGTCCAGCACAAACTTATTTTGATACATACAGACATTAATTCTGGTATTTTTTTCCCAAAATGCTTCTTCATCCCCTTAAGATTTTGGTCAGAAATATGCAATCTCCTTCACTCTAAAGACTTGGTGCCTTAGGAAGGATCTTCCCAGAAACAGAGCCTGAGGCAAAAACTTGGGCAGAGATGGTTTCTTTAAAAGACATCCCAGAAAGGCATAAAGGTTCAAGAAGAATGGGATGGGGAAGGTGAAAAGGCCAATATAAAGGCCAATGTCAAGGTTATAGCTGTAGGCAGGAGGTACTGCAGTCTGCAGAACCTCAGAACTGTAGAGAATGCCATCTGAAGGATGAGGGGCTGGGCTGTTAGTCTGCTGGCTCCCACCCCACACTGGCTGAGGGTCACCTCAGAGACAATAATATTCCCACATTTCTGGGCTACACCTGCTAATTGGTTGAGCAAGTTCCTGCTGGAGACTGTCCTAGGGTGGAAATCTGCACTCTTGCCATGGAACTAGGCCAAGTGGATCACAGCTTGTCTGGAACTTCTCCTTAAAGTTGTAGCTGAATTTCAGGTGAACCAACAGGATCTGATGAGGGCTACCACAATTTTCTGCTCCACATATGAGAGCTCCACTTGCTGGAAGCCAAAGGAAAGATGCTTAATCACAGTTCATTCTTCTTCAGAGGCTTCAACACTCTGCAAGACTTCAAACACTCTATAATGTTGAAAGTATGTTGTCAAGGGTAACTATTATGGTCCGTGTGCTCTTTAGGCTATCATCAGCTTTTTCTCAAATGTTTAGACCTTTGTCTTGGTAACATGGTAAGATAGCAGTTGTTTGCTATCTGTACTTAGGCACAGTCATATGACTTTGGCTAATACAGTGCAGAGAAAAGGACACTTTCCGACAATGGCTCTAAAGCCAGTGTGTGATTGTCTCTCTGGTCTCTGTCTTTGCAATCATACAAACACATGCTAAGACATAGACTTCATAAATCTGGGACCTTTCATATTATGAAGGATAGAGCCCCTTGCTGGCCCCTGATAGGTATATAACTGAGAGTTTGGGGGGAGGGAATAAGAAGAGAATGTGGGGAGCCCATTTCTTACTGTAGCATCACCAAGCCTATCCTGACCAATATATCTCTGTCTGGAAACAATAATATGGGGTTTGCCTCTTGCATCATTTAGTGATAAAATGGTTTTAGATAGAGTAGTAATGATTTGGGAGGAAAAAGGTACAATTAAAAAAGCAAATCTATCAGTAAAACTAAAACATATCATACAATTAAAGTTAGCTAAATTATTTTATTTGTTCCCTTGAATCATCTGAACCACTATTTTCTTTCATTGACACTAATATATATTTACCTTCATCCTTACTCTTAGAAAAGCACACCCAAGAAAAGGATGTCACATGTATAAAAAGCTGTATGTCAACGAGCTAGGGGTATAGGAAGAAGTGAAAGAAAGACTTATGACCATAATGTATATTCGTTTTTTAGTATTTTAGTTTTTTGAGGAATCTCTATTTTGATTTCCATAGTGGTTTGTACTAGTTTACATTCCCACCAACAAGGTAGAAACCACCTCTCCAGCCCTGTAGCCTTGCCAGCATCTGTACTTGATTTCTTAATGATGGTCATTCTTTCTGGAGTAAGACGATATTTCGGTGTTGTTTCTCCTTTAGTCCACACTACCCCCTCAGGAGCCCCATTGTAAGAAATGGAGGACTATAAAGGTGACTGACTTTGTCCCTACTCACACAGCGAGTTGCAGAGACTAAATACTTTCACAACTGTGCCTTCAAACATCTGACTCAAAACTTTTACTGGCTTAGGCTTTCTTCTTAAAACCATACTTAACAATAAGTTTGGAAACATTTATGGACCCCATTTCCTTCTATAAAAGCAAATCTCTTCTCCCTTTGTCACTTGTGCAGCTCTTCATCAATTACTCCTTGAACTCAGGACCATCAGGCAAAGCTCTGGAGTTGTTTCAACCTGTGAACTCACTCACATTTCCTGGAAGGTCATTCCCATCACCCCCACTTGAGACTCCTTGCCTGCTAGAGCTTTCACTGAATCTGGCATATGGAAGGAAGCTTCTCACAAAAACCCTGCCCGGTAAAACCTCTGTAATTGCCTGTTCTCAGGCCCAAAACATCACATGTAGCTTTTAATCAAGAGCTAGACTCCTGAAAAGCTCATTGAATGCTTTCCTTGAAGGTGAAAATTCTGTCTCTAGTCAGTAGTTTCAAGCAGGAAAGTGTCTGAAATCAAAGATTTGGAATGGAGATAGGTACCTCCTTTAAACCTAGCACAAGATACAGTATAAGATATAAGCTTGTCAGTCAAGGCATTAGTCTGCACAGGAAACCAATGCCAGACAGGATGATCAGTAAACCATAGAATCAATGATCAGCATCCCACATGCACGAAGGACTCAGAACCAAGACTGATCCTGAGCTTAATCTTGAGAGCAAAAATGTTTGAATGAGGGGTTGAGGATTACATGAGTGCTACTTTGGGCCTACTGGAAGCTTTAGAGGAGACAGCTGACTAACAAGAAGACTGACTCCTGGCATGTTCTTACTCAGGCTCAGGAGAGGGAGCTGGGGCAGGGGATTACAGATGCTATAATGAGCTTCTCTAGTAGCAAAGTCAGAGGACAGCTGACCTCCATAGTGAACCCGCTTTGCACATTCATAATATAATAAGTGGTCAAATAAAGAACATAACTGTATCAGTCAGTGCTTACTAGAGAAACAGACTTAATGCAAGATATACAAATATATAAGAAGAATACACACACACACACACACACACACACACACAAGGTTAGCTTACAACAGCCCCCCACAGTCAAGTGTGGAAGAGTGCAAAAGGCCTGTCTGTGCACTGGAGATCCGAAGGATCCAGTCAAAGGCCTGGAGCTCCGTGTAGTGTCCCATGTGAGTCCATATCAGGAGGCGGAAGGGTCCGTGCTGGAAGGCTGAGGAGTCTGCACTGGAAGCCAGGAGAAGATGTCCAAGGCAAAGACTGGAACTCTTCCAAAGAAGCAAAACAGATCCTTTCCTCTTCATTTCCCTTTTATACCATTGTTGTAACAGTGCTCCCTAGTGTGGGTCTTCCACATCCAAAACTATGCTGAGCTAATTTAGTTGGGCATTTCTTACTCAAGTTGACCCAACCAGTTGACTATCACAGCTGAAACCAGCCAGGGGACACCTCCATTGCACTTTCCCCCACTTAGTGCAACTATCTTCCTCTCACAGACAGGCTAGTGGACATCGTCTCCTTCCCTGGCTACCATTTGTGCATTTGCATGCCAGGTTCCCGCATTTTTTCCCCCAGGTGGAGCTCCATCCACCAACTCTGGATGGTGCTCGGCTAGAAAATGTGTGCCCAGCCCTGGTCCCACCAGAGGCAGGAAAGCCCAACAGTGTGCTGTAGTGGACCCATAGGCTCTCAGACTGGGCTGGATCTCACAGCCAAAGGGATCCAAGATGCCCCTCTTCTGCTACTTCACCCTCCCACCCTCTCTCCATTCCCCCAAAAAGAGGGGAAAATCAATTTCAATCAGCGTGGAATGTAATATTATCAAATGTCAGCTGCTGAGGTCATGAGCTTTGAAATTATCTTTGACAGCTTCTGGTCCACTTAATTAAGTGCTCCCCAAAATGGGGGGAGGGAGGCAAAAATACTCTGATTGCTAGCTGCTCCGCTTTTGTGCTTTAGAGTTTCTATTGACAACCCTGAGCAAGATTGCCTTAGGGGGTTTTATTGATAGATTCTCGCCTGATATTGGAATGATTCTTGCACAGATAAATCACATTTAGATTTGTTGGTAATTGAGGAGAATTGATTGAGCAGGCGGGAAGCCCCCGGGGGGTGGTCTCCCTGTCCTCATAGTGGGAAGCTCTGGGAAAAGTGGGGAGGGGTGTGGTCAAAGAGCTTGGAGCTCACGCAAGGCATGAGGCCTCATTGTTTATCTGTCAGCTCTGCCTTCCTTGGAACCCTCATCTACCTCCTCCCTCCCAAAAGACAGATGCAGAAAGAAGGGGACAGAATTGGGAAAAGGTTTGCTCTAATTGCATTTTGGAGGTGCTGTTTCAGGAATGTCGTAGGTCGTGTAACCATTATTTTCTCTGTCTTCCCTCCAACTCTGATTATTACTCCTTGCTTAAAACACTTCAAAGGCTCCCTGGGCAGGGCAGAGTTCAAAGTGTTTATTCTGTGCAGGCTGTTTGCATCCCTAACCTTCCTCTGCCACTCCTCCAAACTCTAAACTTCTGGCTCACTTCTCACCTCCCTTGGGTCCTTTCCTTGGAGGCCAGATAGCTGGGACTACCTCAGAAACCAGAGGCTCACTTTGGCTGGAGCCAAGGAAGCAGCTGTAGAGTAGGGGCCAGATCTGTCTGAACAGAACCTTTTGTCCAAATAAATCTACTGTGTCATCCCAAGGCATAAAATGGAGAAAAGTAGGGCTACTGTGGCTGAAAAGACCTGGGGGATCATGGCCTCTGTGCCTTTACCCTTCTCCCTCCCACCTGTAGTGGGCTCCTGGGGATTGTCAGTGAACAGTTTGAAAGCCACTCACCCAATGCAACTGTGTGATTGTACAGACAGATAGAGCCCAGAGTGGGAAAAGAACTTGTCCAGGACTTGATAGCCAGAAGGAAGGGTGGAGTTAGAGCTAGTACACAAGACTCTTGAACCTAGACTGGTCCAGTAGAGTGACAGCTTCTGCCCCTCCCTTGGAAGTGTGGATAGTTGGACCAGATCTTGGGACCAATGTGAAGGAGGCCAGGCTGGCCTTTGATTGCCTCCAGCTGTGCTTCTCTCTCTTTCTAAAATCTGGGCAACATTATTCCTGGGAGTGGCTGGAGTAGGTATATTCTAGAACAACTGGTGGTCTGCAGTAAATTTTAAATTGCAAAATAATGGCCCATGTTATTGTGGCTTTGTGGTAATTTATGTCATTGTTCATAAACACTTGATGCTCCTCTTGACGAAGGGGTTATAAGTGCCCACTTTTGAACTCAGGTGTGGCCCTGTGACTTGTGCCAGCCAAGTAAAACAAGACTGGAAACATGAGTGTCATCTCTAGGCTGGTTCTTCAAGAATTAAGGTGCGGTTTGTCTTGTCATTCAACCCTTTCAGATGATGATCTGTGTAACAAGATGGAGCCTCTGTCATCCTGAGTCTCTGAGTGGCCAAGAGGAATACAAATTTCCATATAAACAAGACATAATTTCCACTATTTAAGAACATTTGTTACAGCAGCATAATCTAGCCTGGCCAGGTTATGAATTGGTGGGTTTTAATTTCTTTTCTTTCTTTCTTTCTTTCTTTCTTTCTTTCTTTCTTTCTTTCTTTCTTTCTTTCTTTCTTTCTTTCTTTCTTTGTCATACTGGGCATTGAACTCAGGGCCTCATGCATGCTAGACAAGTGCTCTGCGACTGAGCCTTTTTTTTAAATTTTGAGACAAAGTCTCTAATTTTCTCAGAGTGGCCTTGAAAGAAATACTTTTGCTCAGCCTTCTGAGGACGGCTGTTCCTTCTGGGACAGAAAGCATGACTTTACCCCTAGATTCCTAAGGCATTGATTACAGAAATGCCAAACCACAAAGACTCCAGGAGCCTACAAATAGCTACTATAAATGGACAGAGCAGGTCCAGGATAAGGATATGTGTAATGTGAGTCAAATGGGAGGCCACTGGCAGCCTCTACTGGGCCCAGCCAGTTATTAATACATGGAGTGCAGGCCCTTTGTCACTGTATCAGATACCTTAATTTTCCAAGAAGGCACAGAAATCTGTAATTCTTTTATACAAAGTCACCTCTTCTTAGACGTTGGCTCAAATTTTCTTGAAGGTGCTGTGTGAAACAGAAAAATTATATCTGCAGGCTGTCTCCAGACTACAGGGTAATGATGGACAATAACCATTTTCTGGTCTTCCAACTGACACAGGCTCTTATCAAGTGCTACCTGATGTAGTCAGGCTAAACAGCAACAGTGGCAGCACCTACAGGAATAATAATACACAACCTTTTAAGTGTATACAATTGGCTGTCAGTATTTGTGGGCTCCATAGCCATAGATTTGGTCAACCATGAACTTAGAATACTCAAAAAAGAGAAAGACATTTTCATTGTCATCATTCCCCAAACGGTAAGTTGTAGCAAGTATTTAGGTAGCATTTATAAATTAGGAATTATAACTAATAGAGAGATAATTTTAAATATACAGGTGTATGTGTGTAGGTTATACTTGTATTTCAGTATTTATAAGGTTCCTGGAACAAATTCCCCATGGCTATCACAGGACAAGTGTATAGGGGATATTGTCTACAGATGTCAACGAAGCAGCTGTTTTGATAAAGAATGTGTTAGTGTTCTGTGTTTGCTTTCATCGCACCATTTTAAAGATCATTCTTTCCACAGAAATGATAGTATCTTAGCCCTAGGAGGTAGGTGGCTTGCCAGCCAGTCAACATCACTCCAGGCTTAGACTCATGCTCACAGTTGATTGGCCCTCTTCACATCTCAGAGACTCAAGAGAATTACCTACTGTTAGTACCAAGACCCAAAATGGCTATGTGGGAAAAAACCTCAGTCACACAGTCTCTAGAGATATAACAACACAGGTGACAAGAGCTGTCCTCAGGACCCAGAACCATTACAAAGACCAGGTAGAGATGACAGCCAGGAGTGAACAGAATGATAGCTAGAGGTTAGTCCCAAAGGACCCAAAGCTCAGATACATAACCCACAGGCCTCCCTCAGTCTCCCCTCCTCCCTACGCCACTCTTTGCTCTGCAGTTACCCTACCCCATTCAAGTTCCTTTACGGTTTGCAGGGTTGGAGCTTCTGAAGAGACAAAGTAAAAAGTACCTTACTTGGCCCTGGAAGGGACTATGTTTTCAGCTTCCTTGTCCTGCTTATAAGCTTTTTCAGGGCATTGGCCTGAAGTACCTAGCACCTGGACACCTGGCTGAGGGAGCCCTAATGGGGGCTGAAATTAGGCCATGCTCTGATCCTCTGGCCCAACTGAGCCCCCAAGCCACTAGATATGCCACCTGGCATAGGGCAAGGGTTACCTTTTCCGTGGGTCCAGGTGAGAGCTGAGGGTGTCCTGTTATCACAAAATCTTCCTTGAGCTAACCTTGGCCCTGTTGGACACAGATCCCCCTTTATCTCCTCTGAAGAAGAGCCCTCCTCTAGAGGGCAGTCCTGTCCCCAGGACACCTCCTCCTGCCTGCCTGCCTGCCAGCCCCACACCTGGGAGTGGGTTCCTCCTTTCTGCCACTCTGCTCTTGCGTGGCTCCCTGAGCTAGACAGTTGGTAAAAACGCACATGTGAAGATGTCTTAATATTAAATATAATTAGATATTATACCACATGCAGGGCTGTATGATTAGTGAAATATATGATCATTAGTTATTAGATTAATGTGTCTACTTGTGTAACTGAAAGCCATTTGCAAGCTGAAATGAAATAGCTCAATTTGCTGTAATTGACTGATCTCCCAGAGAGAGAGTCGTACATTTGCTTATGTACAAGGCGATTTCTTGCAAGACAAAGAGCAGGCTCTCTCTGCACTCCAAACCACAGGACTAGCTCTGCCGCTAACTAGTGTTTGGCAGTAGCCAGGTCACCTGCAGGTACATTTGGGGCTTCCCACTGAATAGAAGTCTCCAGGTTGAGCTCTAGGTTTTCCTCTTGTTGAAGGATTACTTTTGTCTAACTTCTCCAACTGCCCCCAAGGGAGCATTGGCATCCTGCTGGTCAAAGACAAATTGAGCTGCCTGGTAGAAACTTTACCATGCCCCCTGCTCCATTTTTCTTCCTGTTTGGGTATATATTAGTTTCCAGGACAACTGAGCTACAACTAACTAATAAAAACGACAGCAGAACACTCTGCAGATAGCAGATACAACTGGAGGACTTATTATTGTGGTTATGGTCGAATAATAACCAGATGCTAACAAAGGTGGCACAAGATTAAATTAAAAATAGGCAAGCTGTTACGCAGGAAGAGTTGGTTCTCAGGGAGTATGCTGTTCCCCACCTCTCTTTCCTGATGGCTGTTGCTTCCTGGCCACACAGGTAAGAAAGGAGACAGATGGACATTAGGTACTGTTCCCAGTGGACAGGGAGCCCTCTGCCTCTGCAGGCAACCAAGGGAGGAGAAAAAAATAGGGACACAAATGGGGACATAAACTTCACTAGACTGAAATTCACTTTTTAATATTCCTCATGTCTCATTTGATCCCCATAATATATTTTGGAATAAGTGATTTAGGTGATAATTCACTCCCCTTTCCAGATGAGAAAATTGAGTCAGAGAAAAGCCTTCCTGTAGGCCTATGCAAGTTGTCTTCCTCTCTGCATCCCAGTTTTTTCAGGGAGAATAGAGTGTGTTCACACTTCTGATTTTTATCATTAGAACAGATAACTAGTACCCTAATTTCACTTCTAAAGATGTTTTCCCCTTTGTAGAGTGTTTAGTAATCAGAGTCTTGAAAAAACTCCTTAAGAGACTTTAACTGGAGGTTTCACTTGCAATTTTATTTATGAATTACAATCAATCAAATTAACAAGTATTTATTGAATATCTAACAGGAGCTGAGCAGGATATTGCAAGAGCATGAAACAGAAATGTAGGATGTGGCCCCTCTCCACAGGGACCTTCTAACAGGGTGGAGGAGATTCTGCTACAGACCAGAGGAACAGAACCCCCATGCACAGAAGTGTGTACCAAATGCCAAGTGGAAGGGGCCTTAAGCGCCCTATAGTTTCTTCAAATGAGTGTCTTAGTTACTTTTCTCATTGCTGAGACAAAATACCTGACACCCAAAGTTAAAGGAGGAAAGGTTTATTTCAGGTCACCATTTGTAGAGATTTCAGTCCGTAGAAATTTCAAGGATAGGATGATCTATGCTGAGGATACCATCACAGGCAAAGGGCCTCATGAGTTGAACCTAGCTGATTCCAAGGTAAGGCAGCATGCAAGAGGAGAATTGAAGAGGAGAAACAGCCATGGCAAAGTATGCAGGAGGCAGTACAGCAGTAGCCTCCTTTTGCCTTGTATCCCATTTGTGCTACAAGCCTTTTGGGTGGTGCCACCCACACCAAGGGAGGGGCTTCCCACTACCCACACCCAGAACTATGATAGTCCAATTAGTGAGCTAATCCAGTATCACACACCCTTAATCCCAGCATCACACCCTTAATTCACATTCACACACCCTAGATCCAGCCACCTCTGAAAAGCTCCGCCTATGAGCACATGAGGCTTTGGAGTGACATCTAGATACAAGCCATAACATTGCACTCCTGCCCCCAAAAGACTCTTGCACATTCCTTTATGCAAAAGGTATTTAGTCCATCTGTAAGAGTTTCCAAAGCCCCAACAATTTCAGCATTGCTGAAAAGTTCAAGTCCAAATTCTCCTCTGAGATTTAAGGCAAACTCTTAGCTGCAAGCAAGCCCCTGCACAAATGAAAAGAAAGGTAAGTAATTCCAAAAATAATTGCACAGGACAAACATTTCCATTCCAAAAGATACAAATAGGAGGATAGAAGGGAACAGGACCAAAGCTAGTCAAAAATCCAGCAGGGCAAACTTTAAATCCCTTAGCTCCATGTCCAGCATCCAACACAATCTGTGACAAGATGTAAACTCCAAAGGGCTTGGGTGGTTCCGCCTCTATGGCACTGCTGGTAGTAGTAGCTCTCATGGCTTCTCTCTCCGGCTGGCTTTACTTCCTCCTAGCAGCTTTCCTCAGACCATCCTTGTTCCTGGCTTCTTTTGAGGTCTCTACTGCACCTTCAGCTCCACACTCAAAACTTCACACATTGCCCTCTCAGGGGCACTCTGCCCCCAAAGTCTTTTTCTGCATTCCCACTATCTGTCCATTGTTGTGCCTTGTGCCTAGATGTACCCCCAAAGTCTCATGTTGTCATAGGTGGAACTTTTTCAGAGGTGGCTAAATCTAGAGTGTGTGATGCTGAGATGAAGGATATGTGATTACTAAACCAGTCCAATGATTGGTTTAGCATCATTCTAATCTTGGTACCCTAGATAGAGTATAAAAGGGGCAGAAAAAGCCTTGTTGCTTTTGCTACCTTCTGCATACCATGAACTGTTTCTCCTCTTCAATGTGTGTCTGCCATCCACCCTTCCTTTGAGCCAGCCAATTATGAACTGAAACCTCTGCAAACTTTGAGCTAGATAAACCCTTCCTCCATTAACTTTGGGTGTCAGGTATTTTGTCTAAGCAAGGAGAAGAATAACTAAGACAGCCATCATCATCTCTTTCTGGATAACTGCAGAATTCTCCAAATAGGGACCTGTTTCTAGAAATCCTGAACCTATTGACTTGCTCATGGCTTGTGGTCTTTTTTTCTTTTTTCTTTTCTGGGTATTTTTCATATCCTGTCCTTCAAGTTTCTTCTAAGAAAGAAGAGAGGAAGGTTTTGTCTTCACATTCAGAAAATATTTACTATGTACTTACTAGATGCCATTCTGGAAACCCACAATATGGTGATTAAGGGTAACAACTGCCCTCCAATCAGTCAAGTTCAACAATAGAGAGCAGAGAGAGAGAGAGAGAGAGAGAGGAGAGAGAGAGAAATATTACGAGCATTCCTAATTAGGAATTTCAGGATAGGTTGATCCATGTTGAGGATACCATCACAGGCAAAGGGCATCACGAGTTGATGTCAACAGGTAACTCTTTGATGTCCTGAAAGGCTGGAGCCCAAAGACCAAGAAAGTAGCCATGCAGAGGTGGAGCTGACCCTGCAAGGACAGACACGTGTGACAGGTCAGGTCAGTCTGGGACGGGGAGGGCAGAGGAGGAATGAATTTTGACTATGCAGGGAAGAGCAATCAGGTGAAGGATGGAGGATGGTTGGAGGATTAATGGAGACTTTTCATAGCTTCTTATTTTGATAAGAAAGGATTAGACCCTTCTTATTACTGAAAGGGGAAAATGGGGACAGAGTCTGACATAAGTTTGTATTTTCCCCACTTACATAGTGCCTAGCAGTAGTGCAACAGCTACTGTTTCCACTTCTTAACCCACTACAACCTTACACTTGACCCTGAAGAGAAGTGAGTGAGTTCTAGCCCTGTATTCATTTCACAGTAGAGCCTTTGGCCTGTCCAACCAAAAGGGTGTGTCTGTGTAGCTGAGAAAAAAACCCAAATTTAAGTCTTTATCTCTGCTCAACCAGGCTTCAGTCCCAGGAATTCAGAATAACCACAGGAAAAAACAAAACAACCTATTGGCAGGTTATCTTGGAGACTAACTCTGTCAGTAAAGATGTTTGGGGCAAGAGAGGACTCAGTTTCTTGTTTTTCAAACAGCAAAACTTTCCCTAGAAGTAGCCCATCGAACCCCTGCTTTTACCAGACTGGATCACATGGCCATCCTTAGCATAAAGGAGGCTGGGTATGCAGAAAGATCTGCCATGGCTGCTATAGACCAATTGAGATTCACTAGCTTGCTCCCTGGATAGAACTGAGGCTTTGATTAGCAAGAAAGGAATAAAATGGCAGTTGTATGAGCAATTCAGAGTCTCTCTTGCCAAACCATTTGTGTGTATATGTGTGTGTATGCTAACTGTTGTATAAATGTATTTGAGTTAATTAGTAAGATTGTGAAGGGCAGCCATTGTGAACTATCTTGCCTGACTGGGAATTTCAGCACTGGAACGGGGGAACAGCAGAGGCAGCTCACTTCTGTCCAGCAGGTGCCAAAGCTGAATACCAGGTTCCCATTGCTGGCTGTCCTGCTGGTAAGTGGTAGGCCTGGAACAAGTTAGTTCACCTCTTTGCAGCTCAATTTCCTCACCTGAAAGCAGGGATAACAATAGCATCTTTCTCAAATTGTTGCTATAAGAATTAAATGAGTTCAATCATACAAAGCATTTTGAGCAAAACATGTGGCAATGGTGTGCTAGATGATAGGCACTTACTACCATTATAGCCCTTGCAATGAACTAGACACTTTAAGTGCATTGTATATATTCTTAAATTAATCATGAAAGTTAGATAATCTTATATCTATTTTACAAATAGGAAAACTGAGGTTCAGAGACATTAAGTAAATTATCAAAGGTCACAAAGCCAGAGAGTAGCAGAGGGTTGAATCTATTTCAACCCAAAGCTCATTCTAAGAAGCTGTGTTCTCTCTTGACTTCTAAGAGGCTATGTTGTCTTGTCAAAAGACAATGACAAATTAAACCACAGGCTTCAGCCCCATAGAATTTCCCTTTGATTTTCTTCAGTCCACAGCCTCAGATGAGGGCAGGTGGCAGCCCCAGGAGCCATAATTGCCTCAAATGGACCAGGGAAGGCTGGTTTGTGCAGAATGTATGACTTGTCACCAATATCCTCACAGGAGACCCGGGCATGCTCTTTTCCCCAATTTTGATTCCATTTACCTGTGTGGCATGGTTTCCAGCCCTCCACTGTCTTCATCCCCCTTCTGTAAAAAGGAGCACCATTAGCAGCATCTGCCAGCATCCTTCTGTGGAAAGTCTTTTTGAATACAGATTGTAGGTCACATTGACCTCCTGGATCTCAGAATCTGAATTAGTTTTAGGATGCATGTATCCAGATGCGTGTGTGTGTGTGTGTGTGTGTGTGTGTGTGTGTGTGAGCGTGAGTCTTGCCTAGGTCCAAAGGGAGATCAGGTGTGATTAGAAATTCCTACATCTCCCCAGGATGTCCACAGCTCCACCCTTGAAGTATATCCCCATCATTCATCTCCGCCTAAACCCTAAGCAACCCACTGATGTTCAGTCAGAACCACACCTCTTCCAGCAAATGGACTTGGACCACTCTAGGCCAGTCCCACTGCCTGCGTCACTCTGTCCTTACACATGGGCAGAAATGGTATTTGCTTCTTTATCTCACATAAGCAGGGACTGGCCTTCTCCAAGGCTTCTCTACAAGTGGTTGTTGGTAAAATATTCCATTTCTCACATTTCTCTCAGACTTTTTCTAAATGCATAGTCAGCAGAGGGAGTTGAGATGTCAAAAACAAAACATAACCTTTAATGTTATGGCCACAGAGAGCCTGGGTGCAGTGCCTGGCTCTTATGGGGGACAGCGTTAACCGTCCCCTCAGTGTGATGTCAGCTCATGCCCTCTTGGAAAATGCACACCCCACACCTCGAAGAATAGCATACCCCCGCAGGAGACAGGTGGGACAAGTATTGTCCTTTCAGCTTGACTGATGGAGAGGTCACAGCCAGAAAGCTAAAGCAAATGCTCCACATGCATGATAGTAACTAACATATGGTGACCTACCTCTGTGTGCATGGTGACAAGCACTTCATTCACCTTAATAATAACACGGACGGCATTATCCTTACTTCATAGATGGAGACAGTGGGGAAACAGAGGCACAGAGTGCTTAAGGAACTAGCTTCAGGTCAACAGCTAGAAGTGGCGAAGGGAGAAATCAAATCCAGGTAGTTTGACTCCTGAGGCACTCAGGAGTGATGGTGGCAAGGACCTTTTAACCAGGGTTCCCAGACCTCTGGGGAGCATCCTTCACATGCATTGTTCTGCTACCATAGACATTTCAGTTATCACTAAAACACAAACCTGACCCTTTTTTTCTTATAGACCTGGATGTCACCAAATCACTCATGTTCAGCAAAGAAGGCCTCATACCTCAGTCTTTCCCTCCTGCCCTGTATGTCCGACCTCTAGCTTTGCTGCCTGTTAACATTGTGCATTCCAGGCTCATCCTGCCCACAAACTCTCCTTGACATCACCAGGAATAAACACAGCACACCCAATCAACACCCACAGTGCAGCACCCTTGCCAGCAAAGGGGTCCAAGCCCAGCGCAAACAATGATGCGGGAAAGTTGGAGCTGGACCCAAGCTGGTCCTTGCAGTCCCAGTCTACCCAGGATTGCATGAACAGAACAATATCTGGTGGTGTTTCATTTTTTTCCAGAGATAAAGATATCCATGAAAGCACATTCATCTCTCCATATATATCTATATCTACATTAGCCACGGCAACTAAGAAAGCCATTCAAATCAAGGCACCAAAATGAACAGAGCTGAACAATAAGCTAAAACATGCCTAGAGCAAGTTGAGCAATAAACAGGTTTTTAATTTTTTCCCCTTCCGTCTCCGGAGTGTCTGTCTCTGATGGATGATGTGACAGAGGAAGGCAGCTCCATAAATTCTGAATTCTGAATACTAAATCAGTGAGTGGCAGCCGGGTGCTGGGACCCAGTCCCCACTCTTCCTGGAGAGGCTCTTTTAGGGGGACTCTGTAACCTAGCCTTGCCCCTCCTGAGGTCCAGCCCATGATAAGACTCAGGAACAGGCAATGGCACCAAATGCCATCCATCACCTGAGCCCATGTTGGCAGCATTTGAATCCTTAACTCTGGGGATGTGGAGTTCAGAAAAATGAGGTCACATAGAGACGCAAAGAGGAGTTTGTGGTACTCAGCATCTCAGGGTCTTTGGGTCTCAGCCCAATCCCAGAAGTCGAGACTGTTTTCTACTCTGGAGATGAGGGAACTGAGCTTTAGGTCAGTTAAGTAGCTTGCATAAAGTCACACAGCCAGCACGTGGCAGAAATGGGACTTGAGCACTGGTTTGCACCCAGAATTCACATTCTCTGCAGCAGAACAGTGCTCTTCCAAAACATTTTTATACTGTAGCACATAAACAAAATGATAATGTTTGTGCTGTATATTGGAAAATACTGAAAGGGGCTTGGGAGTCTTTCTACGGGGTTTGATGGAAATTTTTTATTACTTTTTCTTTATATTATATAATTACAATAAGAAAAATAAGTATTGGAGAAGATATTAAATATTGAATATGTCTAAAATTTTCAAATAATATGTTTTCAGATTTGTAATGAGAAACCTAAACTTTCTTCCATGAACATAATGTGTTTTTTATATTGTTTTATGTTTATAATGACTACACACCAATTCCTGATCAATACTGTTTAATGATGGTCTCTTCAAATTCTCAATAACCACTACTCAGAAGAAACTTTGTTCACACAAGGAGGTAATAAAAATCTTAAATCATTTTTATAGACAGTTACAAATGTGTAACCGTTGAAGATATATTTTAAGAATCTAACAGCTTTTCCTTTTCTTTCATTGCTGTTGAAATTTCTTGTGATATTGCATTGGGATTTCTAATTGAACTGAAATTTTTCATATCAAGTATTTCTACATAATGATGAAATCTGATCTGAGGGATGTGTATGCAATATTCAAGCAGCCACCCACCTGGCGTTTAGCTTAGACCTCCCTAAAATGACTTAGCTGCAATGGAAAAGAGTCTCCAATAAATAGAAAGCAGAGACTCAGAGCTTCACCTATGCCCTCCAGAAATCCTTCCCAGTGTCCCCCTCCCCCCCACACACACCTTGGCCTATGTGCTAAGCTCCTTGAGTGCCTGGAAAAATCCTCCACCACATGCATAGCCCTTTCACACAGTGGGAGACTGATTGCAAAAACAGACAGATAGCAGAGCACCTCTTGCTGCATTCCACATGAGCAAGATGGGGCATTGTGCATGCCACAAATGGGGACCACGGAATGGCCCTTTGGAACCTATCCTTGCCACAATGCTTACAGCTAATGCTGATGCTGAGAGTTCCCGAGGCTCTGGGTATTCAGGAACTTCTGGGGCTGTGAGGGTCTCACTATCTCTCTGACTGCTTAGTAGACCATGTGGTGGTACCCATGGAGAAGCTTTAATCCAGATTATGCTCCAAAACTTAATTTCTTGGTCACAAGGGTAATAATTTGAGGTAACAGCTGAGGTGTCTTCTCTTCCTGCTTTTCTCATGTTTTTCTCTTTGCCGCTGAGGCAACTTTCCAGGGAAAAGCGGATAGAGCCAGGAACTTGGCACATTGTCCAGCTTAGCATTCCAGAGCATGCATATGGAAGTCCTTAGCAGAACCATGCTGCATTATATATCTCAAAAAATTCAGAGGAGAAGAATTTGAATATATTTACCATAGAGAAATGATAAAAGTTTCAAGGAATAGGTATGTTATTTACTCAGTTGATCAATAGCTAGTGTACATATGAATCAAAACCTCATGTTGTACCTTATAAATATGTACAATATTATTTGTCAATCAAAAACTTTAAAAGTTAAGAGGAAAAAAGGCCTTAGCAGAAATGAAGGCGTAAAAACAAGGCATTTTGTGAAAGAAAATTTTGTGGCCCCCCCAAAGGGTATAGAGGCCTCAGAGCATGGATTTTAAACATAGAATAGAGAGAAATACAAGGTGATTAAGAGCCATTTCCCTAGCCAGCTGCACTCCAACCCTCAGGTTCAGGGCAGGGAAGATAACCCAGCAGGTGAGAAAGATCAGAGGAGATGGGACTGGGGTTAAATAAGTAGGTCCCTACCAGGAGCCCAGCAGAACTGACACTTTGAAGCCTGGAAAGCCCCATGGGGCTGGGGGAAGTGGAAGGGAAGCTGCAGAATGACCAAATGCCTGCTTACAGATTTCATATCCACATAAGAAAATGTAGGAGCTGGATGGGATATCGCTGACCTTCAAGGGGCTGGGCCAGGACAGCAGATGTCCCTTGTCCAGCATAGTGCTTGAGCATTAGACCAGTAATGGCTCAGGATGTATGTCCAGGTGATCAAATCAGCTCTGGGAGCTGGTTTCCCTGGTGTGCAGTGTGGAAAACCACCAGCACCCCCAAGCTCCTCAAAAGAGAGCTGGTCAATGGGGCCCAGAGGGCAGCTGGGGCAAAAGACAAAGAAACTTTCAGGAGAAGTAGAGCAAGTCAAGACTATTCACTTGCAAACTGGAAGCCACAGGGGATCAGGGTCATATGCTATAGACAAAGTAGGGCCAACATCAATATTGGGGATGAGGTGTGCTAAACAGAGTCAGCAAAGTGCCCCACCATCAGGGACAAAAAGTACCCAAGCCCTAGAAACTTGATTACCCCAGGAAAAATACAGTAATACAGAGATTAAGTCTGAATTGAGTGTTTAAAAGGCAAATTGGTGAGCCATCTTGAATTGGTAAATTCATTCTTCACCTTTGGAGGAAATGCAGGATAGAGGACTAAAATGAGTTCAGTTGCACAGAAACACAGAAAGTTATAATTTTGCACATCTAAGACTATAATATATAAATAATTCATACATATGCAGAAGTTATAAATTAATTCATAACTCTTCAATTTTTATTACAACCAACATATATAACTGGCAAATCCTCCATTTATGAAACAAACTATCACTGAATCTCAATGGCCAAAAAGGCGAGTATTCACTTTATAAAATGACTCTTCATTTTATAAAGCACGCTACCTCTAAAGTCCTTTAACTGGCCAGACATCTTAATGTGGCCACAGTAGTATTGAATTCTGTAAGAGTCATATTTCTAGGCAACCATCCAGCACAATGTGAAGAAATCTTCGCAAATTTACTTAAATTCAAACTTGACCTCAACTGTCTCATGCTAGAAGCATGAAGAAGGGAGGAAGGATTGCCACAGATGGACAGATGGAATGGAGGAGGGGGCCATGGATTCTGTCAAATGATTTGAGCTGTAGCCTCCATTGTACCATTGAAAAGGCCCTCTCCTTTCAGGGCTTTTCTAGAAAGGAAGGATCAGTCTCACATGACTTTATGGTTGCTTCTATATCCTATGGCTTTGAATTAAGGAACAGACTTGGGTTTCAGGCTGACCTATTTGTGTTCTTTTAGATAAGAATACTGCTTGGAAGTACAATACAGAATATGACCATGTCCAGGTCTATAGTTACATGCTGATAAGGTACATATTAAGTGCCTCCTATATACCAGTTACTGGCTAGGCACTGTTAAGGAAACAAAGGAATGCCCCACTGACTGCCTGAGGAGAAAACTCCCCAAAGGAAGCAAAATGAGGACCAAGCAAGACAACACAAAGTCAACTGATTGCAGGCCCAAGGTAAACAGGAGCTATTGGAAGAAACTATTATAATTATGGTTTTATAAATAGGGTAAACACAACAATGGGAACATAGTGCTTAGATGAGTATGGGAGGCATTGGGGTATTGGCCCAATAGCTTATTAGCTTGTTTTATTATAGAATATGGTAGATTAGGTACTATGAAGACTATTTAATTCTTTTTTTTTGTATTAAATTCTTTTATTGGTACATTGTAGGTATACAACACAATTACATTTCCCATTGGGAATTGTACCTTTACATAATGCATCTTGGTTCTTATTTTCTCCCCATTCCTAGCCCTCGCTTCACGCCCTCCACCCTTCCCTATTTACAAAGACTTTATTTCCATTTTTTCCATTTCTCATCATTTTTCCTTTCCCTGCTTTCCTTTCCCCTGCCCCTCCCACTACCCCTACCCTTTTGGACCTTTTCTTCCTATTTTACATTATCGAGTATTCATTCTAATCATTGGTACATTTTAGGTATACAATATAATGACATTCATCATTGGAAATTTGCACCTTTACATAATCTCTCTTGGTTCTTATTTTTCACCCTTGCCCAGCCCTCCCTTCAACCCCTCCAGTCCTCCCTATTTACAAAGATTTTGTTCCTATTTTTCCATTTTCTCATATTAATCCCATTCCCTTCTATCCTTTCCCCTAGCCCTCCACTTCCTTCCCCTTTGCCCCTTTTCTTCCTATTTCACATGACCTATTATACATTTAGTCCTTATTTACACTTTCAGTTTCTCACATGAGAGAAACTATTCGGTATTTACACATGTGTGTCCTATTTATTTCACTTAAGAGTATCGCCTCAATGTGCATCCACTTAGCTATAAATGTCTCTAATTTCTCATTTTTGATGGCTGAGTAGTACTCCATTTTATAAAAAAACCACATTTTCTTTATCCAGTCTCCAGTTGATGGGCATTTGGGGTGTTTCCAAATTTTAGCTATTACAAACTGTGCTGCTATGAACATGGGCATACATATATCACTGTGGTATGATTCTTTCAATTCTTTGGGGAAGATCCCCAGCAGTGGAATAGCGGGGTCAAATGGGACTTCCAGTCCTAGTTCTTTGAGGTATCTCCATACTGATTTCCACAGTGGTTACACCAGTCTACACTCCCACCAGCAGTGGAGCAGGGTTCCTCTTTCCCCACAGACCCGCCAGCATTTGTTACTGGTTGATTTCATGATAGCAGCCATTCTTTCTGGAGTGAAGTGGAATCTCAGCTTTGTTTTCATTTGCATCTCTCAAATGACCAGTGATGTTGAACATTTCTCCATGTATTTATTTGCTATTTCTACTTCTTTGTCTGAGAAATGTCTGTTCATTTCAGATGCCCATTTTTGGATTGGGTCTTTAAATTTGAGAGGTCTGACCTTTTAAAGTTCTTTATAGATTCGAGATAGTAGACCTTTGTCTGAGGAAAAGCAGGTGAAGATTTTTTCCCATATTGTGGGTTGTCTCTTCACACTGCTGGTGGTTTCTCTTGCTGTGCAGAAGCCTTTTAATAAGAAGAGATCCCATTTGTTGATTGTTTGTGCTAGTTCACGGGCAACTGAGGTTTTGTTCATAAACTCTTTTCCTACACCGATGTCTTCAAGGGTTCTACCTAACCTCTGTTCCAACTGGTTCAGAGTTTCTATTTTAATATTTAGATCTTTAATCCATTTGGATTTTAGTTTAGTGCATGGTGAGAGATATAGGTCTAGTTTTAATCTCTGGCAAGTTGAAGCCCAATTTTTCCAGCACCATTTATTAAAGAGGCTATCTTTCCTCCAGTGAGGGTGTTTGGCTCCTTTGTCAAAGATGAGATGGCTGAGTGTGTCTGGTGTTATTTCTGCATCTTCTAATCTGTTCCACTGGTCCTCAAGCCTGTTACTTTGCCAGTACCATGCTGTTTTTATCACAGTAGCTTTGTAGTAGAGTTGCAGGTTGGGGATTGTGATACCCCCTGCCCTGTCTCTGTTACCTAGAATTGCTTTTGCTATTCTGGGTCTCTTCTTGCTCCAAATGAATTTTTGGATTGTTTTCTCGAGGTCTATGAAGTATGCTGCTGGGATCTCAATTGGAATTACATTAAATCTATATAGCAGTTTTGGAAGTATGGCCATTTTCACTATATTAATCCTTCCTCCCCAGGAGCAGGGGATATCTGTCCATTTTCTGATATCATCTTCAATCTCTCTTTTCAGAGTGCCATAGTTTTCAGAGAAGAGGTCTTTGATTTCTTTCGTTAAGTTGATTCCTAGGTATTTCAGTTTTTTGGATGCTATTGTGAAAGGAATTATTTGCCTTATTTCTCTCTCAGTGAGTCTGTCATTGGTATAGAGGAAAGCTATTGATTTTTGTGTGTTGACCTTGTAACCAGCTCCTTGACTGAATTTGGTTATTAAGTCTAGAAGACTTTTGGTGGAGTTCTTGGGGTCTTCTATGTAGAGTATCATGTCATCTGCAAAGAATGACAATTTGACTTCTTCATTACCTATCTTTATTCCTTTTATTTCTTTCTCTTGTCTAATTGCCATGGCTAATGTTTCCAGAACTATATTGAACAAGAGTGGTGATAGTGGACATCCTTGTCTTGTTCCTGATTTTAGTGTGAAGGATTTCAGTTTTTGACCATTTAGTATGATATTGGCTGTTGGTTTTTCATAGATGGCTTTTATCAGTTTGAGGTAGAGACCATCTATTCCAATTTTTTGTAGGGTTTTTATCATAAATACATGTTGGATTTTGTCAAATGCTTTTTCTGCATCTATGGAGATAATCATATGGTTTTTGTCCTTGGCTCTATTGATATAGTGTATTACATTGATTGATTTTCACATATTGAACCATCCCTGCATCCCTGGGATGAATCCCACTTGATCAGGGTGTATGATCTTCTTGATGATCTCCTGCATTCTGTTTGCCATTATCTTATTAAGGATTTTTGCATCTATGTTCATTAGTGAGATTGGCCTATAGTTCTGTTTTTCAGTTGGGTCTTTCTCTGCTTTGGGGATCAAAGTGATGCTTGCTTCCAGGAATGAATTTGGGAGTATTGCTTCCCTTTCAATTTCATTGAACAGTTTAAACAGTAGTGATAGCAGTTCCTCTCTAAATGTCTTGTAGAATTCAGCAGTGAAGCCATCAGGGCCTGGGCTTTTCTTAGTTGATAAGTTTTTAATTACACTTTCAATTTCATTGGTTGATATTGGGTTGTTCAGAATTTTTAGGTCTTCTTCATTCAACTTTGGTAATTCATATGTATCTAGGAATCTGTCCATTTCTTCTGTGTTGTCCATCTTATTGGTGTGTAGGTTTTCGAAGTAGGTATTGATGATCCTCTGGATTTCTGCTGGGTCTGTTGTCATTTTACCCTTTTCATTCCTAATTGCATGGATTTGGGCCTTTTCTTTCCTTTTTCTGACAAGGTTGGCTAAAGGTTTGTCAATTTTGTTGATTCTTTCGTAGAACCAACTTTTGGCTTCATTGATTTTTTGTATCGTTCTCTTAGTCTCCATTGCATTGATTTCTCCTCTGATCTTTATAATTTCCTCCCTTGTATGAGCTTTGGGGTTGTCCTGCTCTTCTTTTTCTAGAAGCTTGAGGTTCAGCATCAGGTTGTTTAATTGGGCTCGTTCTGTTTTCCTAATATGTGTATTCACTGCTATGAATTTCCCTCGTAAGGCTGCTTTCATTGTGTCCCATAGATTCCGATATGTTGTATTGTCATTGTCATTTAATTGAAGAAACTGTCTGATTTCTTCTTTAATTTCCTCTTTGATCCATTGGTTATTCAGAAGTGTGTTGTTCAATTTCCACGTGTTTATGAAATTTTTGCAGTTTCTTTTGCTATGGATCTCCAATTTCATTGCACTATGGTCTGATAATATACAGGGGATAACTTCAATTCCTTTGCACTTACTTAAACATGTTCTATGTGTGAGTATGTGGTCTATTTTGGAGAATAACCCATGTGGAGCTGAGAAGAATGTGTATTCTGATTTTGTGGGGTGGAACACTCTGTAAAGATCTGTTAAGTACATTTGTTCAAGAGTTCAATTGAGTTCTAGTATTTCATTATTTATTTTTAGTCCAGTTGATCTATCTGTGACAGTGGGGTGTTGAGGTCCCCCACCACAATTGTATTAGTGCATATATGACTTTTCATGTCCGTTAGTATTTGTTTTATATAGTTGGGTGCACTAGTGTTAGGTGCATAGATATTTATGATTGTCATCTCTTCCTCTTGGATTCTTCCCTTTACAGGGATGTAGTGTCTTTTTTTGTCTCTCTTAATCAGTGTTGGTTTGAAATCTACTTGATCTGCAAAGAGGATAGCTACTCCTGCTTTTTTTTTTTTTTTTTGAGTTCCCATTGCATGGAGTATTGTTTTCCACCCATTAACTTTCAGTCTATGAGTTTCCTTTTGAATGAAGTGTGTTTCTTGTATGCAGCATATTGTTGGATTTTGCTTCTTGACCCATTCTGCCAGTCTATTTCTTTTGATTGGTGAATTGAGACCATTAACTTTGATGGTAATAACTGAAACGTATTGATTTGTCATTGCCATGACCTTTTCTTTTTGTTGGGTTCTCCCCCTTTAGATTTAATTTCTTGTCATGCCAGATGGGTTCATTCTGCTTTGCTTCTTGGGGTTGTGATCCTCAATGTCTGTTCCTAGGATATTGTGTAAAATTCTTTGGAGTGCTGGTTTGGTATTCACGAAGTTCCTAAGGTGCTCTTTGTCATGAAAGTATCTTATTTCTCCATCCATTTTGAAAGATAGTTTTGCAGGGTACATCAATCTTGGTTGGAGGCTGTTTTCTTTTAGGGCTTGGAATATGTCACTCCAAGCTCTTCTTGCCTTGCTGGTTTGTGTTGAGAAGTCTGCTGTGATTCTGATAGGCTTTCCTTTGTATGTGATTTGTTTCTTTTCTCTCACTGCTTGTAGAACTTTGTTCTTCTGTTGAGTTTCTGGAATCTTAACAATTATATGCCTATGTGTAGATTTTTTTTGATCAAGGCTATTTGGAGTCCTATATGCATCACTTATCTGTATGTCAAGCTCTTTCCCCCTGCTTAGGAAGTTTTCTGCCATTATTTCTGTGAAGAGATTTTTTATGTCATCTGCACTCTCTCCTGTTTCTTCATTGACTCCAATCAGTCTTATGTTATTCTATGTTGCATCATCTAGCAGCTGCTGGATTGATTTCTCATGTTCCCTTATAATTTGGAAGCAATTTTTCTTTTCCTGGTCACTAATTGCAATCTTATCTTCTATATCTGAAATTCTGTCCTCACATTGGCTCATTCTGCTGTGTAGACTTTCAATGGAGTTTTTCATGTCCTGGAAATCTAGTTGCATCTGTTTTATGGATTCCATTTGTTTCTTATGTTGGGATTCCATCATGTTCCTCAGCTCCTCTCTAGATTTATTAATCATGTCTTGCACTAGGGGCACAATTTCTCCTGTTATCTGAGAAATTATTTCTGATTTCATTTTTTTCCAGATCCCCTTTTGTTGCCAGTTAAGTGGGTCCAGGTGCTTGAGTATCAGAGTGTTCCATCTCATTTTCCTTTGGGGTTGCTGTAGGTGATCTGGAAGTCTGGTTTTGAGACTTATTTATGTGTTTTCTCATTTCAACTGGGGCAGGGGGCCTGCAGGGATTAACTCCTCTGAGCTGGGTGAAGTGGGACAGGGGCCAGGATCAGTGGTAGGGATGGTGACCCAAAAGCCCTTTCCTGTGGGCTGGTAGCAGCGGAAGGGATGGTTGCCTGGAAGCCCCTTCCTCTGGACCAGGAGCAGCAGGACAGAAGGCGGCCCAAAAGCCCTTTCCTCTGGGCTCGGAGCAGCGGGAGGGATGGTGACTGGGAAGCCCCTTCCTCTGGATCAGGAGCAGTGGGATGATGGCTCAGAAGCCCCTACCTGTGGGCCGGGAACAGTGGGACTCAGTACCTTGGTCTGGTGGTCTGGTGGCCTCTGAGTCTTTGTAGTGTGGAACCAGGTGGCTGCTTGTCTGCAGAGGGGTGATTCAGTGTCTTCTGCGTAACTGAGGAGCTTGGTAGGGTGTGCACAGACCTTCCTGTGTGCAGTGGGCTGATTCGGCGTGTTCTGTGTGACTCAGGACTTTGTTAGGACGTGCACACACCTGCTGAGTATTTAATTCTGAAGAGTAGATTCATTCATTATTATTTTAAACCTTTATTAACTATCAAAGTAAATATTGTGCTGGAAAGAATAAGTCAGGTGGGCTTGTGGCATATTCAATATTAAAGCCTGGTGGAAGTTCTGATTGACCTTCTGTTAGGTGAAATTGAACTCACTTGGTTTCTGCTAATGTTAAAATGATTGATATTGTGCTAAAGATTATGATTATAAAATTAGCTAAATATATATATATATACACATTCTTGAGTAATAGTTAAAGTTAATAATGTGAATGATCCTTTTATTAGTAGAATTGGTGATAGAATAATGGTCAGGGTTATTTCATAGGAAATTGTGCCACAGCTTGGCATGTTTCAATTAATTTATATTTTGAATTTGATGCCCTCTGAGCTGCAGAATCTGGTAGAGAGAGCTGAGATGGGACCCCCAGTGCAAGCAGAATTTCCAGAAAGAAGACAACTCCTTTGAGGTGAGCAGGAGTAGGAATAGCTCTTGTCAAACTGCTGGGCAGCTGATGGAGACCACGGCAGGGTGAAAATCCTAGTGAGGGATGCAGCTGCATAACTGGGGATGAATGATGAGCAGTGACAAATCTGGTGGGGGCAGGGGCTGGAATGGGATGTGGGGAAATTTCAATCCTCAGACAAGTTTAAAGCATTCAATCTGTTTCTCTGTTTTCTTTCTCACCTAGGCATGATGCTGTGAATTTCTCCATGGTGCGGCTGTGGGCAAACCCCAAAATTCTCTTTTACAAAGGAAGAAACTCAAGTTAAGTTTTTGTGGTTAAGCAAAACTCTTCCACTGTGTAAACAAATCACACTCCTCTTGTTTGTACTTTACATATATAAGCTGCACCTTTTTGTTTCCAAAGATTGAGGAACATAGTGGCCAGGATCAAGGGATTCCTGGCTTAGCTTTCCTGTTGATGGGTGTGCAATGCCAAAATGGATGTGTAAATCTTTGGAACTTTATATTCCCATCTGTTAAAATGGAAGAGGACAGGCACTCCTAACTTGTGTATTGAGTTCCCTGGATTCTGGCTATTTTGTGACTATGTATGTGTATGTTTAAAAATAATGTTTCCTTAAGAAAATGGAATTAATATGAGAAAATGGAAAAATAAGAACAAAATCTTTGTAAATAGGGAGGAATGGAGGGGTTGAAGGGAGGGCTGGGCAAGGGTGAAAAATAAGAACCAAGAGAGATTATGTAAAGGTGCAAATTTCCAATGATGAATGTCATTATATTGTATACCTAAAATGTACCAATGATTAGAATGAATAATCGATAATGCAAAATAGGAAGAAAAGGTCCAAGGGGGTAGGGGTAGAGGGAGGGGCAGGGGAAAGGAAAGAAGGGAAAGGAAAAATGATGAGAAATGGGAAAAAATGGAAATAAAGTCTTTGTAAACAGGGGAGGGGGGCGGTGAAGGGAGGGCTAGGAATGGGGAAAAAATAAGAACCAAGATGCATCATGTAAAGGTACAAGTTCCCAATGAGAAATGTAAATGTGTTGTATACCTAAAATGTACCAATAAAAGAATTTAAGAAAAAAATGTTTCCTTTATTTTAATACATAGAGGCCTATGTATCACTCTTTCAGGAAACTGAAAGTCTCCTTCCAGGCAAGTCAAGGGTGCAGCATGAAGGAGAATTCTGAAAGTGTTGGAGGATAAAGTCACGAGTAGTAAATAGCAGGAGTTAATGTACTACAAATCATGCTAGACAAATTTAATTGCTTTTTTTATCTATAGAAATGCCAGATGAGAAGATAAAAGAAAGCAGTGAATGTAATAGCTCTCAATTTTAGGAAAGTGCTTGGGGATAGTGACTTGGGCAAAGTTCTGAGTAAGAAATAAATAATAAGAATTCAAATGAGCCTGTGGATCTTGGCCTGAGGCTGGGAGTGGAAGAACCCTATGTCCCAGGTACCAGAGAAAAAAAACCCCAGGGGCCCCACACCTCAAACCCCGTTTTCTCCGGGGTCAAAGTCAAAGTCTGCTGGAATTTTCTTACTCAGCTACATCAGCATCTACATGTGACACAACCTCCAGGAAAGTCATATCCACTGTGTTCCAGAAACACTGTGAAGTTGAAGGGCACTAGCTTTCTAGTTAGGTGCCCTCCCTCTTGACCTTCACCACTTCCTCAGTAGTGCTCTCATCTAGAAGAGACTATCATCCCCAGATGCTCAGCACCAAAATTCACCTCCTCCATCATCAAACCATCACCTCATTGCCCTGATGTCACAGCTGTTTCTCCCAGACAGCCTCAGCCTGACAAAAGCATACTTACATGGGGATATTTGTCTTTTTTTGATAAGAGCCAGTTAAGAGTTTCCAATGGTTGGATTCCAAGCCACAAAACATCCAAGAGGATATATTTATAGGCAGGACACCCCTAAGAGAAATGAAGGTTGTAAAGTTGAACTGAGTGCTAGCCTAGATGTCAGTTCTAGGATAGACACTTTTCTGTACTTTGTCTCATTGATTGATTGATTGATTGATTGTTGGTAGTGCTGGGCATTAAACTTGGGGCTTCAACTCAGAAAAGTTGACTGTTCCAAGGTAATACAATCAGAAGTAACAGGATGGAGCCTGTCATTGACCCCTGCTGTCCTCCACAGGCAGGATCTTCCCCCACACTTGTCACTCAAATGGTTCCCCCTGCTTCTGGAAGTCCTCTTTCATGAGTGTCTTTCTTTGTGCTGTCACTGGCCTCCTTGATGTCCTGAATCAATTCAAGATGTTTACTTTTCCTAGTCATTCTGACTTTGGGAAAGAGCCAGAAATCTCACAGTGCCAGATCCTATGAATACAGTGGATGAGAACTGTAATGTTTTTATTTGACAGAAATTGCCAAAAAGACACTCATGAAAGAGGACTTCCAGAGTTGTGTCAGAATGTGGCAAGAACAGTGGGATAAGTGTGTTCAAAGAGATGGGGGAACATTTTAAGTGGGATTAATTGCAATATGTCTTTTATTTATTTTTAATTAAATACTGGATTTTATCATACCTCATATATTCGTCCCTTTCTAACGATATCACCAGATATACTTAATGTTTGGTTCTCAGATAGTTGAGGCAAAAAAAGTATGATGACATTTTCCAGTAAAGAGAGGACAATTGGAAGAGAACTATTTTTCCTTAGCACTTATAGGAGAGCACCTTATGAAACCAACAGCTGTTTCTGCCTAGGAAAGGGTGAAGAAAAATGACCTATGACCAGAAAAGAGAGACATTTGGGTAAAATGGCCCCAAATGAGATTTGACATGGAGAGACACAGGGGGAAAAATCATCCTAAAGACAGAGATGGATTCAAACAGTGGGGAGAAGTTCAAAAGCAGGACCCATTGAGATAGATGCAGCCCCCAAACAGAGTACAAATTGGATGGGTTTGCAGTGGAAAGTGCGGGAAAATAAATAAAAGATTCTAGATGATTTCAGTATGTGTATGCAGGGGCCAGGACCCAAAGCTAGGAGGAATTGTTTTGGGGGGTGAGGTGGAACCTGGGATATTGCAGCCAGCACTGGGCATCTCATTACCTGACAGAGGTAAGCAGACCAGAGAGAGTTCAGGGAAGGACACTAGATATGATTAGGTAGCAAGAAAGATTAATTATGAGAAAAGATTAAAAACTAAAATAGGAGAGCTGGGCTAAGGGAAGACAGGTCTCTATCTGTGCAGAGGGAAGGAGGAGGCACTCAGGCAGACAGGAAAGCAGTTGAAGGAGGGGGCAGCTGCCTGGCCTGGACCAGGCCAGTGAAGGAATGAAATGGGCCAGGGAAGGGGAACAAGGTAGGAAGATTCATCTAAGAAGACCTAAAGGGTCAGAAATAGAAACTAATAGCAAAACTGTCATTCATGAAATGCAGAGTTATAAGCTCTGCGCAGAATCATTCTCAGAGGCAAGGATAGTTGAAGGATCCATTGACATATTCTCTCCAGCCTGGTCCTTGCTGTGGCCAATGCAGCTTTGTTTGAGGTGGAACAGATGTGGGCATCTGTTATGTGCTAAGTATTGTGTAAGCACTGAGGAGACAAAGTCACAATCTGTAATGTCAAGAGGCTTGAGTGCAGATGAATTAATTATTAGGACTCAGTGTAGTAAGTTCTTCTATTTGGAATAATGGAAACAGAAAGTACTAGGAAGCATACTGAGAGGCCATGGTGGATATGGACCAAGTTTGGAAAGGTGAAAGGCGTTAGCCAACCCAGGAATTGTAGGATGGTGGATGTCAGGAAAATAGAACAATCAGTGCAAACACACAGAGATCTGAAACATGTGATATGTTCAAGGAAGTTGAAAAGTTCTAACCTGGCTGGAAAAAGAGGGATGGGAAGTAAAGAAATAAGGATGGGCACCTAGACAAGGGACAGTAATAAAAGATCTTGCATGAGTGAAGTTCAGAAACTTCAACCTCAAGAGGAATGTTCTATGGAGTCAGCAACTGAAGGCTTTTAAGAAGAAAGCTGACAAAATTTCTTGTGGATTTTTAAAAGATGACTTGCCTTTAAGGGAAGGGATGGTCTGGAGACAAGGTGATCAGTTTAACCACTATTTCCATGAACCAGGGAAGAATCTGCAGAAGCCTGAATTAAGGAAGTGTCCACAGTCAGCTGGAGGCTGCAGACTGTTCAGGGCTGGGGAATCTGGATAAGAGGATGGAGTCCAGAGAAGAATGTCCTCCTTTGGGTTCCCAGGGGATGGTTGTGTTCATCACTTAGGTAGGTGATGCTCAGACAGGTTCCAGGGAAAGTAAGAACTCTGTTTGGATAAGCTGGACTGAAATGCTTGGGGGCACATCTTGGAGGCAGGCTGGTAATGGGATGCTACTCATCTTGGACTTAGAGATTCACAAGTTATCAATACATCTGTGATAGCTAAAGCAATGGACAAGCCCCTCAGATGGGGCAGATTCTTGGAATCTCATGTGAGGAACAATGTATTGAAGTGAGAACTACCCTGTTCCATCTCTAGATATAGGACCCTTGGTAGGGTAGAGTTAAAAACTGATCCTAATTACATTCTTGTTCTCTCTGTCAACCCTGAACATGCTACATAATACACATGACCCACAGGTCCCAGAACAAAGGCTATCTAGACCCTGGGGATCCCCGACCTGAGCAAAAGCCAAATATGGAGGCAGAGTTGCTGCCCGTAATCCTGACATTCTGAAAACCCACTGTTCAAAGGAAGACCAGGACCAGCCTTCCAAACTCTGCATTTACCAACAGGCACTTCAGCCAGGAGAATAGCATATAGCAGACACTCAATAAAAGGGCTCCACGATGTATGAGAGTAATTAGCAGATCCATGAAGACTTCACTGAGCATTAATGTTAGCAAATACACATTAAATCTTTATTCAACCCTCCTCCTTGCTTGATGCAAGCTTAGTCCTGTTCTGGTGTCCTTTTCTCAGGCGTGATGTCACCATCTGCCTGATTTTACGAGCCAGCAACTTATTCATTCATTCACTGATTCATTCATTCACATGGTATTATTCAAGAAGCTGTTATGTGCCAGGGAACATTCCAAGCACAGGAGCACAGATTTCTGCACCTCATAAAGTTCACATTCTACTAGAGAAGATAGGCAATAATCACATCAATATATGTCTTTAATATTACTATGAAGATATTCAGCAGGGTAAGGAGACAGTAATAGGATAGACACTTGAGCAGAAGTCAAGTCAGTGCTGGAATGGACCACAGGCTGACCCAGAGAAGGGCCACCAAGAAATAGGACTGGTGGGAGTAAGTTCGGTACAAGTGAGTTTTGTGGATGTCCCTCTTGTTCTTGCCCACTCCCCTCACTGCCCTCTCCATCCAATTCCTCATCCCTTCCACTTTTCTCTACTCATCTACCACCATCTTACTTCAAGCCACTGGAATCTCCTGCTGTGATTCTGCAAAGAACTTGCTTACTGTTCGCCTGGCTTTCCTGTCTACTCCTTTTCAGTCCCCCAGGCTGCAGCCAGTGATCTTTGCAAAATGCATATCTGGCCGTGTGGCCCAAACCTCTTCAGAACTTTCTTACTGTTCTTTTACACAGAGCAGCATCCTCCCTTGGTCAGAAAATCTCAGCATGGTCTGACTTCCCCCAGGCAGTCACATCTCCACTCCCCAGGCTCTCTCAACCTCAGGTACAATGGCCTTCTTGCACACATAGTATACTTGTATATGCATGGTATACTTCTCAACTCGACTTTCTCTTCACAACTTTTATTCATTTTTTAGATCCCAGCATCTTCAAAGAATTCCTCCCCTGAAATCCAGCTCAGACAGTTTCCTGTTTCTGCTTGCTTAGAGCTACATTTCTCTTTTCCATAGCCTGCATGTATACATTCTTTGTTATGATTATTCAACTGATGCTGTGTCTGCCTTCAATAACTCCAGCTTGTAACACAGGGCTAACATATAGTAGACACTCAGTTCATAGTTACTGAATCAATGAATGATGAATGAATGAATAGCAGTTGCTTATAAGGGAAAGAAAGCCCCCAGCTCTCTCCTTATGGAGAGGCAGAATAAGCCTGGGGATTTGGAAATGGCACGTATTATGAGTAAGTGAGCTCCAGGTCACTGCCCAGAGACAAGGATGGCAGATCTACTCACAACTCCAGACTAGACGGAAAGAGGGGGCACTCTTCTGAGAGCAATTCAGCCTGGCACAGAAGCCAACTTCATTTAAAGAGGCATAACACTTTAATTATCATGGCACTCCAAAGGGCTAATATAGCTGAAAACTAATTGCTGGTAAAGGCTGCCTGGGAGAGGTCAGTGAATGTACCAGAAAGGGAAACTGCCAGTATGAGGAGACAATGGCGTTTTGAATTAGTATGCCAGAACCAGACCAAACATATTCATTGTGTTAATAGAAATGCTGAAATATATTAGATATTTGGGGGCTTATTATTCATATTAGTTATCATACAGAAATCAAATTTTATTTCTGAATTGCAATCAAATGGTATTTTCTATTAAAACTTTAATAGCAAACCAAATTAAGCAATGCTATGGGTTACATATTAGTAATCCGGTTTGGTTATAATTCAGAATTTTTTTATTTTGTTATGAATCATCATAGGAATGAAATAAAGCAAGATATTTTCCAAAATAAATTGAAAAGTCTTTCCTTTGGTGAAACAGACACTTAAGAGTTCAAATTAGTAATCCTGTCTTAGTGAAATAAACAAAGATAAGCGCTAATGGCATCAACTCACATTTTAAAAAGTAATTTGCCTTCTTCCCTATCACACTATCCTATAGAACCAAGGATTAGAAGAGTCTATAATAGGTCAATTAACCAAGTTTCCCATGTCAAGATAGATCTGCACAAAATCCTTCCTGCAAGGCTGATGCCCCAGTAAGAACAAACTTTGATTTTTTTCCCACATTGTGGATTGTCTCTTCACACTGCTGGTGGCTTCTCTTGCTGTGCAGAAGCCTTTTAATAAGAAGAGATCCCATTTGTTGATTGTTTGTGCTAGTTCACGGGCAACTGAGGTTTTGTTCATAAACTCTTTTCCTACACCGATGTCTTCAAGGGTTCTACCTAACCTCTGTTCCAACTGGTTCAGAGTTTCTATTTTAATATTTAGATCTTTAATCCATTTGGATTTTAGTTTAGTGCATGGTGAGAGATATAGGTCTAGTTTTAATCTCTGGCAAGTTGAAGCCCAATTTTTCCAGCACCATTTATTAAAGAGGCTATCTTTCCTCCAGAGAGGGTGTTTGGCTCCTTTGTCGAAGATGAGATGGCTGAGTGTGTCTGGTGTTATTTCTGCATCTTCTAATCTGTTCCACTGGTCCTCAAGCCTGTTTCTTTGCCAGTACCATGCTGTTTTTATCACAGTAGCTTTGTAGTAGAGTTGCAGGTTGGGGATTGTGATACCCCCTGCCCTGTCTCTGTTACCTAGAATTGCTTTTGCTATTCTGGGTCTCTTCTTGTTCCAAATGAATTTTTGGATTGTTTTCTCGAGGTCTATGAAGTATGCTGCTGGGATCTCAATTGGAATTACATTAAATCTATATAGCAGTTTTGGAAGTATGGCCATTTTCACTATATTAATCCTTCCTCCCCAGGAGCAGGGGATGTCTGTCCATTTTCTGATATCATCTTCAATCTCTCTTTTCAGAGTGCCATAGTTTTCAGAGAAGAGGTCTTTGATTTCTTTTGTTAGAATGATTCCTAGGTAATGTGGGAAAAAATCTTCACCTGCTCTTCCTCAGACAAAGGTCTACTATCTCTAATCTATAAAGAACTTAAAAATATTAGATCTCCCAAATTTAAAGACCCAATCCAAAAATGGGCATCTGAAATGAACAGACATTTCTCAGACAAAGAAGTAGAAATAGCAAATAAATACATGAAAAAATGTTCAACGTCATTGGTCATTCGAGAGATGCAAATGAAAACAAAGCTGAGATTCCACTTCACTCCAGAAAGAGTGGCTGCTATCATGAAATCAACCAATAACAAATGCTGGGGGGGGCTGTAGGGAAAGAGGAACACTGCTCCACTGCTGGTGGGAGTGTAGACTGGTGCAACCACTGTGGAAATCAGTATGGAGATACCTCAAAGAACTAGGACTGGAAATCCCATTTGACCCTGCTATTCCACTGCTGGGGATCTTCCCCAAAGAATTAAAAGAATCATACCACAGTGATGTATGTGCACCCATGCTCATAGCAGCACAGTTTGTAATAGCTAAAACTTGGAAACAGCCCAAATGCCCATCAACTGGAGACTGGATAAAGAAAATGTGGTTTTTTTATAAAATGGAGTACTACTCAGCCATAAAAAATGAGAAATTAAAGACATTTATAGCTAAATGGATGCACATTGAGGCAATACTCTTAAGTGAAATAAATAGGACACACATGTGTAAATACCGAATAGTTTCTCTGGTGTGAGAAACTGAAAGTGTAAATAAGGACTAAATGTATAATAGGTCATGGGAAATAGGAAGAAAAGGGACAAAGGGGAAGGAAGTGGGAGGGCTAAGGGAAAGGATAGAAGGGAATGGGATTAATATGAGAAAATGGAAAAATAGGAACAAAATCTTTGTAAATAGGGAGGGCTGGAGGGGTTGAAGGGAGGACTGGGCAAAGGTGACAAACAAGAACCAAGAGAGACTATGTAAAGGTGCAAATTTCCAATGATGAATGTCATTATATTGTATACCTAAAATGTACCAATGATTAGAATGAATAATCGATAATGTAAAATAGGAAGAAAAGGTCCAAAGGGGTAGGGGTAGTGGGAGGCACAGGGGAAAGGAAAGAAGGGAAAGGAAAAAATGATGAGAAATGGAAAAAATGGAAATAAAGTCTTTGTAAATAGGGAAGGGTGGAGGGCATGAAGGGAGGGCTAGGAATGGGGAAAAAATAAGAACCAAGATGCATTATACAAAGGTACAATTCCCAATGAGAAATGTAATTGTGTTGTATACCTACAATGTACCAATAAAAGAATTTAATACAAAAAAAAAGAACAAACTTTGACTTATTTCCAGTCCAAGTGCACTTGCCTTCCTTTAAATATATTTAGATCCTCCACCACTTCTTGTACATAGTAGGTGTTCAATAAATGATTGAGAGATTAACTCAATACATGAATAAATCACAAGTTAAACACTCAAAAACATGTACTGGTATTATAGACATATAAAATCACCCAAACTATGCTTGGCACAAACTTTCTTTCTTAATAGGTACAGTTTAGCTAGTCCATCTAATAAAAACCATTGTACTGATAATAGATAGTATTTATTGAGGAATTACCACGTGCCAGTCTCTTTATATATATCCTGACACTTATTACTCATAACAATCACAGTTGCAAATTCTTTTAGTATCCCCATTGTATAGATGAGGAACAGGAGGTATGGAAAGGAAAGTATCTTTCTCAAGGTTAGAAAGCTTCTAATGTTAGAGTCAGACAGTGCCCAGCAGCTTGCTAAAATCGCTGATACTCTAACCGCTTGGCAATATTGCCTCTCACAGAAGAAAGTTTTACGAGTACCTTGCCCTCCCCTCAAGAACTCTGTTCATGGAACTCCTGGACACGAAGCGTATAAAATGTGATAGGTTCTGCTTCAGGGTCCACTTTCTCACTCTCCTCTGCATCCTTAGAAGCTGTGAGAGAGAAAGCACCAAGGACTACAGGGACTCCCTTCCTGCCCCTGTGGACAGCTTGCTCAGGCCACTGTGCCTAGGGCTATAAGCATGGCCATGATTATAAATGAGCCATCCACGGCCACTTGCCCTATAAGAATTCAGGAATAATTGCCTAGACCTTTCCAAAGTACAAAATCATCCCCTGACTTTCGCCATGTTCTCACACCTTTAGCATCTGGATCCACACATGCTACCTGTACTGAGCTGAATAATATCTCTCCTGTTCACCTGGGAGCCTCAGAATGTGACCTTGTTGGAAATAAGGTTTTTGATGATATAATCAAGCAGAGATGAGCTCATACTGTATTTGGGTGGGTCCTAAATCCAATGACTATGTCCTTACAATGAGAAAAATGTCTGGACACACAGGCAAACTAGAAGAAAGCCAGTCATGCAAACACGAAGGCAGAGATCAGAGTTGGATGAGTACAAACAAAAGGATTCCAGTAATTGATTGGTGCTACCAGAAGCTAGGAAGAGGCATGGCAGGATTCTTGCCTACAGCCTCAAAGAAGCAGAGAGAGTAGGGCCCTGCTGATGCCTTCATTTTGGACTTCTGGCCTCAAGGCTGTAAGAGAATAAATCTTTGTTGCTGTAAGCCACCTAGTGTGGCAGCCCTGGAACACTAATCCTGTCTTCTTCCTTCCCCAATCCAAGACATGGATAGATGAACCGCAGCATCAACCACCTCCATGAGGTCAGTATCCACTGACTCAATGTGTTTGGAGCCCATGCTGCCCCCAAAGTTTCATATCAGTCCACAAAGAAATAAGTCCAGAAACCAAACATTAGCGTAACTTACAGCAATTTGACAGAGTGATTTTATATCTGTTGAGTTTAATAATTTAAAAAGTGGGACTTATATGCCTGTTTACTGCATTTTAATTACTCATGTTTAATAATTCTTTTTTATTGCATTTTACAGGAGTATCAGTATATGACAGATGGAATTTCAAAGCAAAACAAATAAAATAAAATAAAACTGGTCCTTCAAGAATTTAAGAAATCATGTAAGGGACAAGGGGCCTTGCAGAAAACAGAGGCCGCCTTACTCAGAAAGCAGGTAGCATCACAAATAGCATTTAAGGTTTTTCATTTTAGAACAGCAAGCTCCTCATTTTTCTGGGATTGACCCTGCTCATTCTATGGCAACTGCTGCCACCTCAAATTTTTTTTCCAATGAGTCCCAGGGGTGTGTCTCAGCCACCTAGCCAGGGTGGTCTTCAGGGGCCATGGGAGGAAGCACCCACTGGGGTCAGGATAGTGAACATGGGACAAGGGCCAGCAGGGACCTGAGGAGATGCTCTGCAGGCTGGTCCATGGGTGCTTCCTGGGGCTCTCTGTGTCTTACAGAAGTGCTAATCACCAGCTCTTATAGTTTTTGCTCTTTTTTTTTGGTTTTTTTTGGTACTGAGGATTGAACTCAGGACCTTGTGCTTTCGAGGCAGGCGGTAGCACCACTGAGCTAAATCCCTGGCCCTGCTCATTCTTTATTTCCCTGAATACCTTGAACTCTCTAGCAATTGGGTTGGGATCCTCAGGATCAGGCAGGGGAAGTCTGAAAATTCGACTTTGTAGAGAATCATTCTTCTTTGTCCTATAGGATGACTTTTGATGTCTTGTAAAAGTCCAGATTTGATGGGGGCTTCAGGAGGCCAAGAGTTTGCACCTGCATTTCTTGGCTCTCAGCTAGTTTTCATCTGCCCTTTCTCTGGCCCTGGCGACCAGCCTCTTCTCCTCCAGGCTAGGCCAGAAGCACTTCCCACAGTAGGAATGTGACTTCAGAGCATCAAGACTCTGATGTCACCAGTCTCCAGCTGATGCTGTGAATGTCTTCTTCAGGCTGCTGGTTCATCGGCCTGGGATGGGAAACAGTGTTAATAAAACTCCAGTGTCTTCATGGGAAAGAATGTCTAACCATACAGAAGTATAGAAAGGAAGTAATTAAACTCTCCCTATGCCTTCCTCCTTGGCCTTTCCCAGTCCCAGTCCTGAGAAGTAAGGCACACTTTGTTGTGGAAGTTGATCTCTGTTGAAGTGCAAATACCTTCCAGGAAAGCTACCCTTTTCAGGACCTGTTCCACTTACCCTCAATGATTGTGAAATAAGTCACACCCCATCCCCACCCCTGCCAACACCAGAGCTAACGTTTGGAAGGGGTAGAGAAGATAACCAGGGGGCCACATGCCTGGTTGAGAACAGGGGACAAGAAAGTCTCAGACAAGATGGAGGGTAGAACAGGGAGACCAGAGCACTGTAGATGAACTGTGTCAGCCTCATGTCTTAGGTCTAGGCAAAGAAGGGAGAGAGAAAAGCAGGAAGCCTGCTGGGATCCACGTGTGGTCAGGACTGGAAGGAACACATGGAGGGAGCATCCAGGGCTAGAATCTGGCAGCCAGCAGCCCTGACAGCCCCTCCTGAGATCCACAATGGGAACAATACACAGAGAAAAGTGTTCTCCCTTTCCCTTTTTCTCTCTCCCCGCTCTCCTTTCCTATCTCTCTTCTCTTTCTCCTTCCCTCCCTTTCCCTAATACTAATAACTTCATGGTCTCAGAAAACAGATAGGAATCAGAAAGCCATCCTGTCTCTGGAGCTGCCTGTCTCTGGAGCTTCCAGTCTCAGAGCTCACATGGGTTAACAATCCTAGCTGAGGCAGGTCAACAGAGCAGTGGAGAGGACACTGGCCAAACATTCTCAGTATTAGTCCACGGAGAGAATAACTACATATAATAACCACCCCTCTCCTTCTGTTTCCCCCAAACACACACAAAACCAGCTTTGTCATTTGCTCCTCCCTTAGGATCCACTGTGTTTCCCTTTAGAATCAGGAGTAAATTATCTCCAAAGAAGGGTTCATTAAGAATAAATAATAATCTGCACTTCTAGTGCACCTTTTGTCTAAGTATCTCAAATCACTTTACTTAATTAATTAATTAAGAGAATTAATTAATTTGGAAAACACTCCTAGAGGGAGGAGGGAAGGCATACTTAATGACACCTGTTTTCCAGAAGTAAACTGAGACCCAAGATCCCAACAGGGAAAGAAAGTAGCCAAATGAGATTGGGGTGGGAGGTGGGAAAAAGCCAACTTCCCTCCAAGATGTTAAGTTTGGGACAATAAAAATGCAGGGCTGGGCCAGGCAAACCCAAGAGAAAAGGGGCCAGGAAATGGAGAGAGAAAAGACCAAGTCAGATGACACAAGACCAAGAAGCAAGGACTCATCACCTCGGGCCATAGGGCCAACTCCAAGTAAGCACAAGGAGCTAACACCAAGAGATCAGGTACCCTAGGTCTGAACCCAAGCCTAGCAGGCTCCTGACAAAGGGCTTGATTCCCTCCCAAGCTGGGTTTGAGTGTGAAGTGCAAGGCTCCACTGGAAAGCTGGTGGTCACCAGGACAGATTTAAGAGCCCAGGAGCCCTCAATACATTTCTCAATGATCCCTGCTGGGACAAGACCACCCAGCACAGGATGCGTGTCTTTGTCTATAGGTGGCACTATTGGCTAGACAGGAAGGGAACTGGTCCCTTCCTGAATACTTTGCCCCTGAGCGTGAGCCGCTAGGAAGTCCCCAGCCCCTTGCAACGCCCTGGTCATCCCAATACGGCTCTGATACTCAAGCTCCAACATCATTGATTAAAGGCTGACCTTTAATCAAACAAGGTAAGACTCCAAGCACTTTCCAACAGTCCCCTATCCCTCCCCATGTCCCCTTTGGGCCACTCTAACTATCTATTTCAAACTTGCCAGCCTTTGGCCACCAGCTACTCCTGGCAAGCTAATTAAGCCACATGTGCACTCACACCTTTTCATACACACACATCCAAACCCCCATGAACACAAATGGCACTCCAAGTTAACAACCCAAGCTTGTCTTTTTCATTGTTTTTATTATGATACTCCTCAATGATGTTTTTAAATGAATTTTGAATAGTCCCCGTAATTTGGTTTGTTCTACATTGCAATGCAAGTGTGAGGGTCCCTCAGGAATTACTGCAAGGAATACAATATTATGTGAGCATGGCTTCTGCCTGTTTTCCTGCTTTCTCATAATTAAGCTTTATTGAGTTGTAAAATGAATAACAATGAAAAAAACCTGTTTATTGATCCAGGTGCAACATGCAGATAAAGAAGAAAACGTTCTGTTCTCTAGTCCCTGATCTCACTAGCACTTGCTCTCTCCCTTCTGCTCTGGTCATGAGCAATTGGCCAGTCAGCTGTAGGCAGACCTTTCCTGGACATTGTAAAGTCAGCTGCTGAGATTTTCGCTGGGAAGGGACGCTCTACTAGAAGTCAGCCGAGGGTCTTCTGACTTCCCTCCTCTTGATTTCTGTAATTCTTTTAGTTGCAGAGTCTACTATTTTGGTGAAGACACAGCCTCTGTCAGCATGTAACTAGCCCCAGGAAAGGGTCCAACATTACAGCCTCAGGAACTCTCAGAGCCTAACAAGACTATCAGATTCTTGCAGGGAGCAGTCCTGCTAAAAGGTCTGTGTAGAAATGAAACTCTACCAATGTGAAACATGGCTAAAGCGAAGGCTCATACCACAGGACCAAGGCCAGTCTGGAGGTGGCCAGCAGAGGTGACTCCAGGCCTGGGCAGCAGAGTATGGGAAGGGGTGGACTCTGGGAGGAGCAAAGGGACACAGGACCTCGATTTCTCCACTTCAGTCTTATAGGAGGCTCCAGAAAGCTAAACAGCTTGGTCAGTGAGGGAACCCAGAGAGAGCTTGTTACTCCAGGGCTAGAATTTAGTTGTCCTGGTCTTTGGGTCCAAACTAGATTTCCAGACTAGACCTAGCACAACAATCGTCTTGTTTAATAAGCAGTTGCAGACATCAGAGAAGTCACATAGAAGAAATAGCTCTGGTTTATTAGGGCAGGAGGCACCGCAGAGATTCTCACGCCTGCCTCTGTCGGGAAGGGTGTGGCTCTGCACAGCCAGGGGCTTGGCTTACTGTTGTGTCTGCAAGTTCTGGCCAGAAAGCAAAGGCTTCTTCTATTCTGTGTGGATCTGCTCTAGGCAAGTTCTTTCCCATGGAATGGGATCTGAACCTTTGTCCCCTGCCCACCCCCCAAAGCGAAGCTGCTGAGACTGAGGACTGTCCAACAAAGTCTGCTCCTCTGCGCCTCTGGGAGATGTGGGAGACTGCGGATGACAGCATTTTGAGGCAGACATTCCAGGAGGGACCCCTGGTTGCTGAAATGGCAAGGCTCCTGGCAGAGGTGCTGGAAGGCAGCCAGTGGTTAATGAGGCAGATGTATGGACCCACATACCTTGGTCAGTCCAGGCTGCTATAACAAAATACCACTGACTAAGCAGCTTCAACAACATATCTCTGTCATTCACAGTGCTGGAGTCTGAAAGTCTGAGATCGGGGTGTTTGCTTGGTCAGATCCTGGAGAGGGCCCTTTATCCTTGCTGGCACACAGTTAGAGAGAGAAGTTCTGGTCCTGGTCTCCTAATAAGGGCATTGATCCCACCATCCCACTATGGGGGCCCTCACAACCTCATCCAATCTTGATTATCTCCTGAAGGGCCCATCCCCAAAGAGCATAACATTGGGGGTTCGGGCTTTAACATATGAATGGGGGTACATTCAGTACATAACAACATCCATCAGTAGCCCATGAGCACATGCCCCACTTCTCATCACCAAGATAAGTTGGGTAGGGAGGGGAAGGGGAACTGCTCTTCTCTCTCCCTGCCCAATTCCTTCAGAGTGGCCTTCGTCACCTTTTGTGCCTTTCCAAGTCTGTTGCCAATGTTCATTTTGCCATAAGTAGTAATGATGGCAAGAGCAGAGATGTTCACATGGTGAGTTTGTGTAGAGATCAACACATCCCCTCCCCAGGATGGCCCTGAGTCCCACCTTCTGAGAATTTACCTCAGCACACGCAGTCTTCCGGTGTTCCCACTTTTCTATCTTGGCTTTCAGTTGACTGTTTGCCAGCCTGTCTGTTAAGTACCAGATTTGACTTTTTAGTCAAGAGTATGAAAGCTTGCCCTGGGTTTACTATCTTATCATTTATCCAAAGCCAGAGTCAATCTCTCCTGACAATTTATACCACATGCTCCAAGGGAAGGGAAAATTAAGCAAATCACCTGTCTTAACAGATGTGGCCTTCACAAGGTCAGAAACTCCATTGTTTATCTGTGTGGAGAGAGAGGTCTTTGGAGAAGGACCCAGAAGTCTAGCTATGAAATGTCTCTCCAATGAGGCCTCTCAGTCCAAGGAAATACCCTGAAGGCTTATGATGCAGTTCCACCAGAAGGTCCATAAGGACCTTATAACTCAGCCAAGGGAGTGGCCCCTTCAAGAGCTAATAGCCTTGCTTAGTGTGGGAAAGAGAAGCAAAGACTAAGCTAAAGTAATTTCACATCTGCTGGTTCCTCCCAGCCTTGTGAGGATTTAACTCTATATAGAGAGTGTTTTAGCTGCCAGTTACAGGGCACCTACTCTGTGACAAGCCCTTGACTAACAATTTTTCTTCCAATTCTCACCACAACCTATAAGGAAGCCCCATTATTGACCCCATTTCATATATGAGAAAACTGAGGCTTAGGGGAGATGATAAAAAGCTTCCCCAATGTTACTCTGTAGCAATTGAAAATTGGATCAGTCTGACCCTAGGTCTGATTATATATGATCCTGTGCTGTCCTCTAGGACCTCAGGGGCACAAGCTGCCTCTTTCTATGCATTCTTCTTTGTTGGGTAAGCCTAGGGCCCGGCTATGTGGTCATGTCAAGGACCAGGGAAATTTTCATCAGCACACAGAGCTGCAAGGCTGATGTCTTGAACAACAAGGACAGAACATCAGTTGGTGGTATCCTATTATGGAAGTCCTCACTCAGAGTGGTGTACATGTATCAGTCACATTTAGCATATTTATTTGGCACAAAAGTTCATGTTGAATTCAAGAGGCCTCATCTCTGGATGTATGCAACAAAATTCAATTTCTACAAGCAGCCACCTGAAATGCCAGTGAGTAAAGGAATATTAAAGGAATATTAAAGGAAGCACAGAGAGGTGGAGAATATCCCAGATATGCATGTACCCACAAGTATACACACCCTCACTCTTCCTGTCACACATGGCACATAGCCAAGTGCTCACACATGGAACCCTGCAGGTGTCTGAAGATTTATGTTTATCTCCTATTTTCCATGATTTAACATGCATGTGCTCACAGGTGTGCATAAAATGTGTACACACATAAATTTTATAGGCATGCAAGCATGTATTGATTTTATGAACAAAATTTTATCCTTGTATTAATGTACATATGTATGTTGCACATATGTGCATACATTGCAGGTTCATATGTACCTAGCTGTGAGTTAGCATGTGTGAATAATAACCACACAAATGGCATAAGGGTGAACTTCTGGCCAGCAGGGCATGAGGACCCGTGTGTCTGGCCAAGATAACTGCTGGAAAGGGAGGAGATGGTCTGAGCATCGAGCCCTAAAAGAAAAGCCCCAAGGGTGCTGCAGGCAGAGGGGAGCTGACGTCAAGGCCAGGAGGGGCCATTGCCCTGGAGGGCTGGGGCAGCTGGACTGGGCCGTGGTAGCTTCCAGAGGAGCAGAATTAGGCACATGCTGAACTGGGGGCTGGGGCAGGAAAGAAAGTCGATGCACAAAGAGACTTGAGGGGTGAAGTCTCTGGAGGCCCTTTCCTCCTCAGTCTCCAGATTTAGCCCCTGGGAGCTTGAGAGCAACAAACACATGGATTTATGTCAGATCTGTCTATGAGGGAGGCCCTAGATGATGGTTTTAAAGCTAGCAAGGTAATAGTTCATCTTGGTCATGGGGACACTGAGGCCTCAGAAAGGTCTTTCTAGGTCACACTGGGAACTGGGTTAGCCTAGAACATAGTATTCAGTGAACGTGTATTGAATGAGTCAGTGAATGAACAGATGAATGAAAGAGAGGAAATAGGACTGATTAAATGAATAACAGGGACTATCCTTAATTTTAAATGTGTGCTCCTTTATTCCAAAAAGGAGAAAGTTAAGGGAAGGCTAATGAACTTAAAATCATTAAAAATGTGGAACCTGACTTTTATTTTCTGAGGATAGAAATGCAGTATTTATTTATTTACATTTCAATTTTTTTTCTTTAAAAGGAGTTGTGTACAAGGGGGTTAAATGGTTTATAGACAAGAAAAAAACTGTGCTAGAACCATCATCCTCTTCATCTTCTTCCTCTTCACCATCCTTTTCATCTTCCTCATCTTCCTTCTTTTTCTTGCTTTTTTCAGCCTTAACAACTCCTTTTTTGCTGCATCAGGTTTTCCTTTAGCTCGGTAGGCAGTGATGTCTTTTTCGTACTTTTCCTTCAGCCCAGCAGCCTTCTTCTTGTAAGGCTGCTTGTCATCTGCTGCAGTATTATCCCACATTTCTCCTGGTTTCTTTGCAGCATCACCGATAGAGAAGCCAGGATGTTCTCCTTTGATTTTGGGCTGATACTCGGAACAGAACAAGAAGAAGGCCAAAGGGGGCCTCTTGGGCGCATTGGGACCCTTGAACTTCTTTTTTGTTGTGCTTCTTCTTGTGCTCCTCTCGGCAAGTTTGCACAAATAATGCATATGATGACATTTTGTCTCTCTCTTCTTAGGATCTCCTTTGTCCATGTTTACTTGTTTGGCTTAGTGAAGCACAGAGTCACTCAATGCCTGTTCAGCTCTCACTTGCCTAGCCACTGTCTCTATGGAGCTCAATGTACTGCAAGGAATGCCAGAAATGCAGTATTTAAAAAGAGTGCTGTGAAGTTCATATAAGATTCTATTTTGGATGTATGTGTGTGTGTAAAAGGAAGTTTTATGTGAATGTGTATTGGGTATATGAATGATACCCTAGGTAACCATAGATAAAAAAATTTTGCTGCAATCAAAGACCTTCGGTAAGAGAAATTTAACAAAATCACAAATAACTACAACTGATCCATTCATTATATGAATGTGGTCAACACTGAGGTGGGAACTATGCATAGCCAGAGCCTCAGCGGTGAGACCCAGCTTGAGCTCTGAAAAAGCCATGGTGATTGGCACATTTTCTGAGGTTAGAATCCAGGCTGAGATGCAGGTTAGGTACAAGGGGAGTTCAGAGAAGCCAAGACAACAGGTGCTATAGTTTGGATCTTAAGTGTTCCCCAAAGGTCCCTGCAGTGCAGATTTAATGCCTAGCCTAGCGCTATTGAGATGCAAAGGAGCCTTTGGGAGCTCTTAGGTCATGGGGGAGAGGGGGATCCCATCCCTTTTTCTTTCCTCTTTTTTCATTTCCCAGCCATGAGGTGAATAGTTTTGCTATGCCAATGCTCCCACTATGATGTGTTGCCACAGGCCCAAAAGTAATGGGGGAACTAGTCATAGATGGAAGGCTCTAAAACTATGAGCAAAAATTAAACTTTTCTCTTTAAAAGTTCGTTATCTCAGGTATTTTTTTACAGTGACAGGAAACCTGACCCACAGTGTTATTTGTGTGTATACATGTGATTGTTTGGATGAAAGACTTTTGTAGGATTTATTCATGGCTGCATTTGGTGTGTATTATATGAGAGTTGCTGCTATAATTTCTTGTCTTCTGCTATCTCTCTATCATTTTGAAGCGCGTTATTAGAAAGTCATGGGTAGGTTGATCATATCACTTGTGGTCCAAAGAGGGATACTTGAAAGTGACAGAGGACGTTATTAATCATTATGCTGGAGAACCTGAGACTTCACTGTACATACTGGGGCTTGTGGTTGCTCTGGCCATAGAGGTTAGCAGTGGGCTGTCCTTGAGGCCTTGGGCAGCAGCAGAGTAGCCATGCCAAGTCACCTCACTGAGGGAGCTTCACTCTATGCCAAGCTCTATCCCAGGATATTGGCTGGTCTCACTGCACTCTCTGCAGGGAGATTGACCTGGTGGCCAGGGCAAGAACTCAGGGAGTTGCCAGCAGGAATAAGGGCTCCCTGGGCCTCAATTGTCTCCTCCCTGCAGTAGGGCTCATGGCCTTCTGCAGTCAGCGATCCTGCTGCTGGGCCTGGATTTTAGCACTTACTCCATCCACTTTAGCACCACCATTTTCCCTGGTGCAGGCCCAGGCAGGCGGCTCTAATGGATTACTTGCATTATCTCCCTCATCACTGTTTAAATATTTATCAGACCATTATGTATTTAGTGGCCAGAAGCAGGGAAGAGAAGGGGCAGAAGGTAGCACTGCTCTGGTCAGATCCAAGGGTTAATTACAGATTGGATAAATCCCCCTGATTTAAAAATTAAATAAATAACCAGGGTTGGGAGATTAAAGGAAACTGTTACTTACATGTAAGAAGTGCAGAGCAGCCTCACCCAGGTTTTAGTGTCTTCTAGTGCCTGGTTTTATGATCTTTTGGTTTCCTTCCCCTACCTGCAAACCAGTGGGCTGCCTAAGCCTTAAACCAGCTTCTAATTAAAAACCATAGTTGGATTTTTGCTCCTCAAGCAACCAGGGTGTGGGAAAACTCATGCTCTCCTAAAACTGGAGTCAACATCCGCCTCATGAAAGAAGTTCCGAAGGTAACTCTGGGGCTGGCACTGTGAAATATTGTTCATTATAACGAAGCAGCTGAGATAATGCTGTTTTCTAATTTCCCTTTCTCAGTCAGAAATTAAATAAAAAGTCATGTCTAAATTACAATACTGGATTGAGATCAGACGAGGGCCCCATGCAGAGAGCTCATGATCTATCCTTTCCACATTTTACAGCCATTAAAAAAGATTATCGTCGTTTTTCCCCCTCCCTTTTCTTGGAGGCCATTTACAATTGTTCTGAACTCTCACTGCTTTATTCGAATGTCTTAAAAGTGGCAGTGCACATCATAAGTCAATCACAAACTTAAATTAAGAAAAAACAAAACAGGCACCCAAGAAAACTAGGTCTCTGAACTCTACATTTAGGTATCTAGAGAGTCATAACTTGACTGCTCACCAGCTCCTTTCTGGATCTGCACTGTCAAGGTCTTCTCTAAGGGGAGTGAGGGTGGAAGGGCTCCATGCGAAAATAGCCAGAGTTTCAACAGCCCTCCCTTTGATCAGAAATGTACCTTGGACAAAATGAGTGTGATAGGCTGGCTGATAAAGGGATTTTTTTAAATGTTGATGAGCCTAGAATACTGTTTATAATTGAGCATTTATTTGACTACTCAACAAAAGAGTGGAAATTAGGAACATGCATGCATTTGTCATAAGTCAAGTGTTCCTGTTATCGGTGATAGTTATTGGTATTCTCAGAAGGTTGCATGGAAAGTTGACACAATATCATTATTTTTGGTGGAATGTGTCAGTGTCATTATGAATCATGTTTACTGGGTGACCCTATTGGTCATTTACATAATATGATTTGAGCACCTACTATGTACATGGTACTGTGCAGGAACAAATAGCAGGTGGTGTCTGGACTTGGGTGCTCATTCCCCAGCCAGGACAAAAACACACTTAGGTTTTAATATGCTACACATATAACTATGAATTCAAGGCAGGTAGATCTCTGTGGGCCATGTTAGTCAGCTAGGACTAGGCAGAAAACGGCTTGGGCTGGATTTTGCAATCAGCTGAACCTTAATGATGAGGACAGATGATGGAAAACCACTCTAAGAAGGGTGCAGTGTTAGCAAATGCCTGGGGATGGGATGCTCATGGTGCTTAAGGGTTGTTGTTGAGAGCACAGTACTGTGCAGAGGAGTGAAGGAAGAAAGTGACAGAGGCCTCATCCATCCATCTATAAATCCATCCACTGAACAAATATCAGCTAAGCACCCACTAGATGCCGAGTACTCTTCTAGGCTTCAGTCTGGAGTTAGTTTACAATGACTTTGAATGTTCAGTTAAGTTTCAGCTTTGTCAACAATATGGTGGTGATAGAGGGACTAGAAAATAAGAGCCAGAGAAAGGCCTTATAAGGGAGGAATTAGCAGGTCCTGGTCACTGTGACTCCTTCGCAGGGTCTCTTTAGATCGAATGTCTTTAAATAGCTTTAAAATGCTAAAGGTCAAGTACATCTCCTCCTTTTAAATACTCTTGAAGAATACGCCACCTAGAGTGAAGTAAGGCCTCCATAGAACAAATGTGTGTGAGACTCCAAGAGCTGCTTCACCTTCTCCGTAAGGGTCTTTACCCATAGTCTGGAGTCAAGAATTTGCCACCTAATATCCCTGTGGCCTTGGGCAGTTTAAATTACACCTCTAATCCTCATTATTCACATCTATCTAGTGGGACTATAACACTCCATTTGTTGGGAGTTGTGAGGATTGCATTAGTAAACACATTATCACACTACCTGGAACCTG